>NC_132842.1:8991416-9635166 GCF_048164855.1 Canis lupus baileyi | reverse complement strand
GAAATACTTTATTTTTAAAAAGCTGAAACTTTAATAACCATACCAGTTGGCTTCAGAAATGTGAGAGTTATTAAGAATTTAAATTGATAGTAAAAGTCATATCATGAGAAGTATTAGGTTGACACTGCACAGAGATATAATATAACAATGCAATTTCACATTAAATCAAATCATCTTATTTCTGTATTAATAATACATTTTTAGCAAGCAGTTGTCTAAAACATCAATAATATAAGCCATTGTTTCACATAAGTAAACTAATTCTTTAAAGCAATTCCTATTTTTAATAGATTGGCTTTCCAAATATGCTGCATTTATGAATAATGGGCATTAAAGACCGATCAGATTGTAATTCTTTGTTAATGAGTCTTAAAGTACGTTGCCACCTTTTTCTGGGAAGGAAAAATTTTAAGTATTTGGACTGATATTCTGAAAAATCATCTATTGCTATGACAGTCTTTTAGCTTCATAGTTATTTCATGGCTGTGATTTTCATTATTAATATTAAAAAAACCTGGATCAATAATAACTAGGCCCATAATCTAAATTTGAAAGAATCCTTTTAGCAATTCATTATTCTCTCTCCTACAGCTGTAAGGCACTTTGGTGAATGTGTAATTCCTCAGCAATAGTTAGTTGTGTCTTTAGAAGCAACAGAGCCTACTGTGATCCAGCTACTACAGCAGCCATGAGGGTGGCCATGGTGTGAATGTATTCTCCTTGTTCTAATCTAGAGCCAACTGTAGCTGTGAAAGTCAAATGAATGCATAAGCATACTGCTTTGCCACTTAAAACCATGTGTGTCCAATATTACTGAGACACTGGGCCAAAAATCCATCTCTACAGTAAAGTAATGGAAGACACCACATGGTGTGGGGACAGCTGTTGTGACTATACAAGCATTCCAATTTTGCATCAGAAAAGCCCCGCTCTGGGAATAAATCTCCATACTGAATAAAAAATAAAAAGTAAGTTTTCAAATTATTCAATATTTTTATGTAACGACCTCAAAATATATCTACTAAAGTAAGAGCTGATATAAAAATTTAAATTGTATTCCCAAATAGTATCCCTTTGGGATAGATTTTTGTCATAAAACCACATATGTTCAAAGATTTGATGCCTTTGAAAATCCTTACTATTCTTGGGGGATAGGAGTTGGAGGCTGCATGGGAAAGCACACTCTTTTTTCAGTAATATATACATACCTTACTCCTCACAGCTGCAGACCATAAAATGTTAATTCCTAAGTATCATGCAATTTATTTGGTACTGAAAACTTACCAAATTAGAAGAAATTTTATATATGTTTATTGTATTTTCTTACTTGAAGGACAAAAGATCCATTTCTATTAAATAGTTATTGAAACTCTCTAATGAATATTTCTACTGAAGTGACCATTATTTTATATAATTACAAAAGTTACAATTTTGGATTCAACAATTTTTAGTCGATTCAGCTCAACTCAGAAATTCTCAGAAATTTTACCTAACATAATGTCCTTGCAAATAGCATCACCCAGTTAAAATATTAGATATATGAGATATATCTAATAATGTATACTTAATAATGTGATGGTATAGCTAATAATCAGCTACTTTCCAAATCCATGTTCTATAATGACTGTGTTTCAGAATGTATATTTGACTTTCATCTCTACAGTTTTCCTTTCCAATTTAAAAACTGAGCAATTAAGTGCCCTTGACTATATTTGTGGACAAACTGTATGTAAAAACAACCAAACAACAAAATTAAAAACAAATCATTTTTCCTTTTACTCTTAAGAGTAAAAGAAAGTTTAGAGAAAAGCTTGTAACTGATCCCAAACTGTTGTTCTAAGGTTGTGACCCTTCAGCAGCAATCATTTCATGTTGTGCCCAGAAAGATCTCCTCCATCTATGAGTTAGCTACCTTCCCAAAGAGAAATCTTCTCTGGACCAGTGACCCTAAGGTATGGTCCATGGGCTGGTGCCAACTGGCCAATAGTTTGTTACCATCTGGGACAAAGTAAGTCCAGAAACTTAAAGGGTTAGAAACAGCAAATTAAAACTGCCACAACAACTATGTAAGCAGTAAACTCTTATTTATTTCTATTTAAAAAATATTTTATTTATTTATGAGAGAGAGAGATTGAAAGAGCACACACGCATAAGTAGACAGAACAGTAGGCAGAGGAAGAGGGAGAAGCAGGCTCTCTGCTGAGCAGAGCTCAATGTGGGGCTTGATCCCAGTACCCTGGGATCATGACCTGAGGCTAAGGTAGATGCTTAACTGACTGAGCACCTAGGTGCCCCTAAACTCTTCTTTTAAAAAGAATATAAACAAGTGAGATGTTAAACTACTATGGTGGGTCACATTGAGTATGAGTTGCATTCTTTTTTTTTTTTTTTTTTTTTTTAATTTTTATTTATTTATGATAGTCACACAGAGAGAGAGAGAGAGAGGCAGAGACACAGGCAGAGGGAGAAGCAGGCTCCATGCACCGGGAGCCCGACGTGGGACTCGATTCCGGGTCTCCAGGATCGCGCCCTGGGCCAAAGGCAGGCGCCAAACCGCTGCGCCACCCAGGGATCCCTGAGTTGCATTCTTATTAAGCACAACAGGACTACAGATTGGTCAGCAACAGATGGAAATAAAAAATATTCTAAACTGAGGTGCCTGGGTGGCTCATTGGATTGAATGACTGACTCTTGATTTTGGCTCACATCATACATGATCTCATGGTTCATGAGATCGAGCCCCACATTGAGCTCAGCCCTCAGTGGGGAGTCTCCTTGAGACTTTACTCCCTCTCCCTACTACTCTCCTCCAAATTGCATATTCTCTACCCCTGCCTTAAAAAATAAAAATATTTTAAACCTGGTTCTTTACTACAGAGTTTGAGAAACTTTGCTTAAGATAATGCATATAGTTCAAATTCCTTTTTACTGCTTCTTTGGGAGCAACAATAAATAAATCCCTCTGGAGAAATGGACACAAGGATGTTTGATCCATTGCTTTAAAAATATTTCATGCCACTAAGTGTTGTGGTGATTTGATACATAGTAAAAGATAATACAGTGGGCATCTGGGTGGCTCAGTTAAATGTCTGCCTTTAAGCTCAGGTCATGATCCCAGGGTCCTGGGATCAAGCCCTGCATCGGGCTCCCTGCTCAGTGGGGAGTCTGCTCCCTCTCCCTTTGCTCCCTGCTCATGCTCTCTCTTTATGTCAAATAAATAAAATAATAATAATAACACAGTAAGATTACTCTGGGATAGGAAACCGCAAGTTATAAAGGGCTTGAGGTGGGGATCATGTCTAGGATGTTTGAGGAATAATGAGATGACCAGAGTGGCTGTAGCAAAGCTAAGCAGAAAGGCAGGGAGAGGAAAGGAGGCTGGAGAGGTAAGAAGGTGAAATCACATAAGAACTTAGAGGCCATTGCAAGGATTCTAGCTTCTTTATTTTGCATGTCACATAAAGCTACTGGATGGATTTTTTTTTTTTTTTAAGATTTATTTATTTGAGAGAGAGAGAGTGAGCATAAGCACTGTAGGGGAGGATCAGAGGGAGAGAAACTCAAGCAGATTCCCCACGGAGGGTGGAGCTTGATCCCATGACCCTGAGATTATGACTTGAGCAGAAACTAAGTTGGACACTGAACCAACTGAGCCACCCAGGTTTCCCTGGAGGGATTTTTTTTTAAATTGAGGTATAATTCAACATTATATATTGTACCTATATCAGATGTACAACATAGTGATTTGATATTTGTATATATGGTTGACCCTTGCTTGAAAACATGGATTTGAACTGCATGGGTCCTCCTCACATAGATTTTTTTCTTTTTAAATAAATACAGTACTGTAAATGTATTTTCTTTTCCTTATGATTTTAGTAATATTTGTTCTCTAGCTTACTTTATTGCAAGAATATATAATATATACCATACAAAATATGTGTTAATCGACTGGTTATGTTGTTAGGCTTCTGGGCAACAGTAAGCTATTAGTAGTTTTTGAGGAGTCAAAGTTATACAGTTTTCAACTCAGCACTAGGTGTGGGGAGAGTGCATTGGCACCTCTTAACCCCACGTTGTTCAAGAGTCGACTGTATTAAGAAATGATCAGGGGGATCCCTGGGTGGCGCAGCGGTTTGGCGCCTGCCTTTGGCCCAGGGTGCGATCCTGGAGACCTGGGATCAAATCCCACGTTGGACTCCCGGTGCATGGAGCCTGCTTCTCCCTCTGCCTGTGTCTGCCTCTCTCTCTCTCTCTCTCTCTGTGACTATCATAAATAAATAAAAATGAAAAAAAAAAAAAAGAAATGATCATAATAAGTCTAGTCACCATAAACAGTTACAGAATTTTGTTTTGTTGTGATTAGAATTTAAATAAATTTTTAAAAAGTTCTCGTTAGTTAACAAACAGTGCAATATTGGTTTCAGGAGTAGAATTCAGTGATTCATCACTTACATAAACCACCCAGTGCTCATCATAACAAGTGCCCTCCTTAGTACCCATCCTTCATCTAGCCCATCCCCTACCCACTTCCCTCCATCACCCCTTTGTTTTCTATCTTTAAGAGCCTCTTATGGTTTGTCCCCCTTTTCTTTTCTCCTCCCATATGTTCATCTGTTTTGTTTTGCAAATTCTAAGTATGATTGAAATAATTTGGTATTTGTCTTTCTCTGATTTATTTCACTTAGCATAATATACTGTAGCTCCATCCACATCATTGCAAATAGTAAGATTTCATTCTTTTGATGGCTGAGAAATATTCCATTATATATATAATATATATATAACATGTATATAGTATACATAATATGCCTCTATCTATCTATCTATCTATCTATCTATCTATCATCACATCTTCTTATGGACATTTGGGCTCTCCATGGTTTGCTTATTGTTGACAATGCTGCTATAAACACTGGGGGTCCATGTACCCCTTCGAATCAATATTTTTGTATCCTTTGGGTAAATACCTAATAGTGCAATTGCTGGATAATAGGGTAGTTCTATTTTTAACTTTTTGAGGGACCTCCATACTATTTTTCAGAGTAGCTGTACCAGTTTGCATTCTCATCAACAGTGCAAGAGGGTTCCTCTTTCTCCACATCCTAACACCTGTTGTTTTTTGTGTTAATTTAGCCATTCTGACAGGTATGAGGTGGTATCTGATGGGAACTTTTAAGATTTACTCTCAGCAATTTTTAAATATGCAATACAGAAATAACTATAGTTGTCATGCTGTAAATTACATCCTATGACTTATTTCATAACTAGTTTGTACCTTTTGAACTCCATCCATTTCACCTACCCCTCACTCTCCCCCTCTGGCAACTACCAATCTGTTCTTTGTATCTAGGAGCATGGTTTTTCATTTGGTTTTGAATTCTAATACAAATGAGATCATATGGTATTTGCCCTACAGACTTATTTCACTTAGCATAACGCCCTCAAGGTCCATCTGTGTTGTCAAAAGGGCAAGAATTTCTTCTTTTTTTTATGGTTGCATAGTTATGTATACACACACACACACACACACACAGAGAGTGTATTTTCTATATCCATTCATCTGTCAATGGACTCTTAAATTGTTTCCGTATCTTGGCTACTGTAAATAATGCTGCAGGGAAAATGGAGGTGCACATATCTTTCTGAGTTTAGTATTTCCAGCTTCCTTCAGATAAGTTCTCAGAAATGGAATTGCTAGATCATATGGTAGTTCTATTTTTAATTTCTTGAGGAATCTCCATAGTGTCTTCCATAGTGGCTGCACCAATTTACCTTCCCACCAACAGTGTGCACAGGGGTTCCCTTTCCTTCAGATTCTTGCCAACATTTGTTCTTTTTTTTCTTTTGATGCTAGCCATTCCAACAAATATGAGGTGATATCTCATTATGGTTTTGACTTGCATTTCCCTGATGATTAGTAATCTTGAGCATCTTTTCATGTATCTGTTGGCCATTTGTATGTCTTCTCTGGAAAAATATCTATTTACATCCTCTGTGCATTTTTTAATCAGATTGTTTTTCTGCTATTGAGTTGTACTAAGTTCTTTATAGTAACCCCTTATCAGATATAGGATTTGCAAATATTTTTTCCCATTCAGTGCACTGCCTTTTCATTTTGTTGATGGTTTCCTTTGCTTTGCAGAAGTCTTTTAGTTTGATACAGTTCCACTTGTTTATTTTTACTTTTGTTGCCTTTACTTTTGATGTCAGATCAAGAAAGTCATTGCTAAGACTTCTGTTAAGAATATTACCATCTTTTTTTTCATCTAGGAGTTTTTTTCTTTTTAAATTATCTAAGACCTTTATTAACTGGTGCTTGCTACTTGTTCACTTTTTAAAAATCAAGTTGTGGGGTGCCTGGGTAGCTCAGTCAGTTAAACATCTGTCTTTGGCTCAGGTCATGATCCCAGGGTCCTGGGATTGAGTCCTGCATCAGGCTTCCTACTCAGTGGAGAGTCTACTTCTCTCTCTCCCTCTACTCCTTCCCAGAGCTCATGCTGCCTCTGTCTCTCTCTCAAATAAAGAAAATCTTAAAAAAAAATCGAGTTATGAACTTTTCTTTTTAAGATTTATTTATTTATTCATGAGAGACCCACAGAGAGAGGTAGAGACATAGACAGAGGGAGAAGCAGGCTCCTCACAGGGAGCCCAATGTGGGACTTGATCCCCATACCTGGTATTACACCCTGAGCCGAAGGCAGATGCTCAACTACTGAGCTACCAGGCATCCCAAGTTGTAAATTTTTATTACAAATTAAAACTGAGGTTCTTAAATCTCAACTAGACCAAATATGAAACAATTTAAAAACCTTTAATGGTAATTGAGAAAAACCAAGTTTTTTTTTTTTCCTTTTTATAAAGACCATGTCTGTCATTACCAGAAAGAGACATCCTTAGATAAAAATAGTAACAAAATTTAAAAAATAATAAAAAAAAACCCATGCTGCATAGATAATGCAGATAGTTCTATTTATCTGATCAATGGGCAAAAAGCAAGCACTTAAAAGTCTTCAGCTCCGAACTTTTGTTCATTTCTTATTGCTGGAATTCCATATTCATTTCTTCTTGTTGGACCAAACTCGATGATGGTAGAGATGGTAAGCTGACACTTATTCAGCCCTGCCTTGCTTAGCCTAGGGAGTGGATGAATTCTCAGCCAGTGGACTGGCTGCTTTTGTCTTTGCCATCTTGTGATTTAGGGTTTGCTGGGAGTCTGTGATGGTACTGAAGTTGTGGACGTACCCATATTGGGGTGGCTGCTGACCTTGGGCCTCATCGCCTTGATTTTCCTTATTTCCTTATTTGCCCTTCTCTCTAGGCTGTCTTTGGCAAGGAGGACTGCTGCAGAATTGTGGTGTGTGACCCTAATGCATATTCTGTCTCACTTATCTACCTTGTTCTCCTGCACCCTGTTTGTCAGTATCTTCCATCACCTCTCCCTGCACAGAAGGGTTGGAAGACTGGTCCACATGTGGTCCACACCCATGTGGGTTTGGGATGTAGTAAGGTGGGAACCCTTGCCTGTGGAAAGGCAGCACTGTTGGGCCTGGCCTTCAGGGGCACACTCTGATCTATCCACCCTTCTTTTCCCTACTCTTATTATTCTGGTAATTCTGCTGGGAATTGTGTGGAAGACCCCTGTGATGTGGGTAGCATCTATAATGGTTATGGTCTGCTTCATATTTACTGCTTTACACTGGAGCTCCATCAGGGCCTCTCACATTTACTGCCTCCCAAACCTTTTTTCACTCAACATCAAACTCCATAGTCTCTTCATCTCGTACACTGTGAAGGTACTTCCTGGGGTTATTCTTCTTTATGGTAGACTGGTACACAAATACATCTTCCTTGGTGTCATTCTTGTTGATGAAACCATATCCATTTCTTACATTGAACCATTTTACTGTTCCCACAACCTTCCTTGAGATGATCTTGTTGTCCCCACCGGCAGGTGCCAGCTATGCCACTGCTGGGTGGGGTAGGACTTGGTGTCTGCAGGGCTGAGGATAGGGGTGGCGGATGGCTGCTTGTGGATGTGGTGACGGTGACTGGGGTCAGCTGTGGCTCCTCCTGGGTGTGATGGGAACTAGGCCACTGGAATTGGTGGGGTTGCTCAGGGCTCTCTGGGGCCCTCTCTATCCACTGTGGAACTCTAAGTTCAAGTCTTTAATCCATTTTAATTTTTAAGTGTAAGTGGTATAAGATAGTGGCCCACATTCATTGTTTTGCATATGGCTGTCCAGTTTTCCCAACATTTATTGAAGGGTCAATCCTTTCCCCAGTGGCTTCTCTATCATAAATTAATTGACCATGTATGTGTAGGCTTATTTCAGGGCCCTTTATTTGTGTGTCTGTTTTTTTTTTTTTTTTTTTTTAAAGATTTTATTTTTTAATTCTTATTTATTTATGATAGTCACAGAGAGAGAGAGAGAGGCAGAGACATAGGCAGAGGGAGAAGCAGGCTCCATGCACCGGGAGCCCGACGTGGGATTCGATCCCGGGTCTCCAGGATCGCGCCCTGGGCCAAAGGCAGGCGCCAAACCGCTGCGCCACCCAGGGATCCCTGTGTGTCTGTTTTTATGCCAATACCAATACTGCATTATTCTAGCTTTGCAATACAGTTTGAAACCAGGAAGATGAAGCCTTTAGCATTGTTCTTTCTCAAGACTGCTTTGGCCCTTCAGGGTCTTTGTAGTTTCATACAATTTTAAAATTGTTTGTTCTAGTTCCCTGAAAAATGGCACTGAAATTTTGATAGGGATTGCAGTGAATTTGTAGACTGCTTTGTGTAGTATGGTCATTTTAGCAATATTAATTCTTCTAATCCATGAGCACAGAGTATCTTTCCATTTATTTGTGTTGTCTTCAGTTTTTTTTTTTTCCATGAATGTTTTAAAGTTTTCAATCTTTCGCTTCACTTTTACTTTCTTGGCTAAATTTATTCCAAGGAATTTTATTCTTTTTGATGCAATTGTTAAATGGGATTGATTTCTAGAAGGATTTTTTTTCCCTTAAGTTGATGGTGTACTTTATTTTGTTTGTTGAGAGTTTATTTACAAAGGGTGGAGGAGGACTAAAGAGCTAGTGCAGTGTTATTAACAATGTTGATAGCTAAAACCTGGAAGAGAAGTCTTCCAAAGAGTTGGTGTCCTTATGAGGTAATAGTGAAATCAAATGGAGGGACAGAGCTGGCCCAAGATGACCACATCCAGAACCATAGTTGGGACTGGCATCAATTTCTTTTTCTTAAGGAGTCTATTTAATTACCTACCTACCTATTTTAGAGAGAGAGAAAGTGCACACATACTCAAGCAGGGGGGTGGGCAGAGGGAGAGAGAAAGAATTTCAAGCAGAGTCTGAACAGAGCATGGAGGTAGATGTGAGGCTCAACACCATGGCCCAAGATCATGAGCTGAGCCGAAACAAAGAGTTGGACGCTTAACTGACTGAGTCACCCAGGCACCCCTGGCATCAATTTCTAATTAGATTTGTGATATGGAGGGCAGCCCTGGTGGCTCAGCGGTTTAGCACTGCCTTTAGCCTGGGGTGTGATTCTGGAGACCAGAGATCAAGTCCCACATCAGGCTTCCCTTTATGGAGCCTGCTTCTCCCTCTGCCTGTGTCTCTGTATCTCTCATGAATAAACAAATAAAATCTTTAAAAAAATTTGTGATATGGAGTAATATGGGGATGTGATAAGACTTTCTTAAATCTCTAATCAAAGTATTAATCTCTGTGATTTTCCTAGGAAAGCAATAATATTTTTGATTTAGCATTTGGGAGTACTCTTCCTTAACTGGTGTTCTTTGTCTGAACCATAAGGTACAGAAAATTATTCAAATGACATTTTTTAAATTCTCCCAAGGATGGTACATAACTAGCACAGGAGAAAAGTTAGTTCATTACACACAATAGATGCATAGGGCAGTAGGTCATAATTCTTTCCTTAAATCCTGCTTGAGAAAGGCTGAGGGAGTAGTTACTGGAGGTTTGCATAATTGAATTCTTGGATTGGTGTTCCTCAGGCTATTTTTCAATAAAGCTTTCTGCCCATTTTTATTCCTTTCCTTAGAACACTGTTAAATAACAAATTCAGGATAGGGAAAAGATCTGGAGGAAGGTGTCAAACTACTCCTTGCATAGTCTTTTATCTCAGTCCTTTATCCTACCCAACACCTTTAATTCCTGAACTCTTCTGGGCTTCTGTCACATGAGACAGGTCCCTGCAAGGACAGAGTGGCGAAAGATAAGGCCTAACATGCTGGTAATTATCTACTGCTCCCCATCTAATAAAATTTCATTAACATTCCCTGACAGCTATTATTGTCTCCTCTATTCTTTGTTCCAGGGTTTATTTATGCCTGTTTTATTACTTTATTCTCATTTTGTGGGGATTTAGAAAGGACTAATGATAAACAAATGTGGTCAAGGTGATCTATTTACCAAGAATATAATTTTATATGAAAAAATTTGTTAAGTCTTATTTAAAATGGTGAAACACACATTATATTATTCAAATTCTAACCTAAATAGTATGTACTAGAATAATCCATTCATGGTAATTTAGTAATGTAACGAAGAGCTGACTCCATTTTATATTTGATGGTAGCTTTGAAGTCTCACTCTTCCCTCTTCCCCTCGTACCCTATATCTGGGAAAGCTGTTGAGAAAGCCCAGGAGACTGAAACCTTGCAAACCCCTCCCTGTGCCCAAGATCCCTCAGCCCCACTCTCAAGCACAATGAAAAACTCTAAGTCAGTCTCTACCTTGTTCTCTCAAGCAATTTTGGGCTAATATGGGAAGTCTACCCTGTTTGCCTCAGAGAGCTTTATTATATAATAAGCCGATTTTTGTATACTCTTGTGTGTGTGCGTGTGTGTGTGTGTTTGCGTGCGTGACATCATCAGTCTTAAGTATCTGAACCAGATTTTGGGTGTGGAGGAGGTCCATCATGTCCCTGCAAGGCAGCCACACAACTGGTATTGGAAGCAGGACAGATAGAGGAGGACTACTACTGCTGGCTGAGGGACTTTGTTCTCTTGCTTTAGTTTGTTAACTGGCTCTGTGGCTTGGTGCTACATTTGCTGAATTTTACCAAGCCTGTTATAGACTGAACCAATTTAAGGTGGAAGTTTCAATAACTGGTGTATAGGGAGAGGAATATGGGATTGGGTTCTCCTTTGGGTTGCCTTGAGTCATGTGTCCCAGCTCAAACCTGTCTTATGTGTCTTATATTGAATTGTGTGTTATGATTCCATCATAAACCATGACTAACACTAGATTCAGGAAAGACTCATCCTGTGTCTGACTGGTTGTGTGTCTCAATCAGAGGTCAGCCCCTATTCTATGGAGGGCTTGGGGAAAAGACTTGCAGCTTCTACAATATATAGGTCCACTGGGTGGTCATTTGTATGTGGAAGAACAGCAGGCATTATTTGAAGAGTTGAATTACTGAGATTTATTCTAAAGCCACATGGCTCTGTAGGACCCTACAAAATTCTTCTGTAGCTTCTGCTGCCTATTTCTCTAACCCCAGAAAGATCTTGATTCTTAGGGTTATAGAGAAAATCACCCATGAATACCAGTGGAAAGCCAAGGCATTAATTCAACCACTGTCACGAGGAAGAGTCCTAAATCTGATGATACTGATTTGAGTCTCTCTAATGGAAGAAATTTATAAATATAAGCAGTATATAGCGAATAGCTCCTTGAAATATATCTAGTAACCACCACCAATAGCAGGAAAAAAAGAAACCTATATACAGGGGGAGTCCATTGGTCTGTTAGGGTGGCTATAATAAAGTACCATAGGTGGAGTGGCTCAGACAATAGAAATCTATTTTCCCACAGTTCCAGAGTTAGAAGTCCAAGAGTAAGATGCCATAAGAGTTGTTTCTGGTGAGGGCTCTCTTCCTGGCTTGTAGATGGTCTTCCTCTAACTGTATCTTCACATGGCCCTTCCTCTGTATGTGGGAGGAAAAGAAAGAGATCCTTGGTCTCTCTTCCTCTTCTTTTTTTTTTTCTCTTCCTCTTCTTATAAAGACACCAGTTCTATCAGATTCCAGCTCTACTCTTATGACCTCATTTAGCCTTAATTACCTCCCTAAAGGCCCTATTTCCAAATAGTCAGTCACATTGGGGTTAGAGGTTCAATGTGTGAGGATGGGGAAGCATAATTCAGTCCACAACAAGGAGGAAACAAAAACTAAAAGTTCACAAATTAGGGCCAGTTGGTAACCTGAAATTTACTAAAACAATTCACACAACATAAAGACAAAAGGGCATATACTGGCTTTTGTGCCTCTATAATACTGGTTCTGAATTAATTTAAAATCTGCTAAAATATACCAATTGCCAAAGTTTGGCTTTAATATAGGGGCTCAAATTATAGCTACACTGGGGATACCACTAAGTTTAAACAATAATATTAGAAGAACTACTGAACATGATGAGAGGACAAACAGGTATGCCTCACCTTAACTACAGGAACTACTCTTCTTGCCTACTTTGTTCATGGTCACAGTATCCTTTGTCCTAAAATATCCCATAGTGGTCATGGACTCTCTGACTAGATGAGTAATAAAATTAAATAGTTGGCACTACAAATTATCTTGATAAAATGGAACCCCATGGACCTTCTCCCCCATTAAAATAGTTAATATGGTCCAATGTATATTAAAACATGGCCTTAATGATTGAAACCTACTATACAAGACATATTTAGAGAAGGGGTGATTTATCCCCACTGCTTTGCCATTTAACAGCTCAATTTGGCTCGCTCTTAAACTTGGGAAGAATGAATGGTGCCTCACAGTGGATTACCTCAAGCTTCATGCTGGGGGCCTCATTAAGGTTCTCATAGCCAGTATTATTGCAGTTACTGACTTCATCCAATCAGCAATGGTAAATATTTTGCCATTATAGATTTGGTGAATGTTTTGTTCAGTGACTATTTCCACAGCTTCTTTTTTAAAAAAATCTGTTTTTTAAAGATTTATTTATGTTAACGACAGTGAATGAGCCAGGGGTAGGCAGAAGGAGAGGAGGGAAAGAAACCCAAGCAGACTCTGTGCTGAGCATGGAGCCTGATGCAGGGCTCAATCTTATGATCCTGAGATCATGACCTGAGCCAAAACCAAGAGCTGGACACTTAACCAACTATGCCATCCAGTGCCCTTTGACTACAGTCTACCTCACCTCCAAAATATGAGATACTTCTTACCCAGCTACCATGGGGAAACTCAACAGCCTTGTTGTCACACAGTCTTTAAGGTCAAGATCTTAACTAGATCTTGCTTTCTCCAGGAAGACAGGTATTACACTGGTGACTTCTTCCCCTGAGGAGATTCATTTGACCTATTCATTCAGAAGCTCACAGAAAGAAAATGGGCCACTGCCTTATACTTGGTGTAAGTTCCTGCCACCTTAGTTAAAGACCTGAAAATTAACTGGTAAACAGAAAGCTGTTCCACTCATGATGCTATCAAGAAACAGCTATTGATTCTCTCAGAACTCACAACTCCTTTTAGGTCTTTTTGGGTTCTATAGGAAACACATTTCCCCTTTATATACTGTACTTAAGTCCTTTTATGCTGTTACTTGCAAACTGGCTCTCCTTGAGTGGGGGGGTCCCTCTTTTAATAAAAGGCTGCAGAATCCACCCAAGTTGCAAAATAACAGAAACTCCTGTTAGTGCCTCCACCCCTCCCTCCTGAGAGTCCACTGTAGAAGTTTGGGCAACTTTATGTCAGCATCAGAATACCATTAATTTTTAAGTAATAACTTTAAAATGGTAAAACCACAAATATTTGGATCTTGCTAAAATTAAACTTTTGGCCTTTCAAAGAAACTGTTTATAAATGAAAAGGAGGGACCCCTAGGTGGCTCAGTGGTTGAGCATCTGCCTTTGGCTCAGGGCATGATTGTGGAGTTCCAGGATCGAGTCCCACATCAGGCTCCCTGCAGGAAGCCTGCCTCTCCCTCTGCCTATGTCTCTGCCTCTCTCTGTGTCTCTCATGAATAGATAAATAAAATCTTAAAAAAAAAATGGGGGGCAGCCCGGGTGGCTCAGCAGTTTAGCACCACCTTTGGCCCGGGGTGTGATCCTGGAGACCCGGGATCGAATCCCACATTGGGCTCCCTGCATGGAGCCTGCTTCTCCCTCTGCCTGTGTCTCTGCCTCTCTCTCTCTCTCTCTCTCCTGTGTATTCTCATGAATAAATAAATAAAATCTTAAAAAAAATGAAAAGGAAATCCATAAGTTTCAAATCCATATTTGAAAAGGGAGCAAATATTCCACAACACATATCAGAAGAAAGATTCATATCCCAATGTTTATCTATTCTCCTACTGATGGACATTTGGGTAGCTGCCAGCTGTTGGTTATCATGTATTATGAATACAGCTGCTATGGATATTTATGTATACCTGTCTTCTTAATGGCTGTATGTGTTTAAATTCCTCTTGGATAAATACCTGGTGGTGGAATTGCTAGGTCACAGGGAAAGTATACATTCTATTTTATAAGAAACTATATAAGTATTTTTATAAACAAATTATACTGTTTTACATTTTAACCAGCAATGTATAAAGGGTCCCTCCAGGTCCTCACCCACACTTAATATCAGTTTTGACCATCCTGGTGGGAATGAAATGTGTTTTATTTTGGTAATAATTTGTATTTCCCAGATTACAAATGTTCTTGAGTATCTTTATGTGGTTATTGACCAACTGAGTAGCTACTTTTATTAAGTATGTGTTTATGTCTCTTTCTTATTTGTTAATTGGATAAGAGTTCGTTATGTTTTGTGGACACAAGATCTTTGTTAGATACGTTTTCTTCCATTCTGTAACTTATATTTTCATTTAAAGTCCTTTACCTTTTAGTTTGAAATCATTTCAGACTCATAGAAAAGTTGTAAAAATAGTATGGAGTTCCCATATGCTCTTATTCCAGCTACCTAAGATGTAAATACACTTTTATTGAAGTATAATTGGCATATAACATTATATTAGTTTCAGGTGTATAACATAACAATTCGCTATTTGTGTATACTGCAAATTGGTCACCATAATAAGTCTAGTTAAATCGTCACCATACATAGTTACAAATTTTTTTCTTTTGATACAAAGTTTTAAGATCTATTCTCTTACCAACTTTCAAATGTGCAATGCTATACTAACGATAGTCACTATGTTGTATATTACATCTCTATAACTTATTTATTTTAAACTGGAAGTTTGTACCTTTTGACTCCCTTAACCCACTTTGCCCATCCCCTACTTCTGGCAACCACCTGTTTGTTCTCTGTATCTATGTGCCTTGTCTTGGAGCTCACCGTCTGTTTTCTTCTAGGAGCTTTATGGTTTCAAGTTTTATGTTCAAGTCTTTAATCCATTTTGTCTTTTTTCCCCTAAAGATTTAATTAATTAATTAATTAATTAATTAATTAATTCATTCATTCATGTGAGAGAGAGAGAGAGAGAGAGAGAAAGAGAGGCAAAGACACAGGCGGAGGGAGAAGCAGGCTCCATGCAGGGAGCCCGATGTGGGACTCGATCCTGGGACTCCAGGATCACGCCCTGGGCCGAAGGCAGTCACTAAACTGCTGAGCCACCCAGGGAATCCCTTCTTTAATCTATTTTGAATTAATTTTGTGTATGATGTAAGATGGTAGTCCAGATTCATTCTTTTGCATGTGGCTGTCCAGTTTTCCCAACACCATTTACTGAAGAGACTTTCCTTCATTGTACAATCTTGGCTCTTTTATGGTAAATTAACTGACCATATATGTGTGGGTTTATTTCTGGGCTATTTTGTTCCATTGTTTTATGTGTCTATTTTCATGTCGACACCATACTGTTTTGATTACTACAGTTGTGTAATATAGTTTGAAATTAGACAGTGTGATGCCTCTGGCTTTCTCAAGACTGCTTTGGCTATTGAGAGTCTTCTGTGGTTCCATATACACGCCACAATTGTCTGTTCTATTTCTGTGAAAAATGCCATTGGAATGTTAATATGATTGCATTGAATCTAGATTACTTTGCATAGTATGGACATTTAAACAATATGAACATGGTATATCTTTGCATTTATTTGTGTCTTTTTCAGTTTTTTTCATCATTGTTAACAGATAGTATATAGATCTTTTACCTCCGTGGTTAAATTTATTCTTAGGGATTTTATTCTTTTTGTATAACTGATTTTTGTGTCCTGAAACCTTATTAAATTTGTTGATTGGTTCTAATAGTTGTTTTGTGGCATCTTTAGGGTTTAAAAATATATATAATATTATGTCATCTACAAAAGTGACAGTTTTACTTCTTCCTTTCTAATTTGGATGCCTTTTATTTCTTTTTCTCCCCTAATTGTTCTGAAAGTACTTCCAATGTTATGCTGAATAAGAATGGCAAATGTGGGCATCCTAATCTTATTCCTTAGAGGAAAAGCTTTCACTGTTGAGTATGAGTATTAGCTGTGGGCTTGTCATATATGGCCTTTGTTACATTGAGGTATATCCCTCTATACCTACTTGGTTGAGAATTTTTATCAGGAATGGATGCTGAATTTTGTCAAAAGGTTTTCTCTGCATCTGTTGTGATAACTTTTTTAAAAAAGATTTTATTTATTTATTCATGAGGGACACACAGAGGGAGGCAGAGACATATGCAGAGGGAGAAGCAGACTCCCTGTGGGGAGCCTGATGTGGGACTCGATTCCAGGAATCCTGGGATCATGACCTAAGTCAAAGGTAGATGCTCAAACCACTGAGCCACCCGGGTGCCCTGTGATAATATAACTTTAATCTTTTTTTTTTTGTAAATTTATTTTTTATTGGTGTTCAATTTGCCAACATATAGAATAACACCCAGTGTATGTATAACTTTAATCTCATTTTGTTAATGTGGTATATCACTTGGATTGATTTGCAGATGTTGAACTGTCCTCGTATCCCTGGAATAAATCACACTTGATCATGGTGTATGATACTTTTAATATATTGTTGAATCTGGCTTACTAATATTCTTAGAGGATTTTTGCATCTATTTCATGAGGGATACTAGCTTGTAATTTCTTCTTGTGCTATTCTTGTCTGGTTTTGGTATCAGGGCATTTTATTTTTTTGGAAAGTTTAAGAAGTATTGGTATTGGGTAGCCTGGGTGGCTCAGTGGTTTAGTGCTGCCTTCAGCCAGGGTGTGATCCTGGAGACCCGGGATCGAGTCCTGCGTCGGGCTCCCTGCCTGGAGCCTGCTTCTCCCTCTGCCTGTGTCTATGCCCCCCTCTCTCTCTCTCATGAATAAGTAAAATCTAAAAAAAAAGAAAGAAAGAAAATTAAAAGAAGGATTGGTATTAATTCCTCTTTGAATTTCTGGTAAATTCACCAATGAAGCCATTGAGTCCTAGACTTCTGTTTGTTGGCAGATATTTGATTACTGATTCAATGTCCTTACTGGTAATCAGTCTCTTCAGATTTTCTATTTCTTTTTTTTAAAGCAAGCTCTATGCCCAACATGGGGCTTGAACTCATAACTCTAAGATCAAGCATCACATGTTCTGCTGACTGAGCCAGCCAGGCATCCTTCAGATTTTCTATCTCTTCATGATTCAGTCTTGGTCAGTCATATGTTTCCAGGAACTTACCCATCATCTGATGGATACTTGGATTGTTTCCACTTCTTGACTATTATGAATAAAACCACTATAGACATTTCATGTATAAGCTTTTGTGTAGACATGTTTCATTCCCTTGATTAGATACCGAGGAATGAGATTGCTGAATCATATAACTCTTTAATTTCTTGAGGAACTGCTAGACACCTTTCTAAAGCAGTTGTACCATTTTACATCTCACCAGCCATTCACAAGAGTTCTAATTTCCCCATGTCTTTGCCAAGAATTTTAATTATCTTTTTAAAAAAAGATTTTATTTATTTACTCATGAGAGACACGCAGCAAGAAGCAGAGACATAGGCAGAGGGAAAAGCAGACTCCTTGACGTGAGCCCAATGTGGGACTCAATCCCAGGACTCTAAGACCACTCCCCAGGGGAAGGCAGATGTTCAACCACTGAGCCACCCAGGCATTCCTCTATCTTTTCTATTATAGCCGACCTACTGGGTATAAAGTGATATATCACTGGTTTGCATTTCCCTGATGTGAAGTCAAAAAAGCCAAATAATCCTTAAATAGGCAAGTGGGCAAAATACCTTAATAGTCATTTTTCCAAAGAAGATATACAAATGGCCAACAGGCATATGAAAATACACTCAATATCATTAGCTACCAGGGAGATGTAAATCAAAACTACAATGAACCTGAATCTCGGGTCCAATAAATACTGGATAAGATTTTGAGACATAGGCTCAAGAATTCAAGGATTAGATCATACAAGGCTTTAATGGCATTCTTAGTGAGTGCCAGGTACATAGTAATCATCTTTAAGTGCTTCACATGTATTAAATCACTTAACACTAAACAATCAATGAGTGTATCACAGAGCATTGAGCTATTATATAAGTTGTCTAAGAGCTCACAAATTTGAACCAGCATTAAAAATCTACCAATGTTCCTCATTTTCTATAGGAAAAAAAATTGAGGCTCCTATGCATGACATCTAAAGACTTGGCATCTGGTCCTTGCCTACTATTCCAGTTTTACTTCATCTTAATCTCTGCTTCATACTTTATGCCTCAGATATTCAAAACTACTGGCTGAACATTCAGGCTATTACTTAACTCTGTGCCTTTCTGAATATTTTCCTTCCACCCAGAATGCATTATTCTGCATGGTCTGCCTAACTCTCCTTTATTAAATAAGTTTCCTCAGAGAGGCAGACATAGTCTACCCTCATTGGAAAACCTCTCAAGCACTCCTGATTCTTAAGCCTTCAGTTTTGGACTGGGATCTATACCATCACTCTCTTTCAGGCCTTCAAACTACACTACAGGCCTTTCTGGGTATCTAGCTTGCAGACAGCAGATCATGGGACTTCTTCTCAGCCTCCAAAATCACTTGCAAGCTCTGGATTTAAAATCATCATATATAAAACTGAACAGGATTTTACTGGCTTTGGAGCTTAGGAAGATGGCAGAATAGAAGAAACTTGAGCTCACCTCCTCCCACAGACATATCAAGGCTGCAATTCACTATATTACAACTCACTCTGAAAATGACCTGAAGACTAGCAGAACAGCTCTCCCACAGCTGAAGATATAAAGAAAAAGTCACATCAAGAAGGGTAGGAGGCACAGAGACCTAAAGACATTTACAGATTTAAAGTGAAGGGATGAAAAAACATATACCATGCAAATGAGAGTGGAAAAAAAAAAAAAGCTGGGATAGCAATATTTATATCAGACAAAATAGACTTTAAAACAAAGACTGTAACAAGAGACAAAGAAAGGCATTACATAATAATAAAATATCAATCCAACAAGAGGATAAAACAATTGCAAATCTGTGCTAGGAGCACAGCATAGGAACACAAATGGAAGCATAAATATATACAGCAAATATGAACAGACATAAAGCGAGAAATTGACAGTAATACAGTAATGGTAGAGGACTTTAACACCCTCTTTACATCAATGGATAGATCATCCAGACAGAAAACCAATAAGGAAACAGTGGCTGTGAATGACAAATTAGACTAGATGGCCTTAATAGATATATACAGGACATTCCACCCAAAACCAGAATATACATTCTTTTCAAGTGCATATGAAACATTCTCTAGAATAGATCACATAATAGGCCACAAAATAAGTCCCAATAAATTTAAGAAGATTGAAATCATCAATCATCTTGTCTAAACACAACAGTATGAAACTAGAAATCAATTAAGAAAAAAAAAAAAACTAGAGAAAACACAAAACATGTGGAGGCTAAACAACATGTTACTAAACAACCAATAGGTCAATGAAGACATTAAAGATGAAATCAAACAATACTTTGAGATAAATGAAAATGGGAACACAATGTTTCAAGATCTTTGGGTTATAGCAAAAGCAGTATTAAAAGGGAAATTTAAAAAAATAAAAGGGAAATTTATAGTGATAGCTGCCTACTTCAAGAAAGAAGAGAAATCTTTTACAAACCTAAAGGAATGAGAAAATAAACAAATGAAGCCATAAGTTAGTAGAAGGAGAAAATAATAAAGATAAAAGTGGAAATAAATGAAATAGAAACTAAAAAACCCAGAAATGATCAATAAAACTATGCTGTTGTTTCAAAAGATAAACTGATACACTTTTACTCATCAAGAAAAAGAGTGGACTCAAATGAAACCAGAAATGAAGGGGAGTAAGTTACAACTGCAACCACAGAAATATAAAGAATGATAAGCAACTACAAAAAATTCCATGGCAAACTGAACAACCTATATGAAATGAATAAATTCCTGGAAACATACACATAATCTTCTAAAACTGAGTCAGGAAGACAGAAAATTTGAACAGATCAATTACTAATAACGAAGTTGAGTTGGTAATCAAAAACTTCCAACAAACAAAAGTCTAGGATCAGATGGCTCTCCTGGTGAATTCTACCAAATATTTAAAGAAGATTAAGACCTATTCTTCTCAAACTAGTCCAAAAATTTGAAGAGGAAGGAATGCTTTCACATTATCCTATGAAGCCATCATTACCCTGATACCAAAACCAGACAAAGACACTATAAAAAAAGAAAATTACAGTTTACTATCCCTCATAAACACAAATGCAAAAATCCTCAACAAAATATTAGTAGGGATCCCTGGGTGGCGCAGCAGTTTGGCGCCTGCCTTTGGCCCAGGGCGCGATCCTGGAGATCCGGGATCGAATCCCATGTCAGGCTCCCGGTGCATGGAGCCTGCTTCTCCCTCTGCCTGTGTCTCTGCCTCTCTCTCTCTCACTGTGTGCCTATCATGAATAAATAAAAATTAAAAAAAAAATATTAGTAAACTGAAATCAATAATACATTAAAAAAAGGATCATTCACCATAATCAAGTGGAATTTATTACAGGGATACAAGGATGGTTCACCATGTGCAAATCAGTCAATGTGATCCACCACATTAACAAAATGAATGATAAAAATCATATGGTCATCTCAATAGATGAAGAAAAAGCAGCTGACAAAATTCAACATCCATTTGTGATAACTCTCAACAAAATGGGTTTAGAGGGAACATCTCTCAACATAATAAAGTCCATATAAAACAAACCCACAGCTAACAATATACTCAATGGTAAAAAGCTGAAGAGTTTCCTCTATGGATGTCTATTCTCATCACTTTTATTCCATGTAGCACTGGAAGTCCTCACTGCAGCAATCAGAAAAGAAAAAGAAATAAAAGGCGTGCACATTGGTAAGGAAGAAGTGAAACTTTCACTCTTTGTAGATGGCATATAGAAAACCCTAAAGACTCTACCAAAAAACTAGTAGGATAAGTGAATTCAGTAAAGTTGCAGGATACAAAATTAATATACAGAAATTTGTGTCATTTCTACACACTAATAATGAACTACCAGAAAAAGAAGGAAAACAATCTGATTTACAAATGCATCAAAAAGAATAAAATACTGAGGAATAAAGTTAACCAAGGAGGTGAAGACCTATATTTTGAAACTGTAAGACATTGATGAAAGAAACAAAAGATGAAACAAATGAAAAGACACATCATGTTCATTCATTAAAAGAATTAATATTGTTAAAATGGCCATACTACAGAAAGCATTCTACAGAGTCCGTGCAATCCCTATCAAAATACCAATGGTATTTTTTCATTGAACCAGAACAAATAATCCTAAAATTTGTAATTTGTATGGAACGACAAAAGACCCTGAATAACCAAAGCAGTCTTGAAAGAACAAAGCTAGAGGCATCATCACCCCAGATTCCAAACTATACTATAAGGCTAGAGTAATCAAAACAGTATGGCAGTGGACCCCCAAAATAGATACACAGATCAACAGAATAGAATAGAGAGCCCAGAAATAAATCTACAATTACATGGCCAATTAATATATGAAAAGGCAACAAGAATAAACAATGGGGAAATAATTTTGGGAAAACTGTAGCTGCATGCAAAAGAATGAAACTAGGCCATCGTCTTACACCATACACAAAATTACACTCACAGTGTAATCAAGACCTAAATATGAGACTTAAAATCATAAAAATTCTAGAAGAAAACACAGAAATTATTTGATATTGGGTATAGCAACGTTTTTCTAGACATATCTCCTCAGGCAAGGGAAACAAAATAAAAAATTAACTGCTGAAACTACATCAAAATAAAAACATTTTTCTGCACAGCAAAGGAAACCATCAACAAAACAAGGGAACCTACTAATGAGAGACGATATCTATAAATGATGTATCTGATAAGGGGTTAATATCCAAAATATATAAAGAACTTACACAACTCAATGCAAAAAAACCTAATAATCCATTAAAAGTAGGCAGAGGACTTGAATAGACATTTTTCCAAAGAAGACACACAGATGGCCTGCAGACACATGAAAAGATGCTCAAAATCACTCATCATCAGGGAAATGCAAATCAAAACTACAATGAGATATCACCTTGCACCTGTCAGAATGGCTAGAATCAAAAAGACATAAAAAGTGTTGGCAAGGATGTGGAGAAAAATGAACTGTTGTGCACTGCTGTTGGAAATGTAAATTGGTGCAGCTGTTGTGGAAAACAGTATGGAGGTTCAATAAGAAATTAAAAATAGAAATGCCATATGATCCAGTAATCCCACTACTGGGTATTTACTCAAAGAAAACAAAACATTGAGTAAAAATGATATATGCACCCCTATGTTAACTGCAGCATTATTTACAACAGCCAAGATATGGAAGCAATTCAAGTGTCCATCACTAGATGATAAAGATATGGTATATATATCTACAAAGAAATATTACTCAGACATAAGAAAGAATGAAATATTGCCATTTGCAACAACATGGAAGGACCTAGGGTGTATTATTCTCAGTATAAGTATGCTGAATATGCTGAAGTAAGTCAGACAGAAAAAAGACAAAAGCTACATGATCTTATTTCTATGTAGAATCAAAACCTAAACAACCAAAAAACCAGAAACTGGCTACTAAATATAGACAATAAACTGATGATTGCCGGTGGGGTGGACAGGCAAAATAGGTGAAAGAGTTTAAGGAATACAAACTCTGAGTTGTAAAAGAAGTCATGAGGATGAAAAGTACAGCATAGGGAATATAGTCAATAATATGTAATAACTTTGTATGGTGACAGAAGGTAACTATACTTATTGTGCTGAGCATTTCACGTATACAAATGTAGAATCGCTATATGTATATATATATATATATATTTTAAATTTTATTTATTTATTCATGAGAGACACAAAGAGAGAAAGAGAGGCAGAGACACAGGCAGAGGGAGAAGCAGGCTCCACGCAGGGAGCCCGATGTGGGACTCGATTCCGTGTTTCCAGGATCACGCCCTGGGCTGAAGGCAGTGCTACACTGCTGAGCCAGCTGGCTGCTATATTGTATTCCCGAAACTAATATATGATAACTATACTTCAATTAAAAAACAAAAAGGAATAATAGTTCTCAGTGAAGCCTTTCTAACTCCCAAGATACTAAGGTACTCCATACCATCAATATCCTTTTACAAAAACCACTGTTTTATATTATGATGGTCTCTTCACATTACTTGCATATGATAATCTAAAGTTTTGGGATCATACCTTTCATTTACATATCCTTAATGCCTGTAGCACATTATTTGAGTCAGTGAGTGCTGAATGAGTATTGTGGTGGAAAGGTAGAAGAAGCTGTAGGAGAAATAGATAGGAAGTCTATCAGGCCCCTTTGGAGGTAGAAAAATAATTTCTAGATGAATTATTAGAAGTGAATAATATACACAAATTGGAAGTAACAATAATTATAGATTTCTCCCAGGATTAATGAGGTTCAAAATGTAGATCTCTTGGCTCAGAAAGTAGTCTACCAAAGATATGTTTTATGTTTCAGGGAATATTTTTATTTATGTATTTACAGCCTTTTAAAAAAATATTTTATTTATTTATTCATGAGAGACACACACAGAAGGTAACTATACTTATTGTGCTGAACATTCCACGTATACAGATGTAGAATCGCTATATATATATATTTTTTTAATTTTATTTATTTATTCATGAGAGACACAAAGAGAGAAAGAGAGGCAGAGACACAGGCAGAGGGAGAAGCAGGCTCCAGGCAGAGAGCTTGATGTAGGACTTCATCCCCGGTTTCCAGGATCATGCCCTGGGCCGAAGGCAGCGCTAGCGCAGCCACCTGGGCTGCCCTGTATTTATAGCTTTTAAAGTTAAATGTAACCTCAAGGGAACAGGTATTTTGTCTCCAGCATAAAAATTTCCCATATTAATTCTCTTTGGGAATTAATAACAAACAAAAAGAAATTGAAGGGATCTAAAAAATCAGGATTTAGGATTGTAAATGGTACCGGGGAAATGAGAAATCTACAATATTCTTTCCATTCTGTTCAACTATGGTCCATCCAGTATTTGTCAAAGTCATAATATTAAGTATTACACATGTATACTGGAATCTAATTAGTTTTTTTAAAGCACTGAGGGCAACATTTTTAGTAGTTATATGCCCCTTAGAAAAGCAGTACTTCAATAGTATATATGCTATAATATTTACCAAGATTTTCAGAATTAGAAGGATTTCAGAGACAATTTAAGATAGAAGAAACTAAAGCCTACAGAAATTGAAAAAGCTTCCTCAGGCTCATGGGGCAATCAGTGGCAGAGCCAGGTTAAGACTTGACGTTTCTTGGGATCCCTGGGTGGCGCAGCGGTTTGGCACCTGCCTTTGGCCCGGGGCATGATCCTGGAGACCCAGGATCGAGTCCCACGTCGGGCTCCCTGCATGGAGCCTGCTTCTCCCTCTGCCTGTGTCTCTGCCTCTCTCTCTCTGTGACTATCGTAAATAAATAAAATTAAAAAAAAAAAAAAAAAAAAGAGACTTGACGTTTCCCATTGTAGCCCAGTAATCCACTGTCAGGGGTATAAGTTACCAATGTAGGGGATCCCTGGGTGGCTCAGCAGTTTGGCACCTGCCTTCAGCCCAGGACCTGATCCTGGAGTCCCGGGATCAAGTCCCACATCAGGCTTCCTGCATGGAGCCTCTTTTCCCCCTGCCTGTGTTTCTGCTTCTCTCTCTCTCTGTCTCTCATGAATAAATGAAATCTTAAAAAAAAAAAAAAAAAAAAAGTTACCAGTGTGAATGTTAAACTGTCACTGACAATGGGCATATATATTGTACCATGGAATATCTTAAACATACATCAAGCCAAATTGCTTAAGTGAGGGACACCTTTTCAATGTTTCTACAAACTTAATGTAGGATTATAATTTTATTTTTAAAAAGATTTTATTTATTCATTCATGAGAGACAGAGAGAGAGAGAGAGAGGCAGAGACATAGGCAGTGGGAGAAGCAGGCTCCATGCAGAGCCCGATGTGGGACTCGATCCAGGCATTCCAGGATCATGCCAAGCCGAAGGCAGACGCTCAACCACTGAGCCACCCAGGCATCCCGATAATTTTAAACAGCATCATAGTCATGACAAGACTTGCAAAGTCTATAGATGAGGATGAATATAGTTTCCTCTTGTTTTGTTATATCATCTGATTATAAAGTCCTAGAAACATACTAGGTGCTCTGAAAACCCTTGTTGAATCAATGGAAAGAATACCGTATAGTAGTGTCGAGTATTAATCATTAATAAGAGAGGGCCTGTGAAACTTGCAGAAAGGGGATAGGAACAAGAATATAGGTAAGAAAAACATAATAAAGAGAAATAATTTATAAAATCAGGATAATTAAAAAATAGATGTTATTTAGGTATTTTTATTTTCTGCAAATTCAGAGACTTAAATCTAGAAAACCACAAATAATCCATTAGATTTTTAGGTGAAAACAAAAACTTAGAGGAGGTATGCACTTAAGAACTGCTGCTTCATAAAGTTATAGTAGTAAATTTTTATATTTTATTTAGATTTCCTCATGACCAGTGCTATACATCTGGTAAGATGATTCCTAGGATGAGGAAATGAATGTGAAAAATTTAAAAATCACTATCATACCAGGATCAAATCGCAGCATAATCCCTTCCAGGTTACCCATATGTTCACCATATTTCTTTTTTTTTAAGATTTTATTTTATTTATTTATGAGAGAGACAGAGAGAGAGACAGAGGCAGAGACACAGGCAGAGGGAGAAGCAGGCACCATGCAGGAAGCCCGATTCGATGTGGGACTTGATCCCAGGACTCCAGGATCATGCCCTGAGCCAAAGGTGGATGTTCAACCACTGAGCCACCCAGGCATCCCACTGTGTCACCATATTTCTTTTCTTTCTTTCTTTCTTTCTTTCTTTCTTTCTTTCTTTCTTTCTTTCTTTCTTTCTTTCTTTCTTTCTTTCTTTCTTTCTTTCTTTCTTTCTTTCTTTCTTTCTTTCTTTCTTTCTTTCTTTCTTTCTTTCTTTCTTTCTTTCTTTCTTGTCACCATATTTCTAACTGCATTTTTATACAGGTAAGTTTAGGCTGTTTTTTCCCCCTAACTTAACATTTGTTATGATTTTTCCATCGTTTATTTTCCTCACTCTTGAGAAAAGCTACTCAACTGTCCTTATATTTTCTTCCTTACTTATTTAGTCTTAAAATTTTATGGCTTTTGATATGCTTTCCACTTACATATAAATAGTATCAGTCAACAGATTTTTAGTTTGAACAACAATAATATATAAAGTGCTTTGTTACTACTTCATGTGTTTTTGGTCTTGAGAGTAAAAATGAGATATAATAAATGTATCAACAGGTGAAAACATGGGGAGAAATTCCTTGATTATCTTAGCATACTTTACCACGCTGGCAGGCTTATAATAGTCATGTTGAATGACTGTCTGACCAGCAGAATGAATGAGGGAAAGATACAGAAAGATTCTGGCCATTCTGAGAGGGGCAGTAATTTGCCACTAAACCGTTCCTGCATATAGCCAAGGAGACATGAATGGAAAGGCAGCTCACTTCTCTATATACTGTTTCCACATCTGACATTGATTCCACATTGATCATTGAGTTTAAGATACACACACACACACCCACACACATATAAGAACTGCTGCAGAGTTCATTTTTTTTAACTGGGATGTAGTATTCATTGTATACTAGCTCCTTGGGCTGCCAAAAAATATTGCCACAAACTGGGTGGCTTAGGCATTAGGAGGCTAGAAGTGGCAAATCAAGGTGTTAGCAAGGCAGGTTCCTCTTGGAAGCTCTAAAGGAGAATCTGTTCCATGCCTCTCTCCTCATTTCTGGTGGCTGCTAGCAATCTTTGGGGTTCCTTGGCTTGTAGCTGCATCACTTCAGTCTCTGCTGTGTTGCATGATTCTTCCCTGGGGGTTTCTGTGAGTCTTCTATTTTTATAATGATACTCATTATTAGATTTAAGGCCCATCTGGATGCAATATGACCGTATCTTAACTAAAACTTCTTTCCAAATAAAATCATATCCTAAACTTCTGGGTAGATATGAATTTTTGGAGGGCACAATTCAACCCTCGTTGTAGGGCACATTGTAGGACTGTAATATATAATTTATTTATCCATTAATTTTCCTTATTGATAGGCATTTAGGCTATTTCCAATTTTTACTATTAGAATGCTGTAATAAACATCTTTTAGAGGACTCTTTACCTATATGTGTATTTCTCTAGTGTAATAAATATATTTATTTATTTTAAAATATTTTATTTATTTATTTGAGAAAGAGAACACACAAGCAGGGGAGAGAAGCAGAGGGAGAAGCCGACTCCCCGCTAAGCAGGGAGCCAGACACGGGGCTTGATCCCAGGACCACGGAATCATGACCTGAGCCAAAGGCAGATACTTAACCAACCACCCAGGCACCCCATTAGTGTATATATTTAGAAATAGAATTTCTGGTCCCTGTTAATAGGATATGGGTAATTTCAACTTTAAAATCAACTATTGCCATATTCCCCAAAGGGACTGTATTAATTTACTTTCCCATTGATAGCAATTGAGAGCCCCTGTTTTTCCTCTAAACACTTGCCAACATTTAATTTTTAACTTTGCCAGGTTTATTAGTTTGTTATTGTTGCAAATGCAAATATCA
Organism: Canis lupus baileyi; assembly: GCF_048164855.1. Classification (NCBI taxonomy): domain Eukaryota; kingdom Metazoa; phylum Chordata; class Mammalia; order Carnivora; family Canidae; genus Canis; species Canis lupus. The sequence continues at coordinate 9,606,974 of NC_132842.1, read as the reverse complement.
GTGTTTAAAACAACAGGCATTTATTTCTGGCATGAGTCTGTGGGACTCAGAGATGATGAATCTAGGCTGGATTTGGCTCAGATAGCTCAGCTGGATCACCTATATTCCATGTTCTTAGGTAGGTATAATTACACTCATTTAACAGACCAGAAATTTAGGACACAAAAATAAGGTAATTTTATCATGTGTTACCTTTTGTTCCTTCTCTTTTCATTCTACTGATCAAGTTTTCTTATTTTCTTTTCCTCCATTTGGTCGGTTTGAAATTGTACATCCTAGTTTTATTAATGAATACCCCCCCCCGCCCCCGTACCTTTAAAATAATCACTAAAAGGGACAACCTGGGTGGTTCAGTTATTGAGCATCTGCCTTTGGCTCAGGGTATGATTCTGGATCTGGGGTTTGAGTCCCACATGGGGCTCCCTGTGAGGAGGCGGCTTCTCCCTTTGCCTATGTCTCTGCCTCTCTGTCTCTCATGAATAAATAAATAAAATCTTAAAAAAAAATTACTAACAAAGTCCATAATCAGTTTTTCTATCTTTCTCCTATCAATACAAGGATCCTAAAATGTTTCTGATTTCCTTCTTCAGTTTTTTAAGTATTGCAGTCACATATTTTAGTTTCAGCTTGTTCTTAATTAGTCATTCAAATTAGTCCTCATTATCACAATAGTTTCTTTTACAGCCAACACTTAAGATTTATCAACATATTTATTTTTCTTTTGGTCACAGCTTTTTTTTTTTTTCTGCTCTCTCCTTTCTTCTATGTTTAGTTTTCTTTTAGCTGAGGCATATCCTTTACTAGTCTTATAGTAAGGATTGGGGAATGGCAAGCTGTTAAATCTTAATTTGTCTGAAAATATCTTACTCTCAACCAATACTTTAATTAGGCATAAAATGCTAAGATGACAGTTATTTTCTTTCAGTACTTAGAAGGTATTTTTCTACTTTTTTTAAAAAAAAGATTTTATTTATTTATTTGACAGAGAGAGTGAGCACAAGTAGGGGGAGTGGCAGACAGGGGGAGGAGAGGGAGAAGGAGAGGGAGAAGCAGACTCCCCCCTGAGTAGAGAGTCCCAATGCGGGGCTCAATCCCAAGACCCTGGGATCCTGACCTGAGATGACGGCAGATCCTTAACCAACTGACCATCGAGGTGCCCTGACTTTTTCTGATACCTGTTGCTGTAGATGAGATGTCAATTGTTAGTACAGGGTGTTCCTTGGTTTTCTCACCATAATTAGTTTTAACATGTTCTATTTGCTTTACTGTTCAACAGTGTCTCCATGGTTTGTTTTGATATGGATTGTTTTTGTTTCTCTTCTCCAGAGCATTGTGTATTCCAGGAATATCAGGACTGTTTCTTTTGTCAATTCTGAAAAATCTCAGCCATTATTTTATTGAGAATTACATCTCCCATTCTCTCCTTCTGAAACTATTAAATATATCTATGCTTTCCCATCCTACCTTCCATATCTCTCATTCTTATATTTCCCCATCCTTCTCTCTTCATTCTACATTCTGGTTGATTTGACCAAATCATCTAATTCACCAATTCTCATCTCAGCAGTTTAATTCAGCCATTAAAAATAAAGAACAACAACAAAATGAACATTTCATTTCAAGACATTGTTTTTTCCTTTTCTTTTTTTAAGATTGTATTTATCTTAAATACAATTCTTTGAATTGTAAGCAGAAAGAATATGAGAGACACACAGAGAGAGAGAGAGAAGCAGAGACATAGGCAGAGGGAGAAGCAGGCTCCCTGCGAGGAGCCCGATGTGGGACTCGATTCCAGACCCCAGAATCATGCCCTGAGCCAAAGGCAGATGCTCAACTGCTGAGCTACCCAGGAGTCCCATCTCTTGTTTTTTTTTTTTTCTTATCCTGTTATTCCTGTCATGTTTTTTCACTATGGTTTTATTTCTTTTTTTAAATCTCTGACATTACTTATTTTAATATAAGTAGTTTTATGATCTCTTTCAAGTTGGTTTTCTTCTGTTCTTGGAATTACAATTTTCTTCCTTGTTGGATTGGTTGATTACCCTTAAAATTTATATTTTTATTGTAAGCACATCCTTACTGATCCTTTTTTTTTTTTTTTTTAACTCCCTCAACAGAAGTTCCTAAAGCCCTAAGTTTCATGGTAGAGAGTATTTTTGCACTAACTTTTGTCAGGATCCTAGAGTTTTTAATGGCTTTGGACCACTGAATTTTGCTCATTCCCCTTTCACAGGGAACTAGCCATTTGAGACCAGGCTTTTTCCAAGAGGCTCAATTCCAGCTGCCTGTGGACCCAAAGGCACAATTTCTGCCTCAAGTAGGTATTAAAACCCCAGGCACCAAGGCTTATACTCTGTGGTGTCAGTTCTACTTATGACTATGGTTTTGAATTGTTGTTACTGGCACTAAAGCAAAACTGGATTTCTCTTTTATTCTCTTATTAATCAAAGCTATGATTACATCTTTTTGTTCTTAATACTTCATCTTATATTGGAAGGACAGGGTTCATTCATATCTTACATCTTTCATGTTGCTAGAAATCTCCCAAAGGAACATTCTTAAGGTCTAGTCTACATTTACTTTTATGTCTATAACATAATATTTACTTTATCCACATATATTATATATAACAATATGTAACATATTATTATATATAACATGCATAGATACCAGAGTTAATCTATGATTTCCAGGTGCTGTGAGGGAATCTAGAATTGACTTATGATATAAGGACTAGAAAATGATTTGAAGTAGAATAGCCAATGACAGGAAGCAAAACAAACAAACAAATGTCTAAGAGAAAGAAATAAAATAGCATATATAAGGCATAAGTGCATATAAGCCTAAATACTCATGATCTCACAACCTAGATTTCATAAATGTGGCCAAGAAATTCGCCACATTTGTTTTACCTCTCTGCAACATTCCACTCTCTCACTTCCTATTTAATCCTTCTGGTTCTCTTTACTTTGGGAATATTCCTGTGGTAGTTCTGATTCCTCCATCTGTCCCCTAGATGTTTTTTCCTCTACACACTCCCCTGGTTTTAGCTATATCAGATGTTTATGCCAAGGTCTCCAATAGTTACATCTCTAATTCTGATCTCTTAAATTCTTCATTACTGTCTGCTGAATGTTTCCTTCTACTGGCATCATCATAAATTTGGCATATGTCTCAAACTGAATATATCACCTTTCTCTACCTGTAATCTCCTAACTGTGCTCCCTTATCTTAGTCAGTGGTACCTGCCTCTTCCAATCGCCTGGTAGCCAATCAGTTGGCAAATGTTGAAAATTCAAGAAGACTCCTACAGTCTCTCTAGTTACCTAATTCAAGGCTTTATTATTTCTTAGACTATTGCAATAACTTTCTAACTGGTCCTTCTCTCTTCCCTTTGGCCTTAAACATTATTGTATTCGAACATTTCTAAGATACAGACTTAATAATATCACTCCACAATCTATAAAATATGATTTAAACATCTTAATTTCATATTCAAGACCTACAATTTGGCTGCAACCTACTTTTATAAACTTATTTCCTTTTACCATTTCAAGTATCCTTTGTCCCAGCTAAACTACATTACTCACAATTCCTTGTAATATGCTCTGAATAGTCTGTCTCAAGAGTGCTTTATATCATGCAAATTCCTCTCTCTGGAATGTTTCTTCCCACCCCACTTCCAAATCCCTCATAAAGCTTTTTTTTTTCCCCTAGGAAGTAATCTTGCCATCTGCTGAACTGCAAAAGTACTTTAAACCTCTCACAAAGCTCTTACAGTACACCTCAAAATGTGCTTATTTAAGACTCTGTCTTACCTTTTCAACTAAATGATATAGTAGTGGCAGTGGCTAAGAGCATGCATTTGGAAGCTAGTGAAGTGGGTCTGAATCATGGCTATGTCATTTATTAGCTAACTAATTTGGAAAAAGTTATTTTATTTCTCTGTACTTCAGTTCTCTCCTGTGTAATATGAGGAAATAATAGCATATACCACATGGGGTTGCTGTGAGGATTAAATGAGTGCACAGAACAGTACCAGACACATAGTAGCCACTTAATAAATGTTAGTTAATATTAAGGACAAAATTTGGCATGTCTTATTTATTACTGTATCACCAAGTCATACTATCTTCCACACAGCAGGCAATCAGCAAGTTTTTTTCTTAATTGAAAAAATTATAACCAAATAATTGAACTAGATAATTCCAGGTACTATAATAGCTAAGTATGAGCAGTACAGAAATCATGCTATGAGAATTCAGATAAGAAAAGATCACAGTAAGATGATTTTGTAAGAAAATACTTTAGGAAAGAGTGACTCTCCAATGAAGTATTTTAAAAGATTTAATCTGAGAAAAGCCAACAGAATGAACTGATAAGATAATAACCAAGAAACTATTAGCAGTCATGAAATAATGAGATACTGGACTACTATTATTAGTGATGAGGGATTTTTTTTTAAATAGGTTCCACCCCCAGCACAGAGTCCAACACAGAGCTGGAACTTACAACCCTGAGATCAAGACGAGCCAAAATCAAGAGTTGGAAAACTATTGAGCCACCCAGGTACTCCAGCAAAGAGGGATTTCAAAGGAGGGATTAAAAAAAAAACAAAAACAAAAACCAGATAACAAAGCCAGAATAAACTGGTTAATAAAAATAGGAAAAAGTTAAAGAAAACATATAAAATCCTGAGTCTATGGTGCTGGCTGGAAGTACAGATTTGAGGAAGTTGGGAGGCTTAAGTTCTGTTTTAGATACATTGAACAGAGGTAGCCATAAAAGAAAGGTGAGAGGTTTTAAAGATGTAAATTGGGAAATCCAAGGAATAGAGTTGATGGCTGAAAATGTAGGCATCAAATAAAGATGAGAGATGAGCAGAGAACTACTGGTACAGTTGGGAGGAAATTCATTACTGCTTTTACATTATTTTGAATGTCTCTAACAAAATTAACAATCCAGTTATCAAAAACTGTCAGAGAATGTTCTGATGGGGGATATATGTAAATTTAGTAATTGGGAACACCCAGTAAAACTTGTCTCTCTACTCAGAATGCAAATTCCATGAGAGCTGGGGCTGCTGTCTTCTCAGATGTATCCCAAAGGCTTAGTTCATGCCTTGCACATAGTAGTCAATAGATTAGAATCAGCTGAATGAATCTGTGAATACGAAGCATTGAAAAATGTGCTTGTGGGTAAAAAGATTCAATATTCAATATAATAGCTAAGATGATGTACAAATATTAAGCAAAATGTCAGAATCAGAGGTGCAAAGTTCTTGGAGATATATACTACTTGGAACTGAGTAAAATATTTCATAAGTCAGAAGAAATATGATCATTTTTGGAATAAGCTTAACTTTCTTTTTCTGTCACACACCTGCATTTATCAGTAAGATAATCCAAAAACATTTCTTTAGCTGGTTCTGTAAGCTCAATGAAGTAAGTTCTAGCTCTCTGACCTTTTTGGCAAAGAGCTTATTTTTAAATTCAAATCAAAGAAGATATAAATGTACTATCCAAATTCCAGTTTTAGTTAGTACAAAATTTCAGTTTTAGTACATTTACTTAGGTTTTGCTAATGAACTCAAAATTCTGAAACTATTTTATAATCTTATTGTCATTGGACCCTTTTTCATCTGTCCAGGTTTAGGTTCTGTAAGGAGATATAATTATTAAATTTTTTAGAACTGTTGAATCACTATATTGTATATCCAAAACTAATATAACACTGTATGTTAACTATGCTGAAATTTAAAAGAAAAGATTTTAGGAGTATATAGAGAACAATGCCAATTTAACAAGTTTTAGTAATATAGGAAAGAAATGACACTATGATTTAAAAGAGTATTATCTAATTTTGCAGCTTTTATTCCTATCATTTTGAATAGTTTCCTATATGTTGGTTTTCAGATCAGTTTGTTTTATACTTTATTTTCTAATATATTTAGAGTGCTTTTAAAAAATATTATCACTTAGAGGCTATTTGAGAGAACAGATTTTTCAATTCTTATATGGGGAAGAGACTACCTGGGGTTTTGGTAATTATATGGAGATAAATTTAAAGGATTTTCTAGATGATATACACTAGTTTATTTTTGGGAGAGGGGAAGAGTAGAGGGAGAGGGAAAGAGAATCTTAAGCAGGCTCCTCACTCAGTGCCGAGCCTGACATGGGGCTCCATCTCAAGACTCTGAGATCATGACCTGAGCCAAAATCAAAAGTCAGCGCTTAACCAATTGAGCCACCCAGGGGCTGCAGTACACTTTAATTTTGATGCTTCTTTTTGTCCCTTCAAGCTGCACTAATTAATAAGATGATAAACTGCATGGGGCAGCCCAGTGGCTCAGTGGTTTAGCACCGCCTTCAGTGCTCCTGTGATCCTGGACACAGGGATCAAGTCCCATGTCGGGCTCCCTGCATGGAGCCTGCTTTTCCCTCTGCCTCTGCCTGTGTCTCTGCCTCTCTCTCTGTCTCTCATGAATAAATAAAGTCTTAAAAAAAAAAAAAAAGATGATAAACTGCAAATTTGTTAACTTCATTTGCCATTGCATAGAGCCTGATCTTTCATCAAAGCAAACTGGTCGAAGTCACTATTAAGTGGTTAATAGATGTTACACTAAAATTCCTGTTCAAGTCTACATAAATTATGTAAAAATTAAAGTTATTTTTTTAATTGGGCTGATCAATTTAACCAGAAGCACTTAGAAGCATAAAGTATTAGCTCAATTATTTTTTGTTAAATGCTCCAGAGCAACTGTTTTAATGAAGAAAATAACAATAAAAATACTCTGGTAATTTGATTAATAAGACAATCAGGCATGTAGATTAATACACCAAAAGAAAGAAGTATACCAATGCCTATTAAAAACTTTTATAAATTATATAGCTATTACATTGTTATAATTTTGGGGAAATGATTTTTCTTTGATAAAAGCAATCTTACATAAAATGTCAAAGAAAGAAAAGTATCATGCTCTGAATATATTAATGATAAAATAGAAATACTTCTAGAATTTTAAAAATTAAAAAAAGAACTGTTTGAGCTTCAGATTTCCTTAGCCAGCTCTAGGTTAAATTGTACTTATTAAAAAAAAAAAAAAAATTTGTACTTATTAAGTATAGCACGCAGAGTTTAATCAAATTTAGTTACGAAAGATCTATAATATAATGGCCATGATCCATTAAAGGCAGTATGGTGTAATGGTCAAGAGTAAAAGTTTTGTGGTCAGATAGACTGCCTTTTGATTCTAAGTTCACCTAGTTACTCACTTTGGAAACTTGGGCAAATAATATAACTACTTTAAGCTTCAGTTAACTCATCAAGAAATGGAGGATAATAATAATACCTCATATAGTTAATGTGGGGCTTAACTGAGGTAGTTTGTGTATAATTCTTGTTATATAATGGTCAACAAATATTAGCTGCTATTATTATAATATCATTGTGAAGGGAGCTACCTGCTACTTTATTGAAACTGTTTTAATTGACAGAATATAATTTTGGGCCCTGGAAAAAATACTTTAGTATAGCAAATGAATGTAAAAAATTTAGGGTTTCCTTAAAATAGGTGACTAGGTATCTGGATCATCACTGTAGCTGGAAAATAGCAATTATATATGTATATATAAAAGCTTTGAAAAACTCACAAGATAATAAGGGATTTTTCAATCTATAATATAACTGAAGGCAAAAACAGAGTCTAACAAGTGCCTGAAGCTTTAGGAAACAGAAACTCCAGAATCTTCACAAGGTGGGAAATCTAATAGAATCTTCTCTTCCTCACAGTAGAACTGGGATTTCTATTAAGTACTACAACCTCAGTTTAAGACAGGTAAGAAAAAAATTCACCATGCATCTCCCATCCACAGGGGATTGTAAGGAAAGGTACTTCTAAAAGGCTGAGCACATGGGGATCCCTGGGTGGCTCAGCGGTTTAGCGCCTGCCTTTGGCCCAGGGCGCGATCCTGGAGTCCTGGGATCGAGTCTCGCGTCAGGCTCCTGGCATGGAGCCTGCATCTCCCTCTTCCTGTGTCTCTGCCTCTCTCTCTCTCTCTCTATCATAAATAATAAATACATAAATATTTAAAAAAAATAAAAGGCTGAGCACCTTAGGGTGATAAAATAAATTCCTGAGAATTTGTTACCATGAGCTGGCTCTCTCACAAGGATTTATAGCCCCAAATCTTGAATTCAGTTTAAAGTAGTACTGTGTTAGTGGTGTCACCACCACCAGGTGTCTGGAAGGAAGTACAATCATCCAAGGTCTTAGAGAGTTCAAATACCTTTTTAAAGAAAGATGGACTCCCAGTAAAAGAATAATGAAGAAAACCAGTAGGCATGAGTGAGAACTTGCAGAAGCAACACAAGAAAGTAAAAACCCACGTTTGTACATCAGAATATCAGATTATAATTGTCATACAAAGATTATAGAACCATGTATAGTATGTTTAAAGAAATAAATAAGGGCATGCGGGTGGCTCAGTTGGTTAAGTATCTGACTCAGGTCATCATCCCAAGGTTGAGTCCTGCCTTGGGCTCCCTGTTCAGCAGGGAGTCTATTTCTCCCTCTCCCTTGGCCACTCATGGTCACTCGCTTGCTTGCTCTCAAATAAATAAAAAATCTTAAAAAAAAAATTAGTGTGAAAATATCCACAAGAATTAGAAAACTGTAATTATTTACTAAAAAGACGTGAAAGAGTATCATGTAGTACCTCTCAGATTAAAATTCTTTAAGTTGAAATATAAATTCAAAGTTGAAATATAATTCAAGTTGAAATATAAACTCAGTGGATAAATTGAACATCAGATTAGACATAGCCGTAAAGAGAATTATTGAAATGGGACATAGGAAATAAAAAGCCATCCAGAATGAGGCCCCAAGAAATGAAAGTAGGAAAAATATGAAAGTGAGGTTATGAGATATGGGATATAAAGAGAGAAAGTCTAGTAAATATCTAACCTGAGCCTCAGAATGCAGCAGAAATGGCCTAAGGCAATTATGTAAGGAGATGATAACTGTTCCTACAACAAAAAAGCACCAATCTCCTATTCAGTAAGCCCAAAAACTCCAAAGAAAGGCATAAGAAAAAACAGTGATACCTAGGCAGGTAATGGAGAAAACCAAAGCAAAGTTTTTTTTTTTTTTTTTTTAAACCCAGAAGTGGGCCTGGATAAGTGCTGCTCTAACATCAGCTGTCACAACATTCCTGGTGTAGGTGCAGCTGGGTGTGTAGGGCCTAAGGACCACCCAAGCCTGAGGCTGTAGCTCCTAAGGTCATCGGACTCTGGTACAGGCTCCATGGGGGAGTTCCGTGGGGTCTTTGGGAAGACAGCAAGCTGAAAAGGAAGGATACCTCTGAGGGTGCACTAGAGAACACTGGCAGTCTGAAGGAACACCATAAGATGAGACTACTTAATGTATAAAGGAGATTAAGCAACTGTAGATGCTGAGCAGCACAATAAAAACAAGCATCCAAAACATGATGATGAAGATGGTAATGATGACTAAATGTGCATAGTTCCCATACCGTAGCTACATGTCATTGCCCAATTCTACTTAAACATAGTTTTGGTTTGATTAATAACTCTGTGCTGACAAAAGATTATAATAAATTAAAAAGTCAGAAGCAGTAAAAGAAGACTTTATCTCCAAAGAAGTAACGATTAGACAGTTGATAGTAAAAATGTAAGTTAGAAGACACTGAAATATTATGATTGTTCTTTATTATTTACTCACTAGAATAAGATAATTGTCAACATAGAACTCCCAAGCAAAAATAACTTTCAAGAATGAAAATAAAGATACATTCACACAAACACAAAGCTAACTTTTCACACTAATAGTCCTTAGCTAAAGCAAAATCTAAAGGATGAAGCTCAGGAAAAAAAAGGACTCCCAAAAGAAAATTTGAAGAATGAGAAGAATCAACAAAACACACAACAAATAGTAAATATAATAAAGATATCTTGAGGGATCCCTGGGTGGCGCAGCGGTTTAGCGCCTGCCTTTGGCCCAGGGCGCGATCCTGGAGACCCGGGATCGAATCCCGCGTCGGGCTCCTGGTGCATTGAGCCTGCTTCTCCCTCTGCCTCTCTCTCTCTCTCTCTCTCTCTGTGACTATCATAAATAAAAATAAAAATTAAAAAAAAAAAAAAAAGATATCTTGAAATGGTTTTAAAAAATAAGAATTAAAATACATTAATAATATAACAATCAAGGAAGAAGAATTTAAAAAAGAGGAAGAATAAAAAGAGTTATAACATTCCAAGGTCTTCATAGTATTCAGGAAAAGGATGATAATGAATATTGTAATTACCATAGTAACCACTAAAAGAATAGAAACAGTGTTAATTTAAGAACTATTAGAAGGGAAAAATTGGAATGAGAAAACCATTAGTCAAAAAAAGAGAGAAAAAACAAAAGCACATGAAATTGGAGATGCCTATCAGACACAAAAGTGGAAATACATAAGTAGAAATAAATAGGTCTGGAGTTCAGGAGGAAGTACCATGTAAAGATATAAATTTGGGAGGCATCAGCATAAAAATTGGATTTAAAGCCAAGAGATTTAATAAGATCACTCTGGAAGTGAGTGGGATAGAAAAGAGAAGGGATCCCTGGGTGGCGCAGCGGTTTAGCGCCTGCCTTTGGCCCAGGGCACGATCCTGGGGATCCAGGATCAAATCCCACGTCTGGCTTCCGGTGCATGGAGCCTGCTTCTCCCTCTGCCTGTGTCTCTGCCTCTCTCTCTCTCTCTCTGTGACTATCATAAATAAATAAAAGTTTAAAAAAAAAAAAAAAAAAAAAGAAAAGAGAAGTCCAAAGATAAAGCTATTGGGGACTCCAACATTTAGAGGTGAGGATATGAGGAAGAATAATTAATAACTCTGATTTTAAAAGATACATTGGGGCTATGAACTCTGTATAATAATACTTTAAAAAATATGGATTATTTCCCTCAAATTGATCAAGTAATAGGCCACAAAGAGAAAAATCTCAAAGACACAGAAACCATCTAAGTCATATTCTGACTATACAGTAATGAAAAAGGTATTCATAATAAAAGGACAGCCAACAACAATAAAATGAATCATTTTGAAAAAAATTTTTAAATGATTTTATTTATTCATGAGAGACACAGAGAGAGAGGCAGAGATATAGGCAGAGGGAGAAGCAGGCTTCCTATGGGGAGCCCGATGTGGGTCTTGACCCCGGGATCCTGGGATAAGGCCCCAAGCCGAAAGTAGACACTCAACCACTGAGCCATGCACGCATCCCTCAGTTTGAAATTTTATAAAACATTCCAAATTAATCAAAGCAAATAAAAATACAAAATTTAAACACTATTTAGAAATAAAGATTGAGAACACACTACATAAAAATCTATAGGAAAGCAGACATGTAGATCAATGGAATAGACAACCTAGGAATAAACCCATGTATATATGATCAGTTAATATACAATAAAGGGGTCAAGAATGTACAACAGGGAAAGGACAATCTCTTTCAATAAATAGTACTGGGAAAGTACTACTCTCTCTCTCTCTCTCTTTTTTTTTTTTTTTTTTTTTGCAGATTTTATTTATTTGAGAGAAAGAGGGACCGAGAGAGCACAAGTTGGGGGCAGGAGAGGGAGATGCAGGCTCCTCGCTGAGCAGGGAATCCAGTGTGGGCCCCCATCCCACGATCCTGGGATCGTGACCTGAGCTGAAGACAGAAATTTAACCAACTAAGTCACCCAGGCGCCTTCTGGACCACTATCTTACACCACACAAGAATTAACTCAAAATGGATTAAAGTAACCTCTCTGACATTGGCTGTAGCAACTTCTTACTAGATATGAGGCAAAGGAAACAAAAGCAAAAATAAACTATTGGGACTTCATCAAAATTAAAAGCTTCTATATGTAGCAAAGGAAACAATGAACAAAACTAAAGGCAACGTCCAGAATGGGGAGAGATACTTGCAAATGACATATCTGATAAAGGGTTAGTATCCAAAACCTAAAAAGAACTTCTCAATTTATCAAACTCAACACCCAAAAACCAAAATATCCAATTAAAAAATGGGCAGAAGACATGAATATTTTTCCTAAGAAGACATAAAGATGGCCAACAGACACTTGAAAAGATGCTCAACATCACTGATCATCATCATTGATCATCAAAACTACAATAGATAATCTCACACCTGTCAGAATGGCTAAAATCAATAACACAAGAAACAATAAGTGTTGGCGAGGATGTGGAGAAAGGGGAACCCTCCTCTTGCACTGTTGATGGGAATGTATTCTGGGGCAGTTGCTCTGGGAAACAGTATGGAATTTCCTCAGAAAGTTAAAAATAGAGCTACCCTAAGATCCAGCAATTGCACTAGTAGGTATTCCTCCAAAAGATACAAAAATACTGATTTAAAGGGATACATGCACCCTGATGTTTATAGCAGCATTATCTACAATAGCCAAATTATAGACACAGACCAAGTGTACATCGACTGATGAATGTATAAAGATGATGTAGTATATATATAGAATAGAATACCACCCAGCCATAAAAAGAATGAAATCTTATCATTTGCAATGACATGGATGGAGCTAGAGAGTATTATGCTAAGCAAAATTAGAGAAAGACAAATACCATTTCACTTGTATGTGGAATTTAGGAAACCAAACAAAAGAGCATAGGGGAAAAAAAGAAAAAGATATGCAAACCAAGAAACAGACTCTTAAGAGAACAAACTGAGAGTTACTGGAGAGGACATGGGTAGAGGGATGGGTTAAATAGGTGATGGGGATTAAGGAGGGCACTTTTGATGAGCACTGGTATTGTATGTAAGTGTTGAATCACTAAATTGTACACCTGAAACTAATACTTACTGTATGTTAACTAACTGGAATTTAAATAAAAACTTTTATAAAAGGTTCTCATGACAAGAAAAAAACTATGTGTGGTGATGAATGTTAATGTGGGAATCATTTTCATTATGTATAAATATCAAACCATTATGTTGTACAACTGGAAGTATTATAATGTTATATGTCATTATACCTCAATCAAAAAAAAATAAAAAAAAAACAAAACCTATGTGTATAGCCAAAACTGTACTCAGAGGAAAAAATATGGCCTCAAATGCATTTATTAAAATATTGAGATGAAAATTCAAGTGTAAAAATTGGAAGAAGGCTAAAAAAATCAAATGAATGAACAACAGACACAAAGGCATAAATTAATGAAATTTAAAACAACAAAAAATGGCTTGTTAAATCAAGTCATGAGCTAGTTCTTTGCCAAGAATGACAAAATCAGACACATAATAAATAAGACTGAAGGGATATAATTAAAGATTCAGAGGATGTTAAATGCTGTAAAATAATAGGCAATGTTAACATTAAAGAATAGTAAAAAATAAGTATCTTCCATTATTTCCTATATCATAACAGAGGGACAAATAATAGTTCTACAAAAACTTTCCCAGACCTTCCTTATCAGCTATTTCAAAATATCCAATACAAATGTTAAAAAGAGAAAAAAAAAAAGAAATATTAATTCTTAAGCAAAATTTTGGTTGGTGATAGTTTATGCCAGAGTTTTGTCACTGTCAAGCTGAATCTCTGTCTCCCATTTAGAGGTCCTCTAATCTCTGTATAGAGGTTAGAATTAAATACTTTTTACATGTCAAGTATCAAAAGTGTTTTACATATATTAACTGAATTAATCCTCACAACAACTCTTATTATACCCGTTTTATAAGAACATGATGAAACATTATCTCCATTTTAAAATTTTATTTTAAAAAATAAAAATTTCTTGGGACACCTGAGTGGCTCAGCAGTTGAGCGTCTCTGCCTTTGGCCCAGGGCGTGATCCTGGAGATGGGGATTGAGTCCCAGATCGGGCTCCCTGCATGGAGCCTGCTTCTCCCTCTGCCATGTCTCTGCCTGTCTCTCTCTTTCTGTGTCTCTCATGAGTAAATAAATGAAATCTTTTAAAAAATTAAAAATTAAAAAAAATTTCCAAATTAAAGATGATAAACAACTGGATCATGATTGTTTTGTAATTCTGTGTCTTGAGCTCCCATTTATTTAGCAGAGTTAATAAGAAAGAGAATGCTGCTTGAAGGTGCCAAGAACAAACAAATAGGAGGCTCCTTTGATAAAGAGGTAACAGTGTTTGGTACAATATCGTCACCAGAAATAAATACATACTATTCTTAGGTCACTTTCCCTTTTCTGTTTGGCTGACTCCACATCCTTAATGTTCAACTCGTGTCATTCCTTTCCTTAGGCGTTCCTTTGTATAGGTGTATTATTAGAGTTAGAATTCAGTAACTGTTTACTGAATTAAAAAAAAAAACCTTTTAAATAATGATTATGGCTTTTCTTTCCACCCATTCACTTAAAATTTCCTCTGAATAATCCCTTATTTTTCCCTTCTTTCTCTAGTTTTCCAAAACCAATGCTTCCTGTAAAATGGCTTTATCATTATCTTCTATTATTTCCTTTAAGGTCTTAGCCTTCAATCATCCCCTTTTAGTAGCTTCAGTGTGTATTTCTTCCTTTGCTCTTTCTGCTTGGCACTAAAAACTATGTTTATAAATTCCCTTTAGGGGAGTGACACCAACAAAAATGGTAACATAGACAGCCCCCAACCACCCACCCTTCCAGAGAAACACCGAAACTAACCGAACCAACTTTGTCAATACACTGGAAAATAAAGACTTGTAGAAACTCAGCAAATGCTGCATTAAAGAAAAGACAACTTAAAAATGGTAGCAAGATTTGAGGCATTTTTACCTGCCCTTGCCCCAGCCCAGGTTGGTGGCAATCTTGAACATGGAAATCTGCATTCCCCAAATGGGACCCTAATCCTTGGCTAAAGAGAAAACAGAGTAGACTTTATTTGCAAATTACTATGTTAATCTCTTCAACCTGTCTAGGGCTACATGAAAAATATACAAAGTACTTGTCTTTTTCATAAGACACAAATAGGCTGAAAATGAAAGGATGGAAAAAGATATTTGATATAAAGAGTAACCAAAAGAGAACTGGGTGGCTATACTAACATTGAACAAAATAGACTTTAAGAGACAAAGAAAAGCTATATATTTATAGTCAATTCATCAAGGTGACACTTATATATAACCCAAACAACAGAGCCCAACATATGCAAAAGATCAATAAGGGAATAGACAACTTCAACAACACTGTAAACTATCTAGACTATAGATATCTATAGAATGTTCCACCCAACAACAGAATACACATTCTTCTCAAGTGCACATGGAATAGTCTCCAGGATAAAGTTATGTTAGGCCATAAAACTGTCAATAGATTTTAAAATATTGAAATGATACAAAGTATTTTCTTCAATTATAAGGAATGAAAGTAGAAATCAATAACAGAAGGAAAACTAGGAAATTTACAAATGTATAGAAATTAAACAACAAACTGGGTCAAAAATTACAAGAGAAATTAGAAAATTCTTAGAAATTAATGAAAATGAAAACAAAACGTGCTAAAACTTATGGGATGGAATAATATGCTTAGAAGGAAATTTATAGCAGTGAATGCCTACATCGATGAAGAAAAAAAATCTCAAATCAATAATTTAAAGTTTATATCTGAGGGCTAGAAAAAGAAGCTAGAATTTAACCCAAAGCTAGCAAAAGTAATAATTAAAATGAAACAGAACAGAAGAGCAACAGAATCACTGAAACAAAAAACTGGTTCTTTAAAACATCAGCAAAATTGAAAAAGCCTTACTTAGCTAGGCTGGAAAAGAAAAAAGAGGCAATGAGAATAAAGTCAGAAATGAAAGTGGTGACATTACTACCAAACTTCATTACTTTCAGAAGTAATGACATTCAGAAATCAAAACAATTTTTAGAGATTACTAAGAATAATTGTTAGCAAATTAAACTAGATGAAATGACAAAATCCTAGAAATACACGTTTCTAAAACAGACTGAAGAAGAAATAGATAATCTGAACAGACTTATAACAATAAAGGTATTGAATCAGTTAAACACAAAAATCCACACTAAGTAAGTCCAGGACCAGATGATTTCACTTTTTAAATTCTACTAAAGAAAACATATCATCAATACTTCTCAAACTGTTTCAAAACACATAAAGGAAATGCTTCCTAACACATTCTATAAGGCCAATATTGCCCTGATTCCAAAGCCAGACAAAGATATCACAAGAAAATCATAGACCAATATGCCTTTTGAATATTGATGAAGAAACCTTCAATGAAATACAAGAGAACCAACTCCGAAAAAAATGCATGATCATATCTCAATTGATGCAGAAAAGGCATCTGACAAAGTTTTTTTTTTTTTTTTTAGATTTATTTATTTGAGAGAGAGAACAAATGAGAACAGAGGGAAAGGGAGAAGCTGACTCCCTGCTGAGCAGAGAGCCTGATGTGGGGCTTGATCCCAGAACCCTGAGATCATGACCTGAGTGGAAGGAAAATGCTTAACTCACTGAGCCACCCAGATACCCTGCATCTGACAAAATTCAACACCCTTTCAAGACAAAACAGTTAGGCTAGAAATAGTAGGAAATTACTTCAGTGTAATAAAGGTCATATATAGAAAAAAACCACAGCTAGTATCACATTTTATGGTAAGACTAAAGTTTTCCCCTCTAAAATCAGGAAAAAAAGACAAGGATACTCACTTTTGCCATTTCTATTCAATCTAGTACTAGAAGTTCTAGAGCAATTAGGTAAGAAAAAAAAGTTAAAGACATCCAAATTATAAAAGAGTAAGTAAAATGATCTCTGTTTGCAGATGACATCATCTTATATGTAGAAAACTGTAAAGACCCCACCAAAAAACTGTTAGAACTAATAAATAAATTCAGCTATGTTGCAGGATATGAAATCAACACACAAATTCAGTTGTATTTCTATGCAGTAATAATGAACAGCCTGGAAAGGATATTATGAAAACAATTCCATTTACAAAAGCAACAAAAAGAAAATATTAGAAATTAACTTAATTAAACAAGTGGAAGTCTTGTACAATGAAAAGTATAAAACATTGTTGAAAGAAATTAGAGAAGACATAAACATCCCATGTTTATGGACTGTAAGACTCAATACTGTTAGATGTGAATATTACCTAAAGCAATCTAAGACTCAGTCCAATCTACAGCAAAATCCCAATTACATGTTGTGCAGAAATAGGAAAATCCATTCTAAAACTTACATGGAATCTCAAGGGAACCCAAATACCCCAAATAATTGGGAAAACATGAAGAAAGCTGGAGAATTCACATTTCCTGATTTCAAAACTTACTCTAAAGCTGCAGTAATCAAAATAGTGTGGAGTACTGGCAAAAGACAGGCATAATAGATTACACCAATTGAATAGAGAGCCAGGAACAAATCCTCACATATATGGTCAAATGATTTCTGACAAAGATGCTAAGACATCCTTGTGGAAAGAACAGACTTTCCAACAAATTGTGCTGATAGTATACATCACGTGCAAAAGAATGGAGAAGTACTCCTAACTCACACAACATAACCACATTAATGTAATTGGATCAACAACTTAATTATGAGAACTAAAACCATAAAATTCGTAGAAGAAAACAAATGGGTAAAATTCATGAACTTGAATTTGACAACAAATTACACCTAGGGTTCCAAAAGCAACAAATGAAAAAAGAAATAGGGCAGCCCCCGTGGTGCAGCGATTTAGCGCTGCCTGCAGCCCAGGGCGTGATCCTGGAGACCCTGGATCGAGTCCCATGTCAGGCTCTCTGTGTGATGCCTGCTTCTCCCTCTGCCTGTGTCTCTGCCTCTCTCTCTCTATGAATAAATAAATAAAATCTTAAAAAAAAAAAGAAATAAACTAGACTTGAAAATTAAAAACTTTTGTTCATAAAAAGACATTTTTAAGAAAGTAAACAGGGATCCCTGGGTGGCGCAGCGGTTTGGCGCCTGCCTTTGGCCCGGGGCGCGATCCTGGAGACCTGGGATCGAATCCCACGTCAGGCTCCTGGCATGGAGCCTGCTTCTGTCTCTGCCTTTCTCTCTCTCTCTCTCTCTCTCTCTCTGTGACTATCATAAATAAATAAAAATATTAAAAAAAAAAGAAAGTAAACAAAACCTACAGTATAGGAGAAGGGTCTAGCATGCAGAATACATAATAAACTTAATAACAAAAAATAAACAATCTGATTGAAAAAAGGGCATTTCTCCAAAGAGGACACACAAATGCCAACAAGTAAATGAAAAGATGCTCAATATCAATAATCATTAAAAGAATGCAAATCAAAACCACAATGAGATATCACTGACCATAGGACAGGTATAACAACAATAAGAATAGAAAATAACAAGTGTTGATGAGGATATGTGAAAATGGAATCTTCATTCTTGGTGGTGGGAATGTAAAATTGTCCAGCTGTTGTGGAAAACAGGTTGGGGAGTCCACAAAAAGCTAAACATATAATTATCATTTGTCTTAGCAATTCTTGGATATATATGCTTAAAGAAATTGAAAACAGGTACTCAAACAAATACATGTATAGACATGTTCAAAGCAGCACCATTCACAATATCCAAAAGGTAGAATCAGCCCAAATGTCTATCAATTGATGAATGGATAAACAAATTGCGGTGTGTGTATGGTATAAAATGGAGTATTATTTAGTCACAAAAAGTAAAGTACTGAAACATGCTATATGAAAGAAGCCATAAGTAATTGGTCACATAATATATAATTCAATTTCTAGGAAATATCCAAAATAGGTAAATCCATAGACACAGAATGCAGATTATTGGTTGCTATGGGCTGATGTGGATAGGAGCAGGGAAATGCAGAGAAACTGCTTAATGGGGACAGAGTCTCTCTCTGAGGTGATAAAATGTTTTGAAGGTAAACAGAGGTGGTGGTTGTACATCATTGTTAATGTACTAAATGCTAACGAATTTTTCATTCTGTATTTCTTTATTTATTCATGAGAGGTGCACAGAGAGAGGCAAAGGCATAGGCAAAGGGAGAAGTAGGCTCCCTGAAGGGAGCCTGATATGGGACTCGATCCCTGGACCCTGGGATCATGCCCTGAGCTGAAGGCAGACACTCAACCACTGAGTCACCCAGGCATCCTGAATTTTTCACTTTTAAAAGGCTAATTTTATGTTATGTAAATTTCACCTCAATTTAAAAAATTAATCCCCCCCCCCATTGGGGTATTTGTTAGAAGAGCTAAAATGAGGAGAAGACATACCTACCAAGCGCTGGCAGGGATATGAAGCAAGAGAAACACTCATAAACTAATGGTGGATGTGTTAAGTTATATTGTTATACTTAAGAAAATTGGCAATATCTACTAGAGCTTAACCATATATACACCCTAGCACAATGCCTAGAATGTGATCAATAAATATTCATTGATTGAACTAACGAAGTACCCACTCTTTTTTTAGGCACTGGAGCATAAAAATAAAAAGATATGGTCTTTTTTCTCCTAATAAGTAAGACACATAATTATAATACAATATATTTAAATATGAGAAGGGTAGACAATATATTGATTTGAAATCAGACCATTTGAGTCCTGGCTCCATGATTTACTAGTTACCTAGGATTATAGGCAAGTCTGAATTTCATTTCTGTATCATTTCTGGAATTTCTTTCCTTTCTACTTTCATTCTAGTTTCTTCTATTGCCGCTACAGTCATATTTATGAAATAGTACATCACCCTACTCCTTTCAGCTCACAATCCAATTTCCCTATGTAAAAAAAAAAAAAAAAAAAGTATCCAAATACTTCTACATTCAAAAACTTCTACATTTTTGTTACCTACCTGTCTTTCTAATCTTCTCTTATAGTATACTCCCACCATGTTTTAGATACAATGGCCTATCATCTCTCTTGAACATGCTTTGAAATGTCTTTCCTTTGTATCTTTCTTTGCCCAACATGTCCTACTTCTAAGAATTCACTGTCTTCTCTTTGAGTATCTGTGGGTCATGAGAAAGTGATGGTATACGGATTTCACGGTATACTGATAATAAACTGATCACATTTAGAGAGTAGTCTTATCCATATGACGAATAAATTAACATTTAGAAGCAGGGCGGCCCCGGTGGCGCGGCTTAGCACCGCCTGCAGCCTAAGGTGTGATCCTGGAGACCTGGGATTGAGCTCCCTGCATAGAGCCTGCTTCTCCCTCTGCCTGTGTCTCTGCCTCTCCCTCTCTCTGTATCTCTCATGAATAAATAAATAAAATCTTAAAACAAAACAAAACAAAACATTTAGAAGCATACTTTGGCCTCCTGGGCATTTTATTTAGGTAAAGGTAGTTGTTATTTGCTCTTTAATAACTATATTGTTGGGGATCCCTGGAAGGCTCAGCGGTTTAGCGCCTGCCTTCGGCCCAGGGTGTGATCCTGGAGACGCAGGATCGAGTCCCACGTCAGGCTCCCTGCATGGAGCCTGCTTCTCTTACTGCCTGGGTCTCTGCCTCTCTCTCTCTCTCTGTCTCTCATGAATAAATAAAAAATCTTTAAAAAAATAACTATATTGTATCACTTCTGATACTGACACTGGAAAGCTGCTTTTCTGATCCATCAATCTGAATCTAATTCAGAGTCAAAATAAGTTAGCTCTGCCCCTATGATTTCTAGTTGAGAATGTGATGAGACTTAAAGAACTTTAAAATTATGTAAATAAGATTGCCCTTTGAAAGGTAAATACATAAAGCGTAAGAACAGGTAATGGATACTCAGTGATGGGGTAAGTAAATCAGTGGGATCAGTTTAATTGAAAATTGAATTGAATTCAATTAACATTTACCCTATAGACAAATACTACCATGAATATAAGAAGGGCATGAGCTCAACTATCAGGTGGTTTATGGTGGAATAAAGGAGGAAATAAGTGACCAGGTAATTCCAATACCAGAATTCTATTTCAGTTCTTTCCTAAAAAAATTGTTATTTATATTATTAAGACTGGATGTAAGAGAAACAACATAAAACATAAAACTTAAACTCCATACTCATTACATTATAAAGGAAAACCAGAAACAAGTGTGGATTTTTAAAAGCTCTCTCTCCATAGGTATACCTAATTATATTTCAAATATCATCAAAATTTTACTTTTTTTTTTTTCAAAATTTTACTTTTGGAAAGCAATTAGTATACTATGATTGGTCTTTTCTATTATCCTTTATATGCAAAAAAACCTAATTTATTTAAGTATTTTATGTAACATCATAATCCTGCAAAGACAGATATAGTTTATTTAGAGATAAAATGAAAAAAATAGGAAATAGTATTCCTACTCACTTTTAATAATCAGTAATAATCAGTAATATCATGTCTGACTAGAACAAGTAATATATTAGTTGTTAGCAAGTGGAAAACATTCTCAGATATCAAAGCAACATCAATGTGATAAGATCTGAGGCAGAAGAGAGCAGGTGGTGTGGTAGCAGTCATTAATTATAAAATGCCCAGGCTTAACAAAAGACCTGCCTTAAAGACTTAATTATCAATAATATCTTGGTATTCTTCAAAATGATTGTAAACTGTTTCCATTATAGAAAGTTTCTAAGAAGAAATTACATTTATAACTAAAAAGTTAAATAGTCATCATGAAAAATGATTGAAAAAAAATCCCTCAGCTAACTGTGAAATATGGTCTTTGAAAGACGACTAAATGAAACTAAAGATGTTACAGGTTATCTAGAATAAAACATGTTGATAAACACCCATTTTAGCCACAAATCCATTAATTCAAAATTATCTACTTAAGATGAAACTAATTTACTGAAGGGCTACAATATGTCTGCAGAGTTTCATATATATTTCATTTAATACTCATAGTATTTTTTGTCTATGTATTTTATATAATTTACACAAACTTGAATGTATGCATGAATGAGATATATACAAACTGATATATAAATCTCATGTACATATTTTAGTTCACACAGAGGTATCTTATTTTTTGTTTTCACTTTATCTTAGTCTGTAAAACTCTCAAGTCAAGACTGTGATTATTTTACCTTTTCCCACTCAGAGAAAACTTCTATAAGAAGATGAGCTACTAAGAATTTTAAATGCAGCCATCTGTTAAACAAATCCATCACTAAAAATGAAATTATATAAACGTAACTCCAATTTCAAGTGATTTCACATTGATAAATTTCAAATCAGTCATAATGGGAGTAATTATCACTGAAATTGGCAAATGCTACAAATTGAGGCTTTCTCCCTCTAAAGAATCAATTTTTAAAAATTTACCACCCACCAATCCCATGGATCCATCCTAAGATTTTGATGAAGAGGGCTGGCTTAAAATGAGTAATACTGTAAAATAATTGAAAACTACTCCCTGAAAAATCATTAATGACATATAGGGAATATTACTTTAAATGGAACTAAATTATAAATTAGATAAATTCTAGAATACTATGTAATATAAATAAATGACCGTTCTTATTTCATAAAGACGGATAAGCCATTCATCTTTAACTGATTGTTATGACCAGACTTTGTTCTACTTTTTTGTTTACTCATTTTTCTTTATTCTTTTTCAAAACACTAAATATTTGTGTATATGGATTAATGTGAAACTGAGGAGGGCAGACATATATCTTATAGGGGTTTTCCTAGGTGCTTTGCCTCCATGGGGTGAGGAAGAGGACGAATGAATGGGACTAGCTTCCCTCATTTTGAGATTAAATACCAGTGGAGCTCTGCTTTCTATATCTTGCATATACTAAAGTTCTATGTAAAATATCATAAGGAAAAAGGGAAGATAGGAGGAAAGGAAGAAGAAAGGAACAATCCAGTGTTGTAGAAAATGTAGAAATGAGCATGTGTTTATGCATGTGCTTATAAAGGTATGTTTGTATTTTTTACAATGAATAGCTGTAGATAGATTGGGTCATTCATGGATAAACACTAGGGCATTTTAAACTGAATTATATGCCCTGTGTATTATATATACACATATATATCTAATTAAAACTGTCATTCGAGACTTCTAAATTAAAAATGACAATTACAGCCTATATTTATTCATCTATTTTAAAGGGAGAAAGAAAACTATTCTAAGTTTTGAATTTTCACAGTTACATTATATGTGTAAATTGTTTAAAAATAATTTTATGTATGGTATTATATCATTTATAAAAGAAGGGCAACACTCTTTCTCAAAACAAACAGAAACAGAGAAAGCTTTATAGACAGAAATAAAATCAGAAGTCCCTGAAAAAGTAAATTTTTAGACAATAAAAAGACAGCTGGTTGAAATACTGTCTCTTCAAGAATATAGCCAGACACCTTTCAAACTAAATAGACTTTCAAATTTGAAAAGGGAAAATAAATAAATGCATTGATTTAAATTACTAGGAATGCATTTACTTTTAAAGACCTTTTATTTTTTTTTTCCTAAAGCAACTAAATCAATCAAATAGTAAGGAGTAAAGTGCAATAATAACTGTAAGACAAGAGTTCAAGAAAGATGAAATACTGGCTGCATGGAAGATGTGTGTTCCACAGACTTTGTTTTCTTTGAGATCTCCCATCCCAATACTAACCAGGCCCATCTAGCTTAGCTTATGAAATCTGACAAGGGTACAGCCCATGGCAATAAGGATGCAGGATAGTGATTTTCTTTCTTATTTTATTCATTGCAGCCCCAGGGAGAGAGATAACGAGAACAGGAATGAAATCCAGGTCTCCTACATAAAACACTGAAGAACATTACTACTAGGTCACGGGGGTGGGGGGGAAGGAACTATTTTATTTTTTAAAAGAGTTTATTTGTTATAATATTTATGGCAGAAAATTATTTGGTTTCACTTTGCCAATGACTCATTAAAACCTCACTTTTATTAATAATATATTTGAATGACTGTTTTAACAAAAAAAAGTTTGACACCTGCTTTTTGGGTTTAAAATATTTCACGATAGTGGTTTCAGAAATTGGAAAAAAATGCGTATAACTAACTTAATTTATAATGCTAAATCATTATAAAATAATCTGAAATACCTTTTAAAATATCACTTTTTGGTACATTTTCCTACTATCTGGATATTTTTCATCTTTTGCTTATTGCTACAAAGTCCTCTAGGCACTTCATTAATGAAAACCCTGGCAAATTCAGGGAGAAATTACCTGGGTTTGACCCTTCCATGAGCTTAAGAAGGTTGAGAAATTCCAGGAATGGACTAATGCTTAATTTATACTGTTTGAGTGATGTAAAGTTCCAGATACTTTTATGTTTTTGCTCTAAAAAAGTAGCAACTGAGTATGATTCAAGGAAATATATCACAGTGGCCTCCGCAAAATGGAGAAGACATTGTTCACTTAGGGTTCTTGTGAGGATTAAATGAGCTACTCCATATACAGTACATACATAGAACAATGTCTTGCACTCAAAAGATAATATGAATGATAATGATAAAAATTCTATATTTCCCCTATTTTACATGGAATTATCGGTAAAATAAACAGCTAGTTTTCTACTATGCAATTTGTCTATGTTAACTATACACAGATACATTAACCTCTTTGTCTATGGTCATTCACCAACATGTCATGTGCTCGGAACACCCTTTCCTCTTAGAAGCACATCTCTCAATTATGTCCCTTTACATCAATATTTTGTAAGAACTTACATATATGGTATTTAAAACCTTCCCAAATATATACTGGACAAAACCAAAACTAGGGAGAATATTAGAGAAACTCTTGGAAAAAAAGTCAACTTCTTAAAACAAACAGCAGAGTGGTCAACTGGGACATATTTATCTTCATTTGGTTTCTACTAATACAAAAACAAAAGAAAAATGAAACTGTAGATGAAAAAAAACTTTGAAAATTATAGCAGGATCTCAAGGCTAGAATAAAAGGTTTCTCAGTTTATAAAATATTTTAACATATATATTCTTATTTCTAAGGTGAAAAGGTAGATAACTTCACACTTTTTGTATGGTGTTAAGTAATAAGAAAATTAAAATCTAGATCAAGTAGGTAATAAACAGTGATGCTAAAACTAGAATTCAGTTCTCCCAACCTTAAAAATCCAGTATTTTTTCAAGTCCCTGTTTGGGCGCAAAAAAAAAAAAAAAAAAAAAAAATCCAGTATTTTGTCACCCACTCTCCTCATTATTATGCTTTCTCAGCAGAAGTCACCATGATAAGTTACTGTGGACACTTGATTAAGTTAAAAAATAACAAGAGCCTAATGTGTATACATTTCTATGGTCAGTTCAACCATAGAAACCATAGATAAAAATTCTAATAAGAATTTATAAGCTTTGAAACAAAGAAATCCAGGAAAGTAAATGCTGCATAATCACAAAGTTCTACATACAAAAACTCCAGTATGACCTCATTTTAATTAACTAAATATGCAGAGATACTGGGATTTCCCATTTGAATTTTGGTAGTGACACAATTCAACTCATAACATATGATAACACAAAAAGTTCAGGAAGAAGACAGATGACATGAAGGGTCTAAGATCATTTCACTGTCTGGGAACTGGCAAAAACAAAGTCATACAAGAGTTAAGATGCATTTGAATATTCTAGATTAACCAGTTAGAGAAGAATAAAAGAGTATGTGGCTATACCAAGTTCATAGAGGGGAGAAATGGAGATTTAAAAATTAAGAAACTCAAAAGAAAGCAAGAGAGAAAAGAATGACAACCCCTTCTCCCCCATAAAACAAGGACAAACAGAAAGCAAACACTGAGATAATAAATTTAAATCACAAAATGTCAATAATAATATTAAATCTATTTATTTATTTATTTTTAAAATAATACTAAATTTAAATGCATTAAATGCTTGCCCAAGATTTCAAAAACTGTAACACTTAAGTCTTAAAAAAAAAAGTGTATGCAAAAAGGAGGCAATAACAGAAAGATCTTTGGAAAATACCCACAACTAGGTAAACTAAACATGAGTTAAAAAAGAAATCAAAAGAGAAATAGAATACTTTGAACTGAATAAAAATGAAGCATGACATCAAAATTTGTGGGATACAGCTAAAATGTAATATAAAGATATAAAATTACATTTAAGTTAAGCAGTGTTCAGAGGAAATTTACAGCAATAACACAGAAAAGAAGAAGTTGTCAAATCAGCTTCCACGTTAAGAAACTAGAAAAATAGCAAAGTAAACCAAACTGAGAAGACGGGGGGAAAAAAAAATCAGTGGAAGAGTAGAATTAATGAAATACGAAACCGAAAAACAACAAAGAAAATCAGTAAAACTGAAAGTTGATTTTTAAAGAAAAATCAGTAACATGCATGTCCTTATGGAGACCCTGGCCAGAGATAAAACAGAGAACACAAATGACCAGTATCAGAAACAAGAGAAGACACACTACAGCTACTACAGATACTAAAATAATAAAGGAATATTACAAGCAACTTTATTCCAGTATACTCAAAAACTTAGAGGAAATGGTCAAATCCTTTCAAAGACACAAACTACTAGCTCACTTAAGAGAGATGAAATTCTACGCAAATACTTGTAGGAACGAGAGGAGAAAAGAATAGTTCCCAGTGCATTCTATGTGGCTAATTTACCTGATATGAAAAGCAGAGACAAATACTAAAACAAAACAAAATTACAGACCAATAGCCCCCCAAAACAGACATAATTTTTAAAAATTTTCATACAAGGGGCACCTGGGTGGCTTAGTAGGTTATATTAATCTTGATGTCAGCTCAGGTCTTTATCTCGGGGTCATGAATTCAAGATCCAGAATGGACCCTACTTAAAAAACAAATTCTCCTACAAATCCACAATATATAAAAATGATAATACTTAATGACAAAGTGGGGTTTATCCCTGGAATTTAAGGCTGGTGTAACATTTTTTAAAAAATTAGTAGAATTCACTGTTTTAACACAGAAAAGAGAAAGGCCATATTATTATTCTATTTAATAAAGAAAAAAAAATTTCTTACAAAATCTAACATTTGTTTACAATAAAAACTATTTAAAAACTAGAAATAAAAGGGACTTTCCTCATCTTGATAATGAGAACTTGTTAAAAAGCTAGAACTAGCATCATTCTTAAATCACTTAAAACTGAAGGTCTTAGCTAACCAAAAAGGCAACAAAGACAAATATTTAAAGCCTCAAAATTAGAAAGGAAGAAGTAAAACTGTATTTGCAGACAACATAATTATCTATGTAGAAAAGTAACAAGGAATGTACCAAAATAAATAAAGAAAGAAAAAGGTACTAAGACTAATAAGTGAAGTTAGCAAGTTTCAGGATAAAAAGGTCAATATAGAGACGCCTGGGTGGCTCAGCGGTTTAGCGCCTGCCTTTGGTCCAGGGCATGATCCTGGAGACCTGGGATCGAGTCCCACGTCAGGCTCCCTGCAGGCGGCCTGCTTGTCCCTCTGACTGTGTCTCTGCCTCTGTGTGTCTTTCATGAATGGATGAATAAAACCTTATTTTTAAAAAAAGGGCAGCCCCGGTGGCGCAGCGGTTTAGCGCCGCCTGCAGCCTGGGGTGTAATCCTGGAGATCCGGGATCGGGTCCCACGTCGGGCTCCTTGCATGGAGCCTGCTTCTCCCTCTGCCTGTGTCTCTGCCTGTGTCTCTGTCTCTCTGTGTCTCTCATGAGTAAATAAATAAAATCTTTAAAAAAAAAAAAAAAAAAAAAAGGTCAATATACAGGGCAGCCCCAGTGGCTCAGCGGTTTAGCGCCACCTTCCGCCCAGGATGTGATCCTGGAGACCCGGGATGGAGTTCCATGTCGGGCTCCCTGCATGGAGCCTGCTTCTCCTTCTGCCTGTGTCTCTGCACACCCGCTGCCCCCTCTCTCTCTGTCTCTCATGCATAAATAAATTAAAAAAAAATATTTAAAAAAGGTCAATATACAAAAATCAATTGTATTTCTATATTCTCAGGCCATCAGATTTTGAAATTAAAGGCACCAATTTAGAAGAGTATCAATAATATTTGAGATACTGTTGGTATAAATATTGGTATTGTTGGTATGAAATACTTAGGTATAAATATTCTGAGAGAAATTAAGAGACACTTGAATAAAATGAGAGATATACCATGTTCACAGATCAAAAGACTAAAGGTCCTAAGATGTCAATTCTCTCCAAATTGATCTACAGATTCAATGCAATTCCAATAAAAAGTTTAGATCTTTTTGGTATAAATTGACAACTTGATTCCACATTTTACAGAAATGTGAAGAAACTAGAATAGCCAATACAATCTTGAAAAAAAAGAACAAAGTTGGAGGATTTACAGTATTTGATCTCAAGACTTATTATATAGCTAAAGTAATCAAGACAACATTGTACTGATGTAAATACAGACATATAGATTAAATAACAGAACAGAGAGACCAGTAATAAACCAACACAACTGACTCAACAAAGGTACCATGGCAATCCAATGGGGGAAAAATAACATTTTAACAAATGATGCTAGCCATATGTAAAAAGTGTATGAAATGCAACCTTTACCCTATAGAATATAAAAAATTAACTTTTAAAAAGGATCACAGACTTAAATATAAATGCTACAACTATAAAACTCCTGGATGGAAACATTGGAGAAGCTCTTAGAGACTCTGGGTTTGACAAAGATTTCTAAATTAGTTCATAAAAGCAATTTAGTATAAAAGAAAAAACTGTATAAACTAAACATCTAAAAATGTTTTGCTTTTCAAAAGACACCATTTCTAAAATAAAAAGCAAATCATGAACCAACAGAAGATATCGGCAGAGCATATAGGACCCATCACATGTATCTAAAATATATAAAGAACTTCAAACTCAATAATATGACAAACATGGACAATAGATTTGAACAGACACTTTGCAAAAGAAGATATATGAATGGAAAATAAAGACATGAAAAGGTGCAGGGCATTATTAATCATTTACGAACTGCAAATTAAAATCACCATAAGACAAAAAGGCTAAAATGAAAAAGAATGATGACAGCAAGGTCTGGCTAGGATGTGGAACAACTGCAACTCTCACACATTTCTTGTGGGAATGTAAAATGAATAGCCACTCTGGAAAAGTTTGGCAGCTTCTTAAGTATTTAAATATACACCCATTTCATGTTCCAGTCATTCCACTATAAGGCATTTACCCAGGAGAAACATAAGTATATGGTCACACAAAGACTTATACATGATTCTTCACGGCAGGTTTGTTTGTTTGTTTATTTATTTCGAGTATGCACGTGTGTGTGTGGGGGGGGCAGAAGGAGAAGAAGGAGAGAGAGAATCATAAGCAAGCTCCATGCCTACTGCAGAGCTCAACATGGTACTTGATCTTACGAACTTGAGCCCAAATCAAGAGTCTGATGCTTAAGTGACTGAACCACCCAGGCACTCTACCACAGGTTTATTTACACTGACCATAAACTAGAAACAAATCAAATGTCCCTCAATTGGTAAACAGACTTAATTAAAAAAGACCCCAACTATATATAGTGTTATGTATACAATAGAATATTTAGCACTAAAAAGGAAAAACGATTGAAACATGAAGAAAGATGGTTAAATCTTAACATGCTTAGTGTAAGAAATCAGACAAAATAAAGTACATACTGCATGCTTCCATATAAATAATGTTGGATTATATGCAAACTAATCTATAGTAATAGAAAGCAGAGACAAGTTGCTAGGAGACAGATGTAGAGTTAAGATTATAAACAGGCATGAAGAAACCTTTAGGGGTGATAGATTTGTTAAATATCTTGATTCTGATGCTTTCACGGGTAAATATATCATAAAATGGATGAAATGGAAAATATGTGGTTTGTCATTTGCATATCAATAATAAAACTGTTAAAAAGGAGAGATAGAATGTAAAAAATTATTAACACAAAAGAAAATAGAATCGAGAAAAAAGAACTTAGAATATAAAGGACAAATGGAATACTAAAAATAACTCAAAAATCATAAAGTCAAGATTTGAGAAAGAAAAAGAACATAAACCAGGAAAGACATAAAAAACAAATAGTAAGAAGATGTAAATTAAATGGGGTCAGTGATTTTATTAAATAAAAAATGGAATAAATACTTCAAAGAAATTTAGTACTGTGAGACTAGATTTTTTAAATTTCACAGTAATAGGATCATGGGGTACCTGGCTGGCTCAATCTGAAGAGCATGTGACTCTTGATCTTGGGGTCATGAGTTCAAGACTCATGTTGGACATAGAGATTACTTAAATAAATAATTTTTGAAAATGGGGGGCAGGGCAGCCTGGGTGGCTCAGCGGTTTAAGCGCCTGTCTTTGGCCCAGGGCATGATCCTGGAGACCTGGGATCGAGTCCCGGATCGGGCTCCCTGCATGGAGCCTGCTTCTCCCTCTGCCTGTGTCTCTGTCTCTCTCTCTATCATGAATAAATAAATAAAACCTTTAAAAACAAAAAACAAACAAACAAAAAAAACGGGGGGCATATCTAATGTATAAGGAAACAAAAGTGTAACAGGATGAAAAAACTATGTACCTGGTAAACATAAAGCAGAAAAAAAGCTATAGCCATATTAACATGAGACAAAGAAAATTTAAAAATTAAAAAAAGCATTACTAGAGATAGGTTGAAATACTTCATATGGTAAAGGTTTGATTTATCAAAAAGATATAATTATTCAAAATTCAAAGACAACAATAGGCTCAATATATATATAAAGTCAAATCTGAAAGAGCTCTAAGGAAAAATTGATAAATGCACAATCTCATTGGAAGATATGAGCATAACTCTCACTAAAATTGGTTAAACAAGCATAATAAAACCTAATAATAATCATCAAATGTTTTAAAAACAAATTAACAAACTTTAAGGGACATATATAAAATACTTATCCACAATTGCACAACTCTTTGAATACACGGAGTATTTGTAATAATTGACCATAGGGTAATCCATAAAGCAAGTCTCAACATATTTCAAAGGACTGAAATTGAGTATCTTTTCTTATCTCAAAACAATTAAGCAAGAAATTAATAAAATGATAACTAAAACATTTTCAAGTGTTTGTAAATTAAGAAATATAGTCCTAAAGAGTCCATGGTCAACAAAGCAATCACAACGAGAATTAGAAATATTTTTAACTGAATGATAAATGAAAATACAAAATGTTAAAATGTGTTACTTTGTAGCTAAAGCCATCATGAGGGGCATTTATAGCCTTTAATGCATATTTTACAAGATTGAAAATATGGTAACTCTTCATCTTTACAGGTTAGATAAGAATAACAAATTAGAGGAAATAAAATGAAAGAAATAATAAGAGTAATAATGATGCAGAAAATAGGCATACAATATATTAAAAAACTGCAAAAGATTCTTTTTAAAGACTAATAACAAAAATCTGAAAAGAATAATGAGAAAGACTGAGAGACCAAGAACACACAACTATCTAATAGTAGCAAAGAAAAGGAGATAATTATTATAGGCCCTACAGATGTGTGCTAATATTGTCATGAAGCTATTAAGTAAAATATAAATTATTTACAATGTAATGAAATTAAAAATCCAGTTCCTTAGTCACACTAGCAAAATTTCAAGTGCTCAAAAGCTACATACCATCCTGGACAGCACAGATATTGAACATATAATCACAAAGAGTTCAGTTGGACAGCACTGCTTTACACAGCAAATGAGTAAACAACTTTATAGTGACAAATTTTGTAAGTTAAACAAATAGACAAATTCTTGGAAAAAATACACCTTAAGCTGACACAAGAAATATAAAACCTAAATGAGTGTATAAGTATTAAAAAAGTTGGATCTCAAAAAGCATCCCTGCAAGAACCCCCAGGTAACTTTACCAGTGATTTCTTCTAAATATTTGTGGAAGAAATAATTCTAATCTTATGTAATTCTTCCAAGAAATAAAGAACAAAGGATAGTCTTTTAAGGAAATAAGTAGATTAGACATTGTAAAAGAAAAAGAACATTTGCCTAAATCTCATACCTAATATAAAAAAGTGGATCATATATATAATGTACACTGTAGCACTATAAAACTTTCAGAAGAAAACCCAAGAGAAACTCTGTAACCTATGGCATAGTAAAAAGTTTTCGAGCATGGCACTAAAGCACAATACATAAAAGAACCAAAGTAATAAATTGAGCTTTATCAAAATTAAACACTTTTGCTTTGCCAAAGATACTGTTAAGAAAATGAAAAGTTGTAGACTAGGAGAAAATATTTCCAACCCAACTTCTGATAAACGACATATATTAAGAACATATAAGGAACTTTCAAACTTTAAAAACAAAAAAACAGCCAACTGAATTAGAAAAAGAGGCAAAAGACAAAGATTTCATTCTAGGAGGATATACAGATAACAAATAAGTGAAAAGATATTCAACATAAACAATCATTAGGGAAACAAAATCACGATGAGGTATCACTATACACTTATTAGTATAGCTAAAATAAAAAAAATAGTGAGGACATCAAGTGCTGGTAAAGATGAAAAAAACAGCATCTCTCATATATTGCTGGGGGAAATGTAAAATGGTGCAACCACTCTGGAAAAGAGTTTGGTAGTTTCTCAAAATGTAAACTTAGAACTACCACATGACCCAGCAACTCCACTTCTAGGTACCCAAGAGAAACGTAGTTAAATATTTTAAATCCAAAAAAGCAGAGGGGATAGGAGTGATATAAGGAAGCATGAGAGTTATCTTTATGATCTGTATCTTGAATAGTTCTGTATTTTTATATATATAAATCTATATATGTGATAAACGGCATACAAGTATACTCAAACCACTGCACTAATGTCAATTTCCAAGTTTTGATATTAAACTGTGGGTATAGAAGATATAACCATTAGTGAAAAATGGATGAAAGGTAAATAACTGTTACTGTCTTTGCAACTTCCCATGAATCTGAAATTATTTCAAATAAAAAAAATTTAAAAAAGAAGAAGCATTTCATGTAAGTCCAGCATGACTGACATCAAACCTGGCAAAGATATAAGAAAATCACTCTTTCTTGTAGGAGAAGGCCAATCTCTCTCATAAACATAAGAACAAAAACCTAAAACAAAGTACTGTCAAATCAAAACAATTAAATGGATTCACTTCAGGAAAGTAAGGTAGTTTAATATTAGAAAATCAATCAATAGAAATCATCTCATTAACAAAATAAAGGAGAAAAAAAATCACATGATCACCTTAACACAGAAATATTGATAACACTCATTTTTAATGAATAAAAACTCTTAACAAAACTAGGAAGAGACCTTAGATTTCTAAAAAACTTAGAATGATGTCAATAAAAATAGCATAATAAGAAACTCCAAATACTATTTCTCCATAAAAGTAAGAAAAAAGTGGGCAAAAACTATGAGAATCAACTTTTTGTGAACTCTGGAAATTAGCCAAAGGCTTTCCAGGACCATTTCGGGAAAATCAACTGACTCTTTTTAAAAAATTAATTAATTAATTAATTTTAAATTTTTTTTTTAATTTTTATTTATTTATGATAGTCACATCAGAGAGAGAGAGAGAGGCAGAGACACAGGCAGAGGGAGAAGCAGGCAGGCTCCATGCACTGGGAGCCCGACGCGGGATTCGATCCCAGGTCTCCAGGATCGCGCCCTGGGCCAAAGGCAGGTGCTAAACCGCTGCGCCACCCAGGGATCCCTAATTAATTAATTTTAGAGAGAGAGAATGAGTGTGGGAAGGAGGGGAAGAGGAAGAGAAAGAGGAAGAGGAAGGGAGGGAGGGAGAGAGAGAGAGAGAGATAATCTCAAGCAGACTCCCTGCTGAGTGTGGAGCCCAACGGGGGACTTGATCTCAGGACCCTGAGTCATTGACCTGAACTGAAATCAGGTTTAACCAACTGAGCCAACCGGGGTGCCCCCAAATGAGCTATTTCTTGATAAGAACAACAATCTTTCTATACAGAATTTAATGTAATGAACATAAAGATACTGGACTTGATAAAAGAGTGGACATACTCAGTGAGGACTTCAATAAAGTGATAAAAAATATTAAAAAAGAACCAGACAGAGCTGAAGAATTCAATAACTGAAATTAAAAACTCACTAGAGATAATCAACGACAGATCAGAGGATGTAGGGGTCCCTGGGTGGCTCAGTTGGTAAAGCATTGAACTCTTGATTCTGGGTCAGGGTCATGAGATTAGCCTCAAGTAAGGCTCCACACTGGGCATGGAGCCGGCTTGAGAGTCTCTCTCCCAAAAAAAAAAAAAAAAAAAGAGAGTCTCTCCTTCACAAAAAAAAAAAAAAAAAAAAAAAAAATCCCCCAAACAAAAACCAACTCGAAGATATAGAATGGTTCATTAATTTGGAAAAGAAGGTAATAGAAAGCAACCAAACTGAGCAGGAAAAAGAAAAAATAATAAAAAATAAGAATAGGTTAAGGGAATGCTTCAATATCATCAAGCAGAATAACACTCATAGGAACCTCAGGAGGAAAAGAGAAAGAAAAGAGGGCAGAGAACTTATTTAAAGAAATAATAGCTAAGGGCGCCTGGGTGGCTCAGTTGGTTAAGTGGCTACCTTTGGGTCAGGTCATGATTCCAGGATCCTGGGATCAAGCCCCATGTTGGGCACAGTGTGGAGTCTGCTTCCCCCTCTTCCTCTGCTCCTTCCCTCTACTTGTGTTCTCTCTCAAATAAGTAAATAAAATAAATTTTAAAAAAAGAAATAATATCTGAAAATTTCCCTAATCTGGGAAGGAAACAGATGTCTAGGTCTGGAAAGCACAAAGCCCACAGCAAGATGAACCCAAGGAGGCTCATACCAAGACATATTATGAAAATGGCAAAAAGTAATGTTAAAGAAGGAATTTTTTTATTTTAATTTTTAAAATAGGGTATTTTTGTTTTATTATTTTTTTAAAAATATTTTTTATTGGAGTTCGATTTGCCAACATATAACACCTAGTGCTCATCCTGTCAAGTGCTCCCCCTCAGTGCCTGTCACCCAGTCACCCCATACCCCCGCCCACCTTCCCTTCCACTACCCCTTGTTCATTTCCCAGAGTTAGGAGTCTCTCATGTTCTGTCACCCTCTCTGATATTCCCCATTAATTTTCTCTCCTTTCCCCTTTAATCCCTTTCACTATTTATATTCCCCAAATGAATGAAACCATATAATGTTTGTCCTTCTTCACTCAGCATAATACCCTCCAATTCTATCCACATTGAAGCAAATGGTGGGTATCTGTTGTTTCTAATGGCTGAGTAATATTCCATGGTATACATATACCACATCTTCTTTATCCATTCATCTTTCGATGGACACCAAGGCTCCTTCCACAGTTTGGCTGTTGTGGACATTGCTGCTAGAAACATTGGGGTGCAGGTGTCTCAGTTTTTCACTGCATCTGTATCTTTGGGGAAAATCCCCAGTAATTGCTGGGTCATAGGGTAGCTCTATTTTTAACTCTTTGAGGAACCTCCTCAGAGTTTTCCACAGTGGCTACACCAATTCACATTCCCACCAACAGTACAAGAGGGTTCCCCTTTCTCCACATCTTCTCCAACATTTGTTGTTTAAAGAGGGATTTTTAAAAATTTCTTCTTATTGGAGTTCAATTTGCCAACATATAGCATAACACCCAGTGCTCATCCCATCAGGGCCCCCTCAGTGCCCATCACCCAGTCACCCCAACGCCCCGCCCACCTCCCTTTCCACCTCCCCTTGTTTGTTTCCCAGAGTTAGGAGTCTCTCATGTTTTGTCATAAAGAGGAAATTTTTAAAGCAGTAAGAGAAAACAGTTACATACCATGTGCTTCCCACCAGCCCCCCGCCACCCTGCGCCGAAACAAACAAACAAACAAACAAACAAACAAAAACAACCCTATAAGTTTACCAGCTGATTTTTTTAGCAGAAACTTTTCAGGCCAGAAGAAAGTGGTATGATATATTCAGGGGCTGAAAAGAAAAAAGACCTACAACCAAGAATACTCTATCTTGTAAGGTTATCATTCACAACAGAAGGAGAGATAGTTTGCCAGACAAAAGTTTAAGTTCATCACCACTAAACCAGCCTTAAAAAAAATGTTAAAGAAATCTTTAAATGGAAAGAAATGGCCATAACTAGAAGAAGTTTATGAAAGGAAAAAATTTCACAGGTAAAAGCAAACATATAGTAAATATAATAGATCATTTTATAAAGCCAGTACAGAGGTTAAAATGCAAAAGTAGTAAAATTACCTATATCTACAAAAACTAATCAAGGGATACACAAAATAAAAAGATGTAAATAAAATATGACATCATATACATAAAATGTGGGAGTATAAAAATTTAGAACATGTATGAACTTAAGCCAATTAATTAATTAATTAATTTTTAAAGATTTCATTTATTTATTCATGAGAGACAGAGAGAGAGCGAGAAGGAGGGGCAGAGACATAGGTAGAGGGAGAATCAGGCTCCCCATAGGGAGCCTGGTGTGGGACTCGATCCCAGGAATCCTGGGATCACAACTTAAGCCAAAGGCAGATGCTCGACCACTGAGCCACCCAGGTGCCCACCACCATCAATTTAACATACACTGCAATATATATAAGATACTATATATGAACCTGATAGTAACCAGAAATCTGTAAACTCATAAGAGATACACCAAAAATAAAGGAAGAGAATTAAAGTATAATGCTAAAGAAGGCCATCAAATTATAAGGAAGAGAGAAAGAAGGAAGCGAAAGACTACAAAAACAATCAGAAAACAATTAACAAAACAGCAATACATACTTATCAATAATTATTTTAAATGTAAATAGACTAAATGTTCCAATAAGAAG
Organism: Canis lupus baileyi; assembly: GCF_048164855.1. Classification (NCBI taxonomy): domain Eukaryota; kingdom Metazoa; phylum Chordata; class Mammalia; order Carnivora; family Canidae; genus Canis; species Canis lupus. The sequence goes on along the minus strand of NC_132842.1, from coordinate 9,570,168 downwards.
ACCTAGGGTGACTATATGGATTAAAAAACAAGACTCAGCTAGATGCTGCCTATAAGAGACTCACTTCAGACTTAACAGACTGAAAGTGAAGGGACAGAAAAATATATACTATACAAATGGAAGTGAAGAAAAGCTGGGATAACAATGTTTATATCAGACAAAATAGTCTTTAAAACAAAGACTGCAGCAAGTGACACAGAAGGGCATTACATAAAGATAAAAGAATCAACCCAATGAGAGGTTATAGCCAATGTAAATATATATATGTACCACCCTAAATAGGAGCTTCTCTCACTTCTTTCATTCAACATAGTCCTGGAAGTCCCTGCTGCAGCAATCAGACAATATAAAGAAATAAAAGGCATCCAAATAGGTAATAAGTAAAACTCATTATTTGTGCATGACATGATACTATGTTTACATAACATATAACATTGTTTATCAATTATACTTCAATTAAAAAAAAGCACAGCAAACTGCAGCATGGACCACAGCTCCTCACTGCCTGTATGTACCCCCCTATTACCCCCTATTCCACAGCTCCTCACTGCCTGTAAAAATAATAACTGATTTCTAATCCAGGTAGGAGCAGAGTGAGCTAATTTGCGAAGAATTACAATTATTTGTTCTAACCTGTCTGGTGGGGCTCCCTGGATTACTGGTTCAAAAAGCTTGTCTTTATTTTTCCTAAATCAAAGCTGGTCTAATTCTAAAGCTGCTTCCCTGGAGGCATTTGTTGAAACCTCTTACAAGCTAGTATATTAACTACTGCTGACTGAGGTGACAGAAAACAGTTGGGAAAACAACAGATTAATCAAAAAGCTTGGAAGGAAAGGCTGAGGAATGAGATGCTCTGACATTCCCGGGAATCTAGAACTCCATGTGCCATGTTCAGGGCTGTGAGATGCTCAGAAAAGACCTGAAAACAATAAAGGTTCTCACTAGCTGATGACCTTGAATATCTTTGGAAACAGAAGGTAAAGGGTAAGGCAGAGTTGTAAACTGCTTGGCTGAGTATGGAAGGCAATCTCCAATACATACACAGAAATCATGGCAAAGACTGGAAGAATTTTGGGCTCTAGGCATTTAAGGAAACTCTGTCCAATTACTAGCTGATCACTATGCTAATGAAACAGAATTCAGCAGCCACATATGACAAAAAAAAAAAAAATACAGACTTCATAAAATTAGTTAAAAAAAAAAAAACACTAAACAAACAGCTACAATTAGACCAAATAACAACAAATCCTAGAAAGGAGAGAGAATCTGGTTTCCAAAGTTGCCAACTTATAATATTCATAGTATCTTCAATAGCAACAACAAAAATTACAAGGCCTGTAAAGAAAAAAAGGGAGTATGTGCCATACAAAGGAATAAAGAAATAGAAACCGTGCCTGAGGGAGACCAATGTACTTTCTAGATGATAGCTCTGAATCTATTTTAAATATGTTCAACAAACTAAGGAAAACAAAAGAAAAGAAAATGTTTACACAACGACGCATATGTGGATGTCCACAACATCTTTGTTTATCACAGCCAAAAAGGAAAATCAACCAAAATCAACCAGTATATTAGCTGTTGAGTGGATAAACAGTATGTGATAGATCGATACAATGGAATATTATTCAACTATAAGAAGAAATGAAATACTGTTAAATGCTACAGCATGGATGAACCTTGAAAACATTGTATGAAGCCAAACACAAAAGAGCACATATTGCATGATTCTAATTACATGGAATGTCTACAAGAGGCAAAACCATAGGGACAGAACGTAGATCAGCGGTTGTCATGGAAGAGGAAAGCTGAGAATTGGAACTAACTGCTAACAGGGAGACGGTTATTTTACTTTTTTTGGTGTGATGAAAAAGTTCTCAAATTAGATACCAGTTATGGTTGCACAACATAGAAAAGAGACTAAGTAACCACTAAAGTGTATGCTTCACTTTTAAATGGTGAATTTTATGTGAAATATATCTCAAAAATTGTATAAAAAGCTGGCAACATACATCATATTTAATAATGAAATAAAATTTTAATAAATAATTTCAATGATGAAATAAAAGGTTTCAGTGATGGAATTTTTTTTTTTAAAGATTTTATTTATTTATTCATGACAGAGAGGCAGAGACACAGGCAGAGGGAGAAGCAGGCTCCATGCAGGGAGCCTGACATGGGACTCGATCCCAGGTCTCCAGGATCACACCCTGGGCCAAAGGCAGTGCTAAAACGCTGAGCCACCCAGGCTGCCCTAGTGATGGAAGTTTTTTATTTTGGAAATTGTTATCATCACTTTTATTCTATATGTATTAGAGATTCTAAATAGCACAAAAGAAAAAAAATGTATAACCTATAAATAGAAAACACGAAAAGTTGCATCACATTATTATAATTTTTTAAAAATGTAAATGAATGGATTTATTAATGGTTTTTAGGATCAATCCTGTCTGGATGTCAATTCTTCCAAAATTAATGTATATATATTCAATATACTCCAAGTTGAGTATTTCAGCTGAATAATCTGTGGAAAATGACAAGCTACTTTAAAAATTTGTATGAAAACACAAATTGGCAACCTTATAGAAGGGAAACTGAGCTGGAAAATTATTGCACCAGGTACTTATTATAAAGTTACAGTAATTAGTACTATATGGTATTGGCATAAGATGCACAAGTAGATTAACAGAACAAAGTAGAAAGCCTGAAAACAGTTATAAACACACAGTTATAAACACTTGTTTTGTGATAAAGACAGTATTTGTAGAGCTGCAGGAAGCAGTATTTTTATTAAGTGAGTCAACTGATTTGGAAAACTTTTGAAGAAAAATTACATTTAAACATTATTTCACCCCAAACACAAAAATAAATTCCAGGAGATTATTGATCTAAATGTGAGAAACAGAACATGAGGTTTGTAGTATTATCTTTATGACTTTGAGGTAGGAAAAGATTTCTTAAACAAAACACCAAATATGGGAAAGGAAAGGAAAAGTATGATTGAAATTAGTAACTCTGGTCATCAATAGATACCATTAAGCGAGTGAAAGGGCAAGCCAGAATGGGATAAAATATGTGAAGATCTGTTTATGAAATATATAAAGAACTCTTTACAAATCAATATGAGAAAACATGAGCAACTCAATAAAAAAAGACTTGAAAAGATACTTCACATAGGAGAATATCAGTGTCCAATAAATGTAAGCAAAGGTGTTCATTCAATCTTATTGATCAAAGAATATGCAAATTAATTCATAATTAGATATCACTTTATACCTACCAGAATGGTTAAAATATAAAAGACTTGACCAAGTGTTGGCAAGAATGTAGAGTTACTGGAATTTTCATATCCTGCTGCTGAAGTATAAATTGATAACAACATTTAAAAAAACTGTTTACAAGTAAAGTTGAGCAATGACCTGCAACTTAACTCCCAAAATAGAAATTTACACATATGTATACTAAAAGTACAATAATGTTCACAGGAAAATTATTTATGGTAGCCAAAAACTGGAAAAAATACAAACTTTTAACAAAAAATTCTGCTATATTTCTAAATGAACTAGTACATATTAATGAAAATGAACAACCTACTGCTATACACAATAATGGAAAAATCTTACAAATACAATGCCAAATGGAGGGAAGGAGATGCAAAAGAGTACACATGGAATGTGTTATGGACTGAATGTTTGTGTTCCCCCCAAATCATGTTGAAATCCTAACCCCCAATGTGATGATATTAGGAGGTAGGGCCTTTGGAAGATGGTTAGGTCATGAGGGTGGAGCCCTCATGAATGGGATTAGTGCCCTTATAAAAGAGACCCCAGAGAGCTCTCTCACCTCTTCTGCCATGTGAGGACACAGCGAGAAGACTGCTGTCTATGAATTAGGAAGAGTGCCCTCACCAGACACCGAATCTGCCGGCGTCTTGATCTTGGACTTCCCAGTCTTCAGAACTGTGAGAAATAAATGTTTGTTGTTTAAGCCACCCAGTCTATTATATTTTTGTTCTAGCAGCCTGAATGGACTAAAACAGGAGATTCCATTTAGAAACTTCAAACAGCAGGTAAAACTAATCTATGATGTTAGAAGTTAGGATATTTTTATCTTTGTGGAAGGAAAGGAAGGTAGAAACCAGGAAGAAGAATGAGGGAGGCTTCTGGACAATGGCAATGTTCTACATATCTTCTTGATCTTGGCAACAGTTAACTTGGTTCACCTTGTGACAATTCACTGAGCTGTATATTTTTACATTTTATGTCCTTTTCTGTATTTTACTTAAGTAAAAGAGATTTTTAAAAGTTTATTTACCTGTTTTTTCTGTGTTTTGTTTCTGTTTTCCAGCCAATCATCCATTTGTTCCTCAATTTCTTCTATAGAAGTTCCATGATCATAAGATTGAATATATGCACTTTCTAAAGGCGTATATACAGGAAATTCAGGTTTTGGTTTTTTTACTTTAACTTTCTTCTGTTCTAAAAAAATGTTTAAGAGAATTATTGGGATTTCTTAAGACTAGAAAAAGAATTTTTAACATTTTATTCATACACTGTATCTAGAAAAAAACATAAATATTGTTCTTTCATCAAAACAATTTTTTTTTATATAAGTATTTTTTTTAAATTTATTTATTCAGAGAGAGAGAGAGAGAGAGACTGAGAGGCAGAGACACAGGCAGAGGGAGAAGCGGGCTCCATGCAGGGAGCCCGACACGGGACTTGATCCTGGGTCTCCAGGATCAGACCCCGGGCTGCAGGCAGCACTAAACCGCTGCGCCACCGGTGGTGCCCCAAAACAGAATTATATACAATGGGATATAACTCAGTCATAAAATGGAATGAAATCTTGCCACTTGCAACAATATGGATGGACCTCAAGGGCATCATGCTACATGAAATAAGTCAGAGAAAGACAAATATATGATCTCTCTCATATGGGGAACCTTAACAAAGCCAAACAAAAACCAAACACCCCCCTCCCCCAAAACCCAGCTTATAGATACAGAGAACAGATTGGTGGTTGTCAGAGGCAGGTGTGGGAGTGAAGAAGTGGGTGAGGACATTACAAAAAATTACAATTGTTTTGCTATAAATAGCTAGGTGTTTTATTGTGCATTAGCTACTGCATTGTTTTTAAATGAAACTCACAGATACAATGAGATGATGATCACAATATAACCACTCTATCAGTTTGTATATATCTTTAGTTTTCAAAGTACTTTTTATGAAACATTTCTTACATGAAAAGAACTCAGTCATAATAGTGACATGATATTGGGTAAGTAACTTAACCCTTAGAACAAATGTCTATTTTCTCATTTGTAAAAGGAAGCTAAATCTAATCTTATAAAATTGATGTACAGAAAACTATAAACCCTAACATACTACTTGGTGCAAAAGTGGCTCCTAATAGTATATACATTCATCTTTTCAATATTTTAACAAGCGCAAAATGTAATCTGATGGCATCGGGGGTAGTTATCAATAGATGGCTATCAAATGGCCCCTTCATTAAATCTGTTTTGATTACAGGGTCAGTATTAAGAAGCTACTCCATTCTTAATTGCTATTAGTCAAATTCCATATAGTCAAATTTCTTATAACCATATTTCACCATTGTGTGTGCATGTGTGTTCACATATTCTATAATGCTGATGTAGTAAAATTAATACAATATTGTCATAGGAATAAATTCTAGAACAAAGAATCCATAAACATTTCAATTCAATGGGAAAAGGATTTAATAAATTATGCTGGCACAACTGAATATACATTTGAAAGAAAACTGGACATAATCTTACACAATACACAAAAATAAATCCCAGTTGGATAAGAGCCTTGAGGGGGAACCTGGGTGGCTCAGTCGGTTAAGCATCTGCCTTAGGCTCAGGTCATGATCCCAGCGTTCTGGGATCAAGCCCCATGTTGGGCTCCCTGCACAGTGGGGAGCCTGCTTCTTCCTCTCTCTCTGCCCCTCCTCTTGCTTGTAGTTTTTTTTCTCTCTCTTAAATAAAATCTTAAAAAGAAACCCTTGACTTAAAAAGCCCAAACAATAAACATATTGTGAAAAAAATCTAAAATACTGCATGTATTATTTAAAGGATAAGGAAATCTTAACTGAGACTGAAACACAGATGCTATAAAAGATAAAGGAGAGAATAAACAAATCATGAGAGAATTAATATATTTGAAAAGGATATTTACAATTTAGAATACAAACAGAAGACTGATAATACAGAACATTTAAAGAGATGTTATAAATTGAGAGGATAAACACCCACCCAAAAAAAAAAAAAAAGGGCAAAGTTCACAAAAGAACAAATCCAAGTGGCCAGGAAACAAGATACACCCTCTAAAGTTTAAAGAAATTGGGGGATCCCTGGGTGGCGCAGCGGTTTGGCGCCTGCCTTTGGCCCAGGGCGCGGTCCTGGATATCCGGGATCGAATCCCACGTCGGGCTCCCGGTGCATGGAGCCTGCTTCTCCCTCTGCCTGTGTCTCTGCCTCTCTCTCTCTCTCACTGTGTGCCTATCATAAATAAATAAAAGTTTAAAAAAAAAAAAAGAAATTGGGATGCCTGGGGGGCTCAGCAGTTGAGCGTCTGTCTGCTTTTGGCTCAGGGTGTGATCTTGGGGTCCCAGGATAGAGTCCCGCATTGGGCTCCCTTCGTGGAGCCTGCTTCTCCCTCTGCTTGTGTCTCTGCCTCTCTCTCTCTCTGTCTCTCGTGAATAAATAAATAAAATCTTTAAAAAAAAAAAAGCTTAAAGAAATGCAAACTGAAGTAATAACATGATATGATTTTATACCTATTATATGAGCAGAAATCTAAAAATCTAATAAAAGATACTGTTGGTAGGGAAAGGGCCATCTCTACATTGGTGGTAGAAATGTGAACTATTACATTACAGCCTTTTGGGAAGTGATCTAAGAGAACCTATTAAAATTAAAAAAAAAAAAAAATCTTCTCTCCAGCAATTCCCCCAGAAATAAAAGCATAGAGACAATGAAGCAAAAGAGATGGGGGTCGCCTGGATGGCTCCCTCAGTTAAGAGTCTGTCTTCAGCTCAGGTCATGATCTATTGGGATGGAGTCCTGTACTGGGCTTCCTGCTCAGTGGGATGTCTGCTTCTTCCTCTCCTTTTGTCCCTTCCCCTACCTCATGCTCCCTCCCCCCTCTAATAAAGTTTTTTAAAAAAAGAGAAGGAACATCTCAGTAAAAAATAAATAATAAAAATGAATGTATAGTTTTACAAAGTTGCAGATATAAATATAAAACAAAATTTAAACATTATAAAACATAAATCTGAAAATACAATTTTTGAAACCAATAAACAAACCACAGCTTAAAATATTCATTGATTTCTCGCTACTTTAATAATAATATAGGGCTAAGACTGTAGCATCCAACATTTTGCACTTGACAAAATTTTTCATATATATTAAAAATAAAAACGTGTTTTCAAACATGTCTAAGTGAAAAAGAAGACTTCTATTTGTTAACTACAACTATCTTTCCTGCAAATTTCTAGTTTTAATAAACTGTATGTAATTAGTATGGGCCCAGCTATGAATTTTGGTGTTAATAAACATATCCTTATATATAGTTCATCCAAGAAAAACAAATCTAAGATTTTTTTTTTTAGCAGCATGATGAATCTTATAAGGAAAATTCTGAGTTAAATAAAGAATACAGAGTATTTTTGCTAGAAAAGTAATTATTATTGAAATTTGGTAAGTTATGGGCTTCAGGTTAAGATAGATTGATTTTTTTTTTTTTTTAAGATTTTATTTATCCATGAGAGAGAGAGAGAGAAACATAGGCAGAGAGAGAAGCAGGCTCCAGGGAGCCTGATGTGGGACTTGATCATGGGACTCTAAGACTCCTGGGCCGAAGGCAGGGGCTCAACCACTGAGTCACCCAGGTGTCCCAAGATAGGTTGATTCTTAATGACAAGCCTGACCAAGGCTAGAAACAAAAACTAACTGACCAACCAAACAACAAAATCCAAAATAAATTTAGAAAGGGAAGTAAAACAAACCCATAACACATTAAGTGTCTAGTGACTGAAGAGAGAAATGGTTTCCTTTCAAAAGAAAAATTTATTCAACATGATTGTCAAAGGAATAAGAAATGAGCCAAATATCATCCTAAGGGAGCCCTTCCATTTGATGCTTTCATTCAACAAAACAACACAGAGTTCGGGTAGAGGAACAAAAACCAAAAAAACAAAAAACTCTGGCATAAGTAGCCTGCCTTTTCATATACTTGGAAACTGACACTAAACAATTCAACTAATGAGTTAGCTACTTAGATCAAATACTTCCTGTCACACATTGCAAAAGTGTTTACTATGCTAAGACACATTTGCTGAATAGTAATTTGGGCTCTTTGATCATGAACCTGCAGATATTCTTCAGGTCTTGATTAACACTTGTACCTCTATGGTTTTGAAAACAGTGGAGAAGAGTTTAAACTGAGCAAAGTCGTAACATCTTAACTTATTACCTTCTTTTTCTAGCAGACACAGAGAATTTCTCTTTGGAAACGCTTAGACAATAGTGCAACAGATATTAATGAAATGGAACTTGGAAGAGGAAAAGGAAGGAAGTTTTTAAATCAGTTTTGAGCACTATACTTAAAATATGGAACTGAAAAACTAGATTATATCAGAAAAGTTATCAGAATGGTAAGGAGTTTTGAAATCATGTCATTAATATGAATACTGGTAGAAAAGTGAGAAAACAAGTCAGAAAAACTAGATTCTGTATCTTTTGTCACTTGCCAATACATTAGTATTTATTTCACATGATTTATCGCTAAGTCTCCACCTATAAAATGAAATATCTGCTCTACCTAACTCACAGCACAGGTCCAGAAATTAAATCTTGACTTATACAGGAATGTGCTCTAAATATTTTTTTTAAAGATTTTATCTATTTATTCATGAAAGACACAGAGAGAGAGAGAGAGAGAGAGAGAGAGAGAGAGAGAGAGGCAGAGACACAGGCAGAGGGAGAAGCAGGCTCCATGCAGGGAGCCCTACATGGGACTAAATCCCGGGTCCCCAGGATCACACCCTGGGCCAAAGGCAGTGCTAAACTGCTGAGCCACCTGGGCAGCCCAATGTGCTCTAAATATTAAGGAGAGAGGGAACTATGTGCTAAACTAAGCTCTTGATAAAACTCCCTTCACTTCCACCTGCTTCTTCCAGTGTAGCTCCTATTCCTTTGACCTACTGGGGTCCTAAACCTTGGAGTCATCAACTCCCCTTTCTCCCTTACATCCTGTAAGAAATCTAGTAGGAAATCTTGTCGCTAATTTCAAAATACATTAAGAATTCCATTTCTTCACTTTTATCACCCTGATCCAAGCTATCACCACCTCTTGTCTGGATTACTAAAACAGCTCCCAACTGGTTGGTCTCCTTGTTTCAAGTCCTTGTTTCAGTGTGTTCTTAGCCTCACAGTCAGACTTCTTAGAACATGTATCAAATCATGTCACTCCTCTGCTCGATCTTCCTAGGACTTCCCATGTCAGACTAAAAGTCAGGTTCTTACAGTATAAGGCTCTCAGTGATTTATGCCTCCTATCCCCACCCCATTCATCATTTCTCTAACCTCATTTTAATACTCTCCAGACTCCTTACTATTCCTCAAGAACATAAAACTTTCATCCATTGCTTCTACTTGAGGCAATCCATTGCCTCATCTCCCTTGAGGGCTTTGCTCAAATGTCTCTTTATTACTGAGTCCTTCCTTGTCCACCTTATTTAAATTGCAACAGGCCTGCCACATCCATATATACATACATACATGTACTCCCCATCATTCTTCCTTTTTACTTTTTATTTCAGTATTGGTCATTTATCATTACTTATCTTGTTGATTCTTTCTATGTGGGTTAAAACCACTAAAATTTTATACCCCCTTCCACATTTTATGTAGATTATGTCATATATCTTTTTATTTGTGTATCCCTTGATTAGTTTTTGTAGATATAGTTGATTTTACTACTTTTGCATTTTAATGTCCACAATGGTAAAAAGACCAGTCCCCTACAATGTCAGCAGAGGCGAGGTGGGGAGCTGTAAGTAGGCATTCTTGCCTATCCCAGCAAAGGGATATCAGCTGAGTGTCATCAGTCTGGCAAGCGAGAACACCCATACCTGCCGCCCAACCCTAACAAGATCCACAAGCACCCTTTCTTTCAGCTATAAAACAGGACATGGACGTCCACCCCTACCTGAGGGCAGCAACTCTCCCCTTTCTCAACTCAACTACAGCACTGTCAGAAAACATCACTTAAACAAGATTCAGAGTATAATACCCCAAAAGTCCAAGGTTTTTTTTTTTTTTTTAAGATTTTTATTTATTTGAGAGAGAGAGAAAGAGTGTGAACATGAGCAGGGGGAGGGGCAGAGGGAGATGGAGAAGGCTCCCTGCTGAGCAGTAAGACTGCTCAGTAAGTAAGACTCTGGGCTCCATCCCAGGGCCCTGTGATCATGAAGTCACCAGAAGGCAGACACTTAACTGACTGAATCACCCAGGCGCCCCCTAATGTCCAAGTTTAAATTTAAAAAAATCCCTCATCATACCAAGAACCAAGAGTATCTCAATTTGAATGAAAAAGATAATTAATAAGATGAAAGGGAGATCCAAAGTATCTGATAGACTTTTAGAGCAGCCATACAAAAATAGTTTGATAAGTAATAATGGGCATTCTCAAAACAAATGAAGAAATAAAAAGTCAATAGCAAAGACACAGAAGACATACCAAAACACTAATGGAAATATCAGAACCAAAAATGTGCCATATAAAATTAAAAATTTAATGATTGAGAACTCAAAAGAAAAATGGAATAGAGAAAGTAGTTAACTTGGAGACAGAATGAAAGAAATTGCCAAATCTGAAAAACAGAGAAAATAAATTTAAAAAATTAAAAAAAAAAGAGCGTTGGAAACTTTAGGAACTATAACACTCCATTACACAACAGCAGAATACACATTCTCTTCAAATGCCCATGAGATATATGCTAAGCTAGACCATAAAACACACCTCAATAGATTTAAATGAATTGAGATCATAAAGAATGAGTTTTCTGACAAAAATAAAATCAAATAAAAAATCAATAACAGAAAGATAACAGGAAAATCCCCAAATACTTGGAAACTAAACAGCATACTTAAATAATTCAGGAATCAAATACTGAACTGAATCAATGAAAATATGATGTATCAAAATATGTTGGACACAGCCAAAACAGTGCTGAGAGAGGAATTTAAAGCACTAAAAACTTACATTAGAAAAGATGAAAAGCCTCAACACCATAATCCACATCAAAAACAAACAAGCTCAAGAAAGCAGAAGGAAAATAAGAGCAGAAAGAAATGAAAGAGAAAACAAAAAGCAATAGATAAAAAATCAGTGAAACAAAGAACTAGTTCTTTGAAAAGATCAATAAAAATGACAAACACCTGGCGAAACTGACAAAAAAAGAGAAATTACCAGTTTTAGCACCAAAACAGGAGAAATCACTACAAGACATACAGACATTGCAAGGATAAATTAGTATGAGAAACAACTATACACACATAAATTTGACAATTTATTTTTTTTTAAGATTTTACTTATTTATTCATGAGAGACACAGAGAGAGAGAAAGAGAGGCAGAGACACAGGCAGAGGGAGAAGCAGGCTCCATGTAGGGAGCCCGATGTGGGACTCGATCCCGGGTCTCCAGGATCACGCCCTGGGCTGAAGGCAGCACTAAACCGCTGAGCCACTTGGCCTGCCCAAATTTGACAATTTATTTTATTTTATTTATTTTTTTTATTTTTATTTATTTATGATAGTCACACACAGAGAGAGAGAGAGAGAGTCAGAGACATAGGCAGAGGGAGAAGCAGGCTCCATGCACCGGGAGCCCGACGTGGGATTCGATCCCGAGTCTCCAGGATCACGCCCTGGGCCAAAGGCAGGCGCCAAACCGCTGCGCCACCCAGGGATCCCAAATTTGACAATTTAGATGGAATTGATCAATTGCTTGAAAAAATACAAACTATCTCAACTCACTCTTAAAACAGATATGTAAAATAGGTATTGAATAGCCCTGTAATTACAAAGGAAATTTACTTTGTAATTTAAAACTCCTAAAATAGAAATATCCCATCTTAAATGGTCCCACCAGAGAATTCTACCAAATTAACACCAACAGTCTCTTTCAGAAAACAGGAGAATGCTTCCCAATTCCTTATATGATGTTACTTTGATACCAAAATCAAACAAAGACGGTACAAAAAGAGAAAACTATAGACCAATTTCTCTCATATAGGTGCAAAAATCTTTAGTAAAATATCAGTAAATAGAATTTAGCAATATATAAAAATAACTATATACTATGGCTACATGGTACTTACTGCAGGGATGCAATTCTAGTTAAATATTCAATATTCAATCAATATTGTCCGCCAAATTAACAAGCAAAGAAATATCACATGATCATATTAATGGAAACAAAAAAATTAACAAAATTCAGTATCTAACAAGACATGCACAGGACTGGTATGCTAAAAACTGTAAAGCACTGAAGAAAGAGACCAAGAAGATATAAATGGATGAAGAGACAGTGTTCATAGATTAAAGGACTCCAGATAGTAAGTATCAATTCTCTACAAATTGATATACAAGTCTGACATATCAATTCTCTACAAATTGATATACAAGTTTGACATAATAATTCTTATAAAAATTTCAGCAACACTGTAGATATATACAAGATTATTCTAAAATTTACATATAAATGCAAAGGAACTAGGATAACTAAAACATTTTGAAAAAGAATAGGAATGTGAGAAGAATCACTCTATGTGATTTTTTTAAAAAGATTTTATTTATTTATTCATGAGAGACACAGAGAGAGAGGCAGAGACATAGGCAGAGGGAGAAGCAGGCTCCATGCAGGAAGCCCGATGTGGGACTTGATCCTGGAATCCAGGGATCATGCCAGCCAAAGGCAGATGCTCAACTGATGAGCCACCCAGGCGTCCCGGATTTTAAGACTTACTGTAGAGCCACAATAATCAAGACTGTCACAGTGGCAAAAGGAGAGAGATGTAGATGAATAGAACAGAATAGAAAATTTAGAACCCTATGCAATAAGGCCAACTGATTTTTGACAAAAGATGCAGACGCAATTTACTTTTTGAATAGTTTAAAAAAAATAGTGTTAGAAAAGCTGGCTATACATCCATAGGCAAAAAAAACCCTTTAACCTAAACCTCCTTATAGAAAATTAACTCAAAATGGATCATAGATTTAAATGTAAAACAAAACTATAAAACTTTTACCAGAAAATATGGGAGAAAGTATTTAGAGTATGGCTTGGTGAAGAGTTTTTAAAAATAACATAGAAAGCCTGATTAAAAAAATAGCAACAACAACAAAAAATAGCAACAATAAATTGGACTTCATCATAATTAAAAGCTTTTGCTTCGTGAATATTAAGAAGACGAAAAGCGACAAATTGGAAGAAAACATCTGTAAGCCACATATCTGAAAAAGGAATCATATCTAGGTTATATAAAGGACTCTCAAACTTAACAGTTAAAAAAAAAATCCAATTTGAAAATAAGCCAAAGGCATAAAGAGTTTACTGTAAAGGACATGCAGATGGCAAATAAGCACATGAATGTTTCAACATAACTGGCCATTAAGGATATGCAAATTAAGTTCATGATGAGATATCTCTACCAATGTATTAGAACATCTAAAATAAAAAAACAGTGAGAATCCCAAGTGCTGGTAAAAGGTAGAGAGACTAGATATCTCCTATGTTGCTATTAGGAATGTAAAGTTACATAGGCACTCTGGAAAAAAATCAAATAGTTTCTTAAAACTCTAACCATAAACCTATCCTATGACCCAGCAATTGTACATTTATCCCAAATAAATAAAAAACAGGTTTACAAAAAAACTTACACCTGATTATTTACAGCAGGCTTATTTGTAAGAGTCAAAAACTGTAAACAACCAAAATGTCCTACAATTGGTACATGGTTAAACAGATTATGGTACAATCATACACAGAATAAATAAGAATGAACTACTGATAAACGGAATAACTTGAATGGATCTCAAGAGCATTATGCTGAGTGAAAAGAGCCAATATCAAAAGGTCAAATATTTAAAAAAAGGTCAAACACTGATTCTCAAAATCCTATTCTCTAAATCATATAGTCAAAATGACAAAGTTAGAGAGATGAAAAATAGATTAGTAGTTGCCAGACATTAGGGATAATGGGGGGAATGGGAAGATATGGGTGTGATCATAAAGGAGTGGTGGCTGATTGAGATGGTGGTTACATAAAAACACACTTGAGTGATAAAATGGTAGAGAATTATATACACACTTTGTATCAGTGTCAAGTTCCTGGTATTCAGGAGCGTACGTGGGACCTTCTCTATATTATTTTTGCAACTTCCTATGAATCTATAATTATTTCAAAGTAAAAAGTTAAATAAACAATAATTCAACAAATATTGATGGGAAAACTAGATATCCATGTGCAAAATAATTAAGTTGGTCCCTTACCCACTAAGAAATGAAGTCCAAAGGGATCAAAGACCTAATGTAAGACCTTGAACTATAAAACTCTTCTTTGAAGAAAATACAGGGCAAAAGCTATATAACACTGGATTTGGCAGTGTTAGGCAGTGACATAGACAGCAAAGACAACAAAGACATAGACAGCAAAAGAGAAAACAAATTAGACTTCATAAAAATTAAATTCTGTGCATCAAAAGACAATGTCAACTGAGTAAAAAGGCAACCCACAAAGTGGGAGAAAATATTTGCAAATCACATATCTGATAAGTGATAATATCCAGAATACATAGAGAACTCCTAATTAACAACAAAAACTAATCCAATTCAAAACTGAGTACAGGACTTGAATAGACATTTCTCCAAAGAAACACCCATCAGGATGGCTACAATAAAAAAACTCTCAGAAAATCAGTGTTGGCAAAGACGTGGAAAAACTGGAACCATTGTGTACTGTTGGTGAATATAAAATGGTACAGCTTTTACGGAAAACAGTATGTTGGTTCCTCAAAAAACTAAAAATAGAATTGGGGTCCTGGGTGGCTCAGTCGGTTAAGTATCTGACTCTTGATCTCAGCTCAGGTCTTCACCTCAGGGTTGTGAGTTCGAGCCTCAGGTTGGGCTCCACATTGGGTGTGGAGCCTACTTTAAAAAATATTAAAAATAGAATTATAGTATGATCCAGCAATTCCACTTCTGGGTATGTATCAAAAGAACTAAACCAGGGACTCAAAGAGTTATTTGTATACCCATGTTTATGGCAGAATTATTCATAATAGCTAAAAGGTTTTACTATATAATATGATTCAGAAGTTAAGGTAGAATTTCTATTTGGTCATGTTTGCAAATGTACTGGAGCTAGTGACTGGTATATGCTTTCTCATAAGTTATCTCAGACAGTATTCTCCATCCATGAGCACATTATATTACGACAGCATAAATGATCTAACCTAAACTGGGGCTACCTCTGCCCTATCTCCCTTGTCCTCTTCACTATCAACCTCTGAATCAACTTAAGATCTCCTTTCTTCATAAAAGTGAGTTTTCCAAAAATGAGTCTTCCTTTACCCTAGGGAAAGTGAATGTTTTCCCATCCTGCCACCCCAAAAAAGGCATACTCGGTCCTCCACCCACATACTTTTCTCTTGGCACTCTCCTACTCTCACTGGGGTATGCAACAGGGACCATGAAACAAGAAGAAAAATATAAAAAATATATAAATATATATATTTTATATAAATATATATAAATATATATATTTATAAATATAAAAATATAAAAAATATGTCTGGAACTATTATTCTGCAGATAAAAAAGAGAACTTGACAATAAAGGTCTGATTAACTTGCTTTTGTTTCTGTTTTAAATCATATAAGGTACAGAGAAAAAGATAAGGAAAATACTAAATTTTACTTCTTCCTCCAATTTTTTCTTTTTTTTTCTTTTCTTTTTTTTTATTTATGATAGGCACACAGTGAGAGAGAGAGAGAGGCAGAGACATAGGCAGAGGGAGAAGCAGGCTCCATGCACCGGGAGCCCGACGTGGGATTCGATCCCGGGTCTCCCGGATCGCGCCCTAGGCCAAAGGCAGGTACTAAACCGCTGCGCCACCCAGGGATCCCCCCTCCAATTTTTTCTATTCAAAATTTCACCTTTACAATCAATTTCTTTCTTTCTTTTTTTTTAAAGATTTTATTTATTTGATTTGAGACACAGAGCACAAGCATGTGCACACAAGTGGCAGGGAGGGGCAGAGAGGGAGAAGTAGACTCTCCACTGAGCAGGGAGCTGAATGCAGGCTCGATCCAGAACTCTGAGATCATGATCTATGCCAGAGGTAGACGCTTAACTGACTGAGCCACAAGGCACCCCTACAACCAGTTTCTTTATGAAATTACTCATTTTTCCAATTCATGATATGGGCTGTTTCATTATTGTACTTAGAATTCACATCTATTGACTTAGAATAGAAAAAATAATCACATAAGTAAAGAATGTATAATACACATATAACAATGAAAAGTCTTATTATAAATATTCAACTTATTTAAACCTAAAACATATAATTGATTCAATTTGTAATAAAGAAATAAGTGCTCAAATTTTCCAAATAGGTATATTTTTTGCATAGACTTCCAGATCAATGATATTTATTTTTAAGAAATCATCTTTTTCCTAATATACCATTTTAATAAGACCACCACACCTTACTCAATGTATATTCTGGTATGGCCCTCCGAGGATACTACACAATCTCAGCAGTAGAGCAGATAGACTTGAGGGCAGATTAACAATTAGGTCATGAGAAACAGGCAGCATAAAATAGCTGCTGCTAATCTGCATGAGATGCATTTACTCAATTAAGCAGATGGAAATGTTATTATGAACTCAGTATTCCAATGATGGTCTTTAAAATTAAGAAGGATAGGGGCAAATGAAATACACACTGGGGAATTTGGGGTCTTTATATATTAATTCTAAAGTATACAATACAGAACACTGTAATGAAGTTAACAAAATTAATTAAAAGATTCTTTGCATGTAACCATTAGAGACTACATTAAAAAATACATGACAGTTTCTGACATTATTAATAATGTGACTGTTCTTTAACATTCCTAATGTTGATACCATCACCTTTTCCTAATATACCACTGATATAAAAAATATGAGCATTAGCAGTCTTATTACTCACAGCTGGTATTTTTTTTAATATGCTTTCTCGTATTTATTTTTTCCATTCTGAGTTTCAATAACTAATAAACTAGTGAATTTTCAAACTTCTTAAAGGATTACTACATATTTTTACTGGCAAACAGTTTTTAGATTTTAGATATTTATGTATTTGAAAATATGTTTCTTTACAACATCTTTTTATTAGACAATAACAATAAGAATTATTAATCTGTTTGAAAATTTCTATCAAATGCTAAGAACAAAAATCTTCAAGCCATTTTGGGAAAATGATCACAAACTTTAAAAGGAATTTTTATGTTGTGATAAATTAATCTTATACTGTGATAAATATTTTATGCCTAACCCCTACTTTCTAAGTTGTAGTGTACATACTTAACCCATTATTATTACAGAATTCTAATATATATATCAAAATTATAACAATTAAGTTATTTATTACAAAAGCTACATAAAAATAATAAACTGTGTTTATAAAAGCAATAAAATATATGTTCACCTTGACTCTACAGGTAAATTTTGGGTTACTTTGATATTTTTCTCTTTTCCTGTAAATGTGACTTCCCCCCTCCTTTTGATTTGTCTTGAAAAGCTTAGAAAAATGTTATCTAACAATTATACTTAAAAACAATTACATAAATAGTATACTTACTGAGTTTCATTTATTGATTGATTTACTCATTTAATTGATTACTCATTTAATCATTTGTGCAACCTTCCTCCCCAACACATACCTTACTTAGTAAGTAATCCTCTATCATCTTAAACTCTTCCCTCTTAATAGAAATCTGCTTTCAACAATGACATAGTTGACTTGATTATTATTATTTATTTATCTGAAAGAGAAAGCTAGCTTGAGCAGGGGGAGGGGGAAAGGGAAAGGTGAAAGGCGGGAGGGAGAGGGAGAAAGGAAGCAGACTCCAAACTAGGACTCTGAGATCATGACCTGAGCTGAAAGCAAGAGCTGGATGCTGAGTGGATTGAGCCACTCAGGCACCCATGAGTATTATTTAGCATTTATAATTGTTGAAGATTTTGAATTAAATTATGTGCTCCTTGAAACAGTGTTGTATATAGGATAGGTGCTCATTAATATTTATGGAATTACATTAATTCATATAGTCATCCAATATATCCATTTATTATGTGCCAGGACATCATAGTCAATATTGCAGACATAAAGATGAAAAAGAAACAGCCCCTGTTCTAAAGTTACCCAGACACCTGAGGGATTGTAATAGGGTGAAATATGGACCCTAAAAGATGTTCATTCTATTCCCGGAATCTGGCAATATTTTACCTTATACGGCAAAAGGGACTTAGCAAATGTGATTAAGGCTGAGCACCCTGAGACAGGAGATAATTTCAAATTCTCCAAGTTTGCCCAATCTAATCCCATGGGTCTTAAAATTAAGAGAACTTTTCCCAGTTATCGTCAGAGAAAGATGTGACTACAGAAAAAATGTCAGACATCACAATGCTGCCTCTGAAGATGGAGGAGGATCTAAGGTATATGGTCAGGGGCAGGGGCCTAGAAGCTGGAAAAAGAATGCTGCCCTGTTTGGTAAACCTTGATTTTAGCCCAGTAAGACTCATGCTCGACTTCTGACTTACACAATGGTGAGATAATATATTTGTGTTTAAGCCACTAAATTTGTGGCCATTTGTGAGAGCAGTGTTAGAAAACTAATAGTAGACCATCTAGTCCAACATGTTTTTTTGACAGATAGGAAACTAAAATCTTCAAAGTCCCACATTTGGGGATCCCTGGGTGGCTCAGCGGTTTAGCGCCTGCCTTTGGCCCAGGGTGCAATCCTGGAGTCCTGGGATCAAGTTCCACGTCAGGATCCTGGCATGGAGCCTGCTTCTCCCTCCTCCTGTGTCTCTGCCTCCCTCTCTCTCTCTCTCTCTCTCTCTCATAAATAAATAAATAAATCTTAAAACAAAACAAAACAAAACAAAACACCAAAGTCACACATTTGGGTAGTGGCAATGCACTCTTTGAGTTTAGAGAGAACATAATCTTCTTCTCTTGTCTCAAACCATTGTCTGGTGCCAGAGGAAATGCAGAAAGTGAGGACCTTCTGATGTGAAATTGTTTTCACCATTTTTCTATGTATTAAGTGTGTGGACTGGATGTATGGTATAGTAATACCACCAGTTTGCTTTGGCTAAATTACAGTTGACTGTTAATGCAGGTTTGAACTGTGTGGGTCCACTTAAATGCAGATTATTTTCAATATATACAGTACAGTGCTATAAAAGTATTTTCTGTATCCTATGATTTTCTTAATAACATTTTTTCTCTAGGTTACTTTATTGTAAGAATACAGCATACAATAAGTAAAACATACAAAATATGTATTAATCAACTGTTTGTGTTCTCGGTAAGGTTCCTGGTCAACAGTAGGCTATTAATAGTTCTGTTTTGGGGGAGTCAAAGTTATACATGGATTTTTCTCAGTGTGGGAGGGTTAGTGCTCCTAAACCCTGCATTGTTCAAGGGTCAACTACACTTATATATGCTACAGGAACTGCTTTTACTGCACATCCTCCTCGAGTTGTTTTGTAACACTATGCTTGCTCTGCATGTGTGTGCATTTATGGGTGTGAGGTGACCAGTTATTAATTATCTTTGTATTGTCTCCTGTGCCCAGGATGGTATTATGACATCATACACTTCTTTATTTTTTAATTTCTTTAAAAAGATTTTAGTTATTTATTTGAAAGACGGAGAGACAGAGACAGAGAGAGAGAGAAAGACAGAAAGAGAGAGAGAGATAAGGAGCAGGAGGAGGGGCAGAGGGAGAAGCAGACTCTCCACTGAGTGGGGAGTCCGACATGGGGCTTGATCCCAGGACCCCAGGATCATGATCATGACTGAACTGAAGACAGATGCTTAACTGACTGAGCCACCCAGGCGACCCAAGAAAGCATAGGAAATTTAATTACTGCTGACTTTAAGGGAGAATTCAAATTTAAATAATCAGTTTTATATGATATTGTTAACACAGTAAGACAATGTTTAAAACTCACTTTGAAGTGTTTCAAGTTCAGCTCTAGTCAATGCATCTTCCTTTTTCTTTAATCTTGTTTCTTTGTATTTAGCATAAAACTCCCCAGCATCCTTGAAAAATAAGTTACAAAATACATTAACGTGAAAATCAGTTTGCTTTGACACTATTTTCCACATGACTTCATTTTAAAGCAGTATATTCAATTTAACAAGTAGTCTTCCTTTCGGTTTGTTTTTAAATTTTATGATGAACGGAAAAAACTAAATACATGTTTCTTTATCATTTTTATCTCTTAGAGTTTATTAAGGTCAGAAACTGCATGTGTGTAAATTTAAGTAAAGTCTTTTCTTTCAGATATGGAAGAGAGGACTCTTCTTCCTGTTTTCTACCGCTGGCTTATTTTCTCAATATTGTGCTGTTGCATGGGCAGAGAGCAGAAAAACATACTCGCTGAATTGAATTAAATTATTTTGCACAGTAAATTATATTACTATAACTAACAAGGTACTAACATTATTTTCATATTAGTCCCTTAACTTCAAAAGATTTTCAAAGTTATAATACGCAAATCTGATTATGAAACCTATACAATTATGTAGATACAAGTGAAACTGTCATTTCTCCTTCCACCACATTTAGAGATTAGTTCCTATTACAGAGACTTGAGGACTAAGAACAAACACTTCTGTGTCAAAATAAAGTGGCAAGAGTCTCTAAGAGTGGCACACAGGTAAGACTCTAGCAGAGTTTTGAAAAAAAAAAAAAGACTAGGCCTTCAATAATCACAAACATGGAAATAAACAAGTTGATGCTCTAGGCATATGAAGATTCTGACAATGAGAAAAACAGAATAGGTAATTTCCCACTACCTCAACTCAAACTTCATCTATTATATATAGCAAGATACTTGGAGCTGCCAGATCACGTTGTGCTTTTTTAATGTCTTTGCCTATGCTTTGCTAACTAGAATATTTTGCCATCATTCTGATGAACTCCTATGCATCCTTGTAAACCCAAGCATCACCACCTTTGCAAGTTTTTCTGACTTTTCCTGGCAGAGTAATTCTCTACTGTATATTGTAGAGATACAGTATATCTCTTTCTGTATTTAAGCACACTTCTAGGATTGCTTGTATCATGCTATGTTGTCTCCTAGAAAATGAGAAATTTGAGATAGGGGTACTTGTATGACCAGAGCCCAGTATCTGGCATAAAGCATGTATACAATAAATATTCATTGAACTGAACTAGATCAAAGTATATGAGAAATCTTGTAAAGAAAGGGCTTGATGATAGATATGGAATAAGAAAAAGAGAAGAATTGAGGATTCCTAGGGGGTAACATTCCAGATTTTAAGATTCCCAGGGCAGATTTAAGATTCCCAGGGCAGATAAATCAGACAAGTTAAGAGGGTTTTATTTTTTAAGGAAATAAAGGAACCAAATCAATTCTTGGCTCTATCTTGATTCAAATGGAAATGTATGAACACTTAAACCCTAGAATGGAGTTTTCTCTTTTCATCTATGACTGTCCCAGAGTCAGAGCTTTTCTTACAGTCTATATCTCTCGGGGTTATATCAGAACTCTTCCACTCAACAATAAATTAGGTAAACAATAGGTATTTCTAAAATCACTGTATCAATATAATAAAGATGTATCTCTTATTCTCCCCTTCTCACTTTTATATTCCTCCCTCATTTCTATCAGAAGGATTCCAGAAGCCCTAAGTCAGTGAAATAATGGTATCATTTGAAGGGTATTTGACTTATCATTTGATAAGTCATGCATCCAGCATACTTATCCTCCCAGCCCATATATACTTTTGGGTTAAGGATTTATGGCCCCTTACCATTCCCTGTACTGCTAAAACACTCAACCCTGGAATACTAGTATTTTCCCTAAGTCAGATCAGTCATTTATTCCTCGACATGAATGAATGAATGAGCTTATTAGCTTCTTTTTAGACAGTTTTTAATAGTAGGGAAAAGATAAGGTCAGGAAGGATTTTGGATAAATATAAAGAATAGCTTTCTAATAATTAAAATTACCTTAAAATGAAAGAGACTGACTTCAGAAGTAATCAAGAAGAGACCAGGTGGCTATTATTTAAGGTACATTCTAAGGGACTGAATAAGAACAGTTGTTTTCAAACTTTTCCCCCTACCATTCTTCATGAGTGGCTAATTCACATCAAATATAATTGTCAAGTAGAGAAAATAGTCTCATTTGGAGTCCAGAATAAGCCCCAGTTTACCCACACACAAAAAATTAGAATTTCTTATAATCTTCTTATTCATCTTTGTGGACACTGCCTGAAACATAAGAGAAGCTTAATAAATATTCAATGAATGAATGAATGCTTACTTTAATCAATCAGGGCTCTACTTTAATCAATCAGCTAAGCCTCTGCTGAGGTTTAGCTCTGTAATACTGTATAAAAACTATGGGATTTACACGGTTCCAAACAGAAAGAGTTCCTATTCTCCAGGAGCTTGTATTATAATTATTATGGATGGAACATGAGCAAAAGTTTTTACTTTTGAAGCAACTCTCCTAGCACTTAACAAAAATTTTTGAAGGGCTCAAAGCTTCAAAATATCATATAGCAGGGAACTGACTTTACATTGTAGAACTACAGCCAACTTATAGAATTTGCATGTTAGGAGTATTCTTATGTATATAATTGTAGAGCACAGCTCTCGCAAAGAAAGGTGCTAAGCAATTATATTTACTTATGCTTATATACTGAACCACTATCACATATGTTGTACCTTGTTAGGACATATGGAGATTATATGGTAAGACAAGCAGTTGCCCTTAAGGCATATGTAGAAATACCTGAATAACCCAAAATTTGGAATGTAACCTATGTGAGAACAGGGATTTTTGTGTTTTATATATGTGTGTATGTGTGTGTGTGTGTGTGTGTATGTGTATATATACACACACATTTTTTTTTTTTTTTTTTTTTTTTGGTATTTCCAGGGCCTTGAAGAGAACCTGGTTCATACTAAGCATTCAGTAAATATTTGTTGAATGAATTACTGGAAGAAAGAATGACGCTCACCCAACATTCTGTTTCCCCACATTTCCTTGTCCTCTTGAGATTAGGTGGGGTCATGGGTCTAGTTCTAAATGGGCTGTGGATGGAAATATCATGTGTCATTTCAAACCAAAGCATCAAAAAGTTCATGCAATCCTCCAGCTCTCTACTCATCCATAATGAGTAAGGAGGCCACATGTTCCAGGTGGGTGAAATTGGAAGATGGTAAAGAGGTCGGAGTCCCTGAATGGCTATTTAGAGCAGAATGCCTTCTTTCCTATCAACCAGTGGTAGGCGAGTGACATGAACCAGAAAAAAAATTTAAGTCACTGGACTTTTAGGATGATCTGTACCTTGCCATAGTCTATCAGTCTATTCTTGTTATAATACCAATAATATGTGGTATGAAGTTAATACAGAGAATATACGATGGGAGGTTTTCAACTGGCCTTATCAGGAAAAGCTTCCTTTTTTTTTTTTTTTTTTTTTAGGAAAAGCTTCCTAATGATGATACCATTTATATAAGCCTTGAATATGTAATATTTCCAAGATTAGTGAGTTATGAGATGGAGGATATCCATATCAAAAGCTTTTCTTTTAACATTATTGACACAGTTCATCTAAGTGATAAAATAACATGCTGAGTTGGTGCTATCTGCCATGTTTTGGTTTACTTTTACTTCTCCATATAAACTTCAAAATATTAAACAATCAAAGGAAAACTTAGGAAAGAGGAGAAATGATCTAGAGTGGTACAAGCTACTTGGGAATAAAGAACATGGAAGAGCTCTGAGGACTGGTAACTACAAAAGAAATGAAGGATGCTCCATTTCTTTTTTTTGACAGTTTGATAGTACTTCTCTTTTGTTTGAAGCTTACATACAACCTTTAGCATAGGAAAATGCCATAGACGTTAAGGCCTAAGGGCTATTTTTTTCTACTTGGGCTAAGAAACAAAAAAGACTACAGAAGTCATCTACTCAGGTCCAACTCAATGCAAGACTCCTTCCATAACTTTTATAATAATTACAACCAGCCTAAATACTCTGGTAGGGACTTTTTTTTTTAAGATTTTATTTATTTATTCATGAGAGACACAGAGAGAGAGAGAAGCAGAGACATAGGCAGAGACATAAAGGGAGAAGCAGGCTCCTCATAGGGAGCCTGATGCAAGATTTGATCACAGGACCCCGGGATCACAACCTGAGCCAAAAGCAGATGCTTTACTGCTGAGCCACCCAGGTATCCCATCTGGTAGGGACTTTAAGATCATACATCTTACTCATTCAGTATAAAGTAGTTATCTAGCTAGTTATCTCCCTATTGGGAAAATTTATTCTTTCTCAGGTTTTACATTTCTCATATTTTAATATTTATTTTAATTTGCTTTAAGTTTCATTTCTATCATTTAGTAGTTACATCACTTTGAGCAAACAGCCTTATTTAATCTGAGTCTTATTTTTTATCTAATAAAATATGGAATCAATGAGACTATATATCTCTAATATCCTATCTAACATTTTGTTTTTTAAATTTTTTCTACACCTAGCAATAACTCTACTTTATGTTCTATCCTTGGACCTCTTAGTACTTGCATCTTATGCTCCCCTTTTAGAGGGCAGAAGGAATGGAATCTTTGTCTTCTGTTGGGTGGTCGTTCCAATTTCTTTTCTTTCTCTGTCCTTCTGCAATAGTAGAGTCTCAGCCTTACAAAAATTCAGATGCACTTTTTCATCTCTTTTCATTTGTTTGTATACTCCCTACATAAAGTATATTTGCCTGCAAAGTTTTTTTTAAAAAAAGTTCTTAGAGTACTAAAAAGTAAACTTAGAGTACTAAAAGTAAACTTTTTCGTCCCTTAGAGAATCTGTGTTTAACACTGAGTAGAACAGGCAACTCAGCTTGCTACAATTGCCTCAAAGCCTTTTAGAAGCTTTTTTCCGCTGCTAATTAGCTGTGAATGTTTTGTTTATTTGGTTTCTGACAGAGCCTCAGCAAGCAGAAGCAAAGGGGCTAGAAAGGAAGGGCACTGACTGTACAGAGGCTGACCTCCAGGCTGGTCCACAATTGTAGTTTCCATGGGAGAAGCTTCTTGGGAGGGAGGATGCCTCCACTTACAGATAGTTTTGTAAAATATAATATTCCCTTTACTGTCTCTAATATAGGCAGTCACAAAATAAACTAAGTTATAAGGGTTAAACTGAAAACACGCACATAGTACATATTTCAATAATTGCTAATCTCATGGTTATGAATATACTTCAGAACATATATGAGAAATAAAAAAATATCCAAGAAGGGCATTTTGGAAGCCAGAAAATTTTCTTGGGATTATAGGCTGAAATTAGCCAACACAGAAGACCACTTTAGTCAGATTCTAAGAGAATCTGAAACTACCATGAGAACCAAAACAAACTGAGATACATTTATCACTAGGGCTAAACTTTTAATGTTAAAATTAAATTCTAGGCTCAAAGTATACAATGCCTCTCTTGATATGGTCCAAGTTTCTTGTCATATTTTAATTCATATTCCATGTCTTCTGTTGATCATTCCATTTGCTTTGCACATTACCTAAACACATTTTCTCATTTTCCCAACTTCTCGCATAAGGTCATGCATTTAATTCTTCTCTAATGTTCTTTCATTGCTCTATGCACACATTAACCTTCTTTCTACTCATCAATTTACAAACATTCTCCACATTTTTTACTTTGGTTTCTCATTTGACTTTTTACTTTTCTGCATATTGTGGGTATATGAATGATATGAAGTATACATTTTGCTAAATATATACACCTTTTCTTGGATATTTTCCAATCTGGGAAATATTTGATATCAATTTAATATTATCAAATATTTTGTATGTATCAAGTATAAGTTTTAAGTTTTTTGGTCTCATTCTTCTATCAATTCTTATTTCCCATTATCTTTTTCAGAACAAAGGAAAGGAAAAAACCCCAAAGCTGGAGGTAATAAGAACCTTCTTGAAAAGCAAAGGAAGTTATCAAAGATATACCTTTATCTCCACCCAGTCTGATCACAGAACAACTTTGAGTCTTTTTTGTCCATTATGTACTGTAACTTTTCCACTCCTAACATTTTGTAGGTGTCTTTGTCAGATGAGTGTGATAGAAACACTTTGCTATCTAATCAATAAGCTTTATTCTAACTATCCTTTATAGATCCCCCATATCAGATTTATCTATTAGAGTATAAATTCCTAAATGGGTATATACAGAGTTTCAAGAGCTGGGATATAGGCTTAGGTAACAATAATGTGCTATATGCTATCTTCTTTTTTTTTTTTTTTTTAATAAAAAGCAGTTGTATAATGTTTTTCTTAGCTCTCTTTCAGCCTTAACACAGAATGATTGTATGGGAATTACTTATTTATGAAATTATTTTTGCATACTATCTATTACACAAAGTGGGCACTTCACTGTCAATGATCAAGACTCAATTCAAGTGGCTCCTCTGTAGTTTTCCTTGGTCATTCTAAATAGAGACAATCTTACTTGTTTGATCAACAGAAGTCTTTTGTTTATATTACATATGTGAAGCTTATGCACCATATTGTATCACAATTATTTTAATTCATGTATTATAATCTCTACCTGACTATAAGGTCCCAGAAGGCATATTCTTCTCAATGGCTCCAAGAGTGCCTTGTTCTGATACATTTAACAAATTTTTATTGAACTGGCTAACCTGTTTCTCTAAATATGTAGCTCAGAAAAAGTTTTACACATCAAATACTGATGTAACTAGTCTCATTTGCTATGTTTTTGGGAGGGAAAAAATAATTAAGGTAAATTAATCAGGTAATAAGTTTTCTTAGGGATCTTAGATGCCAAGTAATAAACAGTGAACTTAGGAGCATAAGCTGAATCAGAATTGCCACCTTTCCACCTCCCACTGGATAACCATTTATGTATATGAAGTACAATAAAGGAATTGGGTATTTTGAGGAAGAACAGGAGGAAAGAAGTTGGAGATGAACAGCTGTTGATATGACAAGGACAAAATTTGAGTACAGATTTGGCTAGTGTAAAGGCCATTTGCTGGAAGTCTCTGAATATCCCATTTTTAGTTTGGACCCTCCTTCTTATCCAATAGTTACATACTTACACAGAATACTTGCAGATCAGTTTTAATGAATTTCATGAAATTCAAGAGATTCACACACAGAAGTAAAATCCTCTTAACTGACGTCTGCTTAACTTATTTACTGCATGCTTATGGACACTGGATATCTCAGCTCTTAAAGCTGTGTTGATGATACTTCCTATTGTAATTATAGTATTCAATTTAAATATATATATAAAAAAAGGTGAAAAGTAAGTAGAAAAAGACTTGTTTCTATGAAAACTAAGTAGATGCTTTCGGAAACTCAATAAAGGAGTTGCTAAAAATGCTGTTAACTAGATATAAGTCAGTTATGAAAGAAGGGAGAAATCATAAAAATCTGTAAGGATTATACAGTTACATTGCTTTGTAAGAGTCTAGTTTAACTTTTCTTTAAAGAAATCAAATGGAAGTTTGTCCCTAAAGAAACCAAGATTATAGATGAGGTATATGCAAGAAGAAAAAAGAAATAATGGCCCTAATCACAGAGGAGGTGAATAAATATAAAGTACAAGGCTTAAATGTTTAAGGTCTTATGTATCATTTTTTATACTTAGAGCTAGACTAGTAAGGCTCTTTTTTTGACCACTGTACCAATTATCAACCCAGACTGCTTTAGGTAAGGACAGCTTCTTCTCAATTTCATAAATAATTTTATTTAAGATCTCACAGAAGTATCACTTCAAAACTTTTATATTGTGGATAAGGCATATGTATTCACATTACACAATTTTATGGATGTTAAATTAATATAAAGGTTATGGCAGACTGAAGGAAAAAAAAGACAAAAATCTAATCCAACAAAACTACTAAGGACTGCATTGCTAATGTTTTCTATGTTTATCAATCTGCAATAGTTTCACTTTCACAGTTTGTATCAGAGTCTAATATATAAAATTATTTTCTTAGTGAACACTAAGAAAAAAAAAGAGTCTTATGTCCTTGAAGCAGAATTAAAATACTATTTGTTTAAAACAAAGGGAAAATTGTCTTATTTTTCTTCTCGGAATTAATTTATCATAAAGAAATAATTAGAACAAAATTTAAAAGTTAGATTTACAAAGGTTTTAAAACCTCATGTCTAGCATCTCAAAACTGAAAGCAACAGGTACCACCAAGTAAGTAAAAATTTCAAAATTTAAACTGATCCAACAGTTTAAGAAAGCAAAGTTTTGGGATCCCTGGGTGGCGCAGTGGTTTAGCGCCTGCCTTTGGCCCAGGGCGTGATCCTGGAGACCCTGGATCGAGTCCCACGTCGGGCTTCCCGTGCATGGAGCCTGCTTCTCCCTCTGCCTGTGTCTCTGCCTCTCTCTCTCTCTCTCTCTCTCTGTGTGTGTGTGTGACTATCATAAATTTAAAAAAATAAAAAAGTTTCTAAAGAGACTAAAATTTTTTTGTGAAATTACTAATTTCTATAACTTAAAAAAAATTTATGGCAAGGCAACACAATGTTAGCTCTAGATGCCATAGGAGATAACTTAAAATAATAATGTATAAATCTAAGCCATCTTATATATTGGTTCTATTTTTGCAAATTACTCTGCATGCTAACCAGGAAATATGTTAATTTTACCAAATCAACATTGTTTCAAATGGATTAGTTTAAAATTACAAAGAAGTGTTTCAACTGACATTTTATGTGATACTCTATTTACTCTGCCTCATGACTATAAATGTATCTACATTCTGGTTTGCCTACTGCAGATTCTGAAGCAAAAAAAAACCAAAAAACAAAAAATACTCTTAAAAAAACACAAGAAAATACATGTTCTAAAATATCTTTTGGTTACATCTTCTCATATACATATTGGCAAGGTAAATATACCTCTCTCTTATTAAGACCTACATACATATAGCATACAAGGATTGTGGGGTTTTATTCAAATAATATGCTAAACAACTTATAAACAAGAGCTTTTAGATTGCCAAAATACCCCAATTTTCTCTATTAATTGTAAACAAAATATATGATTCTATAAACAATAACTATTATGATGCACTATTTGATGGAAGAATTGGTAAATAATTTCACAAAGGCTAGAAAAAACACACTAGTGATTTTTATTTCATTTTCCCTTCTAACATAAAATTTTTGTTATAAGAGGAAAAAAGAATAAAATGCAGAAGTTGGAGTGATTCATTCCCTTAAATGATTAGGAAGAACACCTCTGATACATGAAAAGTGGATTTAACTGGGTAGGAATTATCTGGCTCTCTTGTTTTTTCTAAACATTTATTTTATGAAATGAAATACTTCCTTCTCCAAATTACAACTTAAAAGTACCTCAAAATTTATACACCCAAACTATTACATATACTTTAAAATGTTATGTTTATGTGTTGGGAATTTTTTAACCAAGTGCAATAATTGAAACTAGCAAAACAATAATTTAATAAAATGTTTTGGTATACTAGATATTAAAAAAAATAAGAGAAATTGTCATAGTAATATGATATAGATCCACACTCTATTGTTTGATCAAGACTGACTAGCAACAGAAACTGATTACCAATATAAGACCAATACCTCACTCCTCTTAAAGTTGCAAATAAAATGGAAAGCAATATATATTTTTGCATAATTAGACAAATGTTCATGTACAGGTTTCTTTTATACTGTATTCTTAAATGCTATGAAAATAATGGGTGACAGGCTATTTGAGTCCTGTTCTTTTTTTCTGGATACACCTTAAATGATTACAGTGAATTAAATTTTTATTGCTCTTGTATCTGTCCTAAGCATAGTATTTTTTTCCTGTTTCTAATGTCTTGGAATTCTTAGGTATTATAAAAGCAATGTAAGAAACAGTTATAGGAATAGATACCTAAGTAATTTTAGAACTCTTCTACATAGGTTTACACTTATATCAATTCAATCAGCATTATAAAGCATCCACTGTATATCAGCACTCAGATACAGACATGGGCATAAATTATTTCATGAATAATTAAAATGAAAGCATCTAATATTATATGAAAGAGGTACACTTTACCTGGATTAGATGAGGCAATGCTTTTAGTGTAAGGCAAAACCAAATTCCCAGCTTGCATGGAAGCAAATCATGCCACTGTGGTTTCATCAGTAATCTAAAGGGATTACACAAAAAACAAAGAAGCAAAATACAGAAAGAAAGTTGGGAGACAAATATTTTGATAAGGATCATGAATTCTGTTATGAATGTCTATTTCAACAAAAGTATGAAGATATTTTTCAGTGAGATATTTATGACATTTATTACTACATTTGATATATTCTATCATGAAATACATTAGTTACAATAAATGCAATATGTATAGCAACTAAGAGAATCTAAGATAAAATTTTGGGGAAGGAGACTCTTAAACAAGTTACAAAGATAAAGAAACAAAAGCCCTCTTTCTAACTTGGACTTTTCATCAGTTCTGCAAAATGAATTCTTAAACCTTATGATTACTTCAGCTATAAAAGACTAAACATCATCAGAGTGTTCCTAAGTGCTGACAAGCAGATATGAAGACTGTAGCATAAACAAACCAATACATAAAAATTAATGTCATTTGCAGTTCACTGAAGCATTACTCACTGATGTCATCAGAACAGAAGACAAGCAGAATAGTCTCTGATCTCCATCTCACATTGATCCAATTCCTGCCCTGCTGTGTGAACTATTTAAACCCTTTATTTCTTTTTATGAATCGATATTAGAAATGGTATCTTTTTGAGTGTACTGCATATCACTGCCTTTCTACATATTGTCATTTCTGAGCTAAACACTAAAGTGATAGATTCGTTTACGAATACTTTATTTCTAAAGTTCAGTATAAAAATTTCAAACAACAAGAATTTGGGGTTTTGATTACTTATATATTAACATTTTACAAGGGAAAAAAACCCTGTACAACTTTTGCCTAAGATTAGAACTTGTCTCATAAACTATATGACACAGCACTAATCTTTTATAAACCTACTACAGATATAAATGTTACATATTTGAAATTAATATATATGAAGTTCAATTAGATTAAAGACATTTTAAAATAGTTTCAAATTACAAAATATTATTATATGCTCCCACCTTTCATTTTTTTCTGAAGCACCAAGTTTTGATGCATCCACACTCTTGCTGCCTGTCTTTTTTTTCTTTTCTCTTTTTTTTCTACTAAGCAGTTCATCCTTAATGTGGAAAGAATTATGGTTACAGGTTATCATTAACATGTACTCTTCAAACGTTATCAAGAGTCTTCTGTGAAGGGTAAACATTATAGAAGAACATTTATGCAAATGTATGTAGGGTCCAACATGATTAAGTAAAATCATCAATCTTTAACAATAACTGTTGCCATGGCATCCAGTCCTTAAACACACATGAAGTTCAGCACTGTCAGTCATGTGTATCTCCATAGCAATCAAAGTTTTCTAAGAGAAAGCATTCAACTTACTTTTTCTCATTCATCCAACTTTAATAATGTCACTTCAAAAAGACTGAGTAAACAGATGCTAATTTATGAATACTGATAAATATGTTTGATTATCCTTAGCACATAAATAAAAATCCAGAGCTGAATAAACTGTGTAGTGGAATGTTAAATTAAGGAAAGTATAATTTTTTAACCAACTGATCTCTGAAATTATAAAATTATACTCATTTCAAGTCTTACATTTAGTTAAAACCTTTTAAAGTAAACATTCTTTATATAAAAGGCTATGACACAAAAATTTCTAAAATCATTTTTACATAAAAAATATTTTTGTTTGGAAGGTGACAATTAAGAAAACCTGGTTCTACCTTCTAATTTTCAGCTGGGTATTTGGGCCTTTACAAAATTTTATGACGAACTCAAATGTCACATTTTTTTAAAAAGAAGAATTTTTTTCTCATATCATGGGTTCTTCTTGACTTAGAAACACATCAAACACTAAATATTAAGTACAGAACTTTTAGGATAAGGAGTATATTTAGAAAAATTGAAATTTTTATCAGTTGTAAAAGAAAATTCTGAAATTCCATATAAAATTAAGGAGGCTAGGTCATTTGATTTATCACCAATACTTACCAGTTGTTTTTCCAGGTAGATTGACCAAACCACAGCATAATGACCCACTGTGAGAATAATGAACAAAAGTAATGCCAGCTCAGCATTGCTCATTTTTCTCACCCGCCTGTAGTAGAATACAGGCTGTCGCCAATCTGGAAGTCCATTGATCAGAATATCATCATACCTACAGTAGCAAATATAACAGTCTTTCATGGGGAGTTCAAAAATAAAAACCAAAAAATTAATTCATATTTATATTTATAAAGAAGAAAGAGAAAAGAATTTCTCCAATATATATAGCATTTATGTAGATTATTAGCATTACAATGGCCTATAAATTCAAAACACTGTATATAGTACAGTCACAGACAATCTTCAAAAAGATACACAGTAATATACTGTGGATACCAGACCTTGTGTTTAACAGCAACCCAATGATGTGACTTCTGGAATGACATCTAAGCTAAAGGAGCCACATAGTCTACCTCTTTATCACAGTCTGCAGTAAAGACTTCCACCATAAAAGTTAGCAACAAAAGGAAAGATCTCAATGGAAGAAAAATCAAGATAAGCACTCTGTTACCATGAATTATATATTAATTGAACCAAATTCAGGATATATTTTCTAGTCAGTGCTATTATTTTCAACCCTGTACTATAGTTCAATATTGAAATATTTATATATATTATTTTATCAAAGTTTCTTTATGATTAAAAGCCTATCAGCACCTTTTAATTTTATATTGCTCAAATAAGAGTTTCCAAATTAGAAAGAAATGGGAAACAACCAGTGTTTATGTCAGATTTCTCAATAAAACTGTTTATTTGTAAACATTTAAGTGGCAATTTCCTCATTTTTGGCTTTGCTGGAGGGAAAGAACATAACACACAAAAAGCTTTCCTAGTAATGCATTTTAAATCAGCTTTCTTTAGAATAAAATTTCAACTGAGTTGAAATTTATCTATCAGACCATGATTAAGACAAATATTTTTAAGGTTAAAAATCAGGAGTAACATTTATGATTGTAAAACTCAAAATGGTCACACACAAACACTGTATGTTCAAAACACACAACCTGTTAATCTTAATTGAACACAACTCATTAAATATTCTAATCACACTATTTCTTGAATTAAATCTTCACTGAAAGGCCTAATTTGGTGCAACACATTGACCAAAATATTTTAATTAAAAATATTCTGAGTTAGTCGCAGGCCTAATTACAGGAATAGAAATAGGGCCTATATTGTCAGGCAGGTCAGTAGAACTCAGTAGTAGGTTTTTCTCAAGTAAATTGACCGATCTAGGAATAATAGCGCAGCTGCTAAACTGCCAGTCTTGACATGTAAATCAATTTAAATGCAACAACTGCAGTAGCTACTTTGATAGTTATTAAATTGATACCTTGGAGATATGCTTAAAAAAATAAGCAGAGGATTTATTATAGGCGACTTCTTTTTCAGTAGAAAAATATTGGTTACAAATTCAAAATATATTTTATTAGCAAATCTGGAAAGCCTGACATTTAGATCAACTTAGATTATTAATAATAATGCCAGATCAGAATAACCAGTGTTCAAACCAAAGACATTAATTAGTACTAAACTCTTAAAAGGCAAATTGTATAGTGCATAGAAGTGTACAAATTAAAATATGGCTGTATAGTAGCTGGACCAGACAAAATTTGATGTTAAATATTCTCCTTTTTAAATACGCATAGCAATTCTTGAACATGATAATATCGAGATATAATATAATTTAATAAAAAAACTATCATTCCTGTCCTCAAAAGTTTATTTAAATTTA
Source organism: Canis lupus baileyi (assembly GCF_048164855.1). Classification (NCBI taxonomy): domain Eukaryota; kingdom Metazoa; phylum Chordata; class Mammalia; order Carnivora; family Canidae; genus Canis; species Canis lupus. The sequence goes on along the minus strand of NC_132842.1, from coordinate 9,535,861 downwards.
TCTTTGTATAAACTGACTCAGTTTAAATTAGAAATGGATTGACAAAAAGGTTTAAGATTACAACATTTGAAAGGCCAATGAATGTTAAATCCTGAATTTATTCTAAATCTATATTCTACTTCAGATTTGTTCAGGGAAAAAGAGGTAAATATAAAAATCACTATTTTCAGCTAATCTATCCCATGAAATAAAAATAACTTCATGTAAAAAGTAGTTACTAATAAAGAACATCTAAGGAAGTGGTAACAATTCCCCTAAGAGCATTACGAAGTATTAAATTTGTTTTATCTAAACTGTATTAGAAGAAAACATAACTAAACTCATAGTTCTAAATCTCTTACCACATATTTTATCACCATTATTGTTGAAATGGTATCTATTAATAGCTATTCTTTTCTACCGCACATACAAGTTGTAGTTAGTGTACAGCCAAATTCAAGACAGCAAAAACTCATGCACTGAACACATTAAACAGAACCAGATATTTACTAAGCTATGTCTGCCACTCTAAACAACAGTCTCCAAGGATTAAGCTTAGAATCAATGCTCTATTGATTTTACTATCAATGAACATTATGGCTCACACGACTGGCCATTTTAAGGGAAGATAGCTTCTATTATAGTTCACTTTTTTAGAATATATGCTGTTAAAAGATAAATCACTGCTTTCCTGAAACACTGAAAAATAAAGATATTTCTTAAAATGTACAGAGACTGTATTCATAGCTATTTAAAAAAATGTGTTGACAACACATAAAATTTTAAATATCACTATGGTTTGCTTTTTCTATATTTAACACGTAACACTGTTAAAATGTTCTGTAATTCAGCTCATATAAACTGCTCTGAATAATCTGTTAAAACCAGATTAAGAATGTGCACATGTATGAATATGTTATAAGAAAATACAAAAGTAAATCTGTGTCATAAAAATACTACTAATGCAAAAAATGATATGGAATTATAAAGGCCATTATCTTAGAAATTAAAACACTGAATAATCAATTCTACATTCAACATATGACTTACCACATGTTTACTTTGATTTTCTTAAAAAGTACATTATAAACAAAATAATGGTTAAATAATCATTAGTGAGTTTCATTCTACAATCTCAATTTATCAAATATATTTAGCTTAAACATTAGAAAGCAAATCTAAAAATGTCTAAATTATCAACAGAAAAAAATTTATGTAAAATATAAAACATTCTCACAGTTTGAAATATAAAACAGCAACTATGAAACTAAAATAGAAAACATATCTATTATGAAAACAAAATTCTATCATTTGCCTAAATTGTGAATTTGCCATCATACAAAGTTTGAAATTTTAGTTTAAAACAATAACAACATCCATTCAAGTGACATTTTGAATCTGAGAGTAAAAATCATTACACAAAGATCATGAAGAGGAAACACATCTAAATTAATTGATCTTACTCTCCTTTATAAAATTATTATTATTACTTGTGGTAATAGCACTTTATATATTGCATCTAACAGTTATCTTGTATCTTCTAACTAGAGAAGGTACTAAGATTTCTTATTCTCAGGTTAATGTTTATTTTTCTTCAAACATACCTATAATCAAATTTGGAATAATGAGTAATGGATTTGTAAATGTTTAGCATATTAAGGCTGAGATAACTATACTTTCACCAGATTTGGAAATAAAACATGATTTTATCTTGTAAACCAAAAAAACACATTCAACTTTTACAAATATTGTGTCATAAAATAGATCAACAATCCCCCAAAATTTGAAGTTGCACAACTGGGTTAACAAAATAATACTGATTGAAAATTTATAATAATTTTGTAAAGTAATATACTAATATTACTAAAGTACAATCTAGTGTATATACATAATGACTGGTATCCACTCAGTACTTTTTTCAGCTAATACTCAGGATACTTGTACAGAAATTTATGTTAGAATATAGCTGAGCTGCTATTCCCCAAAATAAACCAGTTACCTGGGAGTTTAGAAACTAGGCTTCCTTACACTAACAAGACAAACTTGTTATTTTCATGCTATATGTTTGAGGACAAAAAAAAAAAAAGGGCTTAAAAGTTTATTCACAATCTTATTCCTAGGAATCTATTAAAGAGAAATTAAAAAAAAAATCTGTTCAAAGACTTGTATGTGAATATTCGTAGCATCCTTGCTCATCACAGCACCAAAGTAGAAACAAGTTAAATGTCTATCACTTGGTGATACCAACAAAAGATATGGAATATTACTCAGCAATAAAAAAGAATGAACTACTGGAATATGCTACAATGTGGATATACCTCAAAAAGAGTATAACAGAAAGAAGCCAGATGCAAAAGAGTATATATTACATGATTTCATTAATAGGAAAGACCCAGAAAAGACAAATTTATAAACACAGAAAGGAGATGAGTGATTGTTTGGGTCTGGGATCAGAGTGAGGACTGCCTGCAAAAAGGCTCATGGGAATATAGGGAGGTGATGGAAATATTCTAAAATTGGATTGTGGTGTTTGCACAACTCTGTAAATTTACTAAAAATTATTGACTTATGTACTTAAAATAGCTGACTTCTATGCTATGCAAATTATACCTAAATATGCAGTTTAAAAACAAAAATTTGTTTTTTCCTTAAAAAGAAAAATACAAGGTTATCTAGTTTATCAACTTCACTGCTATTCTCGTTCCTACCAAAATTAAAGAATGCACTTGATTTCAGTGAAAATTACTTGTAAGGGAAATAAATAGGGAAACATACGACAATTTTCCAAATTGCAAATTCCTGGGAGGGCACACATTTAAAAGTTACCTATTTAATAAATATTTATAAGTAACTGTGATACCATAGAGCATTTTTTTTTTAATACCAGTATAAGACAATCTTTTTTTAGAATATACAAATGACTACTGGGCTTTTCTTCCTAAAGGAATTAGAAACATCAGGTAATTGTCTGGAGAGGAGAATTTCTCCTATATGTTTAAATACACATAGATCACCTGTCCTCAGGCGCAAGCTTTAGAGAAGTGATTCCCAGCTTGATTAGTTAAGACTTTTGCCTCAAGGAAAACCAGTTACCAAAGAGTTACTTGTGCCTCAAGGGGTATAAATACTACAGCTGTTTGTATAACTGTCAGAACCATTATTTTCTACTAACACTGTAAGAAAAAATTGCAAAGGGGAGTGAATCCTAAAAAGAAAATGTTAGATGTGTCTATGTTAATGAAGAAACATTTTATACAGAAGTGATTTTTTCTGTAAAGATATAAATGATTTTTCAGGAACTGAAAGAAATTGTTACAAAGTTTACTGACTTTTAAGATAACAACAAACAAATAGACAAAACCTGATGCCAAAGACGTAGGGAGACTAAATAAAGCTATCTTTACAGACACATTCTTGATGTGTGAAATAAAACTAGGGGCTCAGGGAGAGAAACCAACTAGAAAATATGCATAGAATGACCAACACTTCTTTCAACACACTTCTAGGACTCTTTCAACACTATGGATTATCTCAAACCAGAGGAATGTCTGCTATGGTATCTGGACCAATGCCAGCCCTTGTTATAAAGCAAAGAACACTTATAGAGAATATCTTGAGTCCTTGCTTTGCAATCTGACAAACTGAGGTATTCAAATTAAAGAGTTAAGATGAGAAGCAAGAGTAATAGCTAACATTTTAGGGTATAGAATAATTCCAGATAATACATTGGAAGAAAAAAAAAGTTTTTTTAAAGAAAGACTAGTCTAGACTAGCCCAGAATAGAAAATATCAGTCTGTATCACACACTAGAAAGTGTTTTGCGAAATTTTTGCTTCAGGTGTTGTGTATATGTATATGTGTTCTGAGGCATGATGCCAAATATACTTTTTTTTCCCTCCAAAGATACTTCTTACTATGGGTCTGACAGAAACTTTGGAGGCCAGCGCAATAGTGTCTACACACTCCACACATTATGAAGGAGCAGAGGAAAGGGGTCTTTCAGCAATCTTCTCTTAAGTCACTGGCACTACAAACTGCTGTATAAATATATCACTACTCTTCTGAAAGGGGCACAGAGAAGCCTGGAAGAGAGGGGGCTGCCTCCACTCTGAAGTTTAACTCTAAATGCAGAATCACCAGAGGAGAGTAAGGGAAGGGAAGGAGGCAAAAGAAATAGGAAGAAGCAACAAATATTTTTCTTCCACAGCCATTTTCCATAGACTTATATGAATATAAGTCTGTTCTCTCATTCACAAATATCAGAGCTATTTTGAGAGTGAGGAAATATCAAGAAATTGTGATAACATAAGCATCACTAACAGTCTAATTCCAAAACATTTAAGGAATAGGAAAAAAAAAAAAAAGACCTCCAAGCAAAGATAGGAGCTATTACTGATATATCAAAAATGATTGGACATTTGTTTGAAGTCAAGTTGTATCTGTATTTTCCAGAGCATAGACACTCATGTTAAAAAATCATATCTAATGGAGCTATGACTTGCTAACATTATGACTCATGATCCTGAAGTGTATAAGTATTGAATCAACCTAGTGAATATTTTCAATAGAAATTAACTCTGCTTTAAACTCCGGAAGAAACAAAAATAAAATACTAACTGATAATAAATGTTTAGTGAGACAATTCTTTCCTTTATAAACTGAGACATCAAACTGTAACATCTTAATTCAAAACCAGAAATGAACACTCACCTCTGCCTTCGTTCATCATCCTTTAAAACTTCATATATGGCCACCAACTAAAATAAAAGCATTACTTTAAAATAAAAATACTCTCAGCTATAAGAAATCACTTAGGAAGGTGAACACACAATAGTGCACAAGCAGAAAACCCTATGTGCTCATATATACAATGAAATAGATACAATTTTAACTATATGTAACATTTTATGTTTTTAGTAGAACCTTAAGAGGTTATAAAATGCTTGATGCCAAAATAAATCGTGAAAGATGCAAACATAATAATTACGTTAAAATGTGCTTTTTAAAAGCAAAAGCTGTAATTTAGATAAGAAAATTATGACAATTATGACCCTCCAAAAATGTAGATTCTAATATAAAAAATGATTATTTTGAAAAAATGGAATGAACATGACATAATATTTCAAAAGTACAAGCTCACTTTCAAACAAATATTCTACATATAAGTTACTGTTTCTACTAGAAAACATTTATTTATAAATTTGTTACAAAGTATATATAATAACAGCACACTTCACTTACTTGTCTAAATTGAGTTTCTGCATTTTCATCTTTATTCTTGTCTGGATGCAAAGTCAGTGAAAGCTTACGATATGCTTTTCTAATGTCTGCAGATGAAGCATCCTGGAGGTGGTAGGGGGAGGGGAAAAACACAAAGCAAACGTTGTCAGAAAAAGAAATTCCCAGAACCTTGTTAAGATCTGAGAAGACAGCCAACCAAGTGCAGGACCCCAGGCAATGTAATTTGAGCAATCAGTCTAACAACCAGGCTATGCAACTAGCCTGACCCACATGACTGAACAATTATTCAATCTAATTTGGCTCTCCTCTTAACTTTTCATTACCATACAGTCATTTAAAGAAGACAGTATTTGGCAAAACTTTTCAAACACTTGCCTTCCTAAAATTAACCAATAAATCTTTTTCAGTAATTAAGAGATCAAAAAGAAACAAATTAAAAATTAATACATCCATGTGCCTTCAAAGAAGGTCTTTATTTATTTGAGAATCGTGAAGCCAATTTCTGAATCCCAGGCTTACCATATGTGGTTTCTTCATTGTTATTTATATTGAATTTACCACTGAGCCACAATCTATGGATCTCAATTTCCCATGTCAAAAGTATGCTTATTTGAAGGCAGTTACATTTGCATTTATCCAAAATAACTATAATTAGAAATAGTTGTGTATGTTGTACTTAACATTTTCTTAGTACTTCCAAGGGTGTTTTCAGTGGTGTCCGGTTTCCACAGTCTAGTTTGCAGAATTAAATTTGCCCACTATTTATATATTATTAATATAGTTTAAATATCTTTAAAAAGTTACAATAGTTCAGTAACAGTACGTTGGATTAAGTGGAGGTTAAAATTACATTCTATGTAATCCTGTGTGTACAGATAAATCCAGAAAACATGGTTTTACACAGCCAGCATAAGATATATAACAATAACAAAGAACACGATGTCAAATTGGGTTTAAAACTTTATCTCCAGTAAGTTAAAAAATTATTCCAATAAGTAGCATATTCAGAGTGGTACAAAATAAAACTGTTTATTAAATTTTGTTTTATAACCAAAAATTTGTCCAATTAACTCTGAGAACTACTTAATTGGTAAAGTTCAAATGACTAAAACACCCAAACCAAACCAAAGCAGAACAAAAATCTGTGTACTTGGGACTAAATAGTTGTTAAAGAAATAGAGCTGAAGAGAAGCAAAGTGAGACTATAATTTGTCTCTCAAGCTTTCCTTTATGAACCATTATTTTCATTATCAATTTTCTGGGGCTTACTGCTCCAGGGTGTCATTCTAGTTAAAAATGTCAACTTAGGAGTGAATATTTTTGTAACTTACAGAGGACTGAGAAGATATAAAGTTAGCAGAGTAAATTTTTCAGGTAATATGGTTAAAATTTCATTCTAATTTGCTAGGTAGAATTGATGGGTTCCCTATACTTAATAGGTAACATGCAGTAGAAAAGGATGATTATTTACTGAAAATCTGTGATGGAGATTTTGTTGAGTGAAGAGGTCAAGTGTCAAATGAATAACTGTTCTCAATTGGGATTTTAATTTTGGATTTTACTCAATTAGGACTATATCATGGAAAAATTCCTAAAGTAGATTTTTCACAAAATAAAGCTTATGTGTTTTCTTGTGGTACAAGATTAATGCATGTGTGTTATGCAATACCTATGACTTACTTAAAAATAAAAATAATAGTGATGTAAGGCATTTCCCTTCCAGTCTTGCCATGCTGATTCTAATTCTCCATTTTTCTGCCACAATATGTGCCCTAAATATAAATGTAGCCAGATGGCTCTCTTATTTCAAACCCTTCAGTAACTCCCAAGTGCCTTCATCATCTGTCTTTTCCAATCTTTTTAGTTTTATCTCCCACTATCTTGGCCCATCCTCCTGGTTCCCCAGATCATTACACATTAGGATGCTGTTCCCCAACCTCATGTTTTTGTTTTGCACCCAGCTGTAGATACAGACAATTCTCTCCTGACTAAAGAATGAGCATCTTAGGCTACACATAAATATTACCTTTTTCCTCTTGAGAATATGCCCAATACGGTTATTTCACCAATTAGATCCACTCTAAGTATACAGAACTAAAAACCTTGAGAATTACCCTATCTAAAAGACATACTCTAGATAAGCTTCACCTCAAACTAGCTTATATATGTATTTAATTTTAGTAAAGTACTCAAAGAACCATATTTTAGCCTCATAACAAAGCTATGAGGTAAGTATAGTTATTAGGCCCATTTTGCTGATACAGCAAGTGAGGCAAAGAGAGGTTAAATAACTTGCTCAAGTTCATCCTGTTGGTAAATAGATGAACATAGAATTCAAACCCCAAAAATGTTGCATCAGAATCAGGGATCCCTGTTAGCTTTTAAGATTCAGTTAGTAGATTTGGATTGAGTCACTTCACAAGAGGCAACAGCTTTGGGAAGGCAGTGAGAACAATTGTATTTATGTTAATCTGATAAACCATATGGAAAACTACAATGTGAATGTTCAAGTGAAATTTTAAAGGTTAAAGACCTTGATATATATTAACTTTTATAACATTTTTTATTCATGAGATACAGAGAAGAGAGGCAAAGACATAGGCAGAGGGAGAGCAGGCTCCTCACAGAGAGCCTGATGTGAGACTTGATCCCCGGATTGGGATCATGTCCTGAGGTGAAGGCAGATGCTCAATCGCTGAGCCACCCATGTGTCCCCTTTTCTAACATTTTATATCATATTTCTACAAGAGACCTGAATGTTAGAACATTTACCTCCCATACTCACTAGATGAGCCTTTTATTTCTCTGACATGCAGAGAAAAGTTTTTGATAGGGCTGTGGGTGAATTGCCTATCTTTAACACTGTTGACATCAGATCTACAGGGTTCAATTGCCAGAATTCTTCTCTTTCTAAATGTTCTTTCTAAAAGTTCCTTGGCAACTTGGGACATAAATTATCTTAATATTTGAACGACCTCTGTAAAGAAGATACATATGGTCATTCTAAACAAGCAAAAAAAAAAAAAAAAAAACCCAAAAAATAAACAAAAAAGCACCCCAAACCCAATTATGAAAGTAACATATATTTGTCAAAATTAAAACAACACGGGCAGCCAAAATGGCTCAGCGGTTTAGCGCTGCCTTCAGCCCAGGGCATGATCCTGGAGACCCAGGATCAAGTCCCACGTCTCGCTTCTGCTTTTCCCTCTGCCTATGTCTCTGCACCCCGCCCCCTGTCTGTCTCTTATGAATAAATAAATAAAACCTTAAAAAAAAATTAAAACAATGCAATGAGGTGTCAGCAAAAATAGCAGAATAGGGACAGGCTCCAAGGGCCTGTCCCTGCCTAGAAACAGCAAATAATCTAGCAAAAACAGAAAGAATCAACCCAATCCAAACTATGTAAATTTCTCAAACCACGCAATTAGTTAATCAAGAGAAAGGCAGCTGATTCTCAGTTAGGGTCTTAAAGACACCAATCTGAGTTCTTGGTGTGGGTTCCTAGCGCTGAAGGAAAAGCAAAGTTCTTAAAGAACTGTGGCTGTTTGTTTGGTCTGTCTGTTGGTCCCCTAATGGATTGTGTAAAGGGTTTACCTTTATTTTACCAAACTCAGTACTCTCCCAAGGCAGAGAGGCAACTAATTATCTAGGACATTTGTTAAAAATATTTAAAGGGAAATTTATTAGCCAGTGCCAAATGGGGCAAGGGATAGCAGTTGGGCCATACAACAGAAACATCAAAAAGCTTGGGAGGAAAAACTAGTGAGATGCTTTGAGGAATATGAACTTTGAAAAGCTCCCACATATTCCTTGGAAGCCAGAAGACCATATGCATGCCCAAGGTGGAGTACATACTCAGAAAGACCTGTAAAGGCCCTTAATTCTCACTTCTGACTGATCTTTAGCCTGAATATAGCAGAAAGTGAAGGCTATGAGAGAGCTGTAAACCTAGCTGAGTGTTGTAGGCATGCTGCAACATATACACAGAACCCATTGGCAAAGACTAAGGTTTTCTTCCCCTGGTTCCAAGCCTTTAAGGAAATCTGTTCAATCATAAGCTGACCACTATGCATATCAAACAGAAATGTCAGTGGATACACACAACAAAGAATATACACTTTACAAAATTGGTTCGAAAAAGTCACCAGACAAAACCATAAGCAGCAAAAAACAAAAACAAATAAAAAAAATCCCTAGTGGGGTGGGAGAACTTGATTAGTCTAGTATTCATTAAAAATTGTGAAGCATGCTAAGAAACAAGAAAGTATGGGGAAAAAATAAATTAATAGAAATTGTCCTTGAGGAAGCCTAGACATTGAACTTACTAAAGACTTTAAGTCAACTATTTTAAATATGCTCAAGAGCACATACAAAGAACTAATGTATGAGAGTAATGTCTTATCATGCTGAAATATCAACAAAGAGACAGAAATTTTAAAACCAAAGGAAATTCTGGACTTGAAAAATATGGTATCTAAAAATAAAAATTCACTAGAGGGACTCAAAAACTGAGAAGAAAGAATCTGAACACAGGTCAAGTTGAGATTATCCAATATGAGGAACAGAAAGAATAAACAAACAAACAAACAAACAAACAACAACAACAAAAAAAACCAGAGCTTAAGAGACCTGTGCGAAACCACAGAGTTCCAACCTACACGAAATGAGAGTCCTAGGGCAAGAAGGGAAAAAATGACAGGAATATTTGTTTTTGAAGAAAAATGCCTGATAATAGCCAAAATTTGATGCAATACATAAATATATGCATCCAAGAATCTCAACATCCCTAAGTAGGATCAACTCAAAGAGAGGCACACCTTGAAACATAATCAAATTGTTCCAACACAAAGACCAAGAAAGAGAATCCTGAAAGCAGCAAGAGAAGAAACCATGGAGGCCAGAAGGAAGAGGAATGACATAATTAAAGTACTAAATACTAAGAAAAACTTTTATTCAAGAATTGTAAAAAAAAAAAAAAAAAAAAAAGAATTGTATATCTAACAAAACTATCCCTCAAAAATGAAAGAGAAATAAAAATATTCTAGTTAAACAAAACCTAGAATTCATTACTAGTAGATTTGCTCTGCTCTATAAGAAACGCTACAGAGTGAAAGAAAAAAATACTAGACAGTAACTCAAATCTATATGAAGAAATAAACACTGATAATATACAGATAAATACAAAAATCAACATTTGTATATTTTTGGTTAATAATTCAACTTTTTTCTATACCATTTAAAGGACAACTATTTAAACAATAATTATAAACGTATGTTAAATAAAACAATAATATAAATCTATGTCTATGGGTATACATGTATAAAGATGTAATCTGTGTCAATAACTACATAAGGAATAAGAACAGGCTTTGTAAAGACAAATTTTTAAATATGATTTAAACTAAATAGGTATTAATTCAAACTAGATTCCTATAAATTAATGGGTTAATTGTAATCCCCATGGAAAACAGAAAGAAAATAAAGATCTATAGCAAAAGAAACAAAAAGTGGATCAAATGGTACATTAGAAAAAAAAAAAACTAACACAAAAAAAGGCAGTAAAGGGATCCCTGGGTGGCTCAGCGGTTTAGCCCCTGCCTTGGGCCCAGGACGTGATCCTGGAGTCCCAGGATCAAGTCCCACATCGGGTGCCCTGCATGGAGCCTGCTTCTCCCTCTGCCTGTGTCTCTGCCTCTCTTTCTCTCCCTGTGTCTCTCATGAATGAATAAAATCTTAAAAAAAAAAAAGGCAGTAAAGGATGAATGAGGTAAAGAGAAGATACAAAACATATAAAAAACAAACAACAAAGTGTCAAAAGTAAGTCTTTTCTTATCAGTAATTACTTAAAATATAAATGGATTAGGCTGCCTAGGTGGCTCAGTCAGTTAAGTGGCTGACTCTTGATTTCAGCTCAGGTCATGATCTCAGGGTCATGAGATCAAGCCCTGTGTCAGGCTCCATGCTCGGCACAGAGTCTGCTTATCCTTCCTCCTCCCCTTCTGTCCCTCACCCCTGTTTTGCTCTCTTTCTAAAATAAATATTTTTAAAAATAGATTAAATTCTCCAAGTAAAAGGCAGAAACTAGCAAAATAGGTTACAAACAAACATGCTCCAACTATATGGTCTCTACAAGTGACTCATTTTAGAACCAAAGTGATTAAAAGTGTGTAAGTGTTTTTTTTTTTTTTTTTTTTTTTTTGGTGGGTGGTCATTTAATCAATGCAAACAGTAATCAAAAGAGAGCTGGGATGGCTATATTAATACCATGCAAAATGGACTCTAAGACAAAAATTGTTACAAGAGTCAAAAAAGAACATACATAATGACAAAAGGTGCATGCATCAAAAGGATATAAAAATTATAAACATATATGCGCCTAATAACAGAGCTCCAAAACACATAAAGTGAAGACTTAACAGAATTAAAGGGAGAAATAGATCACTTGTACAGTAATATTATAATAGGTGTACAGTGATAATAGAAACTTCAACACTCTAGTTTTAATAATGCTTAGAGAAATTAGGCAGAACATTACCAAGAAACAGAAGACTTGATTTACAGTTTATACTGTTAAACCAACTGGACCTACCTAATAGATATCCATAGAACATGCCTCTCAATACTAGCAAAATACACATAGAACATTCTCCAGAATAGGCCAGATTTTAGGACACAGCGTAAGTTGAAACAAATTTGAAAACTGTGCTCTTGAAATAAAACTTAAAAGCTCTGGAGAATTTTTTTCCAATGACACTGCTTAGATTAAGACTGAAATAAGAAAAGGTCATTAAATTACAGGATGATATCATTTCCTTTTGGATTTATGCATTCTGGGAAGTTTTAATTCATTAATGTAAATAATTATAACCATTTTTTTTTAACTTAACATGACTAAGGATTAAGCAAGAACTAAATTGAATCATGATATTCAATTCTGTATAAAGAAAGAAATCGCTATAAAAATTAAAAAGTACTTATCTAAGTGAAATAGAGAACAGAACAACAGAGACTCCATAAAACCAAAAATTGGTTCTCTGAAAATGTCAACAAAATTGATAAACCTCTACTAGGGTAGGAGTGAGAGAGGGGATTCAAGTTGCTAAAATCAGGAATAGAAGTGGGGACATCATTCCCAATTTTACAGAAATAAAAACAACTGTAAAAAAATACTATGCGGGGCAGCCGGGGTGGCTCAGCAGTTTAGCGCCATCTTCAGCCCAGGGCCTGATCCTGGAGACCCAGGATCAAGTCCCACTTCAGGCTCCCTGCATGGAGCCTGATTTTCCCTCTGCCTGTGTCTCTGCGCCTCTCTCTCTCTCTCTCTGTCTCTCATGAATAATAAAATAAAAAAAAATACTATGCGTAATTGTTTGCCAAGCAAATAGAAAAGTAGAAATAGACAAATTCCTAGAAACACACAAATTGACTAAAGAATAGAAAAACAAGATACTTATAATACCAAAGCAATTGATCCATTAAAATAAAAACCTAAATGAAAAAAACTCAACATCGAACAAAGAAAAGCCCCCCAAACCTCAAACCCAGATGACTTCACTAGTGAATTATAGTAAACGTTCAAAGAAACCACTAGTTCTCTACAAACTTTTCCAAAAAATAGAGGAAGACGCTTCCTAACTCATCCTATGGGACCCTAATAACCAAAAGCCAGACAAATGCCACAAAAAAGAAAACTATAGACCAATATCCCATATGATTATTGATATAAAATTCCTCAACAAAGCTGTAGTAATCCAAATTCAGCAGCACATAAAAAGGATTATATACCATGATGCAACGGTGGATCAGTGTAAGAAAATATTATATATCATATCAATAAAATTAAGGACAAAAATCACATACTCATTTCAATTGATGGAAAAAGCATATAGTAAAATACAACACTGTTTGATAACAAACACTAAGAAAGGGAAGTTTCTCAAGTTGATAAAGGGCATCTGTGAAAAACCTACGGCTGATCTCAGACTTAAGGGTAGGAGTCTGAAAGTTTTCCCCCAAGATTAGTAATGAGAGGGACATCTGCTCTCACCTTTTTTGGAAGGTCTAGCCTGAGCAACTAGTCAAGATAAAGAAATAAAAGACACCTAAATTGGAATGGAAGAATTAATACTATCTCCATTAACAGATGACATGATTCTATACATTGAAAATCCTAAAGCACAGGGCACCAGGCTGGCTCAGTTGGAAGAGGATGTGACTCTCGATCTCAGGGTTGTGAGTTTAAACTCCACATTGGGTACAGAGATTATTTTAAAATAAAATCTTAAAAAAAAAAAACTAAAGCAGAAAGAACAAGTGTCAGAGCTAATAAATTTAACAAGTTGTAGGACACCAGATCAACATCTAAAAATCAATTGTATTTCCATACACTAGCAATAAGAAAATCTGAAAATGAAATTAAGACAAATCTTTTACAATAGCATCAAAAAGAATAAAATACTGATGGGGGCAGCTGGGTGGCTCAGTGGCTGAATGCCTGCCTTTGTCTCAGATCATGATCCTGGGGTCCTGGGATCAAGTCCCAAATCAGGCTCCCTGCAGGAAGCCTACCTCTGCCTATGTTTCTGTCTCTCTGTGTCTCTCATGAATAAATAAATAAAATCTTAAGAATACTTCTGATTAAATTTAACAAAAAAAGTATAACATTTGTACACTGAATTATAAAATATTGCTGAAAGAAATGGAGAGACATCCGTTTCATGATGGGAAGACTTAATATTGTTAAGATGCTAATATTTCTCAAGTTGATCTACAGATTCAATACAATCCCTATGAAAATCCTACCTGGCATTTTGCAGATATGTATATGCATAACTTAAAACTCATAGGGAAATGCCAGAGACCCAGAACAGCTACACCTTGAAAATAAACAACAAAATGGGAGAATTTTCAAGTCTTGATTTCAAAACTGTCTATAAAACTATATTTCATTAAGACAGTGTGGTCACAGGACGGCTGGGTGGTTCAGTGGTTGATAGTCTGCCTTTGGCTCAGGGCGTGATCCTGGAGTCCCGGGATCAAGTCCCACATCAGGCCCCCTTCATGGAGCCTGCTTCTCCCTCTGCCTATGTCTCTGCCTCTCTCTCTCTCTCTGTGTCTCTCATGAATAAATAAATAAAATCTTAAAAAAAAAAAAAAAAAGACAGTGTGGTCATGGCATAAAGATAGACATAAAGCTCAATAAAAGAATTCAGAGTCCAGAAATAAACTTACTCATCTATGGTCAGCTGATTTTCAACAAGGATGCCAAAATCATTCAATAGGGAGAGAATAGTCTTTTCAACAAATGATGGTGGGACAACTGGATATACACATGCAAAAGACTGAACTTGAACTCTTACCTCACACTGTAAACACAGATTACTGGAAATGAATTAAAGTCCTAAACATAAGAGTCAAAATGATAAGACCCTTAGAAGAAAACATAGAGGTAAATCAAATAGGAAACAAAAGAGAGTTACACTTCATCAAAATTTAAAACTTTGCAGCCACTGAGCAAATGTTTGGTGGTTCCTTAAAAAAATAAAGATAGAATTACCATATGACCAATTATTATACTCCTAGATATTTCTTGAAAAGAATGAGAAGGGGTGTTTAATCAAAAACTTGTACCCAAATGTTCATAACGGTATTATTCACAATAGCCAAAAAGTGAAAACAACTCAAATGTCCACCAACTCTGCCTGGATAGACAAAATGTGGTAAAGGTCTATACATACAATCAATATGATTCAGACATAAAAAAGAATAAGGTATTGATATATGCTACAACACAAATAAACCTTGAGAACACTATACTAAGCAAAAAGAGCTAGACACAAAAGCCATATATTATACGATTCCATTTTAGCTGTACATTTGTACTTAATGGACAAATCCATTGAAAGAGAATACAAATCAATAGTTCCCACAGACTGAGAAGGAGGAGGAATGAGAGAGTGACTGCTTCATGTACACAGAGTTTCTGTTGGGGTGATGAAAATATTCTGGAAAATGATGACTGCACAACATTGTGAATATCCTGGAAATCACTGAACTGTATACTTTAAAATGGTGAATCTTATGTTTCATGAATTTTATCTTTTAAAAAGTTGAAAGAATACAGAAATATCTTTATTGCATGCTATGTATTAGCTATTCTAGCCACTTATTAACCGCCTTGATTCCTACAACCCTTTGTGATAACTATTATCTCTATTTGAATGAGGACACTGGGGCTCTCAAACTGAGGCTGAGTAATCTGCCCAATGTTACACAGGTAGTAAGTGGCAAAAATTTTCTGCCAGAAATTTGGTCTCACTTCCTATGTTATCTCTTCTAGAATTAAAGATTATTTTCTGCATATTCCATGGCTACTCCATGTTTATCTTCTAATGTAAGATATGCTATAAACTTCAAAATGGAGCCAGTTATCTCTGGGAATCTGAAAAGCAGGATTACTCATAATCGGATACAGCTCAACCCAGAGATGTGTAAAATGCATAGCTTGCTCCCTGTGATCTACTCTAGAGACAGGCATATTAATGTAAAAGAATAAGTACTCATTTAATTTACTATATATAGACCTGGTAAGGCTGTTAGATTGCGACCACAGAGAAATTTTACTTATATTCTAGATCATATTAGAGTTAGCCCCTTTCCACTTATTAAAATGTTTATGATGACGATGAGTTTGAACATAACTAAGTTATTCACAAGCTATGTGATTTTGGACAAAGTACCTGCTCTCTCTAAATACAAATTTTCATCTGTAAAATGGGGATGATAATGCTATAACACCTGTGATATTTAAATTAGATGCAAATGAATGATGTGCTAATTATACCACATGGTAGTAGTGCTCGATAAATGAAATTACTATTACAACATATAGGCTAGAAAGTCACCATTTCAACACTTGGGAATTCTGACTTGAAGTTTATTTGGTTCCTTCCTTCCTTCTTTTTTTTTCCTTTCTTTCAGGTGTATTTGTGCTTTAAACCACACGGACTAGAGAGCTGAGGAAAGTAAAATGGATTTGGAGATTTTTTATTTATCGATTTGACATTTACTGAGTACCTACTATGTGTAAGTATTGAGGAGATAGGTAAACAAAAAGGACAACC
The DNA here is from genome assembly GCF_048164855.1 of Canis lupus baileyi. Classification (NCBI taxonomy): domain Eukaryota; kingdom Metazoa; phylum Chordata; class Mammalia; order Carnivora; family Canidae; genus Canis; species Canis lupus. The sequence continues at coordinate 9,519,518 of NC_132842.1, read as the reverse complement.
TCTATCCTCATAAATGTTTTACAAAGAGCACTGAAGTCTCTTCCTTAGGTAACCTGAGATTTATTTTATTTTATTAAAGATTTTATTTATTTATTCATGACAGAGACACAGAGAGAGAGGCAGGGACACAGGCAGAGGGAGAAGCAGGCTCCATGCAGGGAGCCTGATGAGGGACTCGATCCCGGGACTCCGGGATCATGCCCTGAGCCAAAGGCAGACACTCAACCGCTGAGGCATCCCTCTTATTTTACTTTCTATCAAAGATAGACAAACCTTTTATATAAAGGTCAGATACTAAATATTTGAGGTTTTGCAGGCCATAGAGTCTCGACTGCAATTATTTAACTACATCACTTTAGTGAGAAAGCAATCACAGACAATACATAAACAAATGGGTATGGTGGTGTTTCAATAAAATTTCATTTTCAAAAACAGGTAGTGGCTGGCTTCTGGACTGTAATTTGTTAACCTCTAAATTATATCAATGGATTGCCAATAATTTAAAGCTCATTTTATTTATGCTCATCCTGCATATGTGAGACCTACATTTTTTTAGGTCTGCCATGTGGTGGAAAAACACATGACTAGTTTAATCAAAGGAAAAATCAGAAGACCTTATCCAAGTAAAGTCTTCTTAATAAAGCTTTCTGTTGTCTTGGAAAACCTCAAGGATATTAAATCCAAGAGAAGAACATATTTGGTATCAGATTCAGCAAGGAAGAAAGAATAGAATTACTCAAACTGTATAGTTAGGCACAAAACTGAGGAATTTTAAACTCTGGTTGACATCTAGGTATCTTAATTTGTGTAGCATTACTACGTAAGACCAACTGCCTCAAAGTTAATAATTCCATATAATCCTTTTGACTTGTAATTTTCACATTTGGTATTACTGCTTAAAAGCTCAAACTAAATAAACTCTTAATAATAACTTTGTCCTCTTTGTTCTGGCTTTTGCACTTAAACTTATCAGTCAAAAGAGTCCATTCTCCCCATCTAGTTCCCCCCAAAAGCCATCAAACAAAACAAACAAAAACCATATGCCTACACACAAATGCATGTACCACTAGAAGAACTAAATAGACATTGAAAAGAAGTGTCTCTGGTCAATGGACTGGGAGGATAAGGCTGGTAACTTAAATTCATACACAGTAAGAAATGTATTCATCATGGGACACCTGGGTGGCTCAGTGTTTGAGCGTCTGCCTTTGGCTCAGATCGTGATCCCGGGGTCCTGGGATGGAGTCCTGAGTCAGGCTCCCCTCCAGGGAGCCTGCTTCTCCCTCTGCCTATGTCTCTGATGTTCTGTGTCTCTCATGAATAAATAAATAAAATCTTAAAAAAAAAATCAAAAGAAATGTATTCATCATATTTCAGGACCATGGGATTTTATAACAGGTATGTAAAATTCAAAATAACTTGAAAAAGGAAAATGTTTTAAAAATAAATAATGATTTCCATGGCCAAAATACATAAATAACAGAATAAAGTAGTTTTCTTCATGATAAATATTAAGTCTGGGCTTCTATGGCTAATCTACAAAAGAAGCAAGGGAAAGCTTTGGGTTCTTCTGTTATAAATCACTGTAAAGTCATTGCCTTTAGAGAAATCTACTGAAATTTATATAAGAGGATAGATTTAATACTTTTCTTAGCATTAAACCATATATAGGAACCAATGAAAGGTTTGCCTGTATAGAAATCCTCATTAATAATGCTCATACAGAATATTTACCTTATTATTTTTTGAGAGTCAAGGTCAGTAAAAATGATCTGTTGACAAATCAGATAATTTCTAGTATAGAGAAAGGAATTCGGCCCCTCATTTTTAAATTGTATCTAAATAAATTTGGTTAATGACATGTTTATTTAAGTTGGACAGATCTCTGCTCTCCCCATAAAATTAAAAAAGTAAGCATTCTCCAGAACGCAGATTAAAAAAAAAAAAAAAAGATCGTACCTTCAAGAAACAGCTACTTTTGATATCTAATTACTAGGGGACTGACTTGGCAGGAACACCAGATCAACTCTTCACAAAACAGAATCATCATTTCTAGTAACCGGATTAATTATCTTAGACTACATTTTACAACTAATTCCTCTTTAAAAGAAGGTCTTTTTAACAAGTCAATGGCAGGTGAAAAAAGTGTGAAGGACAGTTCCATATTAAAGAGATTTGAGGCACAGAACAACCAATTGTAAAGTATGGACTTTGTTTGGTGTCTGGTTCAAACAAAACCAAGGTGAAAAGGCATTCTGAAACAACTGGAAATATCTAAATAAGAACTAGGTTCTAGGGGCTATTCCAGAATTATTAACTTTATTGAGTAGATAATTACATCATAATTATTTTTAAAAATGCCTTTGTCTAAAAGATGAGTAACAGATCATAATAGCTGGTACTAATTTTTAAGTATTTCAGGAAAAAAAGGATAATGTGGCAAATATTGGTAACTGTTAAATCTTAGTGAAGGTATATGGGAGATTAAATTATTCTACTTTTGTGTACATTTTTAAATATTAATAACTCCCCAAAAATCACAATGGTAAGCAATAAATCGTGTAATATATAGTTAAATCTATTATAATTGGTTGTTACATGTATTTAGTAAGTGTTCTTGAAATAGAAGAGGTATGTCATGAGACAACCTAATAACAGCCAAGAATCAAAAAAAAGGAAGAGTAAAGAGAAAAAGGATAAGTAGTAAAGCAAAAGCTATTTGATGCTCCATTAGAGAAATATAGATATTATCATTTTTAAAGATGAGAATGGTAGCCACTGAAAATTTCCAATTACAGAAAAAGAAATTTTGCCAAGCCAACAGCAAGTAAAAGACAACAAAAACGTATCATAAATACTATAGACACAATAGGAATAAAATCAAACACGTTAATTTCTCAGTAAATATAAACATATATTGAATCCGCTTATCAAAATACAAATGATCACTAAATTGGATTAAAAACAAAACCCAAAAGACTGAAAACAAGGAGATGAACAAAGACAAAAGTAAACAAAAGTAAAGCACAAGGGTTGACATTATTACCAGATAAATGGGAATTTAAGGTCGAAATTAACCACAAAGAGTTGTGATAGGTAATGATAAAAGGTATGTAATCCATTGAAAAGTTAAAATAGTCATAAACTTTAATACTCAAATGGCCCAAAACTCATATATACATAACAGCAAAAACTCCTAAATATAAGAACTTCATAAACATAATAATGGTCAAAAACTTTGATAGGTCTTTTACAGAATTTGACAGAGTAAATGAAAAATAAGCAGTTACAAGGAATTTTAATTAAAACCTTTAAGATGCTTATACTTTACATAGATAGAAATGTACAAACAAATATATAAACAGCACAACATACCAAAGTCTAAGTTCAGAGATCATTCAAAACAGTCAATAATGAATTTGGTCAAAAAGAAAAGTCTTAATTCTAAAAAGTAGTGATTTTAGAGCTCACATTTTAAAATAATAAATATCAGTGTCAAAAGTAGCAAAAAAAACTCTTTGCTTACAGACTTTTTAAAAAAGGATTTATGAAAGCAGAATTAAAAGTTGAAATTACATACAAATTGCTTAGAAATTAATAAAAGGAAAATAATGACATCAAAACCTCTGAGGAAAAAAACCCCAAAACCTCTGAGGGCTAAAGCTCTACTTACAGGGAAACAAATGCAACTATAAATGTTATTATTGTTATTTTAAAAATGCTATTATTAACAGGACAAACTGAAAATAAACGAGTTAAGTGCCCAGCCTAACAAAGTAGAAAAAAAATAACAAAATACTCAAAAGAAAATAGGAATAATTATAAAAGCTGAAAGCAGTGAAACAAAAAAGGAAAAAAAGCTAGTTCTTTGGAAAGGTGGACAAAATGTACCAGAGAGTGCCTCAGTGGTCACTTAAAACCTCAGTTTCTCGATCTCAAAAATGGTCACGTATCAACTTTAACCTTCCTTTCAACAGTAGGGCTGAATGATCTCATCTGAAAGCTCAGCCCAGACAAGTTCTAGATATGATACAGGGAACATTTAAAATCTGTTGTTTACCTAATGCAGTTTTGCATTTATTCCCTTTCAGAGACAGGTTGGCATTTAGCCACATGTGGCTCTATCAGCAAACTGCTTGGCAATGCATTTCTAGAGGTAGAAATTCCCATATTACAAAAAACTAAGAAGTGAGCTGGGTTTGGCCAGCAGATGCACTCTGATACAGAATGCAGAAATGAGGTACAGGCCACTTTTGCTGGCAAACAAGATCAAAGGTTTTTCTCTGATAGTGTTAGTAAAGGTCCTAGCATTTAACCACTAGCTTTGAGAATGTTGGGCACTTCCTTGTAGGAGGGGGGCGTAGTTCTGGAGCTGGCAGAAGCGGCAGTGGCTAAGTGGTTATGGAAGGTTCCTGACCGTGATTCCTTTTTTTTTTTTTTTTTTTTTCTGACCGTGATTCCTAATTGGAGCAGTTATAGTGTGATTTAAGTAAGAGATACAGGAAATAGGCAAGGAGTTTATCTTGGGTAACTTGTGTGGGAAAGAGAAAGAAGAATCTGTAAGAAATATTATTAGAACTTCCGTTGATAAATTAGATTGAAGTTAAGGGCATAAATGATAGATGACTTGTAGGTGTCAGACTTGCACAAGTAAGAATACTGGTACCATTAGTAGCAAGAGGGAATACTGGAAGAGGATTGGAAGGGCAGAGAAGGCTAGAGTTTGCCACACAGGCAGTGCCTTTGAAACAGTCAAGTGGAATCTGGATACCCTGGACTGAAGCTCAAAGAAGTAGTTTGTGCTAGATATATAAATTTAGTTGGTATGTGAAGAAAAACCAAACCATGAATAACAATGCTTAAAGAAGAAAGCATGGAGTTGTAAGATATGAAAGCCTAAATAAATATAAAAAAATGTAAATAATTAATGGCAGAGAACCAGAGGTAGATAGAAAATCAGAAGAATGTAGTTTTATTTCAAGAATAAAAGAATGGCGGGACACCTGGGTGGCTCAGCAGTTGAGCATCTGCCTTTGGCTCAGGGTGTGATCCTGGAGTCCCGGGATGGAGTCCCACATCCGGCTCCCCACAGGGAGCCTGTTTCTCCCTCTACCTATGTCTTTGCCTCTCTCTGTGTGTCTCTCATGAATAAATAAATAAATAATCTTAAAAAAAGTTATTAAAAAAAGAATAAAAGAATGGTTAGCAGTATCAATACTGCCTGCTACTGTTAAGTAAAATGAGTACTGAAATATATTGACTGGATTTTGAAGATCACTGGTGACCTTGGCTACTCTTTCGGTACAGATGCCAGGGCAGAGTGGGATAAGGAGAGTGTGAAGAGAGGAAATGAAGAAATTCAAGAAATCTGCTAAAATTTAGAGATGTGAGATTGAGATAAATTTTCTTTCCTTTTTTATGCTGTTGAGAAGGATCCATTTGAGAGAAGAATTTAAACACAGGTGAATATAGGATTATTGATAGTATGCTTCCAGACAGGTGGGGCAGAGAGAAGGATAAAATTCAAATTATGAGAGAAAAACTGGCTTTTAAAGCAGGGACATCTCCAACAGCAAGAAGGAGAGAAGAGATATAGCAGTAAGTTTGTAGGCGGGTAATGGGCAGCTGAAAGCCTCTGAATGTAAATGATATACATCTTGACGATATATAAATGCCATTGCTAATAAAAGTTGGGAGTGGAATTCTTTGCTTGAATTAACAGGAATGAGGGTAAAAGAGCTGATGGTAAGAGTTCTTTTAGCTTTGAACTCTTCATCAGAGGTACTTAGGAAAGTCATACTAAGGGGGAAAAATGGACAGGTTGATAGAGGGGAGATAGAATTCCTAATGGTATGTAAATTGTCTACCTGTTCTTTAAAAGAAGATCTGATGTTGTGATAAGTTTACATTTTAACTTAACTCTTTTCCTACATTGTTTCTTCATATTTCTATTTTTAGGCAAAATAACTGATAATTTATTAATTTTAGAAGTGACCTAAGAAAAAATCAAAATTATACTAGACAATCACTGAAGAAAATATCAGTAAATTCAAATTCCTAGCTTTTCTCCCTGTGTAAGAATATTACAAACAAATAGGTAATGCTTTACAATCTATATATTTTATATCCAAATGGCCAACAAACATATGAAAAAGTATTCCATTTATCACTGGAAAAAAGCAAATTAAAGCCACAGTGAGATACCACAACATACCTACCAGAATGTTCAAAATTAAAAGGTAAGTTTTTAATCTTGTAAAATGAAAATTTTAACAAGACTTTTCTTTATAAAAAAGATAACACCAAGTCGTCACTAAAATATAGAGCAATGACACCATCACACAGCACAGCTAGAGGGAGTATAAACTAGTATAATCATTTGAAAACTGGCAGTATCTACTAGAGATGCATATACACTCACCCTATGATCGAACAACTTCATTCCTAGGTACTTGTCTAACAGAAATGCATATATATGCTCATCAAAAGACATGTACAAGAATGTTTATAGATGAACTGTTCATAATAGCTCCAAATCGGAAACAAACTAAATATCCATCAATAGTAGAATGGATAGATAAATTGAGGTACATTCATACAGTGGAAATATATAAGCAGCAATGAACACAAGGGAACTTTTGTTCTATACAATAATATGAATTTCATGAGCATGTCGAGCAAAACAAGCCAAGCAACCAGACTATATACTATATGAGTCTGAGTATATACATATTTTTAAAGAAAAAAACTAATTTATGGTGCTATAAAGCAGGAAAACGACTGTCCTTAGAAGGAGAGTAATTAAGAGGGAGCACACGTGGGGGCATTCTGAAGTGCTGGTAATATTCTATTTCCTGACCTTGGTCATTACACAAAGGGATGTGGTTGTGAAAATTCATCCAACTAAATACTTACGATTTTTGCATATTTCTGAATGTAAGAATTTGTACATTTCAGTAAAAACTTTACTTCAGAAAACTGTATTTTTTTTTAAATTTTTATTTATTTATGATAGTCACAGAGAGAGAGAGAGAGAGGCAGAGACACAGGCAGAGGGAGAAGCAGGCTCCATGCACCGGGAGCCTGACGTGGGATTCGATCCCGGGTCTCCAGAATCGCGCCCTGGGCCAAAGGCAGGCGCTAAACCACTGCGCCACCCAGGGATCCCCCAGAAAACTGTATTTCTTACACTACGTTGGTAGATCTGACTCTACAAATGAGCTGCTTCCAGAAATACTAACAATCCAATAGAAAATAAAATATATAACCTCTGCATTTAAGCAACTTCTTTTCCAAAGAAAAACAAACAATCACATGCAAATTAAACAAAAAGTTGCCACCAACTGGCTTCATTCCATAGCATTATGCGGGTCTTCCTCCCTTTCCTCATCATGAATAAACAAAAAAAGGAAGAAACTTGTAGCCTTCCAAGAGATACAACTATATGAAAGGATAAAGCCCTAATTTATTCTTCCTCTTTGCTCTGTGATTAGTTAGGACTATAATCAGAGAGAAGATTTGCAATAATTTCTTTTCCCTACTGCAGGGTAGGTCTAATTTCTCTGATTTAAGAAGCAAATCAACAATTAATAAAAGAAAATCGGTATCATAGTATACTTTGTTACCATGTATCTTTTATATACATTTTACCAGCTCCTGAAGCTAACAATTTTAAGACTCTGATTTCCTCAGGGGCATTTTATTTATTTATTTTTAATTAAAGATTTTTTAAAATTTACTCATTTGAGAGAGAAAGAGAGAGAGCGTGCACAAGTGGAGTGAAGCAGAAGCAGGCTCCCCACTGAGCAGGGAGTCTGATGCAGGGATTAATCCCAGGACCCTGGGATTATGACCTAAACTGAAGGCAGATGCTTAACTGACTGGGCCACCCAGGCACCCAGGGACATTTTATTACCTGAGAGCTTCTTATAGATTATTTCATGATCGTTATGCTCTAGAAAGTGTCTGATAGTTCTTACCTCTGAAAAAAATCTCTAAAGTATTTGACTTTAGTGTATTTGTCAACACGTCACTCGCACACTGAATTTTCATCGATTTGCAATAAATCCACCTTTGCAGAGATTACAAAAGAAACAAAGCAAATATAGATTATTAAATTCTAAATTCTATTTCATCTGTATTTCCAAGAATTAGTACATGGCCTGAATGGGTTGGGGAGATTATGGCAGTGATTGAAGTAGAAAATGGTTGTAAAAGACAAGGACAATGTGTCTCAGTGGTATGTAGACAGAGAAGACTTTGCGAATTTGATGTGATCTGAGAAGCAAAGTAAAACCAAATGGATGCTAGAGGTATCTATGAGATTGAAGAATTTAGTAATGCTGGTTCCTAGGAAGAAAGAACAGGTAAGAAAAAAAAAGGCTATTGCAATGAACACTTACTTAAGCAAAACTATAAGCAAATTTGGACAAAATCAGCTTTGTTCTAAACACTGGTCAATAAGCAAAATCACACACAAAGACAAAACCAGATTAAAAGTATACTATGTATTATTCCATAGAACTATATTACTCCTTAACTCTCCTAATTACCAAGGTAACCCCAAAAGTTAAAAGACTGATTAATCTAGTTTGGTGTTAGAAAACAATCACTTCTTGAAACATGGATACTTCAAAACAGAATAGGATATCATTTTATATCTGGAAATGATTTTATATCTATCAAATCAGTTAAAAGTAGAGAATGAAAAAAAAAACTATATGCAAATCCAGAAATCACTTCAGCAATCTATTCCTGGTTCTAATACATGGGTGACATGAGGGGAAAAAATTGAACCTTCATTCTTAAACTGGTTAGGATTATTTTACTTCTCTTTCGGGAATAGGAATCTTATTTCTGTTTTTTGTTTTTGTTTGTTTTTAAGTAGTAGACAGAAAAGACCGAAAGAAAAACTGGAATAGACATCTAGATTTTTTTTTTTTTGACATCTAGATTTTAAAACTTTTAACTACTTAAAGGTGAGCAAAGGTTTAAACACATATTGCCTACAATGTAACTGGTGGAGTCTGACCTCTCACTGGACAGATAATATTTCTTTGAGCTACTCTTCCAGATTAATTAAATGTTTTAGTAACATTGATTTCCTAGAAAGTCTCTAATTTGAAAAGGAGTGGAGGATGAAGCTGTGGATAAGTGGCAAGTATTTTTTTTTTAAGATTTTATTTATTTATTTGAGAGAGAGAGAGACAACACTAGAGAGAGCAAGCACTGAGCGGCTGTTGGGAGGGGGACTGTGGAGAGGGAGAAGCAGGCTCCCCAGTAAGCGGAGAGCCTGACGTAGGACTCAATTCCAGGACTCTGGGATCATGACCTAAGCTGAAGGCAGATGCCCAACAGAGGCACTCCAAATGGTAAGCATTTTTATCTATCTATCTATCTATCTATCTATCTATCTATCTATCTATCTATCAAATCTATCATCTATCTATCTAATACAGAGAGAGAGAAAAAGAGAGAGAGAGAGAAAGTGCACAAGCAAGGGGCCTGGGAGTAGAATCAGGGAGCCTGATGCGGGGCTCCATCCGAGGACCCTGGGATCAGGACCTGAGCCAAAGAGAGACATTTAACTGCTTAACTGATTGACCCACTCAGGTGCCCTGTGGCAAGCATTTTAAAGAGGTGCTCTTAGCTTGTCCTAAATTTCTTTTGTTTTTAAAGATTTTATTTATTTATTCATGAGAGACAGAGAGAGAGAGAGAGAGAGAAAGAGAGAGAGAGGCAGAGACACAGGCAGAGGGAGAAGCAGGCTCCATGCAGGGAGCCTGACTTGGGACTCCATCCCTGGTCTCCAGGATCAGGTTCTGGGCATAAGGCGACGCTAAACTGCTGAGCCACCCAGGCTGCCCCTAAGTTTCTTTTGAACTGATTCCAATGTACACTACAGGTCACCAAACACGATCTGCCCGGAATTAGAAATCTTCCATGTTGAGTCCATCAGTACTGACTTGGAAATCACTGGGATACTACGAGTGCTTCTTTGAGTGAGTAGTCTGCCATTTATTTTGTTCCCAAAATTATTATATGCAATGGTTTCTGATATTTTTGAAAAGCAGTAAATATGCAAAACCTAAAATGTTCACGATTTTTCTTAAACATCAAAGACCTCAAGCTGGTAAGGAAATAAAGACTGGTTAGTATTATCATGTGTATTACATCCCATTTCCTTGAACTACAACATTAGCGGTATCTAAGAAATCAAACTAGTCTTCAAAAGGTAAACACACTTCCACTCCAACACAGAATAGATTTAAAAAGTTGTACTTAAAAACAAAACAAAACAAATCTTTGGATATTATTATGGATTAAAACAATGTTACCTGGAAAACAACTTAATTGATAAGCTAACCAAACTATGAATGACCATAATTAATTACATTCACAGTTCTCTATCTGAATAATTTAGACTTTGTTAACTGTAACATATCCAGTTCTGTGAGGCCACATGGTTTTGCAGGGAACTTCATTAAATAATTTGAATCAAAAATTTTTAAGTCTGGGGATCCCTGGGTGGCTCAGCATTTTAGTGCCTGCCTTTGGCCCAGGGCTTGATCTTGGAGTCCCGGGATCGAGTCCTGCATCGGGCTCCCTGAAAGGAGCCTGCTTCTCCCTCTGCCTGTGTCTCTGCCTCTCTCTCTCTCTCTCATTGATAAATAAATTAAAAAAAAATTTTTTTAAGTCAAATCAAATTGATTTTTTAAAGATAAATAACTTACATTGGTATCAAAACACTCTTCTTCTAAAACCTCAAAATGTTCATATATATGTAATAATCATTTGTATATCATAAGTCAGAAAAAGAAACTAGTATTTACAAAGAAAACTACCCATGATCAAGAAGTCAGGAATTCAGATGAAAACTTTTCCTTAATCCTCTACTCTTTCAAGGTCTTTTAACAATCGTGACTACTTTAAATACAAAAAAAAAAGCATATCAAACAAACTTTCTAAAAAGTACATATTAATTAAAGACATTTAGCCACTTAGGTCTATATTAAATAAAAGGATATCCAAATTTAAATATCCTCTCCAAATTCTTAAGCCCATGAACAAAAGCTGAATGTCAAAATTTATACCCAAGGTACCCCATATTCTTAAATTTACTGGCTAATTTAAGTTTCATTATATTTTTAAATTATAATTCTGGAACTAATAATTTTATGTAATGTTGTGAAGTATTCAAATAATTATAACTGATTAATTACTCAAATTAATTCATACACTTTGACATATTAAAATTTTTACAGCTTTTCAAATCAAAATATTACACCGACTAGGATAAAATTTACTTTTAAATGCAGTATTTAGGCTAACCTATAAAAAAGTTAACTTTATGAAATGACCCTAAAAGTTATTTCATTACTTTCTTTACATACATGCATGTCCATTCAATATATAAAATACTCCTCCTCGTTAATTATATTTTCAAAATTGAGAAAATATTAGCAAACATTATAAGGCTATGAAAGTTTTTAAAATAGACATATTTTTTATCCTAAAATAGGTGACATTCAAAGTAAACTTAGAAATTTATTTTACACACAAAGGTACATTCCCAATGAACTGATGAGTATTGGAAACAAAAGAAAGAATTAAAAAACATAAAAAAAATTTTAAAAATCCATTGTCGATTCAAATGTCTAACATAAAATTTAAGATGATACTTAAAAAACAAATTAAATATTTCAACTTCAATATTTTGTTAAACCAGTCTATGTATCAGGTCTGAAATTTAAATAATAAATTCAGATATAATAATATATTATTAATATTAATAATACAATAATCCCAATAATAAAATGGGATGAAAATTTAAATAAAATATCATGCATTTTCATAATACAACAGTCTAACACACATATACCATTGTGTCTATTAAAATTTTCTGTTCACAGGTCTTTAGTTACATGACTTAAGTTAGTTATTATTATTTTTATTCTATTTAATTAATGTTACCAAGAGGACTAAAAACACGGATTTAAATTATCAAAATATTTTAAAAATTAAAATATCTGACATTTATAGAACAGATAAATAGAAAAGGTACAAATTTTCTATGCAGTTCCTAATGTTTACTATTATTTCTCATCAATAACTATTTTATTATCAGTATGCCATAAAATATATCTTACAAACATACATATTATAATTATATAATATATAATCCACTCTACAGACTTTATATACACTTTGTGTCACATGTCATGACTTTATTAACCTTCATCAGTAAGCTAATTCATAGTGTAGTTTCTTTTCTAGATATCAACTAATTTTTTTTAAGTATCAATGAATTTGGAAATATATGGCTACAAGTTTTGCATACCATCGCACCAGTATTTGGATGCAAATAAATTTATTCATAAATCAGGGTTACTTTTATTTAAGAGTATTAACAAAAGATTTCTATTTAAAAGTAAATTAAGGAGTGCCTGGTTGGCTTGGTTGGTTAAGTCTGCCTTTGGCTCAGGTCATGATCTTGGGGTCCTGGGATCAAACCCCATGTCTGGCTCCCTGCTCAGTGGGGAGCCCGCTTCTCCCTTTCCCTCTGCCCCTCCCCCTCCACTCATGCTCTCTCTCAAATAAATAAAATATTTTAAAGAAGTTAAAATAATACCTTTAGTACAAAAATTATATATAATTACATTAATATGGCCTTTCCCTCAGTATTATTTCCCTTCATAAATATTTAAAGGAGAGAAAAGACTAAATTCAGAGGGTTTGCTTATTGATTTCTTTTGCTTTTTAGTTTAAATAAAAAGTCATGGTACTATTACATAAGCAATCATATCTTTTTTTCCTGCTTAACAATGAAAATTTTAGGGTAAGAGGATGGATACAGGGTGAGGGAAAACCCAAATAAATAATTTGTGTAGTACAGCTTCATTAAAGAACTTTTTTCAGAAGATAGTGAGCTTTGGAAAGTATTTCAATAGCTATTTAGGTAGTCTGATGATACAAGATAAAATGAGTCAAATTATTTCATTGTATATATAATTTATTTTAAAAAGTAAAATAAAATAGGAATTATTTAATGTCAGAATGAGAAGGATAAATAAAATTTTAATTAAAATTAAGTAACAACTGGAGAGTCCGTTTTTCTAGCTGTGGTTTGATATTTTAGGTAACAGAGCTATCAAATATTAATGTAAAATCAAAACTTGAACACAGAGTGAAGACAAACAATATTAGAACACCTATCTAACAGAATACAGAGTTGTCCAGACACATTTTAAGAACTGTCAAACATAAGCTATATTTTTCAGTCTGTATTAATAGCAGGAGATATATCTGTTTTTGTTGTTATATTAATATAATGTTTTGACAAATCAAAAGATTTTTATTAAGCACTACAGTAACAGTTACAGATTTATTTGTGCTAATTATACTTGCAACATATAGTTTAATAAAAATATGTTAAGTATTCCATATTTCAGGAAAATTTATTTAAAAAAAACAGTTTACAAAAAGAAATGAGAAGTTTGATTATCCTTTTCTACTTGGTTAATTTTTATTTTACTGACGTTGATAAAATTTACTGTTAACAATGTGTGTAGTACTAACATTGAAAGTGGGTGGAGGGATCCCTGGGTGGCGCAGCGGTTTGGCGCCTGCCTTTAGCCCAGGGCGTGATCCTGGAGACCCGAGATCGAGTCCCACGTCGGGCTCCCGGTGCATGGAGCCTGCTTCTCCCTCTGCCTGTGTCTCTGCCTCTCTCTCTCTCTCTCTCTCTCTGTGACTATCATAAATAAATAAATTAATTAAAAAAAAAAAAAAGAAAGTGGGTGGGATACTCTAGATATAATGCTAAGTGTTAGTCAAAAAGAATGCTACCCTGTAGGTTTTGGCACTATGACCAGCAAGATTAAAAAGTAATATAATAAACTTCAAATACTAAAAATGATGCTACATAATGCCAACATACTGGTTAAAAAGGAGAAAATGCAACTCTGCGACCTCAATGTAAAATAAAGGAACTTTTCTTCCACCAAATTAAAGATAATTTAAAACTTGTTGGACTGTAGCAAATAACGACAGTACACCTTTATTCTTTTTCCCTTTAAAAAGGTTTAACACACACACACAAAAAAAAATAACAACAAAAAAAAAAGGTTTAACATGTGAAATTGATACATAACTGATTTCTTTCACAGGGCAAGAGCTTCAGAGAAATGGAGAATATTTCAGTTACCTTTTGTCAAGAGAGATTGCTCGAGTTAAAATTTAAGTTTAAATTTAAACATAACTATTTTAAATGGATCTTTTTTGTTAGTAACTACAATTATAAGATACCATTTATAGACATTTGTAGTAGCTTAACAATTTCTTGGAGTTTTCCTATCTGTGAGAAACAGACTATATCTTTCAAAGTTCATTTTATTACACAATTGAGAACTCATTTAATGCAATTTTATTGGTTTAGAAGGCATTAATAATAAATGGAGATGCTTGAAAAATTATGAGATGTTTCTGAAATGTGTTTCCTTCTTACTAGAATCCCAAAACTTAGTAAGATAAACAAAGCAATTCATGTCTTTCTGGAAGATTGTTGCCATTAAGGTGATTAATAAGAAAATTATGTTGCAAATTTAGATGATTTTATACACAACCTGAAATGAATGTATACCATATTTTGCCAAACAAAATAGAACAAAACAGAAGCCAACCTTTTACAAACTATAACATTAAATGTAATTATAAAGTTACTGGTGAGTTTTCTTTTTTATCTCGATAGAGTAAGTATTTCGAGAATGAGTATTTCATCAAGAAACTGAAGAAAAGTATAACCACTGCAAACCATTTTTCATGCTTCTCCTATGATTTTCCAATTACACATTCTCTTTCAACACAAAACTATTATCTCATGTTAATGCCAGACCAAATATTACTCATAGTTTCCCTCTAATATTTTGAATGATAAAAATACCAATTGTAAACCAATGGTACATACTTACTAAAACGCTTTATAAGACATCAAAATTACTAAGTAATGGTTTAACAGCAGGAAGGTAAGAAAACTTACTATTCTTGTCAGGTTTTCTTGTTATTTTAAAAGAATTAGACACTAAAACAACAGTGTACTGAGAACATAGACATGTTTTTTTTCCTAATAAAAATGACAAATTTACTCCCATATAATGTTTCAGTTCAAGATATATATAGTGATAATGGATTTTTTATTTGACTCTAGAAGGAAAACATTTCTGATGAGAGTAGGAATATTTAACATAAGATGTACTAAATTTTGGTTAAATTAATTTTAGCTTTTTAAAACTTGAATTGGAAAAAATGTTTGTTTTGTTAAAAGACTATAACAACAGTATAGATAGTAATGTTTAATTAAGGTGCAATATTGATTGTAAGGATCTGATTTCCTACTAATAAAGTGTCTTTTAGTAACTTGTAAAATCATTCTAATTAATACTAGGTTAGGAACATTTGATGAACACTTTTAACATACTTTTTTCAACACATATTAACAATGAAATAAAATTCTAAGATACCTAAATAGTCATTTTTTCAAATTATTGGTGGACTTGGTGACCTAATTTCTCTATTACAAGTGATATATTAATTCTTAAATATTATTTTAAAAAATCCATTCTGGATTCAACATATTATCTAAAATATAAAGCATATATTTGGAAAGATACAGAATATATTCTCCCTTAGAAAGTACTGAAGCTCCATCTAGAGGCTTTTCCCCCTATTACTGTCACTTGCAATATAAGTAATATCACCTAGAAATATGAATAATATTAAAATGTCAGAGATTTCTTTTGTATCTACCTTCTTGTTATTCATAACGAGTTCTTGCCCTAACCTTCTTAGGGTAGCTCTAGCTCCATCACTGCCATCAAGTGGTAAAAAACTAAAATTGAACTGGGGGGGGGGGGGGGGGGAGGAATAAAGAAAAAAAAAGACAAAAAAATGTATGTCCTCTTATACCACTTACACACCTTCTTTTTTGGTTCAAGAAATGAGTCTGTTTTTTTTCCTATGCCGTTTATGTTCTTGGTCAAATTAAGGAGAAAATTAATTTGCCATCTGTTTCCAGAAAATAGCAGCACTATACATTCCCTGTGAATCTGAACTTTTCTGGATATTCTATTTGCAAGGTATATAAAAATACTTTGAATTAAATCATTAGGTAATTTAATGATATATTTAATATAAGTGGAGTTCATAAGTTACTTCACCAATAGGGATAGCAGTGAAAAACACAAAAAATTGTGAATAATGATTTTGTTGTATAACAGTTATGAAAAGAACAAAACCATGATGTAACTAAAAGAAGCATTTTCTATTATCTCTAAAAATAATCTAAAAATAAAAATAATCTAGATTTTAAAAAATTGAACACTCTCATTGTACTCTCAAAATATGCTCATGACACTACCTACCTCCCAAAATATCATTTACTGCCTATGAACAGAGAAAGATCAGAATAAGGGATTCAATACTAAGACAAGACAAAAAAAAAAAAATTACCAATGAGGAAACAAGTCAACGATTCAATTCAAATCAAAATTATTTAATATCTTTCCTTCTTTTTATGAACACATACTTCCTAAATTACATTACAGGACTTAGGATTTTCAAAGAAACAAAACTACAGAATCTAAGAGAAAAGACCAATGAAATAATGTCTCAGTTCAAGGGCTACTGCTCTGTGAAATGCACCATCACTTGTGCATAACTTTAAAATATTAAAAAAAAATGTGTATGAAAGAGAATAGTTAACTTAGTCTTATAATCATGTTTAGAAACCCCTCCAAATTGTTAAAATATGTATTAATGAGCCACTCTTTTTGTCTTATATATTTGTAACATGAAAATTGCTGAATGCTCTGATTTTATTTTTTTGATTATATTTTAATTTTTACCATGACACTTGCTTAAAATCAAAGAGAATTGGAAAAATCTGTAACTCTGATTGTGGGTATGAATTCCTATTTAACAAAAAACAATAGCAGACAATATTTTTGGATTTTCCACTATTCTAAATGTTTCACATGTATTAAATAATTTCTCAACAATCTTATCATAGACACTATTAATATTATAGAGATAAGGAAATTGAAGCCCAGAGAGGTTAAATAACCATCCCCAGTCACACAGTTTAAGTGGTGGGAAGAGGATATGAACCTAATCAGTCTCCCTGGGTAGTCCTTATTCTTACCCACTTTCATATAAGGCAGGGTTTTCTCAATCTTGGCACTACTGACATTTTGGACTAGGTAATTCTTTATTTATTATTTTTTTTAAAGTAGGCTCCACGCCTAGCACTGAGCCCAATGTGGGGCCTGTACCCATGACTGCAGGATCAAGACCTGAGCTGAAATCAAGAGTCGGATCCTCAATTGACTGAGACACCAGGCATCCCTAAGATAATTCTTTATGGCGGGGGAGGCTGTTTGGTGCATTGCACGATGTTTAGCAGCACCTCTGACCTCTACCACCAGATGCCATTAGCATCACTTCACCCCCCAAGTTGCAATAATCTAAAATGACAATGCCAAATGTCTAGGGGAGAGAGACTGGGGAGATTGCTCCAGTTGAGAATCATTGACATAAGATGATAATTTAATCTGTTATAACATTGCAGATACAAATGATGACCAATTTATCTGAAATTAGTTTTCCCTAATTTTAAATTATTTATCACAATACAGAAAAATTTAAATCTATAGATGGGTTAGGATAGTAATACTCTTACAGTGTAGAGTATAACGTTATATAATTAAAAGCCATAATATGAAGGGCAAACCTCATAATGCAAGACTCGTAGAGGCAAACATGAAAATAGTGGAGAGATATAAATTTCATCCAAATATATATAAGTAGCTACTCTCTGGCAAATGGAACTAATAAGGGACAAAGTATGGAAATATCACCTTTTACTTTATATACTTTTGTAGTGCATTAAATTTTTTCAAGCAACATACTGTTTATGAAGTTTTTTTGAAACCAGATTTAGGAAAAACTTCCTAAAATTAGCATTTTAGTTATGCTTATTTAAGTAAGCTGTTTTCATTCATTTTCCCATATTTGCCCCTGTTATGTTCTATCTTATATGTGAAAGTAGGAAATATAACATATTCATGATAAAATTCATCATAAAAATTTTTACCTAACCAGGCAAAAAATATAAATTAGATAGTCAACCATAGATTTGAAAACTAGCAAAACTGAATAATAATTAAGAACTCTAGAGGTATAAAATTTCAAAACAGCTGCTTAAAGATGTGTATGAAAGTGTGTATAAATTTTTCTTTTCAAACAATTCTTATTTCCAAAAATTTTTGCAATAACTTTAACCATATGCATTTTGCCAATCCTCAATTAGAGCAAAGTTTCTTCCCAATTATTTCTGATTATTCAAAAATCCTTTAAAGAAAGATTAATAAGGGCTCTTCTATTGGTTTAACTTTAAATACTCTCATTGTCATCTTTATTTCTTCTCAATTTTTGTACTTATTTTTACTGTTGTAAACTAAATTGTACATTTTCATTGCATCCTTATCTTTTAGTTGGTATGTGTAACAATTTTCCATTTTGTTCCATAAATTTAATAAAGCCAATGTTTATAATGTTTATGTTCAAGCAACATTGCACCGTTTAGTTAATTTCATATAACCCACTTATCCATTCTCTGTTGATCTCTGCAATGATTTTGTATTATATCGCTTTGGCAACTAAATATTTTTCATATTTTTACCTTTTTCTCTATCCTCACTGCCTTTACTTTAGGCTCTGACCTTTTGTCCCCCCCACCTTTTTTTTTTTAAAGATTTTATTTGTTTACTCATGAGAGATGTACACAGAGAGAGAGGCAGAGACACAGGCAGAGGGAGAAGCAGGCTCCATGCAGGGAACCTGACATGGGACTCGATCCCAGGTCTCCAGGACCACACCCTGGACCGGAGGCGGTGCCAAACTTCTGAGCCACCCAAGCTGCCCTTTGCCCTTTTCTCTAGTTTTTAGTCCCTTTATACTTTTGTTTTCTATTAGCTAAATTAGTAATACTGAAGAAACAAATTCATACATCTTATAAAAATTTAAATAACAGAGTAAAACATCCTACTAATTATCCTCCCCACCTAAGCCTACTCCAACAGAAATAACTATGGCTACCAGTTTGGTACATATACTTCTGTACCTTCTTTTTTTTTCTTAATGTATTAAGAAAATGTGTACCTGTAGGAAAAGTCCACTTTATACTATACCATCATTATGCAAAGGATTTTTCTTATAATAAAAAAAAAGAAAATTCATAATTAACACCTGCTTCTGTCCATTCACATATTCCTTGGCTGGGCTTTGTTGTATTCTTCATTTCATACAAGTTATGCTACTTAATACTAGTTTTACCAAGGATTTGATTTATTATTAGAAACATTTAATTGAGAATACATTATGAAAAACATAAGTTATTTTAATACATAAAATATACTAGTAGGGATGGGAAACTAAAACTCTAATTGGATTAAAGTTTAAATATCTTTTTTTTTTTAAACATTTTTTTTTACTTATTTATGATAGGCACACAGTGAGAGAGAGAGAGGCAGAGACACAGGCAGAGGGAGAAGCAGGCTCCATGCACCGGGAGCCCGATGTGGGATTCGATCCCGGGTCTCCAGGATCGCGCCCTGGGCCAAAGGCAGGCGCCAAACCGCTGCGCCACCCAGGGATCCCAAATTGGATTAAAGTTTAACCAAAATATTGTTCATTTAAGTACTAAAATATTAATGAGAATGATGGAAGAATGAGTTTTATTTTCTCTCTGGTACACTTAATGTTTGTAACATTTTTATTTAAATATAATTTACAAACCATAAAAGTCACCTGTTTTAAGTATACAATGATTTTTTAGTAAATTTATAGAGTTGTGTAACATTATCACAATCTAGTTTTAAAATATTTCCAACACCCCATAAAGATCTCTCCTACCCATCTCTATGAATTTACTGGCCTCTTCTGGAAATTTCATTTATATGGAAGGGATGAAGTTTTTCTGATATATTTAAATATCATATTTAGCAGCAAAAAAAAAATTGTTTTTTGCATAAAGATTTTGCACTTGAAGTTCTTTTTTCTTTTTAAAGATTTTTTTAAAATGTATTTATTCATGAGACACACAGAAAGAGAGAGAGAGAGAGAGAGGCAGAGACACAGGCAGAGGGAGAAGCAGGCTCCATGCAGGGAGCCCGTTGTGGGACTCGATGTGGGTCTCCAGGATCAAGCCCTGGGCTGAAGGTGGCACTAAACCGCTGAGCCACCAGAGCTGCCCTTGAAGTTCTTTCTAAAAGTTATAAACATGTGTTGCTTATTTGGTAAGGACAGTACATAACTTAACTGAACTCCTTTGCTTTATTTCCCTCCCCCTCTTCTTTCCTTCCTTTCTTCCTTTTAACAATTTTCACTCTGTAGTATCTAATGATCATCACTCTCAAAAAGCCACAATTTTTTAGTATAGTATACATGGGAGGTATAAGGAATGGGCCTTTTTATTTTGAATCCATTATGTATCTTGATAGCTGAGGGTAAAGCCAAAGAAAACAGCACGTATATCCTTGAGATATTTTAGTTTCTCCTAAACATGAAATACTTTTGCAAAAAAACTCCCAAACCCAAAACCAAAACAAGACAAAAAACAACACTGTTTAGAAAGCCATTTAACACAGGTCTTCTAAAATTTGGAATTGTCTCCAAATGCAATTTTATTGCCAAGTAGAATTCCACCTTTCAAAAACTTCTGGTGTCAGCCTTGACCACTCTTTTTCTCACAGTCCAGATCCAATTCACTAGCAAGTCCTGTTTCTACTATCAAAACTGTATCAATATCTGAATCTTAACATCTCTATCATTACCACAATGGCCAAGCTACTACCTCTTTTTGCTTGGATCATTACAAAATCAGCTAACATACTGTCTGACTTCAGCCCTTGCCTGGCCCCTTCCCTCAACCATCTGTTTTCAGCACAGCAGCCCGATTAAAACAAAAAGCAGATCTAGTCGAAAACCTTCATTCAACAGCTTTCCATTTTACTCAGATCAAAAGTCAAAGTCCTTAATGGTTATCTCAGGAATTACAATTAATGCTTGAACTTGTAACAACCTATGTAGCCATCAATAAATAACTAAAAAAGAAGTTTTATAAAAGGAAATAGAGTAGAAACAGTATAGTACAAAGAATCAACTAAATACAAAATAAAGGCAATAAGGGAGAAACTGAGGAACAAAAAAACATACAGGATATAGAAGCAAATAGCTTCAAAGGACACTATCAAAAGTGTGAAAAGACAGAAGAGGAAAAATATTAGCAAATTATATATCTGATAAGAGGTGAAAAATCCAGAATACATAAAGAGTCAACAGCAAAAAGACAAACAATACTGTTAAAATATGGGCAAAGGATTTGAACAGACATATTTCTTTAAAGATGACATGGCCAATAAGTACATGAAAAGATGCTCAACATCACTAATAATTAGGGAAGGGTAAATCAAAACCATAATAGATACCACTTCAGAACTACTGGATATAGTTTTTAAAAAATGGAAAACAGTAAGTATAGAAAACACTGTAGAGAAATTGGAACCCTTGTACATTGCTCATGAAAAAGTAAAATGGTACAGTCAGCATGGAAAACAGTATGACAGTTTCTCAAGAAGTTAGGTGTCACATGATAATGATTAGCAATTCCACTTCTCAGTATATCCCCCAAAGAATTGAAAATGGATGCAAACAGATACTTGTACACCAATGTCCATAGCATCATTATTCACAGTAGCCAAGAGGTGCAATCAACACAAGTTCATCAACAGATGAAACCATATACAGAGGAATATTATTCAGCCAAAAAAACCCAATGAGGTACTGATACATGCTACAGCATGGATGAACTTTGAAAAATCATTATGCTAAAATGAAATAAGCCAGCTACAGAAGCACAAATAATGTCTGATTCTATTTATATGAGGTACCTGGGAGAGGCAAATGCATTAGACAGGAAACAGATTAAAGGTTACCAGGGGCTGAGGGAAGGATGGACATGAAGTTATTGCCTAAAGGGTACAGAGTTTTAGTTTGGAATGACGAAAAATATTTGAAAATATACGGTGAGGGCAACCCCAGTGACGCAGCGGTTTAGCGCTGCCTGAAGCCCGGGGTGTGATTCTGGAGACCTGGGATCGAGTTCCACGTCGGGCTTCCTGCATGGAGCCTGCTTCTCCCTCTGCCTCTCTGTCTCTCTCTCTGTCTCTCTCTCAATAAATAAATAAATGAATCTTTAAAAAAAAAAAAAAAAAGAAAACATACGGTGATTAGGGGTTTAGAACATTGTGAAGGTACTTCATGCTACTGAATTGTAAACCTAAAAATAGTTAAGCAAGCTTTTCATCATATATATTTTACCACACTTAAAAAAAAAAAAAAGGCCAAAGTTCTTCACAATCACATTAAAATTTCCAAAGTCCTTCAAAATGGCCTACCAACTCACCATGACCAGCTGTCTCATTATCTCTCTGATCTCATCTCCATTTTTCCTCTGGCTTTTCCACACTCATGCCTCCTTGATGTTCCTTAAATGCACACAGGGCACAATCCTGCTCAGAGCCTTTGCACCTGCTGATCCCTCTGCCTGAAATGGACTTCCTCCTCATCTTCATGGCTCACATCCTTCCTCTTTCAGTTCTTTACTTAAACATCATCCTTTAAGTAAGGGCTTTGCGGGCCACTCCACCTAAACTGCAACCTCTTGCCTGAACTTCCTGCCTCCTCTGCTTTATTTTTCTCCATAGCGTTTATGGTATCTAGTATATTATATATTTCATTTATTTATTGTCATTCTGTTCCACCAGAATGTAAATGCCTTAAGGGCAGAATTTTGTCTGTTTTATTCAGTTCTGTGTCCTTAAAATAGTGCTAGGCATGTAGGAAGCAGACAATAAATCATTGCTGAGTGAATGCATAGTAAATTATTACAATCACCAATTTACTTTCCATTTCTTTATCTTCTCTGGAAATTTCATACAAACAGAATCATCCAATATGTAGTCTTAGGTATCTGGCGGGTTTCATTCACTTCGCACAATGTTTTAGAGGCTCATACATGTTGTTACATGTACCATTTTTTCATTTTTAAAAAAATTACTGAGCAGTATTCCAACAATATATTTTAAGCACTTCTTTATTATTATTATTTTTTAAGTAGGCTCTACGTCCAGCATGGAGCCCAACTTGGGGCTTGAACTCATAACTCCAAGATGGAGACCTGAGCTGAAATCAAGAATAGGATGCTTAACTGACTGAGCCACCCAGGTGCCCTGGCACTTCCTTATTTTCTCACACATAGTATTCGAGGTTCATCTATTTTCCTTGTCTCAGTCCTGCAAACAATAATTTCATGTAGCCTTGATTCTTTTTATTCACTCATTGAGTTTTTATTTCAATTTTCTTTTTCATTTATATTAGTACCTAATTGGTCCTTTTCAAATCTGCTTGGCTTTTTTTTTTGTCTTTTATGCTTGGCTGTTTTTTAAAGGGCATTAATTAGGATATAGTCTAAGCTCCATAACAAAGAGATTCTAAAACAGTGGCTTATATAAGACAGAAGATCGTTTCCTTCTCATGTAATAGTGTAAATATAAGTTGGCTGGCAGGGCAGCTCAACATACACTTCTTCAATCTCCGTGTCCAAATCCTGCTGACTAGAGTTCATTAATTGCCAGTATGCAAGAACGGGGTATACATAGACATTCCTTCTTAAGGCAAGACAAAGAAGTGCCACACATGACTTCCATTCATAATCCACCACCAAAATTAGCCTTGGCCACACCAACTTTCAAGAGAAGTCAGTTAAATGTAGTTTTCAGTTTGGCAGCCATAGCAGTATATATTCATTTATAACCTACGTAATCTTGGTGGATAACTAGCACTAGTGACTCGTGTCAATTAGAGTTCACTTCAAATTAAATTCCCTACTTGAGATTTTGTCCTATATAAGTAACATAATGCAGGACCACCAACTTACCTGAAGACTTACTTATACATGCAAAATCTCTGGGGAGATGTTTTTGCCTGTTTACAGAGCAACAGGTTGAGACAGCCAAGTTCTGATGTTCTATGAAATGCTAACTTTTATGCTAGCTGACTAATGCATTTAACTTTCCTCTTTCGTATGGTAATCAGTTATTTTAATTGTTTCAATTGAGAGGATCATCCCACCACATACAAACGATATGCTCTCTTCCTCTTTTAAGCTGCGCAAGGTGGCAATAATTCACTGAATGATCACAGTTCAAGAACCAAAACAAAGGTCACAAAATATGCCAAAGCTCTAATCTTTATTTCTTATAATGGTTACAAAGGGTATCATTTCAGAATCTACAATTTAAAATTATCAATTAAAAATAATTAATTGGGCGGGCTGCCAATTAATTGGGTGACTCAGTGGTTTAGCGCCACCTTCAGCCCGGGACGTGATCCTGGAGACCCAGGATAGAGTCCCACGTCGGTCTCCCTGCATGGGGCCTGCTTCTCCCTCTGCCTATGTCTCTGCCTCTCTCTCTCTCTGTGTCTCTCATGAACAAATAAATAAAAATCTAAAAAAAAAAAAAAATTACCTTCTAAACAACATAAATAATTTAGTGTCAAATTTCCATGATATACAATACCATCCTCTAACTGTAAATGGATATTTGAATAATTTTACATTGCATCAGTAATTAAAGTTCAGTTAAAACATTTTTCCAGAATTTTCACTCAGCCATTTGACTCCTAAATTTGTATTTTTTTCCCTACAGGTTACAGCTATCTTTAAAGAAAAAAAGCATACATAAAAAAAAAAAAAAACAAGATGCTCAATAAAAGTATATTCTTATAGAAAAATAAGATAAATAGCTGATGTTTATTAGGCAGTATATTTTACACGTATCATAATATAGAAGCCTCACAGTCATCTTAAAAGGTAAGGACTGCTTATCTCACACTTGAGGAAATGAAGATTTAAAGATCTTAATGCGAAATGTCTGGGTGGCTCAGCAGTTGAGCATCTGCCTTTGGCTCAGGGCTTGATCCCACAGTCCCCGGATCGAGTCCCACATCGGGCTCCCTGCATGGAGCCTGCTTCTCCCTCTGCCTGTGTCTCTGCCTCTCTCTCTCTCATGAATAAATAAATAAAATCTTAAAAATAAATAAATAAAGATCTTAATGCACTTATCCAACATGATACAATGAGGAAGTATTACAGCAACCTATCTCTGAGATCCTAGCCACTATGCTTTAAAATGAACATTTTCCCCACACTTTAAGTTCTTTAACTTCAAGATGCACCTTAAAATTGTTGCTGTACTATGATTGCTATTGAAGCAACAATAATGTGGCAGCTGTCACTCCCTGTGCACACACAAATCTCCACAACACTAGTGCCAAACCTGTAGAATTTGAGTTGAAAGAAAATCCTAGAGATGATACTGGAACATTTTTTTTAATTCTTAAGAACCAAAAAATTGCTGTGGAAAGAGGTAAGAAGATCTATTTAGCAATACTTCCAAGCAACATTTCCAAAGTGGGAATCAAAACTAAGTTAGCTCCACGTAATTGCAAAACTGGTTTAAGAACTGAGCAGCAGTGGTTCTTGATTCTTTTTTAGAAATGCTGCCCAAAGATTCCATGTGAAAAAAAAGAACATTACTGAGTCAAAAAGTGATTCAAGAATTGGGAGTCTGAATGTAAAGAACTTTAGCAATTCTTTAACCAATTTATTTCATATCTATTTTCATTTTCAGGTATATGCAAAAGTTATAAATAAAATCTATGTCTCATTAATTCTGATAGAGTTATTTTGATAAATGTGAAAAATTCTAAATGGTAAAAAGCCTCAACAGTATGTTTTCCTTTTAAGTAGTATATAAAATCATGGTACAATATGCTATGATAGCAAAAAAGAGTGTTTACTATATAATTTACTACAGGACATCTTAACAGAGCTTCAGATATAACACCAATGAAATCATGCCCCTTTGTCCCAACTTCACCTTCTGACCAGGAGCTTATGCACCACATAGGACAAAAATCTGATAATCTGATAATTAATCAATATCATAGCACTGACACTTTCTCAGTTTTTTCAGGCTCATAAAATATAATATTTTTCCACTGAGTTTCCAATTTATTCAGTTCCTGATTTTCTTTATATTTTAGCCTACATATAAATTTTAAGGCTGGGGTAACAACTAAAAATATTTTAGGCATGTAAGCTACTTTCTTAAATTATCATTACCATGAAAAATTATTAACAAATTCATTGATTTTGTTAGTACTTTGGGCTACTCAACATTGTGATGCTTCTACGTTTTCCTAATTGGGCAAATTTATTACAGATTCAGAGTAAAAATTAATGTAATTCAAAGCTATGTAAGTGTAATTTTATACTATCAAATAAAAATGTGATGAACTCTATGAATTATTAGGCAAATTCTTTTTTTTGTGTGCTCTCCAAATTTTATTATTCTGACAGTTAATTAATTAAGTCTCCTTTTCCTCTCATACTAAGTTCTTTAAAGGAGGTCAGTATAAAAAAAACAAAAAATTCCCCATTTCTTAGTAGGTATTAAAATATAAAAATTTTAAAAAGGAAAATGGAGAAATAGCAGTGGAGCCAGAAAACAAATAGAAGCAGGAAATTCTGAGTAACAAAATACGCTAATAAACATTTTAAAATAAAAGACTTGAAATTTATCAAGAGGGGAGTAAATACTCGTGATTCTATTCAAATATTTGTTCCTGTCCTTCCATAATGAATGCTTTCCTTTGTA
The DNA here is from genome assembly GCF_048164855.1 of Canis lupus baileyi. NCBI lineage: Eukaryota > Metazoa > Chordata > Mammalia > Carnivora > Canidae > Canis > Canis lupus. The sequence continues at coordinate 9,492,681 of NC_132842.1, read as the reverse complement.
GAGCTTGACAGACTCCCTCCTGTGTCAGCATTTCTTTTTTAAGTTGATAGACCTAAGATTTATTTTTAAACATGGACCACAATAAATATGAAGTTGATTTGATTTCTGCTGTGCTACTGCCACAAAACTATTCCTAATATTCTCAGAGATGGTTAGTGATCACTGGTTATGGTAGGAAAAAGAGATAAAATTATCAGCTTAAGAGTTTGGAATCTTATCCTGAATATTTCAAGATGTTTTTCCAATCATATCCAAATGTTTCTATATTGTTAATCTCTCATATACATTTTATATCACAGTAAAATTTTGAAAGATAGCTTCTAAACTTTTATTCTATACCTATTAGGGTATTTAAGTTTGTCTTGATAGGACTCTATAGTGTATATATTATATATATATAGCATGTATTGTATACATACTACATATAATATATACTATACCACATATAATACATGCAAGTATACATAATACCTGTCATAACATACATGTGATATGTCATCAGTTTTATAATTTATTTAGATATATGCAGAAAATCAATGACTACTAATAAATGTTTCCCTTTAAACATTAGATTTGACTCATTAATAATTCAATAATAACTAGGGGTGAAAGAAATAATTTATTTGAATATCTCTTGTTAATGTCAAACAATGAGTTATTTTAATATATTTCACTTTCAGAAGCTAAAATCATCTCAGTGATTTACATCTTGTGTTCCTCTTTGCTATGTATTTATAAGGACCAGCTTAAGAGAAATTTTTAAGTTCTAGTAGAAATCAAAAGTAGGACATCTGAAAATACAATATGAACTTTTAAATAAGAAATACTAGCCCAGGGTGCCTGGATGGCTCAGTTGGTTAAGCTTCTTTTTTTGGCTCAGGTCATGATCCCAGGGTCCTGGGATCGAGCCCTGCATCAGGCTCCTTGCTCAGTGGGAAACCTGCTTTCTCCCTCTTCCACTTCCTCTGCTTATGCTTTCTTTTTCTGTCAAATAAATAAATGAAATCTTCAAAAAAAAACTAAAAGAAAAACATGAGTTGTTTTTATAGCCTCTTCCTTGAGAAACATAAGATATGCTGTACTTTTTTTTAATAACTTGTCACAACCGACTTCTGCTCATGTCAGAAACTCTGCTCAAGACAAAACTCTAAAATTTATGTCTTGAATGAAGAGTTTGACATCATAGTTCAAATTACTTCTACTGAAATTAATCATTAAAACTAAAGAGGAAATGGTACAGATAAATGTATAGCATAAAAGATACTTGTCATTGACAGAACTTTAGAATTTTAGAGCAACCTGGATAGTATTGTAACTGCATAGAGTAACAAGAGCATACTGAGGGAAGACAAAACAACAGGAATAATTATGTTATGTAAACAGATTTCAAATACAAAAAATCTGTTCTCCAAAGAACTTCCAAGAATTGGACTCTATAATTTAAGTTCACCATCTTCTGTTTTCCCTTAATCTTATATAAAATTAGGAACTCAAATTTGCTGTAGCCGTTTACTAATATGGAGCATGACACAGTCTTTGTTTTGCTTTCAAGGAGACTTATGTTAAATGCAATATAAATGAATTATTGGAAAAATAAGTTTTGAAACAAGGACATACCAAATATAACCCCCAAATTTGTTATTAGGTTCAAGAGGCATATATATCTTTGCCAAACTGCCATAAAATTTCTAAATTTTCTGTGTTTATCACACTACAAACAGGTTAACAATTTGCAAATAAGCACCAGTCCCCAGATCACACTCTGAGTAGCATTATCTCAGAGACCAAGAAATTATACACAAAAATAATAATTAGAAATTAGTGGCTAAAGCTTTATTCAAGTGCTAAGTACTTAGCAAGTTTGATGTTGAAGAATATGTATTTAAATCTAAAATAAACGTGCTAAATAGAACTTCCTTCTTCGTTAAGAAGTAGCTTTATCATTTTTTTTTATAATTAAACTTTTTTTTTTAAGATTTTGTATTTATTCATTCATGAGAGACACACACACACACAGAGAGAGAGAGAGAGAGAGGCAGAAGGAGAAGCAGGCTCCACATAGGGAGCCCGACCTGGGACTCGATCCTGGGTCTCCAGGATCAGGCCCCAGGCCGAAGGCAGGGCTAAACTGCTGAGCCACCAGGGCCACCCAGCTTTATCACATTTGAAGTCAAGTTCAGAGCTTGACATCTGAGTATGCAATTAATTTAAATTAAAAACAAACAAACAAAAAAACTTGGATCTTGAAAATAAAAGAAACTACAAGTTAATTTAATCTATTTTTTCTCAAGAGTAACACTGGTTGTCAAAGCAGTTCTGTAACAAATTCCTACTTGTCTGGTATAAAATATTACTTAATAAATGAGAGGTCTGGAGGATAGCTACAGGCAGCATAAACTGGACTGATGATCATCCACTGGTTTTAATCCAGAACTACTTCTGCTCTATTTCTACTACTTGAGAATAGTTGCTGGTATAATTCACGTTCTACATCAAGAAAATGGAAATAGGGTAATTTTAGGCTGAAAACAGAAACACAGTGCCTAAATATCATGATCATTCCAGTAGAAAGTCTTTGCTTCAATAAAATAGAAAGCTGAAAGGCTCTTCAAAAGATGATGTCATTTTTCAAGTTAGCTTCCAACTTTGTTAACAGCTTTATAAACCATATAGTTAATTGAAGGTAATATTAAAACCTGGCAACTTATAGAATAAGCCTTACAAAGTAATAAATCCAGAAATTATTAGTATGCATAATCTAAAGAACAGGGCTATTTGTTGTTGGCTGTATTACTGCGTATGTGTTCTGCTTTCTCAGTTCTCTAAAAGAAGTCTTGTTCTTTCCAATACTAAACTGCCATAATTAAAGAAGCATACTCTTTCCTATGTGACTTCTGAAGGCAAATATAACATCAATGAAAGAAATTATTATTAAAATTTATCAGGTTAAATTTTAATAATCGACACTAATAATGATAAAGACTAGGAAAAAAAGTGACTATATCTCTATTACCAGAGAAAATCAAACAGAAGGCAAATATATGGGCAGCAACTTCCCAGATCTAATTTCAATGTGTTGGCGGGGGTGGAGTGGGGTTCCTCCTGCCACAACACCAGGCAATTCTTGGACACCTCACTGATGTCTAAGAATTCAACTCTATTCTGACACTATCTACTGGAAGATAGTAAATAGATTCCACAGGTTAAGGGCTCAGTCCTATAAGACTGTCTTCCAACCCCTCACTTCAGATACCAGTCACAGCCCCAGGCTGTTAACTGTGCTTCTAGCCTACCAGCTTCAGATTGGAGGTCCCAACCACCTCCTCCTTATGTTCTTTTAATTTGCTATAGTGACTCATAGAATTCAGGGAAACATACTTGTTTACCAGATTATAATTTGATAAAGGATATGAATCAACACAGTCAGATGAAGAGGTACATAGAGCAAAGTGTGGGGAAAGGGGGCAGGGCTTCCATGCCTTCTTCATGCACTCTACCCTCCCAGCACCTTCATGTACTATTCGCCAACCAAGAATCTCCTTAAATCCAATCCTTTTGGGTTTTTATTGGGGGCTTCACTGACATCATAATTTACTAAGCTATTGGCCATTGCTGATTCAACCTATAGTTCCTCTCCCCTCTCTAGTCAGGGGGTGGGACTGAAAGTTCCAACCTTCTTTTTTTTTAAAGATTCTATTTATTTATTCATGAGAGATACAGAGATACAGAGACAGAGACATAGGCAGAGGGAGAAGCAGGATCCCTGCAAGGAGCCTGTTGTAGGATTCGATCCTGGACCCTAGGATCATGCCCTGAGCCGAAGGCAGAGGCTCAACAACTGAGTCACCCAGGCGTCCCAAGTTCCAACCTTCTAATCACATGGTCAGTCCTCCTGGCAACCAGGTCCTACCTATGGGCAGGGTCCAAGAGTCACCTTCATTAATAAAAAGATACCGGGGATCCCTGGGTGGCTCAGCGGTTTAGCGCCTGACTTTGGCCCAGGGCACGATCCTGGAGTCCCGGGATCAAGTCCCATGTCGGGCTCCCTGCATGGAGCCTGCTTCTCCCCCCTCCTGTGTCTCTGCCTCTGTCTCTCTCTATGTTTATCATGAATGAATGAATGAATGAATGAATGAATAAATAAATCTTAAAAAAAAAAAGATACCCATGTCACCTTTTTTTTTTTTTTTTCTTTTTTTTTTTTTACCCATGTCACCTTTATGGCTCCAGAGTATTTTCAGGGGCTGTGGATAAAGACTAAATATAACTGTGAAATATATTTTGGTTATTAATTTATCCTTTTTCTTTTTAAGAACTTTAATTTATTCATGAGAGACACACAGAGAGAGGCAGAGACATAGCCAGAGGGAGAAGCAGGCTCCCTATGGGGACCCTGTTGAGGGACTGGAACCCAGGACCCCTGATCACAAACCTGATCACGCCCTGAGCCGAAGTAGACGCTCAACCACTAAGCCACTCAGGCGTCCCTATTTTGGTCATTTAAAGAACTAAGTATATATTACTTATGTCTTTTTTTTAAATGGTAGATAACCAACAATTAAGCCAAAATTATATTCTAATGTCCTGCTTAATACTAAGATTCTATCCATACATAATGGTCCTAACAAAGGAATGAAACATTTCCTCACATATGGTTAGAACTCCTTCTCTACAATAGAAGAAATAGGCATGATAGATGGGATTCTGCTGAAATGAATCTAAATTCATATATTGAGGGATATCAGTATTCCTCAAATGTGCTATTGTACCTAAAGTTATTTAGAGTAAGAAAATTGTGTTTGTTTTTTTGTTTGTTTTTTAAGATTTTTAATTTATTTATTCATGAGAGACACAGAGAGAGAGGCAGAGACACAGGCAGAGGGAGAAGCAGGCTCCATGCAGGGAGCCCGATGTGGGACCCGATCCCAGGACCCCAGGATCACACCCTGGGCTTAAGGCAGGCTCTAAACGCTGAGCCACCCACGTGTCCTGAAAATTGTGTTTAAAAACAAATTTGACAGAAACCTAAATATAACATAATGCGGCATGGTTAACAAAGTTATTTTTAGTAATTATTTCATAAGGCCACATAATTGTATGCTATTAAAAAAAAAAGCAATGTATTATTGGCAAAGATTGTAGAAGTAAAGTTTTCTCTAGTGAAGCAGGATTTGCAACAACAGCAATCCCACCAACCAGATGTTCCTGACAACTTTCTTTTTAGTAATAAGGAAATTATGCTCAACGTCACTAGTTAATGAAAATTAAAATAAAATGGAAATTTTCACCCTAAGAACATAGAAAACATTGAAGTCTGACTAGAATATCAAATATTGAGTAGAGCATAGGGAAGGTAAATTAGTAATGTAGTCACTATGGAAAGTAATTTGGTTGTGTATAACAAACTTCAAAATATTATGTAGCCTATGATCTAGTTAATCCACATCTGGGTATAAAATCCAAAACAGATTTAAAGTACAAAATATATTCTGTATCAAACTATAAAATTTTTGATTGAGACGTGCAGTAGGAAATACATTTTATGTAATTGTGTTCTGGAGTTGTGATGTCTCATGAAAAAAATAAATGCCCTTTACTCTGACTCTTTCTACTACATTCTATTATTTTTTAATATGCAGATTCCAACCTATCTAAATTTATTTCACCACCTGCTTCATGAAAAACACTGCCCTAAAAAACTATAGCAATACGTACAAGACAATATCTGTAAGACTGTTAACTGTGGCATTGTTTAAAATAGAGAAAAAGCTAGATACAATTTATATGTCCATTGATAGGTAGATAATTAAAATGTAAAATACAATGTAATATTATGAAGCAGTTAACAGTTTAGCTATATAATATGCACAGATCTTAAAAATATAGTGATAAAAGCAAGAAGCAGAACAATAGTTTCAGAATTTTTTTATTTTTTATTTTTTATTATTTAAGACCTTTATTAACGGGTGCTTGCCGTTTGTTGACTTTTTTGAAAAAATCAAGTTGTAAACTTTTATTACAAATTAAAAATGAGGTTCTTAAAAATCTCAACTTGACCAGATATGAAACAATTTGAAAACCTTTAAAGGTGTATTGAGAAAAACCAGGCTTTTTTTTTTTTTTTAAACACGTTTATCATTACCAAAAAGAGACGTCTTTAGGTAAAAATAATAAAAACCCCATGCTGCATAGATAATGCAGATAGTTCTATTTATCTGGTCAATGGGCAAAAAGCAAGCACTTAAGGTCTTCAGCTCCAATCTTTTGTTCATTTCTTATTGCTGGAATTTCATCTTCATTTCTTCATGTTGGATGACTAAACCGGATGATGGTAGAGATGGTAAGCCGGCATTTACTCAGCCCCGCCCTGCTCAGCCTCGGGAGCGGACGAATTCTCAGCTGGTGGATCGGCTGCTTTTGTCTCTTTGCCATCTTGTGGTTTAGGGTTTTCTGGGCGTCTACGTCGGTAATTGAAGTTGCGGCGGTACCGACGTTGAGGTGGCTGCTGACCTTGGGTCTCATCTCCTTGATTTTCCTTATCTTCCTCAATTCCATCCTCTCTAGGCTGTCTTTGACGAGGAGGACCCCTACAGAATCGTGGTCTATAACCTCGATACATATTCTGTCTCACTGGTCTACCTTGTTCTCCTGCACCCTGGTTGTCAGCACCTTCCATCACTTCTCCCTGCACAGGAGGGTTGGAATACTGTGGTCGACGCCCGTAGGGTCTCCGCATGTAGTAAGGTGGGAACCGTCGCCTGCGGTAGGGCCGGCGCTGTTGGGCCTGGCCTTCGGGAGCACTTTCCGATCCCTCGTTCTTTTCCCCACTCTCACTATTCTGGTAATTCTGCTGGTAATTGCGTGGAGGACCCCTGCGACGTGGATAGCGTCTATAATGGTTACGGTCTGCTGCATATTTACTGCCTTGCACTGGAACTCCACCAGGGCCTGTAACATTTGCTGCCTCCGCACCCTTTTCTCCTTCAACAACATCAAACTCCACAGTCTCTCCATCTCCTACACTGCGAAGGTACTTCCTGGGGTGATTCTTCTTTATGGCAGTCTGGTGTGCAAATACATCTTCCTTGCTGTCATTCCTGTTGAGGAAACCATATCCGTTTCTTACATTGAACCATTTTACTGTTCCCAAAACCTTCGTTGCGATGACCTTCTTGTCCCCGCCGGCAGGCGCCGCGGATGTGAGGCCGCCCGGGCCGCCGCTCCCTGCGCCGCTGCCCATGGTGCCGGGCTTGGTGTCGGCGGCGCTGAGGGCGGGGGCGGCGGGCGGCTGCTGGGTCTCGGCCTCGCTGCTCATGGTTGCGGTGATGGTGACTGGGGCCGGCTGCGGCAGCTGCGGCTCCTCCCGGGGTGTGATGGTAACTAGGCCGGCGGCGGCGGTGGGGCTGCTCAGGGCTCTCTGGGGTCCGCTCTCCGCTCCCGCTACCGATCGATCTCTAGTTTCAGAATTATATAGATTTCCAGCAATATATTATGATTACGAATGTTTATACATACATATATATATAAAATTATTAAAATGGCCAGTGTGTATGTATATACGTGTGTATATGTGTGTGCACGCGCGTGTATATATATATAAATATATCAATTCACAGAGAAGTAGGAGGTTCTCAGACAGTAGTAAAGACAGGTTTGAGAGACCTTTAGTGATATAAGTCATGTTTTAATTTTTAAAGAATATTTAAATGTTACTTGAAAAATATTTGGAAATAGTTGCAGCAAGTTTTGAGATAGGAATAGGAGTAGAATGAATGAATGGAAGTAGATGTGAGAAAGAATAAGGTATAGAAGAGTAGAACTAGGTGTACATTTCCATACACTTACATCAATGAATAAGAGAGAAAAAAGCTGGGGGGTGTGTGTGTGGGAGGACCAAAATCATAAGGACTAAGGGAAGATTAGGGAGGTATGTAGCAACAGCTGGGGGCAAAAAGCATGAAGTGGATTGAAAAGACAGGAAGAAAAGGCCTAACAACTGGTAAACTGATCCATTCCTCATTGGTGGTTCAACTGTATAAATAAAAGGGTGGCAGCTTAGTGGGAAAGTACTTAGCAACTCTGTTTACACAGACAACAGAAAGTGCCACTAGAGTGGCAAATTGAACTGTGCAAGGCCAATTAACCCTTTCACCTTAGTGTTTTATACTAGCTATCTTACTTAATGTGCCTCTGTTAGATCTACACTGATGTGTTAGAACCAAATGTAATTATAAATCATTGTTACATGTATTGATGAATTCTGCAAATTCCATGAAGCATATCCATTTTATTTAGTGTTCTGAATACCTTCTTTGCTCCTCTCATCTGGTTTTAATTAAGAATGCTTTGAAAGGAAGAAAGGTTATCCAAAAACTCAAACTACACATGTCCTTTATTAAACTATGAATTGATTACTACTCAAGTTTTCTGGCCTAAAGGATTTTTTTTTTTCCAGTTAAATTCACCTCAAATTTCTTCTAGATAGTCCGGGGAAAATTAGGGAAAGAAAAACACATTTGAATGAACAAAAATATAATAGAGAAATCCTAAAATGCATTGAAGAGGTCTGTAAACCAACTAGCTGCTGTATAAACAGTTATGTCTATACTCATGATTTACTTCTGAGAACTTTGCATCTTGAAGGCTATATAATACAATTAAAAAAAAAAAGACAGTGAATACATTTATTGTTGAAAATTGTATTCATTGTCTTGATTCCAAAATATAGTCATGTATCTTATTAGAACCACCTATATTTGAGAGCAAGGATCACACGTTACACATGTTCTATCAAACCTAAAAAAGTATCATACACTTTATATATAGGCATGAAAATAATTGGTAATAACCAATGAGAAATGGTGGCATATATGAAAGGCTTGTTTCTGTGATGCAGGAGGGCCAATAATAAAAGCTTGTATTGTTCAATAGTAAATTAAGGCAATCCACATAAACATTTATTCCTTAATCCTTTTTTTATTATTCTTTAATCCTAACACTCTTTTCCCTACTATCCACAGCTCCCAAAGTCTTCCAGTATCATTCCATTATTGGCTAAAATTCCATGTCAAATCTTCTTCTGGCCATGATTTAATCTTAATAGCAATACTTCCTTTTTTTTTTTTTTTTTTTTTAAGATTTCACTGATTTGAGAGTGAGAACAAGCACAAGAGGCAGGGAGGGGCAGTGGGAGAAGGAGAAGTAGACTTCCTACGGAGCAGGGAACCCAACACAGGGAACCCAACACAGGGCTCTATCCCAGAACCCTGAGATCATGACCTGAGCCAAAGGCAGCTGCTTAACCAACTGAGCCACCCAGATACTCCAATAGCAATACTTGTTAAAATGCTAATCAAATACTGGGGAAAATACCAACAGACTTTTTTAGGTGGGCTTTTTTTTTTTAATTTTTATTTATTTATGATAGAGAGAGAGAGAGAGGAGAGAGAGAGAGAGAGAGAGAGAGAGAGAGAGAAGCAGGCTCTATGCACCGGGAGCCCGATGTGGGATTTGATCCCGGGTCTCCAGGATCACGCCCTAGGCCAAAGGCAGGCCCTAAACCGCTGCGCCACCCAGGAATCCCTTGAGGTGGGTTTTAAAGGAATACACATTGTATTTCCTAACGTAATAAAGATTAATCCCAGTCTGAAAAAGTAACACTTGCTTTTAGGAGCAAGGGACTTTTCCTAGTTCTGCCTTTTCTCAGTTCTTCCCAATGGTTAACAAAAGACAAGAGAGATGGAGAATTTGGCTTACATCATGCTACAGAGATTATGTTTATTGACCTCTACAGGTAAGTTAAAATCAGTGGATGAAGAGAAGGAGATAGCTTCTGCCTTTATTGAAGTCTCTTTTTGAATGCAGGTCACCCACTAGGTTCCCCTATTACTCTTTTCTTCCATAATAACACCAGCAAAACCACTGCAAAAGCAACCAATCAAAACAAGCAGCATCCGTGAAGACCAATGGTAGGACCAATGAGCAACAGAAGAAACAGTGATAATTCCAAATCTGCTCTCATGAATGAGCCTGAGGATAGTATTGATGCTTCTTTGTAAGTAAATAGAGTACTGTGGACACTCAAGCACAAAAGCAAATCTCAACACTTACTACTTTTTTTTGCCTCCCAAAATGTAAGATTTTATCTAAGTGAGTTTTAAAAAAGAAAACTACTGAATTTCAAAAATATAAAGACAAATACAATGATAGACTATGACAAGTAAACATAGGTTATTTACCTAAAAGTTACAATATAAATAGTGCAATTAATTAATTTACAAAGCTCAGTTTCTCTAAAGCACTTATTACAAGGTCTTCTTTAGGAATTCACTGCCTTTTTTTGTAGATGTGTTTACCAACCATAATACAAATCAAAATCATTCTAAAGGAGAAATAATTTCCAAAAGTAATGATTATTAATTTAACCCAAGTAAGGATGTATATAAGTACAGATATTTCTTCCTAGTTCCCTTCTGAACATTCTAGTCCTACAGCCAATTTTGGACTAAGTTTAGAATTGAAGTTTAGAATTGAGTTTAGAATTGAATCCCAGTGCAGAGCACCAAAATACACATGCCCAAGAGCAAGCAGTCAATTGCCATGATTATTTTTACATTAAATAAAACAAATACATCCTAATATATGTAACATAACATTTAAGTTAAAAGTCAAGAGGCTTATGTTCTCATACTGACCCTACATAAATCATCATAGATCACTCTGGATAATAAAGGTTGATAATAGGTCTTTTTTCTCTTTTGGAAAGCTGATTAGATTGTCTAATATAAACATTCTTTGAAAAGTCTACAATAAAGTAATAAATAGGGAAGCCCGGGTAGCTCTGCGGCTTAGGGCTGCCTTCAGCCCAGGGCGTGATCCTGAAGACCAGGAATCGAGTCCCTCAACAGGCTCCCTGCATGGAGCCTGCTTCTCCCTCTGCTTGTGTCTGCCTCTCTCTCTGTGTCTCTCATGAATAAATAAATAAATAAAATCTTTTTAAAAAAAAGTAATAAATAAAAAAAATTTCAAAGTAACAAGAGGAAAAAACCCATTCCCAAATTATTTTGGTACATTCTGTACATTAAGCCAACAGTTAGATGATATTTAACTGCAAAAACTTTTTTTTTTTAATTTTAAATGAGGATGTCTAGTTTGTATATAGGAACAATTGGCTTACTTTGTAATTTGAATTAGCTTCAGTAGTTTTTTTCTTAAAGATCTTCTCTTCAAAAGTCCTCCCACCTTTCTCTCTCCTCATCAACAAAATACATATTGATAGAGTCAGATTTTTCTTGATTAACTCTTTTTAATATTTAATATAGTATTTAAGAAGTACTAAAGAATATAAAACATAAACAGCACTAGCCACCTGCAAGCACATCTCCATCAAGAGAGGGAAATCTTAGCGCACCTGATTGGCTCAGCCAGTGGAGCAAGTGACTCTTGATCTCGGGTTTGTAAATTCAGGCCCCACATTGGGTGTAGAGATGGCTTAAAAATAAGTATCTTAAAATAAGCACACACAACAACAACAAGAGGGAAATCTTAACAAGGGAAGGAGAGAAAGAGCAAGAGAGAAACACAAATGCAAACTGTGAAAGAATTTTCATTATTTCTTGAAGCAAGATTTTGTAGTACTTGTATACTGATAAAGTAATGTATACAATTCAGAAAACCAGCCTTGAAGTAAAGTGAGAAAGTCAATTAGCAAGTGAAAAGATTGGCTCAGAATCTGGTGAGACTGGGGTCAGCAACTTCTTTTTTTAAAGGTGGTTTAATTAAAGCAAGAGGACTGGAGCAGTGGGCAGGAAGGGCTGCCTGGGGTCAGCAACTTCTTAAGCTTCAAGTGCATTCAGCAGAACTAGGCAATATTAAGGCACAGACAGGTGGACTGTTTACAGACAACACATAGCAGTCTATCAATTGACTTGATTTTGTCTTGCAGTGCTACCAAAATATTTCCTATCTATAAAGAACAGGAATCATATCATATACTGCCTTCAAGGATTCATAAAACCTAACACGGTGCTGGAGACTAACTATAGAATAGATGAAGGAATATAAAGAGGCACAGGAAAAAAGGCAAAGATTTTAAGACAATTGAAACATATGCAAAATCACTACCCAAAGGGGTCCCTACAAGACCCAAGGATCCAAAGGCTAAAATACTTTTAAAAAACTAAAAACAAAACAAAACTATATCACAAGGCTCTCTGTAACTTCAGCATGTGTATGTTCGTTTGATGTTATCAGAAACATCTAAGCCTATAAAAAATACCAATATCAACTCTGGTTAAGCACTCTCGTGAGGCCCACACATAATAGCAATCAGTTACTCAGCATATTACAGCTTAATTAGTGCTGCGACATGTACTTCCTTAACTTGAACTATCTTGTATGTGATTAGTAAACAAAGGAATGAGGTCCTTATAATGCAAAAGTTGTGTTAGCACAACATGGTTTTCTCCCAGCACACTCATTTTAGTAAGGGATCCAAGACAAGATTTCTCACAATTAAAGAAAGTCTTAGAAATATATGAAGACCTTAGAAAATAGTTAAAAATCTACAGAAATTCCTTCGTTCAATGTAAGTAGTAGCTGGTTTACAGACATCAAGAACATCTATGGTTTCTATTATGCAAAGTTATCTGTTGAAGCCATGAGTACAGCTAAAGTCGCAGCAAAAACATTTCCTCCATTTTTAAACTTACAGATCAGTGAAATGGGTTCTACTCTGATTCATACTTAAAATTTTTATTCAAATGATCTTAAAAACCTATTATCTCAAATAAGGAAGCATGAGCACAAGTTAAAGGATTCTAAGAACTGACTGACTACAATGCCAGGTAAAAATGCTGACGGACGTTTAATTAAAATTTTTAAAGTATTGTTTCAGTCAATGCTTATAAAGTTCCACAGAGGGTTGCATTAAATCCTTTTCTCCTATAAATTCTATTTTTCTTGACAGTGTTATTTTGAGGAACAAGAAAGCCACACATTGAGTAATAGCAGAAATAACTGTTCTTGGATCTGGTCTATCTAGATAAAGTAGAAAATAATGGAAAGCAAATTAAAGACAGAATTCCAGTAGGAGAGATATCCTTATTTACTTCTTTCACCATCGCTTCTGGTAAAACTTTCAAGTCAGTCAGATTAAGTTATAATGAATAAAAAGACTATCAATCTTTTCTTGCTTACCTACTCTGAGCAATCTGTTCTAGGCCTTCAATGCCTTCACTGTTTTTAGTAATAATCAAAACTTTATTCTCCCATGGTTTTCAATTTTCTTCATTCTGATTTTTTGTCTAGTTCCCCAGCTAATCATTCTTTCTCAGAATCAAAACGTAACAGACTTACATGTATGGAGAGTCAAATGCTAAACACTGTGCTAGATATATGAAAGAAACGTGGCAGCAAACAACAAAAGATAAAAATCCAAATACTAAAGAAACTATATAAATAAACATATTTTCTAGTTCTTTCCATTGGGAAATACTACATGCAATGATGCCACAGAAGTAACAGGCACACATATTTTGGTTTCTAAATGCTATACTTCAATGAAAAGAACCAATGCTACTTGCAGAAATGACTGATTCCAGAGCTGGGGCAGTGAGAATTACATGATAAGTCTGGAGCATCTTATGGTGCCAGAAAATAAGTAAGTGTCCTGAAAAAGAGTAGTAATCTTTTCAAAGGGCAAACTTTTGGTTTCATTTGGTTCTTCCATTGTTTTCCTGTTTTTATTTCATCGGTTTCTGCTCTAATCTTATAATTTCCTTCATTTTTCTTGCTTTAAGTTTAATTTGCTCTTTTTTCCTTCCTTGTGTCTTAAGGTAAATGCTTAAGACTATTGATGTGAAATCTGTCTTCTTTGCTGATAATAGGTATTTAAAGCTACAAATTCCACTTAGGTATTGTTTAACTGCATCCTCTAAATGTGATATGTTCTGTTTTCATTTTCATTCAGTTCAAAATATTTTCTAATTTCCCTTGTGATTTTTTTCTTTGACTCATGGGTAATTTAGAAATGTGTTAAGGTCCAAATATTTGGGGATTCCCAGGTTTGTTTCTGTTGTCCATTTCTAATTTAACTCCATTGTAATAAGAGAATATACTTTGTATGATTTTAATACGTTTAAATATACTGAGGCTTGATTTATGACCTGGTATATGAACTATCCTGCAAATGTTCTATGTGAACTTGAAAAAAAAAAGTGTATTCCATTGTTCTTAGGTGGTGTGTTCTATAGATGTCAGTAATGTCAAGTTGGTTGACAGAGTTATTCTGGTCCTGTATATTCTTCTTGATTTTCAGTCTAAGTATTCCATCATTTATTGAGAGCTGTGTATTAAATTATTATTGCTGATTATCTATTTCTCCTTTCAATTCTGTGTTTTTGCTTCATGTATCTTGGAGTCCTATTGTTAGATGTATATAACTGTTGTATATTCTTGATGAATTATCCTTATCACTATGAAATGTCCCTCATTTTCTATAGTAATATTTTTGTCTTCACGTCAATTTTGCCTAACAGTATATTTGCATAACAGTATATTTATTAGTATATTGGTATATTGCCTAATATTATTATATTGCCAACATAGTATAATGCTTGTACCATCCTTTTACATTCAACCTATTTGTGTCTTTGAATCTAAAGTGTCTCTTGTAGAAAGAATACAGTTGGATCTTTTTAAAATCCAGTCTGACATTCTCTACTCCTTTATTGGAATGTTTAATCTACTCATATTTAATTTAGTTACTGATATGGTTAGATTTATGTCTGCCATTTTGCTATTTGTTTTCTATGAATCTTGTGTCCTCCCCTCCATTTCTCCTTTATTGCTCTCTTTTTAGTTACATAGCTTCAGATATATCTTAGTGTTCCATTTTACTTTGTTAGAATTTTCACCACATAAATTGTTTATTTTCTTAGTGGTTGCTCTAAGGATTATAATATATAACTTATCAAGATGTACTTCAGATTAATATTCACCTTTTACTGAAAAAATAAACACTGTTCTATTACAGCTCCATTTCTTCCCTCTTTGTGTTATCATCATATATAGTAATCTTTATATAAGTTCAACAAAAGAGTTTTATCATTGTTTTATGTAATTTTTTTTTCTGTTTTTTTCCTACATATTTATATTTTCTGTTTTTTTTTTTTCCCCTCCTTTACATAGATTCGAATTACTCTCTCGTATCATTTTCTTTCAGTTTAAAGAACTTTGGTATTCTTTTTTTTTTTTTTTTAAGATTTATTTATTTGAGAGACAGAAGAGGCACAAGCAGGGAAAGGGACAGAGGGAGAAGTGGGCTCCCTGCTCAGTGGGGATGTTAGGCTCAATCCCAGGACCCTGATATCATGACTGGAGCTAAAGGCAGTTGCTTAACCAACTGAGCCACCCAGGTACCCCTTCTTTTAGTATTTCTTGTAAGACAGGTCTACCAGCAATGAATTTCTTTAATCTCTGCTTATCTGGAAATGTCTTTATTTTACCTTCTTCTTGAAAGGTAAGTTTGTAGGACATTAAATTCCTGGTTACAATTTTTTCTTTCAAAACTTTGAATATCCAGCCCACTATTTTCTAGCTTCCATTGCTTCTGATGAGAGGTCAGTTTTTAATCATGTCACCATCCTATATGATTTTTAAATTTTACTTTCAAGATTTTCTCTTTATTTTTAAAATTTTACAATTTGTGATTTGCTTAGGTAAGGATATCTTTGTGTTGATTCTACTTGGAGTTTCTTGAACTTCCTGGATGTATAGATTAATATTTTTTTCCCTCTTTTTCCTTCTCTTGTCCTTCTGAGATTTTCATTACATACATGATGATATGCTTGATTGTGTCCCCCAGGTTTTTGAGTCTATTCATTTTTCTTATTCTTTTTTCTGTTTTACAAACTGAATCATTTCTACTAATCTGTCTTCAAGTTTGTGGATTCTTTTGTCATCTCAATTATGCAGTTGATCCCATTTAGTAAAAAGTTAATATCTTTTTCAACTCCAGAATTTTGATTTGGTTTTATTTTTTAAATTTCTATCTATTTTTTTATGTTTTCTATTTGTTGAATCAGTTATCATATTTTTCTTTAAAATGACTTCCTTTATTTCTTTGAACTTCAAAGTTTTTTTGTTTTTTGTTTTTTCGAACTTCAAAGTTTTGCCTGCTAAATATAACAGCTGGGCCCATTTAAACAAAATTTCTATCGATTTCCATTTTTTCCCTGAGTACAGACCACGTTCTTGTTCCTTTGTATGTATCACAGATTTTGTTGAACACTGGATATTTGATAATATATTGGAGCGACCTTAGATTCTAATTGCTTCCTTGCACTGGAGCTTGCTCTTCTGTTTTTGTTTGTTTAATGACCTGACAGGGATTATTCTATGGAGTCTGTCTTCTGTGTGTTGTGTAGCTGCTGAAATCTGTGCTCGGGTATTTTTTTTTTCCTTCGTTTTTATCTTTAAACTTGCTCTGCATAGTTTAATGATTAGTCAATCATTAGCTAGAGATTGTGCTCAAATATCTTGGGCCAGTAAAGCTTCTACTTTGTGATGATGGGTCTGTGTGCCAGCAGGGGTACATATTCACAGTTTAGGCATTTTATAAGTCTTTTGAGGCTCTTATTTTCTGTTCAACCCTCTTGGGTCTCATCTGTACATACACAACACCTCTTGTTCAGCCAGGAATGTGTGAATACCTAGGGCTTTCTCCATTCCCTCCATAGCCTTCTAGATTATAATGGACATGTGGGATGTTATCCTGAAATAGTTGTTTTGACAATTTTGTGAAGTTTCATCATTTGGGGGGAGGAGGAGCAGATTTACTGAGCTCCTTACTACATTAGTCGAAAAGCCTTGTCTTTCACTCTCTTTCTCTTTTATAGCACCCTCTATATTATGACTTCCAAATATTTTTGGTTGTATAAACTACTATTCATTAAAAATTTTTAAATTTTGGGGGATCCCTGGGTGGCTCAGCGGTTTGGCGCCTGTCTTTGGCCTGGGGCACGATCCTCGAGTCCCGGGATCGAGTCCCACGTCGGGCTCCCGGCATGGAGCCTGCTTCTCCCTCTATCTGTGTCTCTGCTCCCCCCCCCCCCATGAATAAATAAATAAGTCTTAAAATTTTTTAAAAATATTTTGTATTTATATTTGGATTTTAGATATCTTTCTTCATTAACTCATATGTAGCCTATTACTGTACTAATATATGGTATGTTCTAAACATTTTTCCTGAGCCCAACAATTATCTTTTGCACCCTAGGCAAAGTAAGTACTTGCTCTTCTACCCAGAAATCTAAACCAGGGACAGGTCATACTTTGCTGATGCCTGCTGTAAGCCAGCACTGTCCAATACAATATAATGCAAGCCACATGTGTAACTACATTTTCTAGTAGTCACATTATAAAAAAGGAAAAATATGTAAAATTAATTTTAATATTTTATTTAAATCAACTTATAAAAATATTTTCAGCATGTAATATTAAAAGTTACTGAGATATTTTACACTATTTTTTATACAGTCTTCAAAATCTAGTGTATGTTTTATATGTACAACACATCTCAATGAATAAGCCAAATTTTTTATGGTTAAAGTGAAATGTAGTCCTAACCAAAGAGTAAAGTTGTATTCAATGGAAAAGTATTTTGTACTCCTTCAGTTTTAAAATTTTAAGTTAATTAAAATCAAATAAAATGTAAAATTAATGTTCTTAGTCCAGCCACATTTCAGTTGCCTGACAGTCAGTCATATGTGGCTAGAAGCTACAATACTGGACAGCACACCTCTAAACTATATATGCACTGCGAGGACTGAAGAAGTTATAAATAAGCCTATAATGTAGCTGGTTATTCAGTTGAATCTATAATACACTATATACATATATTTAAAAATTCAGAAAAATAATACAAAGTTAAGAAGCACTGAAGTATGGTCTTACCCTCAAGACCTATTAGTTGGCTTTCTTGGCCAGGATACTATTGTGTTTGTTTGCCGGAAAGAAAAATTATATCTATAGCATATCCTAAGTATATTTACAACCATAAAGCTACTTCATTTGACCTATGCTATTAATTTCTCAAGTGACTAACATCTGAAATTTGATAAAATAGGTTCTGATTCACTGAAATAATTATTAGAAATTACTTAATATTTTTACAATAACAAAATATATAGACGGGTTTTTTAAGTCTAAAGTTGTTTGTCTTATTTAATTTCCCATTTATAACTCTATAAGTTATAAGTTAAAGGCAACTTAAATATCTGTTCAATTTATCTAATAAACACGAAGATATACTGTTAATTTGGTTTATCTAATTGTGATTTAATTATATAACATTCTTCTTCCGAAAATAAAAGAATTTACATGAGCATGTATTATTAATACTAACAGAACTCTAAAAGGAAACATTCACTGCTAAATAAAATAATTCTACTAATCCCACAATTCAAACTGTTCCCATTACTCCATGTTACTTTTTTACCTTTTGCACATATAAAACTCATACAAAATTATAACCAAATGTGAATACAACTTGATATTTGGCTTTTTTCACTTACATCGTAAATATTTTTCCATGTTGCTGTATACTTTCCCATACAGTATTATTAATGATTACACATCAGGCCAAGGATATGTCATAATTTACTGAAAGTCTCCTGTTAAAATTTGTTTCTAATTCTTTATTATTAGTAGTATTATCAAAAGAACTAATGAATTAACAAATATGAAAAACAGGCTTTGTTATAAGTTTCATAACAATCTAGATAGCTTTGCAATTCTATTCTGTCACAAAAACAAAGGTTAGAAACATTACTGGAGAGAACTGCTGCAGAGATAGTATTGTTATCCACACTAGAAAACCAACAATGACTATCTGCAAGTGAAATGTCTTTTTTTTTTTTAAAACGATTTTATTTATTTATTCATGAAAGACACAGAGAGAGACGCAGAGACACAGGCAGAGGGAGAAGCAGGCTCCATGCAGGGAGCCTGACGCAGGACTTGATCCCAGGACTCCAGGATCACACCCTGGGCCGAAGGCAGACGCTAAACCGCTTAGCCACCCAGGGATTCTCGTGAAATGTCTTTTAAAAAGATTATACCACTGTTCTCTTCCATGTTAGTATCTTTAAAGACTTTCCAGAGATTAACAACTAAATATTAAATGTACATAATAATTACAAAACAAATATGTTCCTCAGATTGTATGTAAACTGATACTTAATTCCTACAAATCTAGAATGAAAGAACTTTTTATCTTTCCTTATAAATCTGAAGTGTATACTTCTTTCTTTAAATCATTTGTTGAAGCTTCAATTAAGGATCATCCAATTCCATGAAGCTAATATCCACTGAAATTCTAGGATTTTAGTAGTGTCATCAAGTTTATTACTAAAACAGTTTTCAGTGAGGTTAACCTTCACTGTACTATGTTTTGTTTTGTACATCTTTGAAGACTGAATATGAGAGAACATAATGTTATTTAGGCTCAGAAAGAGAAGGTATTTTTATGAGGTTTGCAAGTATAGCATATATTTACAGCTGACATGACACTACCTGCATAGAACTTAATGTTAGGACCATTAATTTCCCCCAGCAATGGTTTTTATGACATGTATCTTGAGTTTCACTGTCTTTCTCCCCACCTACCATATTTTTCTAACTAGGTTCAAGACAAAAATCAGAACCCTCCTCTGTGGGTCTCCAACAACGGGGCCATCCATATACATCACTCTGAGGTAATAGGATCTACTTACTACATTCATATTCAAAGCTTTGAGGGATCCAATTATTTCAGAAATGTTACTTGACTGTTTTAGCACCCAGACCTGGATAAAGTCTAGGAATAGTGGTCAGAAAGCGGATGGCCTACTGTCCCTTTTAATACCTAATTAATCTCTTATATTGCTGTGAATAATAGGCCTGAATATATTTCTCGATGATAAATGGTAAATGTTCTTAGATAACAGGAAAACTAGCATTAAAAATAATAACTATTATAAAAAAATGCAGCTTTTAAAAACATTCTAGGGTTACAGTAGCACTGCAAGCATTGAGGGACTTCCTCCCTAACCTCCTCCAAACACATACCAAAGATAAAATTTAAAGAGAAAAATCACAAACACCTAGCTATGAAAAACACTAGTTAAGTATCTCAGTAGATTAAAAAAAGAAAAGAAAAAGGAAACTTGTAGCCCTAATTAGAGCTTAAGGTATAGGCCTACTGGACTCTACACCTACAAGTAGGCAGTAATTGGAAGTAGGACTCTCACAAAGTAATGAGGGCTAAAAGTACTCTACAAAAGGCCTGGGATCAGAGCCAGACTAAGTGCTTGAAACCAACAGTTGCAGTAGGACTCTACCACCTGCAGGGGAGGGAAAAACATAAAAAGCAAAAATGCCACTCACTACCTGAGGCTATAGCTTATAAAATATTATGTATCCGGGATGGTAAGAGGCCATGGTTTCAGCCCCACAGCTGAGACCAGGCCAAGGGATCTGCAGGCTTGGTAGCTGGATCTGCAGTGGCCCCAATATAACCTCAGGAGGGAGCCCTAAGCTGCCTATATGAGTAAAAGCCACTGTGAAGTCTCTAGGGAGGGCTGCATAAAAGGGGGTAGAGAAACTCCAACTCAAGATGAACTTGTGAACTAAAATTTTACTGACATTTTAGTTATAAAAGAGTAATTATTTCCTTTAAGTTGAATCACCTATGTGCAGTTCTTTAGTAATCTCAAAGTCTATGATATTTTCATACTATAATGAAAAGAGGTTTTTAGTAGACCCACAACCTGTACAACTGCACACATGCATTCTGCTTTAAGAGTCTATAACAACTTCTGGGTACAATTTTAATTAAATTACTCTTGTGGCCCATATTATCAAAGCTGACATACCCCAAATCATCTTGTTTTCATTTCCTAGAAATTTCCTGTTGCTGACTTTGATGACCTCAGGGAATCATTTATAGTAATCTCAAATCATGCTCAGTGTAATTCTAAGACAATTGTAACTATGGTGGCTTGGGTCTTCTCTAGGGTGGATTTAGTACATTTCTAAAGACCATGAAAACAAGAAGGTCTCTCAAGTTGCCTGTATATTTTATTTTTAATACCTTTATTGAGGTATAACTGATACACAAAGAATTGTGGGTTGTAGTTGTTGTTTTTAAGTAACCCTACTACCATAGAATCAACAAGTAACTATTTCCTTTGTGCATTTTATTTTAAGGCATTTCAGAGCAATAATTTTAGGGAATATATATTTAGGGGTACTCCAAAATAAGATTATAAATGAAGCTGGAAGTAGATAAGAACTATGATTTTAGCTTTACATAAGAATAACATTTCCACTGAGTACTACAATCCAAAAACTCAATAGGCTGCTTCATAAACTCATTGTTAGAGGTAAATAAAATAGAGTGGATGACCATCTGCCAAAGAACTATAGAGAGATTCAGGATTCCTATATGAGAAAATAGGTTAGATATTGGTGAGATCTTTTCCAACTTCAGGATTCTATCACTGGTTTTTAAATTTTTGTTTTGTTTCTTTTTTTCACTCAACATAGAATTTTTTACATTTCTGACCCCAGTGCAATTTCTTTCTTGTACCAGGATTTTTTTTTTTTTAGTTTATTTATTTATTTACTTGAGAGAGGGAGAGAGAGAGGGAGAGAGAGAACATGCAGGGTAAGGGGTAAAGGAAAGGGAGAGAGAATCTTAAGCAGACTCTGCACTAGGCAGGGAGCCTGACACCAGAGTCCATCTCACAATCCTGAAATCATGACCTGAGCTGAAATCAAGAGTTGGGACACTCAACTGACTAAGCCACCCAGGTGCCCCCGTACCAGGATTACTTAAAACAACAATAGCTACATATAAAAATCATCAACATTAATATCTACTTCTTTTCCTCAGTTGTATATGAAATTACAAAAGGTAGAGTCAAAAAGATCAGCAATTAATTATTGAGTCTAAAGGAAAGCAATACTTACTAGGAGCTATATAGAGGTGGCAGAGACAACTAGTAAAAACGGATGACTTGTTACCCCTGATTAAGAGCTAAAATACTGGCACACAAATAGAAATGGATATAGAAATCTCCCTTAAAATCATTTAATTAGGGGCTCCTGGGTGGATCAGTCAGTTAAGTGTCTGCCTTCAACTCAGGTCATGATCCCAGTGTCCTGGGATAGAGCCCAGCATGGACTCCCTGCTCAGCAGGGAGTCTGCTTCTCCCTCTGCCCACTCCTCATGCTTCTCTCTCTGTCTCTCAAATAAAAAAAATCATAAAACAATAAAGTCATTTAAAGATATAATACTCAAAATAGATGACAGTAAAGAATATAGCAACTATTTCATAGCTAGCAATATATTTGATGGATGAGTTTCAAAATAAATAGAAAGAATGGAAAACCTCAAAGTTAAAATTACAAACTAGGAACATTGAAGCAACACTGAAAACTTAACAATATTAGTAAGACTTTAAGAATTATCAAATATAACAGGCAAGTCAGCAAAAGCAAATAACCCATTTGAATTAAGCTGATTATCTGAAAACACCCTTATTAGCTCTGTATGCATGGACATTGAGCTCTGTATGCATGGACACTGAGAACCCACTGTCCCTAGAAGAGTAGCATGCACTATACTAACAGCTTTTATAGGTCAAAGAAAAGAATGGAAAATGTACAGATAACTAGGAAGATGATATCTAGCATAACTGAAACAATCTAAAAACAAAAAAAAGCAACAAAAACTATGCTGAGTTAAAATACAAAAGGAAAAAAAAGATGGCAATGACGACTACAAACTATGTCCCTGACAAAATGGAAATAGCAGTTAGTGATTTTACCCAAAAATATTTAGGTATATGTATACAACACAGAAATGTTGATTTCCTAAACCTGTGCTTTCTAAAGTCGTAGCCATCTGCCATATTTAAGCACTTGAAATGTGCTAATACAATTCAGAAACCAATTTTTTAATTTTATTTGATTAATTTACATTAATTGTACTTCTGAATCAAAGTATACTAGAAGTATAAATGTAAAATACATACCAGATTTTAATGACAGTAAAAGCTAGAATGTGAACTATTAATAATTATTTAAAATGTGATTAAATGTTGAAATACTTTTGATACACTGAATTAAATATATTATTAAAATTAATTTAATCTTCCTTTTTTACTTTTTAAATGTAGCTTTTAGAAAATTTAAAATTATGTTTGTGGCTTGTATTATACATCTATTGCACAGTGTTGCTCTAAGGGATCAATGGGTTGAAAAAGTGTTAAATGCCCCAAATTTGAAATCTATGTCAGTCAGGATTTCTAAGTAAAATATTATTTATCTCCTAATGTCACAAATATTACTTTAGGCTACTCAGAATTTGTATATTTATATATTCCAAAGTCATTTGTATACTCTTCACACAGAAGATTGGTACAAATCATTAAAGCATTCCTCTGAGGCCCGAACTATGGTAATGTTTAATGGTTATTTCAACCAGAATGAATCATCAAGTATCTGAAGGACACTGATTCATCAAAGACTTATTGATTCTTTTTATATTCAGATTCTCCCACTGATATGGTAAATAATGCTTTTTCATATATAAGAGCTAAATAAGATCTTTACTATAGCAAAAATTTTATTAAGACTAATTTTAAGACAATTATATCTCTATATATGTGTGTATCTGCATGCATATAATTATACGATTATAAAATTTTCCCTGGAAGAAAAATATCAGACCTATACGCCTTTATAGTGTTTTTCCAACCTTTTTCATACTATGGCATTTCATAGAGAATTGTATTTGAAAAGACACACTGGAATAAATGGTTAAGTCCACCCAAGAAAGGACATCACTATTTAAGCACACTTACTTGTAGCACACCAATTGGGAAGCTTGGTTTTAAAGGTCCAAATACAAAATACTGCAAAAATCCCTGACCCATATTTTATTTTTACCTGATATATATTTATTTTTACTTATGCCTACAGTTGTGAAAATACAACCCCTCAACATTTTTAAAGACAATATCCAAAGAAGGCCACAAGATGGAGATATTACTCTATTACCATTTTTATTTGTAATTTATGCATTTTTCTACATTTCCCCTCTCCTTACATATTTCCTATTTTTGCCTCTCAGTGGTATTCTCAGCTACTGTCCCTATCACAAACAGACTGATTCCTCTCCCACTCTGCTTTAACCAGCTTTATAATAAAAGTATTATATAATGAATGCTTGTTTTTAATATTAAAGCAAGCAAATTAATTATTTTATTCTAGCTCAGTATTTTTCTACCTCTCTAAAATTAAGATAATCTTTATATATTGTTCCCCTGTAGGTAAAAAATCTTTTAAAAATTTGCTACCCATAAAGTAATAAGCATTCCAAAAGTCGTTTACTAGTATACATTACTTTGTAAGGCTATAGATTTACTTCATGTTGATATTGCTCTAAACTTCTCCAGAACTCTTAAGAATAGGCCTTAAACCAGTTTATGAACCTTACATTAAATTTATATTCAGGTCACTTTATCAGTCCCAAATGTATTTACCCAAGCTTACTAACCCAATTTAGTCACCAAATTTAGCTCCAAATGACTATTAGCTAAACTGAAAATAAAATCCATCTTAAAGATTTACTATTAATAAGAATAATCTGCCAAATATGCTGCAGGCTTTGAAGGTGATTCAAAATAGTAAGTTTCAACAACAGTTTGAGAGATGTCAGTATTGTTGAAAACCTCTGACACTTTCTACAATAACTAATTTCAAGATCAATCTAATTTACACTAAGTTGAACCTCATACTACTTTGAAAGGTGTGATATAAAAGGCACGCATTAATTCTATATAACTACTATAGAATTGTACAGCATGGCAATCATTTGAACTTTATTAAATGTCTGAACCAAAATTCTTTAAACACCCACTAAAACACCCACCCAGGAAGTCTATTTCCTACCATAGATAAAACACCCACTAAAAAATACAAGATAGGATATAATCAACTACAAGTAAAATCACAATTTTTAGCTATCCTACATTATACATACATGTTAACTTTCTTAAATCAAATTTAGAAACTATTAACACAAAACACCACTTAAAGTCAGAAAATAACCTAAGTACTAATCTTTTATCTCTTAACTAAAAGGTCATTGAAAATAACTAATAAGATTTGCAATTTTTTTCTTATTTCAAAAAGTCAGAGGCTTCTTGGTAATGTATAACTTCAATTGGTCATGGGATAGCCTACTTAACATGACCCATTTTGATGTGGTATGAATAAAGTCCTCAAAAACTGACTAGAAATAAGAAGTCTCTACCTTCCTTAGTCGCATGCATATATATGGGCCCCATGATTTCCCTAAGATCTGTTCGGACCTTCCCAGTAAATGACAATGATCTTTCTGATCTTAACTTGTTTTGACTACTACTCATTGCACGTCCGACAGTAGAGTCTCATGTAGCTCTTAAAAATTCTTGTGCCTTCTAAAACCAGGAGTTGTTTAACTAAGGAAATTATTCCTTTTAGAATTCTAGTGTTTGCTTTCAGTGGCATTTTAATACTGCTATTTAGACTATGACATACACTTTACTTAATTCTTGATTTTAGGCTCTGATCTTCAACAATTAATCTTTAATAATTCAAATTCTATTAGCTGACTGTGTACCTGCACAGGGCTTTATGTTTACTGCCTCACTGGCACTAAAATGGGTGTCTATCTAATAATGAAACATTGTATTAAACACATTCTCTCCAACCAGAAATGTAGACTATGGCATACACTTGCTTTTGCAACATGCCCAATTACATATGAGATTTCAGTTGGTTGATGACATTAATCAGAAACACTAAGTGAATGAATCCTAACCTTACTTTAGTATTAACAAGGATGGGAACGGAGACCCAAATTCTATATTAAATTTCTAATTATGTCCTAATGACACTCTTCAACAAAAATTTCAGTAAATATAAGTAAAAAAAACAAAATATTTAGCTCCTAAAATAAAATACTGTGATGTTACTTAAAACACCATAATCATTTCAGCTGGGCTTGAGAAAAGAATGGAAAACTTCAGAGAGACCCTTACCATGGAGATAAAAGAGTTAAAAAACTGAAATGAAAAACGCAGTAACTGAGATTGAAAACAGGCTTGATGCAATGAACACAAAGTTGGAAGAAGCAGAGAACAAATATGTGATACAGATGACAAAAAAAAAAAAAAAAGGACAATCATGAAGTTGAACAAAAGAAAGAAAAATCATGGAACATAAGAATAGCCTTGCTGGATAGAGTGTTCTTGGCTGCAGATTTCTCACATTCAGCACTTTGAATATATCATGCTACTCCCTTCTGGCTTGCCAAATTTCTGTTGAGAAATTTGCAGCTAGCCTTATGGGTCTTCCTTTGTGAGTTAAGGACTTTGTTTGCTCTTTTTAAGATTTTTTTTTCCATATCATTATATTTTGCAAGTGTAATTACAATATGTCTTGGTGTTGGCCTACTTTTTTTGATTTTGCTGTGAGTTCTCTGTGCCTCATGGATCTTGATATCAGTTTCCTTCTCCAGCTTAGGGAATTTTTCAACTATTATTTCCTCAAGTAAATTTTCTGCCCTCTTTGTCTCCTTCTTCTTCTGGGACTTCTCTGATATGAATGTTATTATGTTTGATAGAATCACTGAGTTCAATATCCTCAAATCAATCAACATGATACACTACATTCATAAAAGAAAGGACAAGAACCATATGATCCTTTCAGTAAATGCAGAAAAAGCATCTGACAAAGTACATCTATTCATGATAAAAACCCTCAACAAAGTAGGTTTAGAGGAAACATACCTCAACATAATAAAGGCCATACATGAAGAACCTACACCTAATATCATTCTCAATGGGGAAAAACTGAGAGGTTTCCTCTACGGTCAGGAAGAAGACAAGAATGTCCACTCTCACCACTGTTATTTAACACAGTATTGGAAATTCTACCCACAGCAATCAGACGACAAAAAGAAAAAGCATCCAAATCGGTAAGAAAAAAGTAGAATATTCACTATTTGCGGACAACATGACTCTGTAGAAAATCCAAAAGACTCCACCAAAAAACTGCTAGAACCAACACATGAATTCTGTAAAGTCAACAGTAAACAAAATCAACATACAAAAATCAGTTGCATTTCTATACACCAATAATGAAGCAGCAGAAAGAAATAACAAGGAATCAAACCTCAATTACAACTGCACCAAAAACCATAAGATACCTAGGACTAAATCTAAGCAAAGAGGTGAAAGACCTATATCCTGAAACCTATAAAATACTGATGAAAGAAACTGAAGATGACACAAAGAAATGGAAAGACCGGGATGCCTGGGTGGCTCAGCGGTTGGGCACCTGCCTTTGGTTCAGGTCTGATCCCAGGATACAGGATCGAGTCCCACATCAGACTCCCTGCGAGGAGCCTGCTTCTCCCTCTGCCTGTGTCTCTGCCTCTCTCTCTCTCAGTCTATGTCTATCATGAATAAATAAATAAATCTTAAAAAAAAAAAAAAAAGAAATGGAAAGACATACCATGCTCATGGACTGGAAGAACAAATATTGTTAAAATGTCTATACAACTCAAAGCAATCTACATATTTAATGTAATCTCTTTTGGAATACCAACAGCAGGGGCACCTGGGTGGCTCAGTGGCTGAGCATGTGCCTTTGGCTCAGGTTGTGATCCTGGGGTTCTGCAACTGAGTCCTGTATCAGGCTCCTACAGGGAGCCTACTTCTCCTTCTGCCTATGTCTCTGCCTCTGTCTCATGAATAAATAAAATATTTAAAAAAATATTGACAGCATTTTTCACAGAACTAGAACAAACAATCCTAAAATTTGTATGGAACCACAAAAAAAAAAAAAAAAAAAAAACCTTGAATAGCCAAAGCAAACTTGAAAAAGCAAAGCTGGAGGCATCAGAATTCTGGGCTTCAAGTTATATTACAAAGCTGCAGTAATCAAGACAGTATAGTACCGACACAAAAATAAACACATAGATTTATGAAACAGAACAGAAATCCCAGGAATGAATCCACAACCATATGGGCAAATCTTAAAAGAGCAGGAAAGAATATCCAATGGACAAAAGACAATCATTTCAACAAATGGTATTGGGAAAACTGGACAGCAACATGCAGATGAATGAAACTTGACCACTTTCTTTCACCATACACAAACATAAACTCAAAATGGATTAAAGACCTAAATATGAGGCCTGAAACCATTAAAATCCTAGAGCAGAACACAGGCAGTAACCTCTGACATTGGCTGTAGTAACTTCTTACTAGATATGTCTCCTGAGGAAGGGAAACAAAAGCAAAAATAAATTACTGGGACTTCATCAAGATAAAAAGCTTCTGCATAGTAAAGGAAACAATCCATAAAACTAAAAGGCAGCCTACCAAATGGGAGAAGATATTTGCAAATGACATGTCTGATAAAGGACTAGTATCCAAAATCTATAAAGAACTTATTACCAAACTCTACATCCAAAAATAAATAATCCAATTAAAAATGGTCAGAAGACATGAACAGACACTTTTCAAAAAAAGACATACAGATGGCCAAGAGACATATGAAAAGATGCTTAACACCACTATTCATCAGTGAAGTACAAATCAAAACTACAATTAGATATATCACCTCACACCTGTCAGAATGGCTAAAATTAACAACACAAGAAACAACGGGTGTTGGTGAGGATATAGAGAATGGGGAATTCTCTCTCCTATACTATTGGTGGGAATGCAAACTGGTAAAGCCACTCTGGAAAACAGTATGGAGTTTTCTCAAAAAGTTATAAATAGAACTACCCTATGATCCAGCAATTGTACTACGAGGTATTTATTCAAAGTTACAAAAATCCTAATTCTAAGGGATATGTGCACCCTAATGTTTATCTCAGCATTATCTATAATAGCCTAAATATGGAAAGAGCCCAAATGTCTATTGACTGAGGAATGGATAAAGAAGATGTGATAATATATACAGTGGAATATTACTCAGTCATCAAAAAAAGAATTAAATCTTGCATCAAAAAAGAATTAAATCTTGCCATTTCCAATAATGTGGATGGAGCTAGTGAGCATCATGCAAAATGAAATACGTCAGAAAGACAAATGCCATATGATTTCACATATGTGGAATTTAAGAAACAATTGTTCAGGGGGGAATATAGAGGGGTAATTTAAGAAAAAGACTCTTAACTATATAGAACAAACTGATGGTTATAGAAGGGAGGTGGGTAGAGGGATGGGTTAAACAGGTGATGGGGATTGAGAGCACTTGTGATGAACACAGGGTGTTGTATGGAAGTGTCCAATCACTAAATTGTATACCTGAAATAAATATTACAGTGTATGTTAATCTGGAATTTAAATAAAAACTTAAAAAAAAACATAGTAATGATGTCTTACATTCATTAATATAGAACCCACTTTCACAAATAAGTGCTTTGATGAAAATAAAGAAAGGTTTTAAAAGATATTTATGACTATACTTTCATTATAAAATGGGGCCAGGGTCCTGGTTCTCCTAATCAAAAGTCTCTCTCTTCACTACAGCTCCTCTCCTTCCATCTCTGCTCACATGTCTATACAAGATAATATTTAAATATCTGCAATGTACTTAATAATGAAGTAAATAAAGATACTATTTGTCCAAAAAATGAGGCAACTAACTTGTCCAAGATTATAAGTCAGAAGATGGCCTGGTCCAAGTTCTAAAGGTCATCGATCATTCCAATTAAAGTGTTTAGAGAGTGACCAACTTAATTATTTTAGATCAAGTGGAAAAGGGGATAAAATGGATGCTACATTCAGTCTCCATGATCCCTGGTTTCTAGTTTAGCATAAGGATATCACAAAAAAATTTTTATATTGTCTCTAATTCTTCCCCTTCTCTCCTGAGCCCAATCTAACCAGACCGTTGATCTCACCACCCCCGAAACAGCTCCTGCTTAGGTAATCAATGACCTCCACGTTGTTATATTCAACAGTCAATTCTCAGAACCTTCATTTTAATTATCATCAGCATTTTCCCCACCTGATCACTTTCTCCTCTTTAAAATTCTTTCTTAAAAAAATATAAAATAAAATAAAATAAAATAAAATAAAAATAAAATAAAATTCTTTCTTGACTTGAAAGAGACCATCTTTCTCTTGGTTTGCCTCCTACTTCACTGGCTGTTCCTTCTCCATTTCCTTTGTTGGTTCTTCCACATCTCCCTGACTCTGGAAGTTTGGAATGCCCGTGGCTTACCTCCCAGGCCTCCGTTTTCCCTCTTACTTTTACCACCCACCCCTCCAGGTGAACTTATCCAGTTTTGTGGTCTCAAATTGCCTTCTAAGTGCCAAGGACTCCCAAATTTATATCTACAGCTCAAATCTTTCTCCTTGTAACTCCAGAATTATATAACCAATGTCGATATGCCAGATCCACTTGAATGTTTAACAGATACTTAAATTCGGCACAACCAAAGCCAAATTTCTGATTTTCCCCCAACCAGACCTGTGTCTATACTAGCTTCTCCATCTCATTAGGTAACAACTGCAATTAAACAAGTATTTAATTACCGAGGCCAAAAGCTTTAGAATTATTCTCAACCTCACCCCCCTCATATGATACATTGAAACAAACAGTAAAATTCTGTCAGCTTTTGTTTCAATTATATCCAGAATTTGACCAGATCCACTCTACATTTTACACCACAATTATCCCACTAAGTAGCTAAAGACATACATACAGTCCTCAACACAATAATCATTCTGAAATTTAAGTCAAATCAGGTACCTCTTCAGTTTAACCCAACATGGATCCCAACTTACACATACGTAATAGCCAAAGTCCATGACTCTGATCTCATCTCCTGTTACCGTCCTCCTGGTTCACCCTTCTCCAGCCCCACTAGCTGCGCCGCTATTCCTCAAACATTAAGCAAACTCTTGCCTCAGGCCTTAGTATTTACTGTCTGCCTTTCTTGAATACCTTCCCCAACTTGTCCACATGACTCACATACTTCCTTTGGAGGTCTTTTCTGACCACCTGACATTTATATTTACTTGTTTGATTGTTTCCTATTACCTCCCCCAAGTAAAATGCAAGTTTCACAAGGCTAGGGTTTTTTTTTTTTTTTTTAAATAATTTTTTAATTTATTTATGATAGTCACAGAGAGAGAGAGAGAGAGAGAGGCAGAGACACAGGCAGAGGGAGAAGCAGGCTCCATGCACTGGGAGCCCGATGTGGGATTCGATCCCGGGTCTCCAGGATCGCGCCCTGGGCCAAGACAGGCACCAAACCGCTGCGCCACCCAGGGATCCCTAGGGGGTTTGTTTTATATGCCAGCCAATTCCCAGTGTTTAAACTTCAGCAGGCACAAAATAAATCTCTGTTAAATTAACAACAAAACTGATGGATGCATAGAGCCAATTTACAACTCTGAATAACCTATCTAATTTGTCCTAGTCCCTCATGTCTGGCTAGTCACCAAAAGATTACTGGCTCTGGCCTGAAAATTAAACATTAAGAAACGGAAAGAGGCTACATTTGTCTCTACCAAATTTCTGGTCCCCTGAAAGTGTTCCAAAAAGTTAAGTTTCAATGTAATGTGAAGAACTTGTTCCATTCAGTGTCTCTGCTTGGGTAGAATAAAATTGCTTCTGGTATTCCTTCCAATTTCAACACTGCTAGGTAGAGAAACACAGATTAAAATAATTTTCTGGATCCTTCTTTTCAAATTCTACTTTGACATAGAATCTTCTCGATTATGCTTCTTTATTCTCTATCTTTGCTCCTACAGTTAAGTGCTCTGATTGTTTTACTGCCTAATTAACTCTGAAATTAAACTGCGTGAAATTATAAATGAAAATTTTATGAGGGTTCTCATGCAAGCCAGACTACATAATCGAAATTTTAAACTACTGCTACTAAATTTCTATATTCCTTTAAAGGACCTTAAAATTCCATGAATAACTGGAAAGTATCTTCAAGATCTTTGGACAGGTTATGTATAGGCTTTTACCAGGAGCACCTGGGTGGGTCAGTCTGCTAAGCATCTGCCTTCAGCTCAGGTCATGATCCTGGGCTCCTGGGATCAAGCCTGTATCCAGGTCCCTGCTGGGCAGGGAGTCTGCTTCTCCCTCTCCCTCTGTCCTTCCCCATGCTCTCAATCTCTCTCAAATAAATAAAATCTTTTTTTAAAAAGGACTTTCTAGCTACAGAATTTATTCAATCATGATAAATTCTATATATTAAAGGCATTCTTAAGTGTCCTCGGAGTTATAGTTTCACTAATGATTTTTATTCTTTTTTATTTTTATATTTTTAAAGATTTTATTTATTTATTCATAGAGAGAAAGAGGCAGAGAGAGAAGCAGGCTCCATGCAGGGAGCCGGACGTGGGACTCGATTCGAGGTCTCCAGGATCAGACCCCGGGGCTGCAGGCGGCGCTAAGCCGCTGGGCCACCGGGGCTGCCCCTTCACTAATGATTTTTACACATTTATATCATTTACTCCGAAAATGAGGTATAGCCAAAGTCCATGACTTTGTCTCCATGAGTAGCAAGTGGCACCAGGTGAAGATAATGAATATAGACAGATACCACACAATTGTTTGCATGTATGAATCTTAAGTGTGAAATGCTTACACTGTGTAACTTACAAAAATGAAATTGTTAAAATCATGGGGCCGGGGCAAAAGCAATTTTATATTCCATTCTTTTTCGCTGAATGTAAATTTCCATTTAGTGTTAAACTCAATAGTTTGTACAAATTTATGATAACCTATGGGGGGAAATGTACATTTCATATCTAGTCATGAACGACATACCATATTCATATCTTGTCTAGGATGACAATTGTTGGTAAACCTTACTTTTTTTTTTTTTTTTTTACCCACATAACTATTCAAAGCATTTTCTGAAGGGCTGAATCGGATCGTGTGAAATTCTGTCTTTATCCCATAATCCTTAAATCAGTGAAATGTCATCTTTTCCGTGGCAGCAGGTTGCAGATGGACTGGATATCTACCCTCCGGTACCGCTCCCGAAGTAGGAGTAAAGAGCAACAAACTGACATTACAAGTTAGCCTCAAGCTCAGAAAAGAAAGTTAAAGAAAAGAAATGGAAGGAAAACAAAAAGAAAGAAAACTCTCTTGTGCTACTGGTTGGGCTTCTCTTCCTGTAACACCCCCAAGTGCCTCCCCTACCCAGAAAACTTCTATTTTTAATTCCAGGACCAATACGGTGGAGGCTTCAAGATCCTCCAGATTTCAAAACTGTGATACGAAGCCCTATTCAACAGGCTAAAAAGTCCAAGGTACACCGAGAGGAAAACTTCTGCAACACAGACGCCGACCAAAATGCCTATCTTCCCGGAAAGGAAGAGAGGCAAGAAAGCAGCTAAAATGGCAAGTGTAACCGGATAGGTGAAAATTTAGGGGAAGCCATGACTATTCTCTCCACACTCAGGAGGCAGCAAAGCGAAGATGTAAAAGGTCTGCCCACGCTACTCTTCTCCTTCTTCCCCCAGCTCAGCTGGGTGCAAGGATCGCCCCCAGAATGGCTGAGGGAAGACGAGGTATCGACACCCCATGCTGGAGGCACCGTCCGACCTGTCACCGAGACCGGAACCGGAGAAGGGGAGCACAGCGGTGAGGAGCGGGGGTGGGGGACCAACCCTGAGGCTGGGGTGACCAGGAGACCCCGGCGGGCCCCGGGGAGCAGGGCCGCCAGAGCCCAGGATGCCCACGTCCTGGCCGCGGCGCCGGCTCCCTCCGAGGAAACCGGGTGCAAGCCCGCCCCACCCCCTCCTTTCTGCCGGGACCCGTACGTTTCGGCCCCGGGAGTCCCTGAAGAGGCGCAGCCCTCGGGCGGCCGGCGGCCCCGCTTACCTGCTGCACCCCGAGGAACTGGTAGAAGTTGAGCTGCACCTCCTCCACCAAGTCAAATAACTCCAGGTCCCCGCTCTCCCAGCCGTGCGCCGGCCCCACCGCCGCCAGGAGCAGCAGCAACAGCAGCGGCGGCGGCGGCGGGAACCGCACAAGCCGACGCCAGCGACGCCGAGGTGGCCGAGGTGGCCGAGGTGGCCGGGCCGGCCGGGAGCAGGTAGCCGTCATCGCACTGGGCTCGGAAAGGTCAGCCGCCACGCTGTGCCGTCGGCCGCCACCGGGGACGTGGCGGGCAGCGCGGGCTGTGCGAACAGCGCCTGTCAGTCAGAAGCACCGGCAGCCGCACGGGAGGCGCCCGCCCCGCGGCCCGCCCCGGCGGCAGGGCGAGGGCGAGGGCGGCGGGAGCGGGCGGGAGCGGGCGGACGCAGCGGCGGGTGGGTGGCCGGGCGGGGCCGCAGGCGGCTCTACCTTCCGCAGACCCTCACCCCCAGGCCTACAAACAGCTGCACGGCCGGCGCCCGGCGCTGAGGTTGCAGAGGGGGAGCGGCTTCCCTTCGCCTCAGCCTATCCCAGTCCCCGCTTCCGGTGACATCACGTCTCCTAGCAACCGCGGGGCCGTGGGCGGGGCCGGAAGTAGGGAAGTCGGGCGGCCGGGATCCGGGCCTCTGAGAAACGCCTTTTTTGTCGCTCGCTAGCGCACCCTGAGAAGCTGTGCGTTTATTTACGCAGATTAAGGCACATGGAAGCACACGTGTACCTGAACAGCCCACGTATAAATCTTCCTCGGAAACGTCTACCTTCTTACTATCTTCCCCGCCCGCCGTTTGGAAAACCAGCATATTTGAAGACTGATTTGATTATGGCCTCTGTTTACAGACATTTCATTATACTGTCTGCATAAAGATACAGGAGAAATTGAACCCACGGCCTGAAAGCGGGGGGGGGGGGGGGGGGGGGGGCAGTTCTAGTGAATAGAGCGTCCTTTATGGCCGAGGTGAAGCAGAAATGGAATTCGGACCAACACAAAAAGTATCGTGCTAAATAAGATTTATGGGCATAATACCATATGGCATAGGCAGCCTGGTAGAATGAATAATGGTGACTCAGTCACAGTCTCAAGGGAAGTGCAGTTTATCCACCTTAACCCCTTTTTTCTTTCTTCTTTCCTTTCCTTTCCTTTCCTTTTCTTTTCTTTTCTTTTCTTTTCTTTTCTTTTCTTTTCTTTTCTTTCTTTTCTTTTCTTTTCTTTCTTTTTTTTCCTTAACCCATTTCTAATTGGGACTCCTTTCCCAACTGAGATGTTTTTAAAGAAATATACAGGCTTAAAACCTGCTTTCCCTTTCCCACCGATGTCTTACCTCCTACTCCTGCATTGCTTCTGTGCAGTACCTTCTAAGTTTTTTTCCTCTACCACTGTTGCTTTCTCTTGCGTAAACTTAATTTTCTTTGTATGCTTCTCACACTTTTCCTCCCTGACCCCCTACTCTTGTTGAGGAAGTAGAAGGGAATATATATATATATATATATATATATATATATATATATATATATATACCATATACCATATATACCAAATATATATATATATTTGTATTAACTCAGGGTGCTTGCCCAGTTTTGAAAATTTTGCATTATGCTTTTCCCATCTTGGACCTTGCCAGTTAAATTAAGCTCAATAGGGGATAAAACTACTTTCACTCTTATTATAAAAGCATATATTTGATCAAGGTTAGGAAAACAGTAACTAGGAAGTAAATCTTAAATCCTTTTATTATTACAACACAAAATATTTTTAAATCGTCATAAGTGAATGCAAAACTATCTTGCCTTAGAATGTATATGCTTGAATTTATCACATTTTAATTTGATCCTGAGGCTTACCTTTCAAAGATACATGAGCAGGGGTGTCTCCATCTGCCAGGGCTGCTACAACAGAATACTATAGACTGGGTAGCTTAAACAACACATTTGTTTTTCCACAGTTCTGGAGGCTGGGAAATATGAAATCTGGGTGCCAGCATGGTAGGACTCTAGTGAGGGCTCTTTCCTGGCTGTAGACAGCTGCCTTCTTCCTGTACCCTTACAAGGTGGGACTAGGGGAAGGAAGAGAAGAGGTAGAAAGGAAGGGAGAGGTAGAAAGAAAGAGGTGTATGGAGATCTATGTTTCCTCTTATAAGGGCACTAATCCCACAATGGGAGCTCCACCATCATGACCTCATCTAAACCTAATTATCTCCCAAAGGCCCCATCTCTCAATACCATCACACTGGGGATTAGGACTTCAACACATGAATTTTGGGGAAGTCATTTAGTCGGTAGCAAGGGTTATCACTTAATCTGTGTATCCTTGGTACCAAGGACAATGCATTCAATTAGTTGAATTCAACACTGAAAATCTCCCACCATTTCTCCCAGTACAATTTTTAGCTTGCTTTTTGGTATGTCATTTCTCTTAAGATGAAAGACATCTTCATCTTCACCAAGTCTCTCATTTAACTTAATGTTTATTCAATGAGTAAAACATCTAAATAAGATGAAAGTAATCATCTTAAGTGCAATATAACATTTGAGACCAGAGTACATATTGCCACAAATCTAGGATTCTTGCCCTGACTTTTTAGCAGACCGTCTAGTATTTCCTACAGTACTGCTAATGCTTCTCACTCCTATAGAGGTCCTGCTCTTGAAGCTTTATCCTGCTCAGTTCCAATGATAGTTGTCCATGCTGACATTCTGGTCCAGGTCTCTGCAAACAACACAGTGATATTCACATTTAGGCTTCTAGTTGGCATCTTCGCATGTCCCCAAAGGGCAATGCAGCTGAATAAATCATCTTACTGAGGTCTGGACTATGTAAGCTGATAACTGCCAGCTATCTTCTTCTCCAGTGACATTTACTGACTCTGAGCATGGGCTGAAGTTTGGCCTGAGAGAGGGAGTTTACACAGGAAAAGAGAGACTACTGAAACATCTAATGATTAGTCACATGAGTTGTGTAATGGATTATAAATGTAAAGGAGCCTCAAACATACACCCAAAATTTCCCACAGGACATTTGCTGAATTCTGGGATGGTGCAAGAGGCTGAAGAACTGACTGAGCCTGATCGGTAGAGCACAGTCTCCCCACATTCTACCAGAGTACATAAAACAGATTCTATTTAGAAGGAGGAGCCTGCCTCAAATACCAGGCAGTCTTCCCTTTCAAGACATTTCCAATATTTCTGAAATTGTATGAGTAGGAGGCTAAAGATCTAAGTTTAAAACCTCTCAAAGCAGAACTGAATCTCTAGGGCAGTAGAGATAGAAACTTTCCAGGTTTCCTATCAAAAGCCCAGAGGAATCCAACCAAGAAACAGAGAGAAACCAAAAGTGGAATCTTACCACTGCAACCCAATCCCAACTCAGCTTAACCCCTGATCCTCACTCTATTTGTCTGTTTTCATCTCTAGAGGGAAATAGTCTATATTGTCTATAGGTTTTTAATATTAAAAATCTGGCATATGGGGATCCCTGGGTGGCGCAGCGGTTTGGCGCCTGCCTTTGGCCCGGGGTGCGATCCTGGAGTCCCGGGATCGAGTCCCACGTCGGGCTCCCAGCATGGAGCCTGCTTCTCCCTCTATCTGTGTCTCTGCCTCTCTCTCTCTCTCTCTCTGACTATCATAAATAAAAAAATAAAAAATAAATAAATAAATCTGGCATATGCTAAAAAAAACATGAAACTTGAAAAAAGCAGGAAAATTTGAATGGTAATCATTCCAATTTTAGTATATGTGCTGCCAAAGTGAGCATCTGACCAATAATCAACAGAAAAAAAAAAAGATAATAAAAAAGCCACAGATAAGCCAGATTTTTGAGTCCAGATAAGGACTATAAAATAACTATTATAAAAAGAGAAGGAAAGGTGGGAAAATTGATTAAAAGATGCAGAGTTTTAGCAGAGAATTGAACTCATAAAAATAATCAATAGAAATTCTCAAATTAGAAAATATAATACTGAAATCAAGAACTCAGTGAATGGATTTAAAAGCAGACTAGATATAATAGAACAAAAGATTAGTAAATTTGAGGACAGAAAAAATACAAACTGAAGCATAGAGAGAAAAAAAGGATGGACAGCACAGAGCTTGAAAGGCATGTGGGACATAGTGAATAAATCTAGCATAATGTATCCGAAGTCCTAGAAAAAGAGCAAAGGGAGAGAATGAGGCAGATGCAATATTTGTAGACATACTAGCCAAGCATTTTCCAAAACTATAAAGACCTATAACCACAGATGAAAAAATTAACTCAAAATATATCATACCTGAATGTAAGAGCTAAAAGTATAAAACTCTTATAAGAAAAAAATAGGTGTAAATCATGGTGGCCTTAGGTTAGCCAATGGCTCCTAAGATATGACACCATAAGCATGTGACAAAAGAAAAAAATAGATAAATTGTACCACATAAAAATTTGAAAATTTTGTGTCACAGACAATACCATCAAGAAAACAAAAAGACAACCAAAGGAATAGAAAAGATATTTGCAAATCATATACCTGATATGGGATTTACATCTACAATATGGAAATAATTCTTTTTTTAAAAGATTTATTTATTTATTTATTTATTTATTTATTTATTTATTTATTTATTATAGACATAGAGAGAGAGAGAGAGAAAGAGAGAGAGAGAGACAGGAGGAGGGAGAAGTAGGCTCCATGCCGGGAGCCTGACGTGGGACTCGATCCCGGGACCTCAGGATCGCGTCCTGAGCCAAAGGCAGGTGCTAAACCGCTGAGCCACCCAGGGATCCCCTACAATATGGAAAGAATTCTTACAACTCAAAAACGTTTTTTTTAAATGGGCAAAGAATTTGAAATAGACATTTCTCCAAGGAAGATATACGAATGGCCAATAAGTACATGAAAAGAGATTCAGCATTGCTAGCCATTAGGGCCTTTTCCTATGGCCCTAAAACTCGAAAGAGATACTGCTTTACACACATTAGGTTGGCAATAGCCAAATAGACAATAAAGAATGTTAGTGAAGATGAGGAGAAATTGGAACTTTCCTATATTCCTGGTGGGAATGCAAAATGGTGCAGCCTTTGGGAAAACAGTTTGACAGTTCCTCAAAAAACTATAGAGTTATTATATGAACCAAATTCCACTCTTAGGTATATACACA
Source organism: Canis lupus baileyi (assembly GCF_048164855.1). Classification (NCBI taxonomy): domain Eukaryota; kingdom Metazoa; phylum Chordata; class Mammalia; order Carnivora; family Canidae; genus Canis; species Canis lupus. The sequence goes on along the minus strand of NC_132842.1, from coordinate 9,453,543 downwards.
AGAAAAATGAAAAAAGTTTTGCCACACAAAAACTTGCACACAAATGCTCATAGCAGCATTATCCATAATAACTAAAAAGTTAGAAACAACCCAAATGTCCATCAGTTGATGAATGAATAAACAAAATGTGGTATATCCATATAATGGAATATTTTTCAGCAACAAAACAAAATGAAGTACTGAAACACCTATAACATGAATGAACCTTGAAAACATTATGCCAGGGATGCCTAGGTGGCTCAGTGGTTGAGCATCTGCCTTAAGCTTAGGGAGTGATCCTGAGTCCTGGGATCAAGTCTTGTATCAGGCTCCCCTGAGGGAGCCTGCTTCTCCCTCTGCCTCTGTCTCTGCCTTTCTCTGTGTCTCTTATGAACAAATAAATAAAATCTTAAAAAAAAAAGAAAGAAAACATTATGCCACGTGAAAGAAGCTTGTCACAAAAGACCACATATTGTGTGATTCCATTTATATGAAATATCCAGAATAGACAAACTTACAAAGACAGGAAGTAAATTAGTGGTTACCTAGGACAGGAGGTGGGGAAGGTTGGGGGTTGAAATAGGTATGAAATTTTTCTTAGGGAGTACAAAAATGTTCTAAAATTAGATTGTGGTTGGTTAACTCTGTGAATATACTAAAAAACATTGACTTGTATACTTTTAATGGGTGAATTATGTCTCAATAAGACTATTCAAATAAGAAAAGAACCCCACAGATGCAATATACTCAGCAAACCCCATAAAAGATAAATCAAAAAACAACAACAACAAAAAAGGCAAACTATACCTTAGTATAGCATAGTCAAACTACAGAAAAGTTTGGGGGATATTGTGAAGGCAGTAACTTTAAAGAACATTTGTAGCCTTAAATGTCTTAGGAAGACAGAAAACTCATGAATTAAATGTTCCACATAAGAGTGATATATAAATAACCACAAAGTAAACCCAGAGTGAGGGTCTCACTGACAACTAATTGTTTTCACCATGGCATTTATGGAAAGTGAGTGGGGTACATACAAGTTTATTTACAAATGTATTTTTTAAATTTCATTAGTTTGTGGGTTCTGGTATTGACAAGGTTTAGGATGTGACCATGATAGTGTGTGGCTAAGATGTTTTGTGTGGGGGTGGGGATGGCGGGGGATGGGTGTGTGGCTAAGATGTCTTAAAAGAATATGCTATTGGCAACGAGGAAAGCAGAGAGAATCTAGGTTGTTGGATGGGTCTTCCACATAGAGGTTATGTGATGATCTTGTTATACATAAACTTGAATATCATAATGACCCCTACTTTCTGGGAGGGAATGTGAAAGAGCACTGGTAATTTCATAGACCAGTAGGACCCAAAGAAGTTTACATAAGCCATCTTGTAGTCTATCCCTCACTTGAGTAAGATCAGACTTAACTATACCAACAGAATTGAATACAATATCTATTATAGTAAAAATCCAAACCTCTCTTAAAATTGCCATTTAGTGGTTAGGCCTATTCATCCTATGATTTAGAAATGTCTGGCTCTCATTAAAGCTCGCACTTTTTTCTTTTGCTCCTTTATAACTGTTTCTCAAATACAGGACTTGAAGTTCTAAGATATCATTGTTCTGTAATTGAACATTATCACTCAGTAATTATATTGATCCAAACACCATTCACAAATTTGAATTGAAATGACAAAGTTTAGGAAAATACTCTTTGGGGGAAGCACCCCTTTGGAAAGTAGTACCTTTTTTATTGTGGTATTGAATTTTAATCATTTGTAAGGTCCTCGTAAATAAATACAGATTTTCTTCATGTTATAAATAATAAATATATTTCCAATATGTCAACACATGGTTTTCAGTTCTCTGAATAATGTAGTTTACTTGAATAATCTCATAGTGTATAACAGCACAGATTCTAGAGCCAGACTAAATTTGAATCCTGGCTCTACCATTTGGATCCCTATCCTTCAGTTTCCTCACTTGCAAAATCAAGATAATAATACTTCCAAAATCATAAGGTCCTTGTGGGAATTCAGTGAGATAATTACTGCCTGGTATATAGTAACTGCAATTTAAATGTTACTATTATTTTACAGGAAGTCTCCATCTACCCATATTAAAGGTCCCAAAATAAATCTTATCTATTCTTAAATGTTAAATGTTATCTTTAAGGGCAGTTGGGTGGCTCAGTTGGTTGAGGATGAGTGTCCAACTCTTGGATTCAGCTCAGGTCATGATTCTGGGGTTGTGAGATCAAGCCCCACATTGATCTCTGCACTCAGCACCAAGTTGCTTGTCCCTCTCTAGAGTCCCCCTCTGTCCCTCCCCTCATGCACTCTCTCAATTGGATAAATAAATAAGTAAGTAAATAAATAAATAAATAAATAAATAAATAAATAAATAAATAAAATCTTTTAAAAAATATTACTTTAAGTTATTTGTTATTAAACTTACGTGGTGATTGCCCACTTCACCAGAAATTTATCCAATCACTGGCTTGCAGGCAGCCTGGGTGGCTCAGCAGTTTTGTGCTGCCTTCAGCCCAGGGCCTGATCTTGGAGACCCAGGATTGAGTCCCATGTCAGGCTCCCTGCATGGAGCCTGCTTCTCCCTCTGCCTGTGTCTCTGCCTCTCTCTCTCATATAAATAAATAAAATTTTTTAAAAAAATCATGGCTTGCCCAAGATGGTGGGAGACAAGACTGCCTTTACAAAATAATTACTGGTTCTCAAAGGCAGTTTAATTTTTTTGTTCCAACTCTATAAAACATTATTCATGATTTTTAGGCTAAATCCAGCTTAAGATTGTATAATAGATACCTAATTAAAAGAATGTAACCCAGTTGAACAAAAGGAAGGGGAAATATTCACATTCAATGATTTAGTCACTAAATAGTCACTGGTCATTGTCTTACCCTGAAGTAGCCTTGTATTTTCAGATAATGAGGGTTTCCGCTTTACATAGACTTCAGTGTGTCACAACACAATCCATGTTAAAATTTCTTTCTTCTCTCACCTTCTATAATTTGAAAATTATCACTGATTTTTTAAAGGTTTCCAGTAACTTACTTGAATCACTTTTTACAATTTGAAAACTAGTTTTTCTCCTTTTTCCTTTAGCCAACCAAGGAGGAAATAAATTCTCTCCTATTGACTCCTCAATTTAGCCCGAGCACAGCAATCGTATTTTCCTCATACACAAAGGCTCCAATTAGTGCGCAAAAGAAAATTTTAACAGACCCCTTCATCATCTACTCTTTCAGGCTGAACAGCCTGGTTTTGGCACTCTGCCACTGAGTCCTAACACTGTTTGCCATGCCAAATTGGAATACAAAGGATAAAACAGTACAAAGTTGCTGTTCACCTCAGTCAACAGGCCATAGCTAAGGCATTAGTTTATGCACAGAAATTCCATGCCTCATAAATACCTATTATTTAACTTATGAGAAGAGGCAGAATTTGAAGATAATACTGAATTAGCAATATGTTCAACAGGGAAACAAATGGAGATAGATTAAGGAAAACTTAACTCCAAATGGTAGGATATGGGAAATTTAAATTCTTTCACCATGCCTATGGCACAACTTCAACTGTCCCTACTTCCAGTATAAAATTCTCTTTTTGCTCACCACAGAAAGATTCTTAATGCTAAGACTCCATCATTAAGGCTCGTTTAACTTTTAAAAACTTGAATACTAATAATTTCACCACCAGGGGGCAAAGAACAGTTTTACAGGCAAAGGTTATTTTTAATGTTCTAAAGGAATTACCTGTGTGAACACAGTTTTTGTTGTTGTCAGGATTTCAGTAGCTTCAAATGAAGAGATTACAAATTGTAACTGAAATCGATAAGTTGAAGGAAGAATCATGTTTATAAAAGAGAAAAATGTACAAGTTACCGATAACCAGGGGCGCATTCATTTACTATCATTTTTAGACACGCAGAAATTTCTGCCTCCCCTTTCCCTCTCTTTTCATACGTTTATACATGAAGAAGAGGAATTGAAATTGAACTTTTTTTTTTAAAGATTTTATTCATTTATTCATGAGAGACAGAGAGAGAGAGAGAGAGAGAGGCAGAGATACAGGCAGAGGGAGAAGCAGGCTCCATGCAGGAAGCCTGATGTAGACTCGATCCCAAAACTCTAGGATCACGCCCTGGGTGGAAGGCAGGCACTAAACCTCTGAGCCACCCAGGGATCCCCAAAATTGAACTCTTGAAATATTAATCTAACCTTTTCTATGCTGGCCTTTAATCTATGTTTAGCAGATGCTATCTTTTTTTTTTTTTTTAACTTAGGTTTTTATTTATTTATTTTAGAGGGAGAGCAAGGGAGCGCATGTGCAAACAGTGGGGAGGGGCAGAGGGAGAAGAAGACTCCCCACCAAGCAGGGAGCCTGATGTCATGGGGCTTGATCCCAGGACCCTGGAATCATGACCTGAGCCAAAGGCAGATGTTTAACCAACTGAGCCACCCCGGACGCCCTAGCACAAGCTGTCTTTCAAACAACGGTTTCTTTTTTTTTTTTTTTTAATTTTTATTTATTTATGATAGTCACACAGAGAGAGAGAGAGAGGGGCAGAGACACAGGCAGAGGGAGAAGCAGGCTCCATGCACCGGGAGCCCGACGTGGGATTCGATCCTGCGTCTCCAGGATCGCGCCCTGGGCCAAAGGCAGGCGCTAAACCCCTGCGCCACCCAGGGATCCCCCAACGGTTTCTTAAGCGTGTATTTCAGCTCTGCTTTTTTCTTACCTTGTTGTGATTAATTGTACTCAGGTCTTACCTCTGTCTAAAATCTGGTTTATTGACTTATTTTGATTAATACTTCACCATTTGTAAATTTTATAAGTGTGAAATGATATTAATAACTAATAAGCACATCAATTCACAAATGATCTTTTGAGAACTTGGTATCACTGTACTTATCTGGTGAGGTACCAGAGCTGTGGATAACTAATAGACAATAACAAGATTATTGATACAGTAAATTATTGATAAGGGGTGAAAAATGTGGCCCAATATGCATGAGTCCTATGTTCTGAAGTTTCAAGATATTTGATTATTTCTGACTTGTAACTTGGTAAAAATTCTGGTAATGGAAGCAAAACTGAGAGTTTTGAAATTCATCAAAGTATCTGTGGTATACGGAAAAAAAAAAAACCCACATTTTATTTCTCTTGGCTTGTTTTCTTTCCCCTCTTCCTGCTCCTAAGTACCTGCTGAGACCACATTTCCCTGAATCAATTATAATGATGCCACTATTTCAAATTAGGCCTGGAGTAGAATGAGGACACCACAATGGTCTGGCAAAGTCTCCTACTTTACCTTCCCACAACTGCTCACCCTAAGCCTGGTCATTATCTGCACTGTCAGCCCTTTCCACCAGGGCTGTTTCCAGGGGGTGCAGATTTGGACCAGACACCACCATGTGTTCACCTAAAGAACATTTTTGTCCAGATGAAACCATACTGAAATAAATACTAAAAGCAAAGTGAAGGAGGCAGAGTTGCCAAAAGTCCCCATTAAGGGTCTATGTAGAGACATACTAAGGAATATTCTATGACCCACCCACCCCCCTTTTTAAAGATTTTATTTACTTATTTGAGAGAGAGTGAGTGCATGAGTAGGGGGAAGGGGCAGAGGGAGAGGAAAAAGCAGACTACCCCCTGAGCAGGCAGCTGGATGTGGGGCTTAATCCCAGGATCCCGGGATCATGACCTGAGCCCAAGGGAGACACTTAACTGACTGAGCCACTCAGGCACCCAACCCAGCCCTTTTATGTTAATGATCAAGGGAAATATAGAGATCAAGTGTGTGTGTGTGTTTTTTTTTACTGTCTTTGATTTGCTTTTTTATTTTTAATCTGTTTTCGTGTGAATTGTAAAAATCAGCTCTTTCTTTCTCACTTACTGTCCTAGTTGTGCCCAGTGACTAACTGCTCAAAGGCCAAGGTTTTCACTCTGTTACATTACAACCTGTGTTAGACACCTCGGTGCATCTCTTCAAATTTTCCCGACCTCACACTAACTTCAGCCAAGTGATGAGTCTCGCACTGGCTTCAACCAGCCTCCCACAGTTGTGTTCTGACAGCACCTGGCTTGGGGCCAAATTTTCTGATCTTTTTTTTTTTTTTTTTTTGTAATAGCAAGTGGTTGTCCCTAGTATGCTATCTAGCACTTCCTAAAAATATTTGAAAACACATACAGAATCTCTTAGAGGTAAAAGCAATACTTTAACAATGAACAAGAAAGGAGCTCATACTAATAGCACGGAAATGGGTGTTTGGAAATTTTCTCATCATTATATGAATATGATTTTTCTCTCTTTTGCCAAAAATGATTTTTATCACTAATTCAAATTCTCCTACCTGGATTCTTAACAACTCATTTTAAATCTTCCAAATGAAAATTTTCAGTAGACTTAAAAATCCATTTGTTAAAAATATAAAAGCTCTTCACTATTCAATTTTGTTTGTAAGAACAATTATTTTGACATCAGCAAGCATAGAAAATTGCTAATCTAAATTTTAGATAAAACTTTTGCATAATTGCCAAATGGAATTGAAAAATGAGTTATGACTTAGTAGCAAAGCCAACTACATACTTCATCAGGATCTATGATATGTCTCTTTGTGAGGGATATGCCCACCTATGATATCCATTAAAACTAAGCATCTAAATAAACTGAAATCAGAACCAGACCTTCATTTTACCACAAAGTGTTAAACCAGCTTTCAACACATGGTTGTATATTGTATTTCTCTCAGTAAGTATGTAATAACAATATTTTTCATTTTGGGGAAAAATCATGGTATAATAAATACTTCATGGTACAATAACTAGGAGGTTGATATTAAGGTTAGTTTGCTAACCATTGTTTAATTTTCTTCAAATTATTTACTTTTTCCTCATTGTTAAAACATTACTTTTACCTCAAAGAAATGCTTTTGTTTGTTTATTTATTTATTTATTTATGATGGGAAAGTCTCATGGCTTTCCATGATGCTTATAACACATTAACACATTTCTGTTTTTTTGTTTGTTTGTTTGTTTGTTTTTATGATAGTCACACACAGAGAGAGAGAGAGAGGGGCAGAGACATAGGCAGAGGGAGAAGCAGAGGCTCCATGCACTGGGAGCCTGACTTGGGATTCGATCCCGGGTCTCCAGGATCGCGCCCTGGGCCAAAGGCAGGTGCCAAACCGCTGCGCCACCCAGGGATCCCAAGAGGTACAATTTTTATCTATGTTCTCCTCAGTCATAGTAGGACATGCCACAGATAATTCAGATTTTTTTCAAGCTTTTTCCTGTAAGTGCTAAGCCATGTTTTCAACATGCAGAGAAGCAGTATTTCCAGAAAGACTAAGATGTGCAAATACTCATTTGCATAATTTTATACACTACCATAATTTTATACACTCACTATAAAAGACTTTGAAGCCCAACTAAGGCTTTCGTTTAGCACAGGATTGCATTTCACAGAAACATCACTATTTTCATTTATATTCAAAGCAATGAGTGTTGATATTTTAGTTAATGTTACCCTTCATTAGCTTTTTCATTACATATCTTTTTCACATAGGGTCATAGCTGTGGTTAAGCTTTGTTTCGTAATGATGTCTCGAGCCGTATACCCTTGACACAAAATCACTTTGTTTTAAGTACATGGGAATCTTCTCATTTCCAGAGAGAATAATGCTTGTTCAGATTTTTTTTTAAACGTAAGGCCTTCATGGTAGAGTTCAGATTTATCAAATAAAAATAAAGATATCTAATTAAATTTGAATGTCAGATAAACAACAAATATTGCATGGAACATAGTTCAACTAAAAAATCATATTTTGTTTACCTGGCATTCAAATTTAACTGGGTATGTTATCTAGCAACCCTAGCCAGTATTTATTTTTCTACTCTTTATAGAGACATAGGTTGAAATACACTCAGATGGTCTTCTGAAAAGTCATGATATCTTCATTACTTTATTTTGGTTATTTTAAAATGTCAGCTGTTTTAAAATAAAAGTGGGAAAACAGCTGAAAAATGCATAAGATAAATGAAACATCAGTCCTCAAGACACTGGAAATAAGGCAATGAAGAATTTCTTTATGTCAAACAATTAAAAAACAAGCATTGACTAAGCATTTACCACACAGAAGGCATTGTATTACAACATGCCACAATCCCAAGAGAAGGAAAAAAGATGAAAAAGACAAGCCCTTGGAGAATTTATAAGGAATTCTTACAAATTCAAGGAGAATGGACCAGGAAGATAATATGGATACACGTAAAAAGATGACGAATAACACAAAGCAATAGATGGTAAGTGCTAAAAGAGTAATATAGACAAGAGGAGTCAGGAGATCAGTTCCATCTGTGTCTTTGGCCTCAAAGGAAGAAAGGAGGTGAAAGGGAGTGTTTCATTAAGTGCTTTTTATTCACTATCCTGTTTAAGCCTCCCACTGTGGTCTGAATGTTGGTGTCCCCTCAAGGTTCACACAGTGGAAACATGATGCCCATGTAATAGCGTTAAAAGATGGGAAGTGATTAAGTCATCAGGTGAAGTCCTCATGGATGGGTTAGTGCTCTCATAAAAAAAAAAAAATAATAATCCCTATGCCCTTCCATCATGTAAAGACCCAATGGGAAGATGCTGACTATGGACCAGTGTCCTCACCACAACGTGACCATCCCGGTAATTTGATCTTGGACTTCCCAGACTCCAGAACTATGAGCCATAGATTTCTGTTGTTTATAAGCGATTGGGTCTGTGGTATTTTGTTACAGCAGCCCAGATGAGTTAAGACATCTCCCACTACTTTATGGAGTAGACATTATTATCATTACCAGTTAGTTACCAGCTGAAAAAGTGGTTATGGTTACACAGCTAGTAAGCAGCATATCTGCTTCCACCTCAGGTGCTCTTGACCCTTTTAACTATCAATGCTGCCTCTGAGAAAATGGGAGAAAAGCTTAGGATCTCTGCTGTTACGTGGAGCCTCTAGAGGTTTGAGTGGGATAGCAAGAATAAAAGGATTTTTTTATATAACAAAGGTTTCATGCATTGCCCTAGACATTATGGATACAAATACTCATTCAATCACATTGGATTACAAAGAGACTAAATGAAAGTGTGAAATATCAGAAACACTGTGAAATCAGAACAAACTGTAATGAGTTGGTGGCTGTTTGCATGAAGAGAATAAGACAGCAAGAGAGAAAAGGAAGAATCAAAGATAACTGCAAGCCCAAGATTTCACAAACAAACAAAAATCTGTTAGAACTAATAAATGAATTCAGCAAAGTTGCAGGATATAAAAATAATCACACAAAAATGAGTTGTGTTTTCCTACAGTAACAATGCACAATCCTAAGAGGAAAATTAGAAAACAATTTCATTTTCTTTTTTTTAAAAAAAGATTTTATTTGACAGAGAGAGAGCAAAAGCAGGGGTGGGGGTGGCAGGCAGAGGGAGAGGGAGAAGTATGCTTCCCACTGAGCAGGGAGCCCAGTATGGGGTTTGATCCCAGACTCTAGGATCATGACCTGAGCTGAAAGGCAGATGCTTAACTGACTGAGCCGCCCAGGCACTCAACAATTTCATTTTTCAGTAGCATCAAAAAATAAAATACTTAGGAATAAGTTTAACTAAGCAAGTGAAAGATTTGTACATTGGAACTACAAAACATTGCTAAAAGAAGTTAAATAAGACATTAATAAATGGAAAGACATCCTGGCTTCACGAATTGGAAAACTTAATATTGTGAAGATGTTAATACTACCCAGGTGGCCTATAGATTCAATGCAATCCTTACCGATATACCAAGGTTTTGTATTTTTTTAAAATTTATTTGAAAAAAAGTTTTAAAATTCATCCTAAAATTAATATGGAATCCCAAGGGACACCAAATAGACAAAACACTCCTGAAAAAGAACAAGGCTGGAGGTCTCACGCTTCCTGATTTCAAAACCTACTACAAATCTACAGCAGTTAAAACAATGTGGTAGTGGCATAAAGACAAATATACAGACCAAAAGAATACAATAAAGAGCCCAGAAATGAACTTTTATAAATATAGTCAAGTGATTTTTGACAAGAATGTTAAAACCATTTAATGGAGAAAGAACCATCTTTTCAACAAATACTGCTGTGAAAACTGAATGCTATAGGTGAAAGAATGAAGTTGGATGCTTACCTTACATCACATACTACATTAATTCAAAATGGATTAAGAACCTAAATGTAAGACCTAAAGTCATAAAATTCTTAGAAGAAAATATAGGGAGAAATCTTTTTGACATTAAACTTGGCAATGATTTATTGGATATGGCACCAAAAGTACAGGCAAAGGAGGAAAAAATAGATAAATTAGACTTCACCAAAATTTCAAAAACTTTTGTGCATCAGCAGAGTGAAAAGGCAAGTCATATATTGGGAAAAATATTTGCAAATTATATATCGATAAGGGATTATTATCCAGAATATATAAAGAACTCCTATAGCTCAACACCACCACCAAGAACAAAACAACTTCCCCTAAATCAGCAAAATATTTGAATGGACATTTCTCCAAAGAAGATATGCACCTAAAAATGGCTAGAAAGCATATGAAAATATGCTCACCATCACTAATAATTAGGGAAATCAGAATGACAACGAAATATTCATAACCCACTGGGATGGCTATTAGAAATAATGTTTGTGAGGATGTGAAGGCATTGAAACCCTATGCATTGCTGGTGGAACAGTAAAAGGATGTATTTGCTGTGGAAAACAACATTATGCTTCTTTAAAAAATTAAAGATAGAATAACCATATGATCCAGCAATTCCACTTCTGGGTATATACCAAAAATAATTGAAAGCAGGGATTCAAACAGATATTTATATACCAATGTTTTTGTAGCATTGTTCACATAATACCCAAAAGGTGGAAAAAAAAACCCCAAATGTTTATGGAAAGATGAGTGAATAAACAAAATGTGCTATATACATACATTGGAATTTTATTCAGCCTTTAAAAGGAAAAAATTCTGATACATACTACAATATGGATAAACTTTATCTATTGGATTACTATTTATCCATTATAAAGACATTCTGCTAAGTGAAATAAGCCAGTCATAAAAGTGCCAATAATGTATGATTCTACTTAAATGAGGGACCTAAAACAGTCAAATTCATATATATAGAAAGTAGCATGGTAGTTGTCAGGGGCTAAGGAGATAGGGACAAGGTGAGTTATTAATTCATGGATATAGTTGGGGAATATGAAAAAGTTCTGGAGATGGATAGTCGTGATGGTAGCACAACAATGTGAATGTACTTAATGCCACCAAACAGTGCATTTAAAAATGGTTGAAATGGTATATTTTGTGTTATGTAAAAAATACATAAATATAATACAATAAAATACAATAAAAATTTTAAAAAAGACAATATAATCTATACAACCACATAACTGGTTACAAATAAATTATAGCATGCAGTAACCTCTCTGATTGTCAAATGTCCACTGATTCCTCAGCATGTCCTATGTAGCATATGTGACTTTTTATTATATAATATACCAACCAAGTGAGGGCATGACTATAGAATGTGTATTATATATTAGTAACGTTTAATTTCTTCCTTTTTTTAAAGAAAAAATAAATGAAAATAGAGGCTCTACTATTGTTTTCTCAGACTATACCTTTTTAATGGGACCACTTGTTTAATGTAAGGGAAGGATCATTTGGTAGATAAACTCAAAATGGCTAAAAGACCTAAATGTGAGACAAAAATCCATCAAAATCCTAGAGGTGAATGAAAACCTCTTCAACCTCTGCCACAGTAACTTCTTGCTAGACACGTCTCCATAGGCAAGGGAAACAAAAGCAAAAATGAACTGTTAAGACTTCATCAAGATAAAAAGCTTTTGCACAGCAAAGGAAATAGTTGACAAAACCAAAAGACAACCTACAGAATGGGAGAAGATATTTACAAATGTCTTATCAGATAAAGGGCTAGCATCCAAGATCTGTAAAGAGCTTATCAAACTCAACACCTCAAAACTAAATAATCCAGTCAAGAAATGGGCAGGAGACATGAACAGACATTTCTCCAAAGAAGACATTCAAATGGACGACAGACACATGAAAAAATGCTCAACATCACTTGGCATTGGGAAAATACAGATCAAAACCACAATGAGATATCACCTCACACCTGTTAGAATGGCTAAAACGAACAAGTAATGAAACAACAAATGTTGGTGAGAACGTGGAGAAAGAGGAACTCTCTTACATTGTTGAAAGGAATGCAAGCTGGTACAGCCACTCTGGAAAACAGCAAGGAGGTTCTCCAAGAAGTTAAAAATAGAGCTACCCTATGACCTAGCAATTGCACTACTATATATTTACCCAAAGGACACAAATGTTGTGATCCGAAGGGGTACCTATACCCCAATGTTTATAGCAGCAGTGTCCACAATAGCCAAACTATGGAAAGAGACCAGATGTCCATTGATAGATGAATGGATAAAGAAGATGTGGTGGTGTTTGTATATATATATATATATATATATATTATAGTAACATATATATTAGAGCATATATTATGATTATATATATATATTAGTTATATATTACTCAGCCATCAAAAAGGATTTACAACAACATGGATAGAACTGGAAGGTATTATGCTAAGCAAAATAGTCAATCAGAGAAAGACAATTATTATATGGTTTCACTCATATGTGGAATTTAAGAAACAAAACAGAGGAGCATAGGATAAGGGAGGGGAAAATAATATAAGACAAAGAGAGAGGAAGACAAACCATAAGAGACTTTTAACTATAGGAAACAAACTGACAGTTGCTGAAGGAGAGGGATGTGGGGGAATGGAGTAATTGGGTGATTGGCGTGAAGGAGCACTTGGTGTTATATGCAACAGATGAACTCACTGAACTCAATATCTGCAACTAGGATAGGTTATATGTTAACTAGTTGAATTTAAAAAGAATAAGTGAAGAAAGAAAGAGAAAGAAAGAAAGAAAGAAAGAAAGAAAGAAAGAAAGAAAGAAAGAAAAAGAAAGAAAGAAAGAAAGAAAGAAGAAAGAAAGAAAGAAAGAAGAAAGAAAGAGAAAGAAAGAAAGAAAGACAGAAAGAAAGAAAGAAAGAAAGAAAGAAAGAAAGAAAGAAAGAAAGGGCAATTATCCAAAAAAATAATAATAATAAAGGAAGGGAAGGAGAGAGAAACTAAGAAAGACTGAGAAGCTACAGTGAATGAAGTATGAGAGAACCTAAAAGGGTGTGTTCAGGAAGCCATGGAAAGAAGGAAAGCAAGAGTGATTGGCTGTGTCCAATACTGGGCGAGGCAGTAAGATAAAAGCAGATACTCGGTCCCACAGTTGTCAACATGAAGAGACCTTGACAAGAGCAGTCTTGATGGACTGTTGTGGATGGAAACTGGATGGAGTGAGTTGAAGAGAGATTATGAAATGAAGAAGTGGAAACTAATAACATTCACTGCCTTCAAAATCTTTTGCTTTGAAAAAGAGTAGAGAAATGAAAAGGGAATCTGAAAGGCATTATGGGGTCAAATGAGATTTTTTTGTTCCTTTCATAGGACAGATTACAGCCTATTTGCATGCTAGCAGGAAAAGTCTCAAAGAGTTTGGGGAACTGTAGGAGCATAGTCCCAGAGAACAAGAAAGGGAATGGATCCAGAGCCCATGTGAAGGACCTGGCAGGGAGAGTGGTGGGGTGAGGCATGTACAGGTAAGGTAATGCTGGCAAAGGAAGGATAAGAATGCTCTAGTTTGAAGAAGGAGGTGGGAGGTGGTGGAGTGTGCACAGAGAATGCGATGGGAAAGAAAGTATAAAATAGCCATTCTTGAGTTTAGAAAAGAAATACACTAGAAATGTAAAATAGGACCCTGGGCAGTTTTGAGACTTGTGGTCATAGATTTACAGTGAGACTGTTTAGTAGGGCTGTGCATTTATCTCTAGCACCACTTGGCTGCTCAGAGACAGGCATAGAGCATACTGGAGCTTTGCCTGGGCACAACACATGGAGAGGGAAGATGAGGTAAATGTGTTTTGCAAGGTGTGTGCTGGTGAGTGGTAGTGAGAAAATGTTAGGGTTCAGATCAGGTTTGGTCAATGCTGATGACAAGGTCATCATCAGGATAGTGGGTATCTGAAATAGGTTCAGGAAATGATCATTGGAGATGAGAATCAAGAAATTAGAGGTCAAGGTACAAATAAATACAGGCAGATCTCATTTTATTGTGTATCACTTTATGGCACTATGCAGAAATTGCTTTTTTTCCAAATTGAAGGCCTGTGACAACCTTGTGTTAAGCAAGTCTATTGGCACCATTTTTTTCCAACAGCATTTGCTCACCTCATGTCTCTGTGGCACATTTTGGTAATTCTCAAAAGGTAAAACTTTTTTCATTGTTATTATATTCATCATGGTGGTCTATGATCACTAGTTACAACTTGGAGAAAGCTCAGATGATGGTTATATTTTTTTAACAATAAATTATTTTTAAATTAAGGTATGATTATTTTTTTCCAGACAAATGCTATTGCACACTTAATAGACTACAGTATAGTGTAAATGTAACTTTTACATGCTCTGGGAAACCAACAAATTCACTGGATTCATGTTATAGCCATATTCACTCTATTGTGGTGGTCTGGGTATGCCTGTATATGACAGTAAGGGTGTTTCCCTTCTAGACATAGTTTAGGAAACTCTAATCTTATTCTCTTCAGTCCTACCTTGGTCAGGAAGTGTGATTTTTCCCTTTGTGTGTCTATTTGCACACAAGATGACCTAGTGCCCCACCTTCGAATCAAGGCACAATTCAACCCTGCAAACAGCAGGATGTTCCCAGTGGGTGGGAGCTTCCTTCCCACTTGAGGACAGCTCAGGAGTCCTGTCCACTTCACTTCCTGGTTCTCTCAACTAAGGGTCTTCCTTGCCCTTCCGGTTTGAAGAACTCTTTTCTTTCAAGGCTTTTCTCCTCCCTGTGAGTCTGCCCTTTACCTGCTCTTTCTTTTTATTGGAATCCCAACTTATTCAGTGAGCCCATGTCTGTATCCTTCTGTCCCATATTTGCAGCTGAGCTTCTGCGAGTTTTTGTTTCTTCTTCACCATGTGCCTGGGGGGAGAAAACAGCCTTCAGCTTTCTAGAGAAGACAGAAGACAGGAGAAATACACAGAAGGCATATGGGAAAATAGAGATACACCCTGTCTCAGATTGGTTATCCATGAGACTATTGAAGTCGTCAAAAAAAATGGAGACAGGAGTAGAAGTGGGAGAGAAGAGGGTGGGCCAGGAAGTCATGAGGGTCTAAAGTGAGGTGATCAGGACAGCAAGATGTTAGCGACAGAGAGATAGCAGGTGGAAAGTTTGATAAGAACTTTGAAGGAGGGTGGAAAAAAGAAGACCCGGAAATGGCATTTGGGGAGCAAAGAGGACTTTCTCCTCCTTCAGGTCCCAGGTACATGATGCTTCAGAGGGAAATCCAGTCTCCACTCTAGTGGTGAAATGCTGTCCTCAGGGAGCAGGGAGCTTTCCATTCCAGATGAAAGGTCTATAAGGGCCAACATCCTATGTCTGTCATGTTCACATTTACCAGGTATCCAATACCTTGCACAGTGTAATGAGTGTACAATATGTGCTCAACAAATAGGTGTTGAATAAATGGAAGAACAATTAACTGAATCTGGTGTTTATAATTAAATCATGTGCCACCACCCTCCCCTCTTCTGGGATAAGTGGCAGTCTCCAGTTTCCTGCTCTGAGATATGCAACTGCCATGGAAAGCAAAGGATCCTCATGACATCTTGTGTGACTGGCACCTAACAGAGTCCTTTTTTATGCCCTCTGTTTACATTATCACTGGCAGCTATAGGAGAAGAGAGTCACCTAAGTGTTCTCTGCCCTTCTGACCAATTTGGCTTTCCAATGTTAGAGTTTGGGGAAATTTTAGGAGTCATCAAATAATAAACCTTTATTCCGCCATTTAATTTAACACCAAAATGAGAAATAGATGCTGAAATCAGATAGACTGAAATAAAAACATCAGCTTTTTTCTGAGTAGGTTTAAATATCATAATCTGAGCTATGGCCATTATCAGGACTTTAAAGGTCCCTACCTCCACCAGACTATGCCAGCCCTGGAAAGTTTGGGGGAAGATGAGCAGGGAGGAAATCTCCTAATATCAGGCTGCATCCAAAGAGGAAGCCCAGAAAAAGATAGACTACACATACTCTGTTTGTTTGTTTGTTTGTTTGTTTATTTATTTATTTATTTATTTATGATTTTATGATTTTACTTATTTATTCATGAGAGACACAGAGAGAGAGAGAGGCAGAGACACAGGCAGAGGGAGAAGCAGGCTCCATGCAGGGAGCCTGACGTGGGACTTGATTCAGGGTCTCCAGGATCAGGCCCTGTGCTGAAGGCGGTGCTAAACCGCTGAGCCACCTGGGCTGCCCTACTCTGTCCCTTTAAATATAAATTGCTCCCCAATTTTGGGGAGAAGTGAATGAGGAGATAGAAAAAACCTGGAAACTTCTTCCTATCTTTTTCTTTACTGCTGAGTGGACATTTTCTCCCTTCTTTGGAAATATGAAGAGAAAGGTAGAAGGACTCCCCTGAACACATCCCAGCTTTTTACTCTCCTAATAGACTTGAGTATATGGTCAACCAGGGATGTGGTAGTCCCATGGGAAAGGCAATCAGCTGCCTGTCAGGAAGACCTACTCTCACCTTCATGAGACATCCTAACCTTCCCGTTCCCCTAATGCCAACTACTGTTTTTCCATAGATTTTCCTGAGAAGTTGAGCATTTAAATTTTGTTCCCTAAAAGCTCTAAAATGGTAAGGGTAACTTTATTAAATTAATTGTGCTTCTACTAATTGACCTATCTTCCCATCCCTCTCTGTCTTCCCAAACTCTTCCACCATGACCTCTGGACCTCATGGTATATCACTAGCAAACTCTGTTATATCTCCAAAATCTGGCCGATCAAAATGTGACTCGTGACACATTCTAAAACCAAAATATAACTAGCACTGAAGTTTATGGGTCACTTAATAATTCTGTTTAAATTTTTGAAGAACTGCCAAACTGTTATCCAAAGTGGTTATATCACTTTACCTTCCTACCAGCAATATATGAGAGTTCCAATTTCTCTGTGACCTCATCAACACTTATTATTTTCTGTTCTTTAAATTATAACTATCCTAGTGGGTGTGAAGTGATATCTCGTTGTGGTTCTGATTGCATTTCCCCAGTGATTAATGATGCTGAGTATCTTTTCATGTGCTTCTTGATTATTTGCATATTTTCTTTGGAGAAATGTCTATTCAAATCCTTTGCCCATTTTTTAATAGAGTTAATTTTCATTTAGTTATTGACTTGTAAGAGTTCTTTAATAATTCCGGATCCTTTATATAAATTCCCTTATCTGCTATAGGATTTACAAATATTTTCTTCATTCTGTGGGTTGTCTTTTCACTTTCTCCATGATGCCCTTTGAAGCACTTAAATTTTTCGTTATGACAAAGTATTAAATATCATCAGCATTTTTACCAGAGCTAGAACAAACATTCCTACAATTTGTATGGAACATCAAAAGACCCCGAATAGCCAAAGCAATTCTGGGAAAGAAAAAAAAAATTGGAGGCATCACAATTCTGCATTTCAAGCTCTATTACAAAGCTGTAGTCATTAAGACAGTAGGCACTGGCACAAAAAAAACAGACCCATAGATTAATGGAACAGAAGAGAGAATCCAGAAACGGACCCACAATTATATGGTCAACTAATCTTCACCAAAGCAGCAAAGAATATCCAATGGAAAAAGTCTCTTTTCTGTCAACCCAACAAATGGTGTTGGGAAAACTGGATAGAAACATGCAAAAGAATGAAACTGGACCACTTTCTTACACCATAAGCAAAATGGATGAACAACCTAAATGTGAGATAGGAAACCATGAAAATCCTAGAGAGGAACACAGGCAGAAACCTCCTTGACCTCACCTTCAGCAACTTCTTATTAGACACATTGCTAGAGGCAAGGGAAACAAAAGCAAAAATAAACTATTGGGACTTCATCAAAATAAAAACCGTCTGCATAGTGAAGAAAACAATTAACAAAACTAAAAGGCAGCCTACAGAATGGGAAAAGATACTTGCAAATGACATATCTGATAAAAGGTTAGTATCCAAAAATCTATAAAGAACTTATCAAACTCAACACCCGAAAAACAATCCAGTCAAGAAATGGGCAGAAGACATGAATAGACATTTTTCCAAAGACATCTAGATGGTTAATAGACACATGAAAAGATGCTCAATATCACTCATCATCAGAGAAATACAAATCAAAACCACGATGAGATACCACCTTCCCACCTGTCAGAATGGCTAAAATTAACAAAAAAACAACACTAGAAGCAACAGGTATTGGTGAGGATGTGGAGAAAGGGGAACTCTCTTGCACTGTTGGGGGAAATGCAAACTAGTGCTGCCACTCTAAAGAACGGTTTGGAGGTTCTTCAAAAAGTTAAAAATGGAACTATCCTATGACCCAGCAATTGCACTACTAGGTATTTACCCAAAGGATACAAAAATACAAATATAAAGGGGTACATGAACCATGATGTTTATAGCAGCCTTATCAACAATAGCCAAGATAGGGAGAGAGCCCAAATATCCATGAACTGAGGAATGGATAAAGAAGATGTGGTATATGGAATATAACTCAGCCATCAAAAAAAATGAAATCTTGCCATTTCCAACAATGCGAATGGACCTAGAATGTATTATGCTAAGTGAAATTAGTCAGAGAAAGATGAATACCATATGATGTTACTCATGTGTAATTTAAGAAAGAAAACAGAGGCACCTGGGAAGCTCAGCGGTTGAGCATCTGCCTTTGGCTCAGATCATGATCCTGGGGTTCTGGGATTGAGTTCTGCATCAGGCTCCCTGTGAGAAACCTGCCTCTCCCTCGCCTATGTCTCTGTGTCTCTCTGTGTGTCTCTCATGAATAAATAAATAAATAAATAAATAAATAAATAAATAAATAAATATCTTAAAAGAATAAAAAAGAAAAAAAAAACAGATGAACATATGGGAAGGGGGGAAAGGAAAAAAGGGGAGAGAGGAGTAAGACATAAATGACGCCTAAGGACCCAGAACAAACTGAGGGTTGATGAAGGAGAGTGGGTTGGGGCTGAGCTAGATGGGTGATGGGTATTAAAGAGGATACTTGTGATGAATGTTGTTTATAATTGAGGAATCACTGAATTCTCTTCCAGAAACCAATATTGCCCTGCATGTTAACAAAGTTTAAATAAAATAAAACAGAAAGAAATTATTGCCTAATTCAAGGTCATGAAGATTAGGCTTATGTTTTCTTCTAAGGATTTTATTGTTTTAGTCTCCCCTCACCTTTTTTTTTGTTAACAGCTTTACTGAAATATAATACACATACCATACAATTCATTCATTTACAGTATACAATGCAATAATGTTTCGCATATTCACAGAGCTATGTAACCATTACTGCAACCAATTTTAGAACTGATTTTTATCACCCTCTGAAAAAATGCTGCTATCATGTCCTATTTTTCCCAACCCTGCAGCCTTAGGCAACCCTAATCTAATTTTGATCTCTATAGATCTGCCATTCTAAAATTTTCATATAAATGGAATCATATAATATGTGGTCCTTTGTGACTGGCTCTTTCACTTGGCATATTTTTATGATTCATCCATATTTTAGCATATCAAGACTTCATTCCTTTTGATGGCTGAATAATATTCCATCATATAGATATACCACCTCTTACTTATACATTCATCAGCTGATAGACATTTGGGCTATATCTATTTGTTGTTATTATAAATAATGAACAAGAACATTATCAATTTTTATTTATCTGAGAATGTCTTAATTTCTCCTTCTTTTTTGAAAGTCAGTGTTGCTGAATAAAGAATTCTTTGTTGACTCTTATTTTTCAGCACTTTGACTATATCATCCCACTGACTTCTGGACTTCATGGTTTCTGACAAATATTTAGCTGCTAGTCTTATTGAAGATCCATCATATGTGATACATTGTTTCTTTCTTGTTCAAGATATTTTTTTTCTGTCTGAGACTTTAGATCCCTTTGATTATAATGTGTCGATGTGTATCTCTTTGAATTTTGTGTCCTTGGAGTTTATGTAGCTTCTTGGATGTATAGATTGTTTTTCACCAGAGTTTGGAAAAATTTGTCCAGTATTTCTTCTACCATTCTTTTTTTGTCCCTTTCTCTCTATCCTCTTGTGGGATTCTCATTGTGCATATGTTGATACACTTAATGGTATCACATAGGTCTTTGAGTTTATATTATTTTTCCTTTATTCTTTTTCCTTTCTGTTTGTCAGGCTAGATCAAATGAATTGATTTATCTCCAAGTTTACAGATTCTTCTGTAAGCTCAAATCTTTTGTTACATCCCTGAAGTGAATTTTCATTTCAATTACTGTACTTTTTAACTTTAGAATTTCTAGTTCATTCTCATTTTAATAATTTATGTTTCTTATATTAATAAGCTTTATTTATGAGCCATCTTCTCATACTTTTCCTTAGCTTTTGACATAATTTCCTTTGGTTCTTTGAGTATATTTAAAAACAGATAATTTAAAGGCTTTGTCAAGTTACTCCAGTATTGTGCTTCCTTGGGGACAGTTTATACTGACTACTTTTTTCTCAGTGTACTGATCATACTTTCTTGTTTCTTTGCATGTCTCATAATTTTTGGCTGAAAATTGGAATTTTAAATTATATAATATGAGAAATCTGGAAATCAAGTTTCCTCCCACTTCCAATGGGCTTGTTGTGGCTGTTTGTTGTTGCTGCTATTTGTTTCATAGTGTTTCCTGAATAAGTTCTGCAAAGTGCATGTGCTTTTTCATGAATGGACATGGAAACTGCTACTTGGTTATCTTATTAGGCAGTTAACAATGGTATGGTTATTTCATTAAATGCATGCATGCTAGGACATGCTTCAATGGTAGACAGGTTACTACTCTACCTTAGTCTTCACTTCTTGCTTTCACAGAGCCTCACGGTTAATCAGAAGTGAGAGTTTAGGGCCTTCTCAGCAATTTCCTGGGTATGCGCACAGCCTACACATGCGTGTGGCTTTCTAGATTCCCAGGAATATGTCAGAGTTTTCCAAAGCCTGTATGGACATCTCATTGCCCAGCTTTTCCTTTTAAGTGTTTTGGTGAACTTGTTCTTTGTTGCAACTGCCATTATCACCTCAGCCAGCAGTGATATTAAACAATTGCCACTGATTGCTTTCTACAAGTAGTCCTAAGGAAAATTCTGTTCACGGTATGTGAGCTCTGTGTCAGGTCAAATAAAGACAAACCTTGTGAATGGGGTTTTCCAGGAACTGCCAGGCAGGTCACATAATGACAGCTTTCTGAAAATGGGGCTTTGGAGGCACTCCGATACTCTCTCCCTTCCGGTGGCTGCTAGGCTGTTGTCACCATGATTGCAAGTCTGTTTTCAAGTCTACCCTGGAGCTGGAGAGAGAAGGAAGGGAACAGGGTAAGTTAAAATGAAACAAAACTCACTGTCTTTACCATGATTCAATGTTTTTCTTGAATAATACCCTTCAAATTGTTGCAAGCCTTTAATTTCCAGATTCTGAAGCCTACTGAAAAGGTTTATTTTGACCATTTTTGTTAGTATTTTTGTTGCTTTTATGGAGGAGTGAATTTTCAGAAGACCTTCTTCTGCCATTCCTGAAGGGCTTTCTTGTTCGTAATATTATTTTATTTTATTTTGAGATAATTGTATATTCATACATGGTTGTAGGGAATAATAAAAAGATACTAATACCTTTCACACAGCTTCCCCCAATGGTAACATTTTGCATAACGAGAGTGCAATATCTTATCCAGGAAATTGATACTGCTAGAATCTACTGACCTTATTCAGATTTTACTATTTACATGTACTCATTTGTGCCCATATGTGTATGTGTGTTTAGTTCTATGCAACCTTATCACATATGTAGATCTTTGTGACCACTACCATAGTCTTGATACTTAGCAGTTCTATCACCAGGATAGCCTCATACTATCACTTCATAGCCAAGGTCATATCACCCACCTCCCCCACAATCACCACTCCTAACGCTTGGCAACCACTAATCTGTTCTTCATGTCTATAACTTTGTCATTTCAAATGTGCCAAAGAGTATGTCACACAATGAAGTAAATTCAGCAATAAAATCAGGTAAAGTATTAACAAATGCCACAACATGGATGAAACTTAAAAATATGCTAAATGAAAGAAGCCAACTGCAGACAACCATATTCTGGATGATTCCATTTACATGAAGTGTCCAAAGTAGACAAATCTATAGATACAAAAAGTAAATTAATGCTTGACTAGAGCTGGGTGTGATGGCAGGGGTGGGGAGAGAGTGGTTGGTGATGGCTAAAAGGTGTAGGGTTTCTTTTTGGGGATAATGAAAATGTTCTAAGAGTGAATGTAGTGATGGTTGCTCAACTCTGTGAATATACTGGAAACTACTGAATTGCACACTTTTAATGAGTGAATTGTATGGCATGTGAATTATATATATCAATAAATCTGTCAAAAAAGAGAATGTTATGGGGGTGCTGAGTGGCTCAGTTAGTTAAGTGCCTGCCTTTAGCTTAGGTCCTGATCCTGGAGTTATGGGATTGACCCCTGTGTTGGGCTTCTTGCTTAGTGAGGAGTCTGCTTCTCCCTCAGCCCTCATCTCGATCATGCTCTCTCTCTTTCAAATAAATAAATAAAACCTTTTTTTAAAAAAATGCTATGTAAATGGCATCATACACTATGCAAACCTCCCACCCATGACTGGTTCTATTGTTGTTAAACAAAAGTTTGTTCCCAAGGAAAATATCTGTTACCAGAAGTAGTAGATATACATAATAGCTACAGTGCAGAAAAGTTTATATATAAGATACAATAATGGGACATGACAAGAGGAAATTGGGCATTATCAAAAAGAAAAGAATTAATCCTTGCTCTTTGAGGAGTCTGGGTAGCATTACCATTCACATACAAATGTAATTTAGGTGGATCTCTTTTCCAGTCTACTCCAAGGATGAAATTTCTCAACTCTCTTTGAGCCAGAAATGGGATGGATGAAACAAGCTGTTTCAGCTCAATTCAGATAGGATAGATTTTTATTGGAAAAGAAATCCAGCAGCAATGATAGCAATTTACAAACACACTGAGCTTCAAAATACCTGTTGTTTCTAGATTCCCAGATAAAAACTATGGCCAAGAGAGCCTCTCTGTACTTGGCACAGAGATAACACTCTCCTTTCATTGTAGTTCTTATCTTGTTTTCCATATTCTTATTTCCATCCACGCTAGATCATTACAAAGTTTTCTACTGGGGCAAACCATGTTTTTAGACTTTATATAATTCTACTCTGGTTGAAATAAAATGATTGTTCATTTATGGAATGCTGTTCCTTGATCAATAGTACCATGATTCTTCACCATTGGCATTCAGTAGAAGTAAACTTGATTTGGTCTATATATCACTATATGCTACAGTTTCAAAGCTAGAAATTTAAGAACTAAAATTTTCAGAAAGGGTTCCTAAAAGTAAATCCTTTAATAACTTCAAAACAATAAGAACTCTCAATTTGCTGAAATGCACAGCGTATTTGAATTTATTTAATCCCTATTTGAGAAGGAGGGTTAGGGAAAGAGTGAGGAGGGGGAGGGAAGGGAGAGGGGATGAGGAAAGGGCTGAGAAGGAAGAAGTGAGGGAGAAAGAGAGAGATAGGGAGGGAGAGATTGACTATTGTGGTGACTATTCCAATAAAACTTTATTTATGGATACTGGAACTTGAATTTCATATAGTTTTCAACTGTCAAGAAATATTTTTCTATTGATTTTTTTTTCAAAAAAATTTCTTAGCTTACCAGCTCTACAAAAACAGATGAAGGGCCAGATTTGGCCTGTGGGGCTTAGTTTCCCAGTCATACCCTAAATTGATGGAAGAGTAGAAACATCAAGTCTCCCAGGTAGAGATGGGTATGAGTATTGGATTTGCCATTTACTAGTTGTGTGAGCTTGGACAAGTTATATGACATGCTGAAAACCATGTCCTCATCTGTAAAATGAGTATGGGCATAGTTAATCCATAGAATTGTGAAAATTAAATGAAGCACCATATGTATGTTTAGCATATGCAAGGTCACAGTGAATGAATTTACTACTAGAATAAAAGTTTTTAGGAGTGCCACAAAGCCATCATTTTCTCTAGACCTCTGTCCCACACTGGAAGGATAGCAGGATTTTATTAAGACAGTGTATATCAGGCCCAATCTTAGAGTCATCCTGACGTTCTTCATTCTCTCACTTTTCCGTTCAATTCATCAGCAAATCACATCTGCTCCACACTAAAAATTTGTCTAAAATTTGACCACTTCTCTATAGTAGCACCCTGATCCACACTATCATCAACTTTCATCTCATCTTTCTGCTCTGAAACTTGCCCCCAGAGGTGGCATTTTCCACAGAGGTGCTTTTAAAATATGTCCTCAAGTCACTTCATTCCTCTGCTGGAATGTCCCTGATCATTTGCTCCTAGGAAAATCCTAGGTCCTTACCGTATAAACCTTCAGATCTCCTACACTCTTCCCCTTGCTCCCTCAGCTCCAGCCATAACAGCCTCACTATTCTTCAAACATGTCAATCTTGCTCACACTTCTCACTGAATATTTGTTGGTATTTCTTTCTGGAATGTTCCTTCCCCAGATAACCAAGTGTTTTCAATTTTATTACTTCTTTCAGGTCTGTGCTCAAATATAACATTGTTAGGAAAGCATTCTCTTACTCCTTAATTCTGTTTTCCTACTTGATGATTGCACTACTACCTCCTGACATATTTCATATTTATTTGTAGATTGAATGTCTCCCCTGCTGGAACGTAAACTTATGAAAGCAGACTTTATGTGTCTTGTCCATAGCTGTATCCTCAGTGTGCAGAAAATTGCCTGGCACAGAGTAGTTTCAAATTTGTTGACTTAATAAATAAATGGATTTTTGCTACTCTAAAAGATTTTGAAAAATGAGAGCTTTTGAGTATTGTTCTTATATTGATTAGAATATATGTTTGAAACTGATGGTTACTGGAGGGGACATGGGAGGGGATGGGTTAAATAGATGATGGGTATTAAGGAGGGCACTCGTGATGAGCACCAAGTATTAAGGAGGGCACTTGTGATGAGCACTTGTATGTAAGTGGTGAATCACTAAATTCTATACTTGAAACTAATATTACACTGTATGTTAACTAACTGGAATTTAAATTAAAACCTGGAAAAATTTAAACATAAAAAAGGAATCTATGTTTGGCTGCATATAAATAATAGCAGCTTAATGAGAAAGAAGTTAATTTCTTTATTATCCAAGAGTTTAAAGGTAAGTGTTTTAGGACAATGCTCTATGAAATTGTCTAGGTGACAAGCTTCCCCTACTTTGTTGCTCCTGATCCCAAAGGAGTATTGCCTTTGTCTGAATGGTCCAAGGTAGCTCTCCATCAGATGCAGGTTCTAAGCAATGGAGGGAGGAAGGGGTAGGAAGGCCACACATAGACTTTACCTAAGGACACTTTCTATAAACCATACAAAACATTTCCATTCACTTCTCATTTAAGACTTAATCATGTGACTACACCCAGGGGCAGGAAGTGGTGGAATATGCAATCTTTATTCTGAGTGGCCATTTCCCTAACTAAAAATCAGTATTATAGTTCTATAACAGAAAGAAGACAAATAAATATTGGGGAGAAATTAGTCTTTGTCACAGGTCTCTATATTTTTCTTCTCCTCATTCCAAAAAAATGTAGCCAAGTTGAGGAGGCTCTCCCTACAGTCCTACTTCTTGGCCCAAGTGTTGGAGAGTCTGCCTGGGTTGTCGATTTTCTTTTGCTAGAGTAAGACACTAGGACATTAATTTGAACCAAATTTATCAATTGGATTGATAATTCATTTTTCTCAGATCCACTTTCTAAGAAAATGAAAGTGTTTTCTGAATCTTTGAAAATATCCTCTCTGGTTTCCACAATTTGGTATCTGATATCCACTGATATAGCCATTCAGGATCAGCATAATGGGCTTTTGACCTGTGTAGTCATGCAGGGCCTTATCCTAGGTTAACGCTCTCCATCTCCATCTTGAAATTTTTTTTATAATATTATCTTAGAATTTATTCTTTTGTAAGTGAAGTTCAAAGGGGCAGTGCAGCACGTGCCTGAGCAGAGGCATGTATAGATGTAACATGCATGCAATTCTTTGCTGCTCTGTCTATATATAGCACTGAGTTGCCCTTGAGCACAGAATTTCAGCAAAAATGCAATAGAGAGGAGTTTAGTGAAACTCAAAGCAAGTACAAGGTAATTGTCTTTTTTTTTAAATGTTTTATTTATTTATTTGATATATATAGAGAGAACAAGCGGTGGGAGGGGCACAGAAAGAGAGAGAGAGAGAAAGAGAGAGAGAGAAAGAAGCAGACTCCTGATGAACAGGAGGCCCAACATGGGGCTCAATCCCAGGTGCCCACAAAGTAAGTGTCTTGACAGAGTGACAGGTTGCAACCCATGGATCCTTTACCTTTCAGTCCTTCCTTACTCATTAGTAAGCTAAAAGTAGAGTGTTGATAGAATATGCATGTATCAAGAAATGAAATAAAAACAATTGAGTTAATTTTGTACAGGGTTTTAACCCTTCTGGTAAGAAGAAATTATGTAGGCATGAGCAAACTTACAAAATACAAATAGTATAAGTTTAAAATTCCTCACATCAATTAAATGCTCTCATATTTGCATTTAAATCTAACTATGCAGGGCACCTGGGTGGCTCAGTGGTTAATCATTTGCTTTTGGCTCAAATTGTGATCCTGGGGTCCTGGGATCAAGTACCTCTTTGGGCTCCCTGCGGAGAGTGTGCTTCTCCCTCTGCCTATGTCTCTGCCTCTTTCTGTGTGTCTCTCATGAATAAATAGAATCTTAAAAAAAGTACTAGCTATCCACATTATAAAGATGAATAGTAAAATTCATCCTAACAATCATACATTTAAATTTTTCTGTATGTGGGATTCCTGGGTGGCACAGCGGTTTAGAGCCTGCCTTTGGCCCAGGGCGCGATCCTGGAGACCCGGGATCGAACCCCACTTCGGGCTCCCAGTGCATGGAGCCTGCTTCTCCCTCTGCCTATGTCTTTGCCTCTCTCTCTCTCTCTGTGTGACTATCATAAATAAATAAAAATTAAAAAAAAGAAAAAGATATTTAAAAAAATAAATTTTTCTTTATATTAAAGACATGTTAAATAGCAAATATAAAGTACTATGACACATCAAGAGAAAGACTGCAGAAGACCAGAAGAGATGAAATGGAAAATAACACAGCCCTGTCCCATACTAAAAGGCATTTCACAGCCATGTGAACTTGATAGGGACATCTATGAAAACTAGAGAAAACTCTACCATATATCATATTTAATGAGCTACTTAATAGGGGAATCTAGAACATGTGCTTTAAAGTCATTAAAAAAGGTAAAGATGCCTCTTCTCATACCTCTCATTCAAGGATTCACTGAAGTTTCTAGCCAATGCAATAAAACAGAAGAAAAAATGAATTATAATTAATTGTAACAGATTCTATTTACCCAAGATGGCAACAAATTTCTGGTTCCACATGTTCTTCCAGAAACTTGCTATCTTTTTCCCATCAGAAGTCTATGTCCCCAATATTTGTGGTTAACCCAGCTAATGGGCTATGACAAAAGTTTCTCCCAGGGCATAATATAGAGCCCTGAACTCCTATGTAAAGAATTCTAGCTCCCGGAAGCTGCCACATTGGAATGATCACATGGAGAAAACTCATAGATAAATAGGTTTCTGAGAATCCTTCCATATTCCAAACCTCTATCTTATGAGTCTTTCCAGCACAGGTCCCAGACATGTGAGTGAGCAATCCACAAAATCCAGAAACTATATTAAGAGTTTTGGCATGAGGGACATCCAACTTTTGCTTAAGATGTAGAAAGCGAGAAAGAGCACTGCTTCCACACTTAGAGTATTCAAAACAAACAAACAAACAAACAAACAAACAAACAAAAACAGAGAGAGAGAAAGATTCAGATAATTCACAAAAATCATTACTTTATTTGAACCTATCATTGATTAGTGGCCTCCAAAAAGATATATTTATATCCTAACCCCCCAAAACCTGTGGATGTGACCTTATGGAAAAAGGGTCTCTGCAGATATAAGTAAATTAAAGATCTCAAGATGAGACCATCCTGGATTATCTAGGTGGGCTGGAAATCTAACAAGTGTCCTTATTAAAAAAAAGAAAAGAAAAAAAGGAAAAGATACAGAGAAAAGGGGGAAAAAACAAACAGAAGAGAAAACCATGTGAAGATGGAGGCAGAGACTGGAGTTGTAGAGATTCAAGGCAGGGAATACCAAGGATTTGTAGCAAACACCAAACACTGGACGACAAGTATGAGATGGATTCTCATTCAGAGTCTCCAGAGGGAATAAACTTTATCAACACTTTGATTTCAGACTTCTCGCCTCCAGAAAACTGTGAGAGAATACATTTCTGTTGTTTTAAGCCACCAGGTTTGTGATAATGTGTAATGGCAGCCCTGGGAAACGAACGCCCGTCACAGAGCTGAGATTGTAGGCAGCCAATTAACCTAAAATCTAAGAAAAAAAAACAGGAGCCTCCAAAGAGAGACACTTAACCTGCAGCAGACACTGTATGCAAGTTGAGAAAAAGAAGTCATCTAAAATTTTTAACAAATTATTAAAGGCCAAATGTAGGTTAGCTCGAGAATGTAGAATCATTACACAAAACAATTATGAAATTCAGAAAATTTAACATTGACACGATACTTTCATCTAGTATGATCCATGTTTACAATTTTCAAATTGGTCTAATAATAGCCTTCATAGCAATTTTGTTTTCCTTATTCAGGATCTAGATTAGGATTGTGCCTTGCATTTAGTAGTCCTGTACTTTGGTCTCTTTAAATCTGGGACAATTCCTGAACCTTTCTTTATTTTCATGCCAGTGGCATTTTTTATTAAGTTTTATTTTAATTCCAGTATAGCTGACATACAGTGTTATATTAGTTTCAGGTGTACAATATAATGATTCAAGAATTCTATACATTACCCAGTGCACATCACAGTGAGTGTACTCTTTAATCCCTATCACCAATTTCTCCCTGCCCTACCTACGTCCCCTCTAGGAACCATCTGTTCGTTCTCTCAGGTTAAGAGTCTGGTTTTTGGGATGCTTGCGTGGCTCAGTTTGTTAAGCTTTGACTTTGGCACAGGCCATGCTCTGAAGGTCCTGGGTTGGAGCCCTGCTTCTCCCCTCGACCAGCAACTTGACCAGCCCCATATAGGGCTCTGCGCTCATGAGGGAGTCTGCTTGTTCCTCTGTGCCTCCCCTGACTCATGCTCACTCTCTCAAATAAATTTTTTTTGTTAAAGAGTCTGACCATGAGTGAGGTCATATGGTATTTGTCTTTCTCTGACTTATTTTGCTTAGCATAATATGCTGTAGCTCCATCCATGTTGTAAGTGGCAAGATTTCATTCTTTCTTTATGGCTGAATATTGTTGCATTGTATATACATACCACATCTTTCTCCATTTGTCTATAATGGACACTACCATGGCATTTAAAAAAGAATGTGAACTAGTTGTTTTGTAGCCTGTTTCTCAGTTCAGCTCTTATTGTTTTCTTAGGATTAGATTCAAGATTGTGCATTTTGGGCAAGAATTTTACATAAAGGATGGCCGCTGACCTGTTAAGGTATTACTTCAGTTTTCTATTTGGGGCAACGTTAAGTTGAATCAAAGTTCAGTGAAGGTGATGGCCACCAGGTTTCCTCATTATAGTTGCCATTTTCTCTTTGTAATCAATAATGTACTTCTATGAAACAACTGATAATTTTAGCATCCACTGAAGGTGTCTTTTGACTAAATAAATTATTACTTTGATGCAAAATGATGTTTTTTCTGACTCTATTATTTCCTCTACCTTTACTAATTGACATCCATTATCAAGAGTTTTCCCTCTTGACACCCTCTCTCTACCCTTATCCTTCTCTCTCTACCCCTCTCTCTCTTTACCCCTATCCCTTGCTTTTCTTTCTCAATGTGGACTCAAGAAAATGATAAATCCCCTCAACACAATCTAGCCCAAGTTCATTTCTCTTGAACTCTGGAATAGCTCAGCAGTCCCTGAAAGTTTCATGGCATTGACTGTCAGAGATTCTGCATGAATGATGGTGCCAGGACTTGTAGCTACATGTATCAAAGCTTTGCTTCTCTTCTGGGGTGTTAGTAGGTATGGAGCAATGTAACCCTTATATTAAATATTCAAGAGATGTGCTTATAAGACTAACAGGTTAGTAAGAGGGCCATGTTTATTTGGCAATTGTTTTTAATAAATAGTTGGCATGTTAAAAATTATCTTGCTCACTGTAAGGCTGTTTCCATTCAAATAAAAGAAGATTTTGTTCTATTTTCATTTTTTTTTCTTCTAGATGATTTTGAAAGATACTCTTCCCTGAATTGGTTGTTGCTATTGACTATTCAGTAAACATCAGTTTGTAATAACATCTAAAATATAAGTTTAAGAAAGTCTGAATATATTTTGATTTAAGCATGTAGCGAATGCTGTGGTGAGTGACTCAGGAAACCCTCACCTCTCACCTTTCACCCGCAAACTCTCAACTAAACTCTTTCTGGGAATTGCCCTCTGCTAAAAAGAGCCATTCTACCTTCCTTCCTGGAATATCTCACAGTAGAGAACTGGACAGTTGAGACCATCCTGATCAACACCCTTGCCTCAGGGCATGACTACACCAGATGGGCCTTCCCAGGTCAGAGTTCTCTATAGGATTGAACCACATTTCAGCTTCTCCTTCTACTCAATCCTATTTCTTTCACTTTCCTTACAGGTGTTGAGCCCCTATGGCACTCCTCAGCAAATTACCACATATGTGTTTCTGTCACAGAGTTTTTTCCCAGGGAAATTGACCTCAGTCAGCTTTTGAAGACCCATATTTGAAGAACAGTCCTATTAATATTTTAGTATGTTTTTTATGCCAGTCAGAGAACTATTTTATTTACCTGATCTCAGGAAGAGATAACTTTTGGTTGATCTTTTTGTTTGTTTCATATTACAATAGAAGAGTATTTTTGGAAAATGTGAAAATAAATAAAACTCAGAACTCATACTTTTAAAACTTGTTGCCAGTATAATCTTATATTTAGAAAATAAAAGATGTTATTTATGTATTGTTTCTCTCTTTCATTAGCTTTTAAAAACAAAGCAATAAACATTAAAATAATGATTGGTGAAGAAAAGAGACAACTAAAAATAAAGCAAAAGAATTGGTAGCACTTATCTGAACTTTACCACTGTTTGGGTTCACTTATGGAAAATACTTTATATATAATTATATATATTATTTTCTAAGAGTCTAAGATACTATCATGCTTTACAATTTAACCACAAGTTGGGAAAGTAATAAAATACTGAGATATGGAGTATTTAAGGACCTCTCTCTTTATACAAATATATTTAATTTCACAACTATTTCATGAGGTAAGCATTATTGTCCCAATTTTATAAGCAAGAACACTAAATTTCAGAAAAATTAAGTAATTCTTCTAGATCACCTAAACGGTAAGTGAGGGAGTCTGAATTTAATTCAAATCTGCCTCATTTTAGGATTCTTGATCCTAGGATCCTAGGATCTAACTCCATAGTATGTTTCTTTTTTTTTTTTTTTTTTTTTTAAATTTTTATTTATTTATGATAGTCACAGAGAGAGAGAGAGAGGCGCAGAGACACAGGCAGAGGGAGAAGCAGGCTCCATGCACCGGGAGCCCGATGTGGGATTCGATCCCAGGTCTCCAGGATCGCGCCCTGGGCCAAAGGCAGGCGCCAAACCGCTGCGCCACCCAGGGATCCCCATAGTATGTTTCTAAGCAAAAGAATGAGCTGGACTGGACCACAGAGTCTGGTTCTAAATAGACAGTGGGAAAGAATTACAATTTTTCTACTGCAAAGTAGCTTTTACTTAGGTTTGCCCTAATAACAAACAAGGTATAGAAGATATTCCTGAAGTAAGCTTTCCAATGGGTGACCACAGCAACTAATGCCTCCCTTGTTTTTTGTGGAGACACGGTAGAGGTCTGGTGGGCTGAGCAAAGTGTGAGTGAGGTCTCTGTCAGGTTGGAGGTACACAGATCTGTGTGTTTGCTGCTTTTATACCAGCCATGTTGGCATTCAGTAAGCACGAACAGCTTACACAACTACTTACAGCAATAATTCTGAAACCATGTTGAGGCTCTGCTAATACTGGGCATTGCACCCTCACCTCACTCAGCATCTCGGGGCATAGAAATTTCCACATGTCTGCTTGGGTTATATTGTCCATGACCTCTCTCAAAAAGAACCCCTAACCATTTGGCAAAAGTTTCACTTCAGTAACAAGAATTCATATACCAAATGTATTACCTGCATAAATAAGTGATTTAAATTACATAGAACAATAAATTTCATTACTTGAAGAGAATTTTCCTTTAAAAAAATTCAAATACATTAACTAGTCCAAATGGCTCAGTTCTGAGGTGATAGAGTCATGAAGTTCAAAGTTTTCAATTTTAAAATAAAAGATAATACTACATGATTCAAGCTTCAGAAAAAAAAGTGAATAAGTTTAGATTACCCAATCTAGAATTTAGTCAACATAAAGTGAGGGATCTGAAGCAAATGAGATACAAAAGAAGTGGTATCTTTGTACAGTCTTTTATAATTTCATATATAATTATGTTTTATACTTGCATAATTCTACCTCCTACTTTTAGAGATAGTAAAAACAGTTTGGATTGTTTGATAATCTAGTTTTTTTTTAAAAAAACAGTTTTTTGATGTATAATTAATATACAAAGAACTGCACATACTTAACATGTACAATTTGATGAGCTTGGACATATGCCAACACTTGCAATACCATCACCACAATCAAGCTAGAAGGCATGTCAGCATCTCCCAAATTTCCTTATGTCTCTTTGTTTTTGTTCTGTCTGGAAGTTGTTGTTTAATGGGTACAAAGTTTCAGTTATTCTTGATTAATAAATCCTAAAGATCTACTTTAAATATAGTACCTCTAATTAACAATATGGTATTGTACACTTCAAAATATGCTTTTCTAATTCACTATGTCAAGAAAGATAGAACAATATATATCTTCGAGGCCTATCTTTTTTTTTTATTCCCCAAAAGGAATTAAGAGGAACTTGTGGTAAATTAAAGAACAAAAATGATTATTTGTATCTAAAATTTTTCCTACTTATAAAAGTAACATATATCATAAAGAAAGTTAGGAAAATATTGAGGAACATAAAATTGTGATGGGCATGTGAGGAGGGAGCCCAAGAAAGACATAGATAGCTGCTCTACAGTGGAAGTCCTACTTCTCACCTCAGGTAAGCAGTGAATCAGGGAAAGCCAGACACAGTGCCAATCACGTTGGCTTACTTTTCCCTTGTTGGGAGGAAGGTAGAAGAAATATTGGGGTATAATAAGGGAAAACTATCTTTAAATAAAACTATCTTTAAATAAAATAATCTTAAAATAAAACTATCTTTATCTTTAAATAAAACTATCTTTTTAATATCTTCAAGTCTTGACAAATGGAATGAAAAAAAAGAGAAAAAGAAAATAAAATTTAAAACTTCTGGAGACATAGATGGTACAAGGAAAGTCCCATGGGGAAACATTCTTTGCTGTACAAACTGTGTCTTAGCCTGAACTGGAAGAAACCTTACATTTTGTACTTTACCTTTTGGTCAAGAGAAAAACTTGGGATGTGGCTGGTGGATTAAGGGTAGGCAGCACAATACTCCTTCAGGGCTAACTGTTTCTGACAATATCAAAAGTATCAAAAAACCTGAATTAGAGGAATAATCAGAATACTAGAGGCTTTCTCCTCCCCCAGTACCCCTGCTCTGACTATGAGGATAGACAGAAGTACATCTGACCAGGAGGAATGAACCCTTGTCTAGTTCCTTAAACACAACCATAGATATGAATGCAGAGACAAAAGTTTACCAAATTCACCAACTGTTACTGTGCCCAGATCTGGGAAATTCCAATTTAGGCAATAGAAAGGCAGAATACAGAATACAAAAATGTTGAAGCCAAGGCATTAGGCTGGTTAATACAAATGAGATAAGATGATCAATTTCTTTGTAAAACAAGAAATCTAGTAGAGTCATGGGCACTTATTCATTTTATTCTATAGACAAGAGAAGGAAAAAATGCCAGTAATCTATTGATTTGCTAGAACAACCTTACAAGTATTCATACTGTATAGGAATATAGAACTGTCAAACATGATATTAAGAGAACATCAGATTACTGAGTAAGACTTATGAGAATTACAGGGCACTTTGGAGATTACAAGAATACAGCAATAATTTTAAGAATCTTTGTTCACATTATTCTTCCAAGGATAAATTTATAATCATAAAGAACAGAACAAGATAGCATAGCTTTAAATATTCACAAAAGTCTCAATGCCACATGATATCAGATTCTCTGAACATGTTTTATGACCCAAGGATAGTCACTCTTCTGTAGCTACAGAGAGAGAACCTCCTCTTCAACTGTCCCTTGGGCTCCTTTTGCTAATTATGATGACTTGCTTTTTAAAGAGCCAAATCCAGAATTTTATTCATTACTTAAAGCAAAACCAGGCCTGTGGAGCTCAATTTTACTTGAGGAAACAGGGGGAAAAAAAGATTAACATGATATCATTAAATAACAGTGGAATAAGTGGGAGCTTATTGTAATAAGAAGATGCAAACTGGGCCTTGATAATGAAAAATAATTAAGGAGAATCACCTGCATTATAAGTGGAAAACTAGAGGGCCTAAATAAATTACCAAATTATTTCTAGACTAAGTAGCCTTTAAGACAAATTGCATGACCCAGGATAAAGAGGGTAATTTATTATGAAAGATTCATTTTCACTTAAAAATTTCAACTTACAAATTGATAGAACTATTAAGAAAAACAGACAAATCTACACTCACTGATAATGCAGCATTTTAACATAACCACTCAGTAATTGATAGAGAAAAATAATTCTTAAAAATATACATGATTTAAATATCATGATTAATGTTTTTGACCTAATAAACCCATGTTAAATATTGTATTTAAGAAGCACATTCAATATTTATGAGAATTGATAAAATAAGCTTAAAGTAAGCCTAAACAAATGTCATAAGATGGAAATAATCAGTATATTTTTCCTAACATACTACAATTAGTTAGAAAATAACTATAAGTCAAGAAAGCCTTCATATGCTTGTGAATTAATTAAATAAATATCTAAGTAACTCATGGATCAAAGAAGACATAGTTGAAATAAAAAAAAAAGTTCGTTGGTGCCTGAGTGGCTCAGTCAGTTAGGCATCTAACTCTGGATTTCAGCTCAGGTCATGATCTCAGGGTCATGAAATCAAGCCCATGATGGGCTTTGCACTCAGCATGGAGTCTGCTTGATATTCTTTCCCTCTGCCTCTGCTCCTCCCCCTGCTCACACACACTCACTCTCTCAAATAAAAATTTAAAAAAGTTTAAAAAATAAAAAAAGTTTAAAAAATAAAAAAAGTTTAAACTGAGCAATAATTAAAATAGTACATATAAAAACGTATGAGATTCAGCTGAAGGAATACTTAAAGGAAAATTATGAGGTAAGATATTCATATTACAAAATCTAAGAAGTATTAAACTAAGAGTATAATTTAAGAAATTTAAAAAAGAACAAAATAAACCCAAAGAAAGTGGAAGGCCATGTTAAAAATAAGAAAAGAAGCCAATTAAATAGAAAACAAACACATAATCGATAAAACCAAAGACTGATTTTTCAAAAAACCTGATAAAATTAACAAACATCTGATGAGACCAATAAAAAAGGAGAGTGACAGCACAAATAACCAATGTCAGAAAAAAGGACATTACCATCAGAGCTAGAAATATTAGATACAGAATAAAAAATCATCATGAACAATTTTATGCCATTGAATTTGAAAATGTAGATTAAAGGAATAAATTTTATCAAAGTACAACTTACACAAATTGTTTAAAGAAGAAATAGAAAAACTGAGTGGTTTTAAAACCTAAAAGATCTTTCAGTTCAGTTGAAGAAATTGAATCAAGGAAAATTTAGGGCTTCACATTGAATTGCCACAGTGAAGGAATAAATAATTCTGAACTATTCTGATATTACAGTCAAACTCTTTAAGAGAATAGAAACAGAACACTACTTATCTCACTTCATGAGGCTGGCATATACTTGACAACAAGAAAGAAAGATTATAGTCCAATTTCACTTGAGAGTATAGATACAAAAATTGTAGCAAAAATATCAGCAAATTGGGATGCCTGGGTGGCTCAGTGGTTAAGTGCCTGCCTTTGGCTCAGGTGTGATCCTGGAGTCCTGGGATTCAGTCTCACACTGGGCTCCCTGCATGGAACCTGCTTC
The DNA here is from genome assembly GCF_048164855.1 of Canis lupus baileyi. Lineage (NCBI taxonomy): Eukaryota > Metazoa > Chordata > Mammalia > Carnivora > Canidae > Canis > Canis lupus. The sequence continues at coordinate 9,416,882 of NC_132842.1, read as the reverse complement.
TCCCTCTGCCTGCGTCTCTGCCTCTCTCTCTCTACCTGTATCTCATGAATAAATAAAAAAAATTTTTTTAAAAATCAACAAATTAATCCAGCAATATGTAAAGAATATAAAACTGTGATAGCCAACCTTCACGATGGTCCCCAATGATCCCTACCTCTGGGTAGTTCACTCCCAACATTGGATCAAGGTGGTGTATGTGACCAATAGAATACAGCAGATGTGATGGTATATCACTTCTGAGATGTGGTTATCAAAGGTGCAGAGTCTCTGCCTTAAATAACAGCATAATATGCAGCCCTACTAAGATACAGCATAGAAACAGCAGTTTGAAAACATTCAGAGTATACAGGAAGGAGATCTATTTACTAATCTCACAGCATGTGCTGGAGGGCCAGGGATCTTTTGGACACTTCTCCGAGATCAAAAGAACTGGTAGGTGCCATTTCCTCCTCCCCCCCAATCTCTAGCCTAGATACATGGACACCTGTAGGAACCATACTGTGCAAACACTCTCCACCTAACAGCTTGCTAACAGCATGCCCTGCTCCTGCATGCCTCTGTAGATCTGCCCCTTCTAACCTACTTGGCTTCAGCAATAATTTCCCACCTCTCGCCACCCGTCCCCAACCCAGGAGCTGTGACTCAGCTCCCATCTGCAGTGGCCTGTGTGGTCCTTACTGGCACAGCATGCCCTTCCCCCAAATTCTCTTGTGGACCTGTCCCCCCCTCCTCACATATGCCCTTGGTCAGAGCCCATCCAAAGTGGCCCCATGAGCCTGGAAGTATGCAAGCAGACTCCTTCCTGGGGACAATAGGAAGATAACCCACACACCAATCTGCCCCAGCAGTGGGGTGAAAACAGACATCATGTTTGACTGCAGGCTCCACCCACCAATAAAACCTTCTGAGGGACAACAAAGGGAAAGCATCCTGCAGTTTGATGCTATTCCATCTCTGGCAAATGCCTTGTCTGACTCAACTTAAGTCCATGCCAGCGCCAGACTGGCTCTTTAACAACATAGGGACCAAACCTTGCTCACAACAGGTAAAGAGAGACATTGTAGACAAGTGGACTGAAGGCAAATGCAATTCAGCCACAATAGTAGGGTATACGCAACACACATAGGGGACACCCCTGAAGTGCCATGATCTGATGAACAGGGGGCATTATAGGACCTTTTCTTCATAAGGCCACTACTTTCAAGAACAGGAGACTTGGCTGACTTTCCTAACAGCTAGAAACAGATACAGAGTTAGACAAAGTGAGGAGACAGAGGAATATGTCCCAAATGAAAGAACAGGACAAAGTCACAGCAAGAGAGCTAAACAAAACAGGGATAAGTAATATGCCTGATAGAGAATTTAAAGTAATGGTCATAAATAAATTCACTGGGGACACCTGGGTGGCTCAGTGGTTGAGCATCTGCCTTCAGCTCAGGGCATGATCCAGGGGTCCTAGAATTGAGTCCTACACTGGGTTCCTTACAGAGAGTCTGCTTCTCCCTCTGCCTATCTCTCTGTCTTTCTCTGTGTGTCTCTGATGAATAAATAAAATCTTTAATATATATATTAGTATCTTTTATATATATGTATATATATTCACTGGATTTGAGAAAAGAGTGGGGGACTTCAGTGAGACCCTTGGCAAAGAGAGAAAATATTTAAAAGAATGAATCAGAGATGAAGAACTCAACTGAAATTAAAAATACACTAGCTGGAGGGGTGCCTGGGTGGCTCACAGTCAGTTGGGTCATGATCTCAGCTCAGGTCATGATCTCATGGACATGGGATTGAGCCCTGTGTCATCAGACTCCCCATTCAGTGGAGAGTTAGCTTGAGATCCTCTCTTTCTACTTTTATCCTTCCCCCCCACTTATACTCGCTCTCTCTTTCTTTCTAAAATAAATTAATAAATCTTAAAAAAAAATACAGTAGATGTAATAAATAGTAGACTAGAGGAAGTAGAAGAGATCACTGCCTGGAGGATAGAGTAATGGAGGACAATCAAGGTGAACAGGAGAGAGAGAAAAAAATAATATAAATGAAAACCACCTAAGAAACCTTAGTGACATCATCAAATGAAATAATATTCACATTATAGGGACTTAAGGAGAAGAGAGAGAAAAGGGGGCAGAAATTTATTTGAAGAAATAATAGCTGAAAACGCCCTGAATCTGGAAAAGGAAATAGAAATCCAGATGTAGGGGGCACAGAGAGCCCCTCAACAAAATCAAACCAAGGAGGTCCACACCAGGACAAATAGTGATTAAAATGGCAAAAAAGTAGTGATAAAAATAAAAAAATTAAAAGCAGCAAGAGGAAAAAAACCCCAGCTACATATAAGGAAAACCCTATAGGCTATAAGCTGATTTTTTAGTAGAAACTTTAGAGGCTAGAAGTGCCTGGGTGGCTCAATCAGTTAAGCGTCTGCCTTCAGCTCAGGTCATGATCTGAGGGTCCTGAGATCGAGCCCCGCATCAGGCTCCCTGCTCAGTAGGGAGTCTGCTTTGCCCTCTGCCCACCCCTGCTCATGTTTTCTATCAAATAAATAAATAAAATCTTAAAAAAAAAAACCCAACAACTTTAGAGGCCAGAAGGGAGTGGCATGATATATTCAAAGTGCTGAAAGAAAATAAAAACTGCAGCCAAGAATACTCTACCCAGTAACGTTACCATTCAGAATACAAGGAGAGATAAGGTTTCCGAAACAAAAACTAACGGAGTTCACCACCACCAAACCAGCCTTACAAGAAATGTTAACAGGGACTCTTTGAGTGAAAAGGAAAGACCATAGTAAGAGTAAGAGAAGTAGGAAGCACAAAAGCTGTAAAATTAAGTATATGTATAAAAATCAGTCACAGAATTCACAGAATAAAAGGTTATGAAATATCATACCATATACCTAAGCATGAGCGGGGGGGCATGAGAAACAAAGAATGGGTTCAAAATCAAGTGATTGTGAACTTAATATAGACTGCTATGTGCATAAGATGTTACATATAAGCCTAATGGTAACCATAAATCAAAAACTGTAAGAGATATGCAAAAAATAAAGAGAGGAATCCATGTATAACACTAAAGAAAGCTAGCAAACCATGAGAGAAGAGAACAAGGAATAAAGAGACAGAAAAATTATAAGATCTCCATAAAACATTTAACAAAATGGCAATAAATACATATTATCAATAATTACTTTTAATGTAAATGTACTAAATGCTCCAAATAAAAGACATAGGGTGATGAAATGAATAAAAAAGCAAGATCCATCTACATGCTGCTGACAAGAGGCTCATTTCAGACCTAAATACATGTAGATTGAAAACAGGGGATACAAAAGCATTTATCATACAAGTGGAAGGGAATAGAAGACTGGGGTAGCAATGCTTATATTGGACAAAATAGACTTTAAAAACAAAAACAGGGATGCCTGAGTGGGTCAGCGGTTGAGCTTCTGCCTTTGGCTCAGGACATGATCCCACCGTTCTGGGATCAAGTCCCACATCAGGCTCCTTGTGTGGAGCCTACTTCTCCCTCTGCCTATGTCTCTGCTTCTCTCTGTTTCTCTCATGAATAAATAAATAAATAAATAAATAAATAATCTTAAAAACAAAACAAAAACGATAAAAAGAGACAAAGAAGGACACTATATAATCATAAAGCGAACAACAAGAAGATAGGACAATTGTAAATATTTGTTCGTCCAACATGGGAACACCCAAATACATAAAGCACCTAATAAAAAATGTAAAGGAAGCAATTGATAGTAATACAATAATAGCAGGGAATTTTAACAGCCTATGTGCATCAATGGATAGATCATCCGAAAAAGAAATCAACAAGATGATAGTAGTTTTGAATAACACACTGGGCCAGATGGACTTAAGATGGACTTAAGAGCTATATTCAGAACATTCCATCTTAAAACAGCAGAAGATACATTCTTTTCAAGTGCACATGGAACATTCTCCAGAATAGATCACATATTAGGCCACAAAACAAATCGCAACAAACAAAAAAGATTGAAGTCATACCATGCATCTTTTCTGGACACAATACTATGAAACAAGAAAAAGTCTGGAAAGAACATAATACATGGAAGTTAAATACTATACTACTAAACAATGAAAAAGTGAACCAAGATATCAAAAAGGAAATTTAAAAAATATATGGAGACAAATGAAAATGAAAACACAATGACCCCAAATCTTTGGGATGCAGCAAAAGCTGTTCTAAGAGGGAAGTTTACAGCAACACAAGCCTGTATCAAAAAGCAAGAACAAGCTCAAATAAACAACCTATACTTACACCTAAAGGAGTTTGAAAAAGAAGAACAAAACCCCACACCAGTAGAAGAAAGGAAATAATAAAGATTAAAGCAGAAATAAATAAAATAAAAACTTAAGAAAAAAAAAAAAAACAGTTGAATGAAACCAGGAGCTGGTTCTTTGAAAAGATAACCAAATTGATAAAGCCAGACTCATAAAAAGAGACAGTGAAGATGAGGACTCAAATAAACAAAATCACAAATGAAAGAGGAGAAATAACAACCAACACCACAGAAATATCAAGTATTTTAAGAGAATATAATGAAAGATTATATGCCAACAAATTGGACAACCTAGAAGAAATGGATAAATTCCTTGGAATACAATCTCCCAAAACAAAATCAAGAAGAAATAAAAAATTTGAACAGGTTGATTGCCAGCAATGAAATTGAATTAGTAATCAAAAAACTCCCAACAAACAAAAATCCAGGACCAGATGACTTCACTGGTGAATTCCACCAAACTTTAAAGTAAGAGTTAATAACTATTCTCATACTATTCCAAAAGATAGAAAAGGAAGGAAAGCTTCCAAATACAACCTATGAGATCAGCGTTATTCTGATACCAAAATCAGACAAAGACACTGCAAAGAAAAACTACAAGCCAATATCTCTGATTAACATAGATACAAAATCCTCAACAAAATATCAGCAAACCAAACCCCATAATACATTAAAAAGATCATTCACCATGATCAAGTGAGATAGATTTATTCCCAGGATGCAAGGTTGTTCAGTATTTGCAAATCAATCAGTGTGATACATCACATTAACAAGAGAAAGGATAAAAATCATATGATAACTTCAGTAAATGCAGAAAAGCATTTGGCAAAGTAAAAAATCCATTCATGATAAAAACCCTCATCAAAGTAGGTCTAGAGGGAACATATCTCAACATAATAAAGTCTGCATATGAAAAAAACTCACAGCTAACACCATACACAATGGTAGAAAACTGAGTTTTTCCCCTAAGATCAGGAACAAGACAAGGATGTAGAGCTCTCACCACTTTTATTCAACATAGTGCTGGAAGTCCTAGCCACAGCAATCAGACAAGAAAAAGAAATAAAAGACACCCAAATAGGTAAGGAAGAAGTAAAGCTTCACTATTTGCAGATGACGTGATAATATATAGAAAACCCAAGACTCCACCAAAGCACTACTAGAATTAATAAATGAATTCACTAAGATCACAGGATACAAAATCAATACACAGAAATTCATTGCTTCTCTATACACTAATAATGAAGCAGCAGAAAGGGATATTAAGAAAACAATTCCTGCCATTGCACCAAAAATAATAAAATACCTAGGAATAAACTTAACGAAGGAGGTGAAAGACCTGTACTCTGAAAACTGTAAAACACTGATGAAAGAAATTGAGATTGACACAAATAAATGGAAAGATATTCCATTCTCACGAATTGGACAAATTAACATCATTATAAGATTCATACTACCCAAAGCAATTCACAGATTTAATACAATCCCTATCAAAATACCAACATTTTTCACAGAACTAGAACAAATAATCTTAAAATTATATCGAAACACAGAAGATCCTGAACAGCCAAAGCAATCTTGAAAAAGGACAAAACTGGAAATATTATAACCCCAGATATCAAAATATACTACAAAGTTGTAGTAATCAAAACAGTATGATAGTGGCACAAAAATAGACACATAGATCAATGGAACAGAATAGAGAGTCCAGAAATAAACCCACAATCATACGGTCAATTAATCTTCAACAAGGAAGGAAAGAATGTGCAATGGGAAAAAGTCTCTTTAACAAATGGTGCTGGAAAAATTGGACAATTACATGCAAAAGAATGGACCACTTTCTTACACCATACACAAAATTAACTCAAATGGATTAAAGACCTAAATGTGAGACTTGATAAAATTCTGGAAAAAAGCAGTCAGTAATTTCTGTGACATAAGCTATAAGCAACATTTTTCTAGATATATCTCCTGAGGCAAGGGAAATAAAAGTAAAAATAAACTATTGGGATTATATCAAAATAAAAAGCTTCTGCCCAGCATGGAAGCAATTGATAAAACTAAAAGACAGCCTACTGAATAGCAGATATTTGAAAAAGATATATCAATTAAAGGGTTAATATTCAAAATCTATAAAGAATTACTATAACTCAACACCAAAAAAACATAATTCAATTAAAAAATGGGCAGAAGACATGATCAGACATTTTTCCAAAGAAGACATACAGATGGTCAAAAAGACATGAAAAGATGCTCACCATCACTCATCATCAGGGAAATTCAAATCAAAACCACAATGAGCTATTGCCTTATACCTGTCAGGATGGCTAAAAAAACCCCACAGGAAACAATAAGTGTTGGCAAGGTTGTGGAGAAAAAGGAATGCTTGGACACTGCTGGTGCAGCGACTGTAGAAAACAGAATAGAGATTCCTCAAAAAGTTAAAAATATAATTGCCATATGATCCAGTAATCCCACTACTAGGTATTTACCCAAAGAATATAAAAACACCAACTCAAAAAGATATATGTAACCCTGTATTTATTGTGGTATTATTTTACAATAGCCAAATTATGGAAGCAGCCCAAGCCTCCTTCGATAGATGACTGGATAAAGAAGATGTAATTAGATATATACAATGAAATTATTACTCAGTCATAAACAAGAATGAAATCTTGCTATTTGCAACAACATGGATGACTCTAGAGGGTATAATGATAAGTGAAATAAGTCAGTCAGAGAAAGACAAATACCACATGATTTCACTCATACATGGAATTTAAGAACAAAACAAACAAAGAAAAAATAGACAAACCAAAAGAAGACTCTTAACCATAAAGAACAGTTACCAGAGGTGAGATGGGTGGGGGGATGGATGAAATAGGTGAAGCAGATTAAGAACACATTTATCATGATGAGCAACGAGTAATGTACAGAATTGTTGAACCACTCTATTGTGCACTTTAAACTAATAGAACACTCTGTTACCTATCCTGGATAAAGTATAAAAAATGTAAAACTTCTCTATAGCAAACAATTCCATATTTTTAAAAAGAGTGAAAAAACAAGCTGTAGAAACATTCCAAACTCAATGTCAGCATCTGCTTCTGGAGAGCTCAATCCATGACCTACTATTTATTATATTTCAAAGCAAACAAAACAATATACTATATTATCTGTAGAAAATGTTTATAGAATATAATTTAGAATGGTAGTGGTGTGGGGGGTAGAAAGAGACTTCAGAAGAAGCAGTCTTTGAACTTCAAAAGTATCTGTAATATTTTATTTCCTAAGCTAGTGGTGGGTGAGCATCAGTATATATTATTTTATTCTTTGTACCTTTGGTATTTAAAAAATAAATAAAAGATTCTGAGAAATTAAACTGTCAGATTTATAATCTCTTTGAAATCAAAGAAAAAATGAAAGTCATCATTTTGTATTTTAACACACAAGTATTAGGTTTATAAATAAAACATCAATATCTGTAAGTTGAATTTGCAGCCCTGAATAAACTGAATATGAATTAAATCACAGTAATTGTGAATATGTCATTCTGGCCCACAGCTTCTTTTACACATTAAAAACTAACTGAAAAGGATTTCTCCTCTTTACAAATGAAATATACCTCTATTTTCTCTAAAGCATGAAACCCACAAGTCCACTTATTGCAAAGCCATTAAGATGAGCTGAATTAATTAATTTCCAAAAAGGAAAGATTCATATTTATATATTAATCAAGCTTTTAAAGTTAGACTTACATATACATTTTATCACTCCACAAATATTAAATGCCTTTTTATGCCAGGAACTATTTTCAGATGATACGGATAAGCCATGAACAAGAAACACAAAGTGCTTTTAAATCATTAACATGATTTGTTTTAAGAGTATCTTCTTTCATTACCAAAGTATCTAACTGGTAATGTCTGACTCAGGCAAAATAATTGCTAATGTCTGACTCAGGCAAAATATTTCTATTTAAGTAGTCAAGCTATTAGAAGTTAAGTAGTAAAACTGGGGGTGAGGGGTCCCCTCAAAGACCTCACAGAAAACAAGGGAGTTAATTCTGTTTCTGTTCAATGTAGTAATGGAATTTTTTCTTCCAGACTATTTACACATGTCTATTTCACATAAAGAACCAAAGATTATAAATTTAGAGTCAAAGGTTTCTGACCATAAAAGTTAACTACCCAAATCTTTAAACACATTTAAACCTGCATAAGGTCCAGGCAAGGAAAAATTCACAAACAGCAGTATTTATTGAGGTAGTCACATAAATTATAAGAAACCACCTAGACACCTCAAAATAGAGCACAATACTCCTAGTTTTCTGAAATTGTTGCTGTTCTTCTTACTATACTTGCTATCAGTGACACTTTCCATTTTAAGGGTTTTGTAGTATTTTTTTTTAAAAGCTGGAGAATTCAGTCAAAGCTAAAATTGAAAATCACTTTAATTTTTCAAAATCATGAGTGAATAAATTTTTTAACTTTGGAAGGTAGTAAGGATGTCATAGGAACTTGAGGTTGACATGCATACTTTGATTACCTAATATTGATGAATGGCACAAGAAATGAAACATTTTATTTTATTTAAAAAAATTTTTTTAAAAGATTTTATTTATTCGTGAGACACACACACACACACACACACACAGAGACAGAGAGAGAGACAGACAGAGAGGCAGAGACACAGGCAGAGGGAGAAGCAGGCTCCATGTAGGGAGCCTGAGGTGGGACTGGATCCCGGGTGTCCAGGATCAGGCCCTGGGCTGAAGGCGGCGCTAAACCGCCAAGCCACCAGGGCTGCCCAAAATGAAACATTTTAGTAAAACAACACTTTGAGTGATTTAATATCTCCCAATAAACAATAAAAACTTAAACTGAGTTTTGTTATTTTTTTCCTCTTAATTGTTAAAATAGATTCATGGCATAATAATAATTGCGCATCTATACATTTCAATCCCTATAGTAAACATACTTATAGTTATTTTTGGTGATCTTTATAGTTATTTATACAACATACACTTATTGGGTGCCAATTATGTGCCAGGTACTTTTCTAGGTCCTTAAGTGAGCAAATACAGGCATGATTCCTGTCCTTATTGAACTTCTAGTCAAGTAGGGGAGAGAGATATTAATTAAATAATCACCAAACCAATAAAATAGTAGGACCATATCAAGAGCTAAGACGGATAGCTACATAGTGCTAGTCAGAGTCTGTAGAGGAGTGTTTTATCTGGTCAGGGAAGGAGAGGAGGGCAGGCTTCTTAGAGGAAGTGGCCCTTGAACTGAGACCTGAAAGGCACTTGGAGTTAGTTAAGTAAAGACAGAGAGGGACAGGACAGAGGGTCCTAAATGTGTGTATAGGGGCTCTGCAGCCGGAGCCTAGTATGAGGTTCTCAAAGACACAGAATAAGCAGTAGCCTGTGCCAATTGAAACCCAGGAGGTAGGTAAGGACCAGATCATAAGGGCTTTGCCGGCCACACTGAAGAGTTTGTCTTCCTCCCCACACGTATGCATCTGCGAACACTCCTTCTGTCTGCAATGTGGAGAACAGATGGGAGAAGAAGCAGAGTGTAGAGAGCAGGAGACCAATTAGGAGCTTATGCCAACAGTATGAGTGAGGGATGGCAATGGGGATGGTGTTGGTGGTGGAAATAAATACTTTAGAGGTGGAGTTGGCAGGACTTTGTGATGAGGAGAGGATGATAAGAAATCTGAAATGGATTCATGGTCAGGAGTGTTAATAATGAAATATAATTAACTGTACAATTAGAGCCAACAATGAAATCATATTAAATCTAATTAGCACCCATAAATCTTAGAGGTAGAAGGCTCAATGAGTATCTGAGATGGCATTTCTGTAAAAATAACTTTGGCCCACATAGTATAGTTTGAGTTTGCAAGCTCTTTTATTAAAGAAGATTTATCTTTACAACACTGACAAGCTTGTGTCCCTCTTCTCTAAATGTTTCATTTAAAGCTAAAATCAGAGGCTCCCAGGTGGCTCAGTTGGTTAAGCATCCAATTCTTGGTTTTGACTTAGGTCATGATCTCAGGGTCGTTGGATCAAGCCCCACATCAGGCTGTGTGCTCAGTTCAGAGTCTGCTTAGGACTTTCTCTCCCTCTCTCTCCACTCCTCCCCACCACCCCCCTCAAATAAATAAATAAGATCTTTAAAACGAAAATCAATATTATAACTTTTTTTTTTTTTTTTGTCAGTGATGGATGTTGAAAACACCAGGAACTTTAGGATTATACTTTTCCCATTTGGGTTTGTGTGAATTTTCACCTTTTAAAATATAAACTCCTGATTTTATAAACTACTATAATTGAAATTTCACTAAATTAAACACAAATCCCATCAAATGAAGGCAAATGTATTCCATTCTACTTATTCACCAATATACACAAAACTATAGAAACTTTACAACTGGATTTGTCTTTTAAACCCAAAAAGTTTCATTGCATTTGCAACAGCTCCTGTGTCATTCATGAACATAAGCTTTAACATAATATAACCTATTCTTCCTTTCCTGTTTGGGACTGAGTCAACGTGAATGGAAATTAATTGTACACTAGGGAGAGCAAGCAAATGTAATGTGAAAGCCAGCAATAGCAATGCCAGGGCTTTACAGATTCTAGTCTCCATGAATTGTCATTAAGACTGTGTGGCAGGCAGGCTTTTCTTTTCCCATCAACCCCCTTTTTACTTCCTACCTTCCATCCTGGGAAGGATTTTTTAAGTGGAGAAAAGAAGCAGAATGTAATAGCCCTCTGCATTTATGTTATAAAGGTGATCAATATCAACAAGAGCAAAGAGTTGGTCTGGTGGATGTTTTCCCTTCTTGGAAGGGCCCACAATCCTCTTCCAAAGCACAGATGCTGCCCTGTCAGCCTCACTGAGGAGAAAAACAAAGTGATCAATTGACTAGGATTGGTATAGGATGAGAGCCCAAAAGAGAGGGAACAAGGACAGAAGGAAGAGATTACCGAACGTTTTCCTGATCTTGAAGTGTTAGCCTTTGTGTATTTGTATCTGATTATGTAATAATAAGATTTTTTTCTTTCCCATAAGGAATAGTACTTTCATACTCTTCCAGATGTTATAGGCTTAAGCAATGGTTTACACTTACTCTTAATGCTGTAAATGACCTTGACTTTTCCCAAAACCTTAGATTTAGAATCTGACACTCCATTTTATAGTAGCTAGGCTGATCTTTCTATTTTGATATCTTGTTTTATAATGCCTTGTATTATCATTGTCTTTACTACCAGAGTTATCCTAAAGATTCAGTACCCTAGAGAAAGTGCAACATATGGTTTATTCTTTAATCAAACATGATGTTTGTTCTGTTCTACACTTAGTAACTCAAAGCCTAGCATCCTAGATAGTTCCCAGTATAAAAATAGGAAATAATACCAGTCATTGGATGAAAGCCAGCTGTAGAAGTGAACTGGACAGACCATGAAATTTTAGGTAACTGACACTTATAGACTCCCCGAGACAAAGCGGCCCTAACTACTGGTTATGCATGCGTTGTCAAGCTTCATGTCATTTGATCCTATTGCCTCGGCCATGATTGATTAGACCCTAGAAAGCCACAAACAGTAGCCAGTAAAGGCCTTTCATATTGGATTGAGACTAATCAGCTCATCCAGCTTCTCTCTCACTTGGAACTTGTGCTCTAGATGCCCAGAGAATAAAAGTGGATAGGAAGCACTAGAGAGAAGCTGTGCCATAGTATGGTGGAGCCGTTGGAGTAGGGAGTAGTGAAGCCCCCTAGACCAGATCCCAGTCTCTCTGTTTGAGAGCTATCAAACACTAGGAGTTACCCCTAGGATAGCAGGTCCTTCATGTCTTCCCAAACCCCTGCCCCCAGCTTTTATTGATATATAACACTGTGTAAGTTTAAGGTGTACAACATAACGATTATATATATATATATATATATATATATATATATATATCAAAATGATTACCATAATCAGGCTAATTAGCACATCCTTCACCTCACATAATTGCCTTTTGTTGTTGTTGTTGTTATGGTGAGAACACGTAAGACCTACTCTCTTAGCAACTTTGAACTATACAATACAGTATTGTTAACCATAGTCACAATGCTATATATTAGATCCACAGAACTCATTCCTCATAACTAGAAGTTTGTACTCTTTGACCAACATCTTCCCATGTATCCTACCTCACAAGGGTAGGATTCTACTTTCCATTTCCATGATTTCAGCTTTTTTAGAGATCATACAGTATTTGTCTTTCTCTGATTTTTTCACTTAGCGTGATGCCCTCAAGTTTCATCTATGTTTTCATAAATGGCAGGATTTTCTTCTTTTTTTATAGCTGAATAATAAACACACAATGTATTGTATCTCACACATTTTCTTTATCTATCCATCCACTGATGAATGGATATAGTGATTTCATTTCCTTTAGATAAATATCTAAAAGTGGGATTGCTGGATCATATGGTAGTTTTATTCTAATTTTTTGAGGTACCTCCACACTGTTATTCATAGTCGCTATAGCACTTTACATCCCCACCAACAGGGCACAAGTGTTCCCTTTTCTCACTGGAGAATTGGTAATGAAGATTTCAAGCTATATTACAAAGCTATAGTAATCAAAACAGTATGGTACCAGCATAAAAACAGGCACATGGACCAATGGAATAAAATCAAGAGCCTAGAAATAAACCCATGTATATAAAGTCTACCCAGAAACAGCATTAGATTCCACAGGTTAAAGACTTAGTCCCACAGAATTGCTCTCTATTTCCAATGCCAATTGCAAGTCCAGGCTATCACCTGTGCTTATCAGAAGCTGACTATAAATCAGAAGTTTCCACAATCCCCTCCTTGGGTTCAATCAATTTCCTATAGTGGCTCACAGAACTCAGGAAATAAGTTCACTCATTAGATAACCAGTTTATTATTTAAAGGATGCAAATCAACAACCAGATGAAGAGATGCATAGGTTGAAGTCCCAAAGTTGTTTCTCTGTCCCTGTGGAGTTTGGGGCCTGGCACTCTGATTCACTAACTTAAAAACTCTTGAACCCCTTCTTTTTGGGTTTTTAAGGAGGCTTCCTTACATAGGCATGATTGATTAAATCACTGACCACTGGTAATTGATTCAGCCTCTAGCCCTTCTCTCCTCCCTGGAAATCAGGGGGTGGGACTGACAGGTCCCATCCTCCAGTCATGGCTCCCATGGCAACCAGCCCCCATCCTCAGGTGCTTTCCCAAAGCCATCTCATTCACATAAACTCAGGTAGGGTTGAAGGAGGTTTGCTATGAATATTATGACAAGACCTTTATTGCTCTTTCACTTAGGAAATTCTATAGGTTTTAAGAACTCTGCCATAAATGGGATGGAGACCAAATCTTAATATCAAAACAACCTATACAGGATGAACTTTTACCATTGCTATCTGGAAGCAGTTATTGTAAAGATTGGGAAATAAGCCCATTCATAAAAGTTAATTTACAAAATAAGTGTTTAGCTTTTAACTTTAAAAATTAAAACTTAGCACTCATTTAGGTTTTTCAGAAATATAATATCTCAAAATAAATCAGTGTTAAGAAAAGCAAAGCATACAACTCTAAAATATTACAAATCTCACTATGAAAGTGATAAAATTGTATAACATGTTACTTTAGTAGCTAAGCATGTGAAATTTTTCTAGAGAGGTCATACAAAATAGTTATAGTAATATAGCAAATGACATGATTTTTTTTAAAAGATTTTATTTTGTTTATTCAGAGAGGCACAGAGAGAAGCAGGCTCCATGCAGGGAGCCCGAGGTGGGACTCGATCCTGGGTCTCCAGAATCATGCTCCGGGCAGAAGGTGGGGCTAAACAGCTGGGCCACCAGGGCTGCCCTAAATGACATGATTTAATCACATGTCCATGTCATGTCCACAGATATTTATTTTGTTATCTGGAAATTTGTTCTCTTAAAAAAAATTTGATCTTAGAAACTATTAACTCATGCACATTAGCCCCTTTTTGATCATGGTTGATTCTAATGTTCTTGCCTAGAGACTTTCACTATTACATTCTGTAAGAAACTATCAGATTTGTGACACGAAGACCTGAAGTTATTCTCCTACTTATACCTCTATTTGGAGGACTCAAGAATGGGAGTCCTTTGAAAGCAGGGACTCTGGGGTGCCTAGGTGGCTCAGTTGGTTAGATCTCTGCCTTTGGCTGAGGTCATGATCTCAAGGTCCTGGGGTCCAGTTATGCATCCAGCTCCCTGCTTAGTGTGGAGCCTGCTTCTTCCTCTCCTTCTGCCCCTCTCCTCAGCTCATGTGCATGATCACTCTCTCTAAAATAAATAAAATCTTAAAAATATATATATATTGAAAGCGGGGACCCTGCCTCATTCATCTTCCAACCTCAGCATTTAGGTTATCAGTAATAGATGCATGTTTGGGAGCTCACAGATGGGAAGTGGCAGGGGCCAAGGCAAGGAGAGAATTAGCAGGTATGGTTAGGATACAATTCTGTAGGCAAATCATGGGAAAAAATGTTGTGAAACTTAGTGTATGCAATATTAAAATACTAAGGTTTTTTGTTTTGTTTTAAGTGGGCTCCACGCCCAGTGTGGAGCCCAAAGTGGGGCTTGAACTCACCACTCTGAGCTCAAGACCTGAGGTCAAGTCTGCCTTTTAACCAACTGAGCCACCCAGGCACCTCAAAAATACAAGTTTTTTTAAAGTTAGTCATAGATAATAATTGAAATTAATGAGCCATTGTTGATCACAGAATGGTATACCTTGAAAGTGGTACTCAGTAGGTATTTTTAAATGACTCAAATGACAGAATTTTAGATAAAACAAAATAATTTGAATAGCCTCTTGGAATCATGCCAGAAGGTCCACTTAGGTGATCTGTGTGTACTTGTTTGTTGAGTATGAAATATAGGTATTTTTAAAAAGATTTCATCTATTTATTCATGAGATACACAGAGACATAGGCAGAGGGAGAAGCAGGCTTCCTGTGGGTAGCCCGATGCAGGACTCAATCCCAGGACCCCAGGATCATGACTGGAGCTGAAGGCAGATGCTCAACCCCTGAGCCATTCAGCTGCTCAAGATGTGAGGCTTTTTAAGCATACAATGTAGGAGATATGAATGAAGAAACCAAAATACTGCAAAGTCAGAAGGTTGAACTGTGTTCAACCTTCTTAGGACACTGCTGCATGGAGGAATAGGACCAGAGCTTGAGCTCTGTTGTCTTAGCCATTAGTGTTTTTAATGGATGTAACCCATCATTGAGCTCCTCTAAAGAAGCTTCTCTTGACTTGTCTGCTTTTAGCTTTCTCCTTGGTGCCTCCATTATGCTTTACAGAATTCTGTCATCATACTTGCAATTCTTTTTTCCAAGTTAAAATAAAATATCTTTTTTATTTTACAAAGTCTTCATTTTAAATATGCACACAATCCACAGAGAGCATTGAGAAGAAATCGTGAATCCCCTGACATCCCACTGAAAGTCATTATTAACTGGATTTGTTTATAAACCTCTCTCCCACAGGAGACAGGAGTTTTCTGAAAGCAGTGACCATTTGTTCTTAAATTTGTATCCAAGGTGCTTCTAACATAGGTGCCCAATTATTGTTTAGCGATGGAAGGAACGAATGATCAACTTTGCTAAATTCTAGATTTGCAGAGAATAATTAGACACATTAACTGCCCTCCAGGAACTTGCAGCCAGTGGGAGAAAAAAAAACAAAAAACAATGAAATAAGTAAAATTCTGGCAATAGGACCAGAGTGCTATGGAATCAGCTAAGAGGTAGTGATCATTTCTGCCTGGCAGGGCAAAAGAGACAGATATTGAAGCTGGTTCTCAATGATGAATTATATTTTGCCAAATTAAAAACAAAGAAAATATCTGGGATGCTATTTCAGAAAGTAGGTATGAAAAAAGACAGGAAACTCTTCTGAGCACAGCATGCTCCAGTCTGGTATGGAGAGAATATAGGGGCCCTAGGGAAGGAGAATCGGAAAGTAAGGAAATCAGCATTTGTCAAGCACTTATAATGTGCCTGGTCCTAGGTACTTTGTATCACGAAGTCTCCTGCAAGAATGTTGTGAGGTAGCAATGGGGCACATAAAAGACAGTTAGTAGGTATAGATGAGGAGGTGCTAGAGGGGGTAAGCCCATTTTGCAAGGGGCCTTGCAGGTTATTGAGCCACGGTTATATAAAGATTTTATACAGAGGAATGATATAATCAGCCTAGTTTTTTAGTTTATAACCACCTTAATAAGACATACAGTCTTGTCATCACCATTAGGGATCTAGTTCACTATTCTCCTCCCACAAATTGAATCACCAGTCTCTCATATCTAGAAACAGAGTTTAATGTTATTTCACTCATTATTTTTTACAGATCGGAGATCTTTGGCAACACTGTGCCTATTTGCCGGTGTTCTATACCTGTTTAGAGGACACCCTATAAATAGTTTATTTTAACATTTCACTTTTTAAGCATCTTCTCACTTTTAAGTTCTTCTTTTCTGAGCTCCCCTCATTTTATCTGGGACCTGTTACTTGTGTCTCAAATTGAATGAGTCCAAATACTATTTCTTTTTTATTCTGTTCATTCATCATTACAAAAATCTTACTCAAAGCCTTCATATTCCATAATTTTCTTTACCATGCAGCTTTGAATCTACTTCTCTGTTCTTTTGTCTCTGCATCCAAACACCATCCAGTGTCATCTATTACAGAGCCTATTACAACTTATCATCATTGGTGTGCTTGATTCTAACTGTTTATGTGAACTCATGGACCGCTAGCCTTCATAATAAGAAATTTCTCTGCCTCACTGCTTTTCTTTCTTTCTTTTCTTTTCTTTCTTTCTTTCTTTCTTTCTTTCTTTCTTTCTTTCTTTCTTTCTTTCTTTCTTTTTTCTTTCTTTCTTTCTTTCTTTCTTTCTTTCTTTCTTTCTTTCTTTCTTCTTTCTTTCTTTCTTTCTTCTTTCTTTCTTTCTTTCTTTCTTCTTTCTTTTTCTTTCTTTCCTTCTTCCTTCCTTCCTTCCTTCCTTCCTTCCTTCCTTCCTTCCTTCCTTCCTTCTTTCGTGTTGTTGCTCCAAGCTGAAGATCTTCTTATCTTTACAAGGTATCTATCTGTCTTTATTGCTCATATCTTCTCTTTACTTGCTGACTTATTATCTAACTCTCAGGAACAAACAGATTCTAATGGACTCACACTGCTCTTTGCTTCCTTGCAGGTGGCCATTGAGAGGATGTGAGATCAAATTTTTCATGCAATTATCAAATGAATAGACAAAAGGATATAAAACATCTGGACTTTGGCATAAGCATTTGGTAGCATACGCATTACAGAAATGGAAATGAATTCCTTTAGTTATTGATACCATGAAATAGACCTCAGATAGGACTGTAAACAATGGAGAGCTTTTTTTATTTTATTTACTCATGAGAGATACAGAGCGAGAGAGAGAGAGAGAGAGAGGCAGAGACACAGGCAGAGGGAGAAGCAGGCTCCACGCAGGGAGCCCGACGTGGGGCTCAATCCCGGGTCTCCAGGATCACGCGGTGGGTTGCAGGCGGCGCTAAACCGCCGCGCCACCGAGGCTGCCCAACAATGGAGAGCTTAAAATCAAGCAGCATGTGGATGAAGGATCTTGGTTTAGATTAGCAGACCTTGTAGAGTTTAAGGTCAAACCCAGCTTTGTTTAACATGTTCGTAAATAATCTAGAAGACTTCTATTTTAAAAACCCTTTAATTAGGTGTTTAGGTGAATTCAAGCTGGTAGGTGTTTTACACGATATAAGAAAAAGAGCTAGAAGAGATAGAATGATAAATGCTCCTTCCACCATTCACCTGGAAAAGAATAAAATGAGAACTTAGTGTGAGAACAGTTCCAAGTTATTAAAAGGGAAAATAAAAACACATGTAAAGGAAGAACAATGTTGAAAGAGGCCACAGAAAGCAATCTGTAACATGGTTATAGAAGCAACAATGGTCATGATAATATACAGTTCTCTTAAAATAACTGATTTCTATCAAGCGTCCACATATAATCTGCTGACCTAAATGCCAATTTGATACAGACCCATGCATTTTGTATTTAATTTTTTGTGTATTTCATTTAAAAAATTAACGTACAGAAAGATTTATTTTGAGGAGAGCGAACAGTGGTGTGAATTTTAACACATGTATAGATTCACGTAACCATCGCCACACTCCGATGACAGAAGAGCTTCATCATCCCCCATACTTCCTTTTGCAACTCTTTTCCCACCCTAAATTTCCAACAACTACTTATTGTCTCTGTTATTATACTTTTGCCTTTTTGAAAGTGTCATGGAAATGGAATTACACATAACTTTTGTTGTTGTTCTTTGAGGTGGATTTTTTTTATGTGGTCAAAAACACATCACATAAAATTTATCATCTGAATCATTTTAAAGTGTACACTACAGTGGTACTAATTATGTGCACAGTGTTGCACAAAAGATCTCTAGAACTTTTTCATCTTGCAAAATGGAAACTCTATATCCAACTGAACAACTTGCCATTCTCCCTCCCCAAAGGCCTTGGAGATTACTATTCTACTTTCTGTTTCTAAGAGTTTAACTATTTTAGATTCCTCATATAAGTAGCATCATGTAGTATTTGTTCTTCTGGGGCTGGCTTACTTCTCTTAGCATCATGTCCTCCAGATTCATCCACATTGTAGTATCTGACAGGATTTCCTCATTTTTTTTAAGGCTGAATAATAAATATTCCATTGTATGTCTATACCACATTTTCTTCATCCATTTATCTGTTGATAGATATTTTGATTCTTCCACTTCTTGTCTATTGTGAATAATGTTGCAATGAGCATGAGTGTGCAAATACTTCTTAAAGATCTTGTTTCAATTCTTTTTTTTTTTTAATTTTTATTTATTTGTGATAGTCACAGAGAGAGAGAGAGAGGCAGAGACACAGGCAGAGGGAGAAGCAGGCTCCATGCACCGGGAGCCCGACGTGGGATTTGATCCCAGGTCTCCAGGATCGCGCCCTGGGCCAAAGGCAGGCACTAAACCGCTGCGCCACCCAGGGATCCCTCAATTCTTTTATATATATATACATCCGGAAGTGGAGATTGCTATATTATGTGGTAATTCTATTTTTAACTTTTTTGATAAACTTTTATACTGTTTTCCATAATGGTTGCACCATTTTATATTCTTATGAACAGTGAACAAGGGTTCCAATTTCTCCACGTTCTCACCAACAATTGCTATTTGTTATTTTAGTTTTTTTATACAATGATCATCCTGATGAACATAATGTGATCTCTCTCATTGTGGTTTAATTTACATTTCCCTAATAATTAGTGATGTTGAACATCTTTTCACATGCTTTTAGTCATTTGTATATCTTCTTTGAGAAATGTCTATTCAAGTCCTTTGTTCATTTTAAAATTAGGTTATTGGTCTTGTCATTCAGTTGTTAAGAGTTTTTTATATGTCAGAAATACGGTTTGCAAACACTTTCTCCCACTCCATAGGTTGCTTTTTCATGCTGCTGATTGTTTCCCCTGCTGGGCACAAGTTTTTAGCATTGAGGGTTTTTGTTTGTTTTGTTTTGTTTTTGCTTTTGTTGCCCTGCATGCTTTGGTGTCATAACCAAGAAATTATTGCCAAATCCAATGTTTTAAACTTTCTCCCTATATTTTCTTCTAGCAGTTTTATAGTTTCGGGTCTTACATCCATGCCTTTAATCCATTTTGAATTAATTTTTGTATATAGTGTAAGGTAATGATCTAACTTCTTTTCTTTTCTCTCTCTCTCTTTTCTTCCTTTCTTCCTTCCCTCCCTCTTCCTCCTCCTCCTCCCCCGCTTTTCCTTCTCTTTTTCTTCCTCCTCCTCCTTCTTACTTCTTTATCTTTTTCTTTATGTAGCTATCCAATTTGTAGAAAAAACTGTCCTTTTCCTATTTTGTAGCTTGGTACCTTTGTATATGATATATATATATTATATATATATAATATATATGTATTATATATATATATAAATATAGTTGTTGGATCAATCAAAATATGTATAGTGTCTTCTGTTTCCTTACTGATCTGTCTGGTAACTTACTCCAAACTGAAAATAGATACTGAAATCCTCTACTATTATTATGTTTCTACTATCTATTTCTCCTTTAAATTCTGTCAATGTTTGGTTCATATATTTGGCTACTCTGCTATTAACTGTATAAATATTTATAGTTGTTAAATCTCCCTGGTGAATTGAGCCTTTAACATGTTGTTTGAATATATACTATTTAATATCCTTCTTTGTTTCTTGTGACAATTTTATTTGTTTTTTGTTTTTAAAGATTTTATTTATTTATTCATGAGAGACAGAGAGAGGTAGAGACAGGCAGAGGGAGAATCCCTGCTCCCTGCAGGGATTGATCCCAGGATCACACTCTGAGTTGAAAGCGGACACTCAATCACTGAGCCACCCAGGCATCCCTCTTGTGACAATTTTTGACTTGAAGTCTATTATGTTTGATACAAGTCAGATATGGCAACTTCTTCTATCTTTTGGTTACCATTTGTGTAGAATATCTTTTTCCATCCTTTGTCTTTCAGCCTATATCTGTCCTTATATCTAAAGTATCTCTTGTAGACAGCATGTAATTGGATTTTATTTTTTTATACATTCAGCTACTCTATGTCTTTTGATTGGGGAGTTTACTCCATTTACATTTAAAGTAATTATTGGTAAGGAAGCACTTAATATTACCATTTTGTTTATTGTTTTCTAAATGCCTTGCAGTTATTTTTCCTGTTTTCCTCTCTTGCTGTCTTCTTTTGTGTTTTGTCAATTTGTTCCTTTTTGGTGACATGTTTTGACTCCTTTCTCATTTTATCTTGTGCATCTTCTTTAGGTATTTTCTTTGTACTTACCATGAGATTACGCAGAATATCTTATAACAATCTATTTTAGATTGATAATAGCTTAATTTCAATCACATATAAAAACTATTCCTTTATATCCACCCTCAGCCACTTTCTGTTACTGATGTCACCAATTACATATTTTTATGTTTGTGTCCATTAACAAGTTTTTAGTTATAGTTATTTCTATCTTTTCTTTTCTAAATTCTATACCTGACTTGAAAATGATTTACACATCATCATTATGGTAATATAGGATTCTTTTTTTTTTTTTTTAATTTTTATTTATTTATGATAGTCACAGAGAGAGAGAGAGAGAGAGGCAGAGACACAGGCAGAGGGAGAAGCAGGCTCCATGCACCGGGAGCCTGACGTGGGATTCGATCCCGGGTCTCCAGGATCGCGCCCTGGGCCAAAGGCAGGCGCTAAACCACTGCGCCACCCAGGGATCCCGTAATATAGGATTCTATACTTGTCTATATATTTACTTCTACCAGAGATTTTATATTGTTAAGTGCTTTCATGTTGCTGTCTAGCATCCTTTAGTTTCAGCTTGAAAAAGTCCCTTTAGCAATTTTTGTAAGGCAGGTCTAGTAGTGATGAACTCCCTCAGCTATTGTTTTTTTTTTTTTTTTTAAGATTTATTGTTTTATTTTGGAGGGGGGATGGGGCAGAAAGACAGGGAGAGGGGAAGTAGACTCCCACTTAACCCACAATCCTGAGATCATGACCTGAGTCAAAACCAAGAGTTGGGGACCCAATTGACTGAGTCACCCAAGTGCCCCAGCTCTTATTTCTTTTAAGAAGGCTTTTTTTTAGAGCAGTTTAAGGCTTACAACAAAGTTGAGAGGATGATACACATAATTGCTGTCACACTCTGCAAGCATAGCCTTCCCCCTTCCCCATTATCATCACTCACTAGAATGGTATGTTACCGAGAATGAACCTCTATCAACAAATCATAATCATGCAAAGTCTATAGTTTACCTTAGGGTTCACTCTACCTTGATGTTATACATTATACGGGTTTGGACAAATATATGGTGACATATATTAATAATCATAATCTCATACAGAGTATTTTCATTGCCTTAAAAATTCTCTGGGCTCTCTTCATCCTCCCACTCCAGCAACTATTGATATTTTCGTTGTTTTTATAGTTTTGCTTTTCCCAGAATGTCATATAATTTAATATAATATGTAGCCTATTCAGATTGTCTTCTTTCACTTAGCAATATACATTTATGAGTCTTCCATGTCTTTTCACAGCTCAATAGCTCATTTGTTCTTAACAATACTATTTCATTTATTGGGTGTAATGCTATCTATTTATTCATTCACATACTGAAAGACATTTTAATTGCTTCCAAGTTTTAGTAAATAGAAATAAAGCTGCTGTAAACATCTATGTGCAGGTATTTTTATGGGCGTGTTTGTGACCTCTTGGGGTACATCTTAAGGATCATATGGTAAAACTATGTTTAGTTTTGTAAGAAAGCCAAACTCCCTTTCAAAGTAGCTATACCATTTTGCATTCCCACCAGCAATGTGCGAGATTTCATGTGACTCCCCATTCCTTGCCAGCATTTGGTGTTGTCAGTGTCCTGGATTTGGATCATTCTAACAGGTATGTAATGTCATCTCATTGTTTAAATTTGCGTATCCCAGGGCACCTGGGCGGTTCAGTTGGTTAAACATCCTGTCTGACTCTTGATTTCAACTCAGGTCATGATCTCAGGGCTGTGAGATCGAGCCCCAGGGTGGGCTCTGTGCTGAGTATGGAGCTTGCTCAGGGTTCCCTCTCTCCTTCTCCCTCCATCCTCCCCTCACCTCTCACTCTTGTGCACAGAGTGCATGCTCATGCTCTCTTTCTCTCTCTCAAAAAAGTTGAATTTCTCTGATGACATAGGATGTGGAGAATCTCTCATATGCTTATTTGCCATCTGTATCTCTTCTTTGGTGAGGTGTCTGTTTAGGTCTTTGGCTCATTTTTAAATTGGGCTATATGTTTTCTTAATGTTAAGAGTACTTTGTATAGTTTATCAGATGTAACATTTGCAAAAATCTTCTCTCAATCTGTGGCTCATCTTCCCATTCTCTTGACATTGTCTTTTGCTGAACAAAGGTTTTTTATTTTAATTAAGTCCAGTTTATCAATGATTTCTTACATGTAAATGCCTTTGGTGTACCTAAAAATGTCACCTAAATTTTCTCCCTATGTTATTTTCTAGAAGTTGTACACTTTCACATTTTAAATTTAGACCTATGAGCCATTTTGAGTTAATTTTCTGTGAAAAGTTTAAGTTCAGTGTCTAAATTCATATTTTTTTGCATATGGATGTATGGTTGTCCCAGCATCATTTTTAAAGGAACTATCTTTGCTCTGTTGAATTGCCTTGTTCCTTTATCAAATGCCATTTGACTATATGTGAGTTTATTTCTGAGCTCTATTTTCTGTTCCATTGATCTATTATTTGTCTACACTTTCCCCAATACCACACTATTTATACCACTGTACCTTTAGAATAAGTCTTGAAATAAAATAGTGTCAATCCTCCAACTTTAATCTTCTCTTTCAATATGGTGTTGGCTATTTTGGGTCTTTTTTTCTCTCCATTATATACTTTAGAATTCGTTTGTTGATATCTATAAAATAACTTGCTGGGATTTTTATTGCACTGAATCTATAGGTCAAGTTGGGAAGCACTCACATCTTGATAATATGAGTCTTCCTATCCATCAACATGGAACATCTCTCCATTTATTTAGTTCTTTGATTTCAACCATCAGAGTTTTATAGTTCTCCTCACATAGATCTTGTGCACATTTTGTTAAATTTATATCTAGGTATTTCATTAATTTTGGATGCTAATGTAAATTACGTTTTAAAAAAATTTTAGTTCACATATAGTGCAATATTGATATCTGGAGTAGAATTCAGTGATTCATCACTTACATAAAATACCCAGCAAGTTCATCCAGCAAGTACCCTCCTTAGTACCCACCCTCTATTAACCCATCCCCCACCCAACTCCCTCCATCAACCTCAGTTTGTTCCCTATCACTAGAAGGCTCTTATGGTTTGTTTCCCTCTCTCTTTTTTTTCTTTTCCTCCTTTCCCATATGTTCATCTATTTTCTTTCTTAAATTTATATACAAGTGAGATCATATGGTATTTGTCTTTCTCTGACTTATTTTACTTAGCATAATACACTCTAGCTCCATCCACATTGTTGGAAATGGCAAGATTTCATTTTTTGATGGCTGAGTGATATTCCAGTGTGTGTGTGTGTGTGTGTGTGTGTGTGTGTGTGTATCACATCTTCTTTATCCATTTCTCAGTTGATGGATATTTGGCTCTCTTCATAGTTTGGCTATTGTTGATAATGCTGCTATAAATATTGAGGTGCATGTAGCCGTTCAAATTGTCTTTTTGTATCCTTTGGGTAAATTGTCATCGTGCAACTGCCGGATCATAGGGTAGCTCTATTTTTAACTTTTTGAGGTATCTCCACACTAGTTTCCAGAGTGGCTGCATCAGTTCGCATTCTCACCAGCAGTGCAAGAGGGTTCCCCTTTGTCCACATCCTCACCAATGCCTGTTATTTCTTGTTATTAATTTTAGCCATTCTGACAGGTGTGAGGTGGTATCTTATCATGGTTTTGATTTGTATTTCCCTAATGATAAGTGATGTTGAGCATCTTTCATGTCTGTTAGCCCTCTGAATGTCTTCCTAGGAAAAAATGTCTATTCATGTCTTCTGCCCATTTCTTTTTTTAAATTTATTTATTCATGAGAGACATATAGAGAGAAGCAGAGACATAGGCAGAGAGAGAAGCAGGCTCCATGCAGGGAGCCTGATGTGGGACTTGATCCTGGGACTCCAGGATCACACCCTGGGCCAAAGGCAGACGCTCAACTGCTGAGCCACCCAGGTGTCCCATCTTCTGTCCATTTCTTGACTGGATTATTTGTTTTTTAGGTGTTGAGTTTGATAAGTTCTTTATAGATTTTGTATACTAACCCTTTATCAGATCTGTCCTTTGAAAATATCTTCTCCTATTCTGTAGGCTGCCTTTTAGTTTTGCTGGTTGTTTCCTTTGCTGTGCAGAAGCTTTTTATCCTGATGAAGTCCCAATAGTTCATTTTTGCTTTTGTTTCCCTTGCCTCTGGAGATGTGTCTAGTGGGAGGTTGTTGCAGCCGAGGTCAAAGAGGTTTCTGTCTGTGTTCTTCTCTAGGACTTTGATGTATTCCTGTCGCACATTTAGGTCTTTCATCCATTTTGAGTTTATTTTTGTGTATGGTGTAAGAAAGTGGTCCAATTTCATTCTTCTGCATAGTGATGTCCAGTTTCCCCAACACTATTTGTTGAATAGAATTGTGTTTTTAATTTCAAAGTCCACTTCCTTCTTGTTGGTGTGTGTGTATGTA
Organism: Canis lupus baileyi; assembly: GCF_048164855.1. NCBI lineage: Eukaryota > Metazoa > Chordata > Mammalia > Carnivora > Canidae > Canis > Canis lupus. The sequence continues at coordinate 9,391,176 of NC_132842.1, read as the reverse complement.
TGCGTCTGACTTTTTTGTATAATAACCTTGTATCCTGCAACCTTCCTCTAATTGCTCATTAGTTCTAGGAGGTTTTTGGCAATTTTTTGGAATTTTCTTTGTAGACATGAATGTCATCTGAAAATAGATAGTTTTATGTCTTCTTTCCCAATCTTTATACCTTTTATTTCCTTTTTTGGTTTTGTTTTTTTTTTCTTTTGTTTTTGTTTTTTTGTTTTTTTGCTTTTTTTTTTTTTGGTCTTGTTTGACCAGTAAGGACTTGCAGTAGTGGTAAGAAGGGACATCTTTACCTTGTTCCTGATTTTAGCTGGAAAGCTTCAAGGCTCTCACCATTAAGTATAGTATTTACTGTAGGTTTCTTGTAGATATTCTTTATCAGGATGAAGAAGTTCCCCTTTACCCCTAGTTTACCAAATTTTTTGTCATGGGTGGGAGTTGCACCCCACCATTAATGTTTTTAAAGTTAAAATTTTTGGGCAGCCCAGGTGGCTGAATGGTTTAGGGCCACCTTCAGCCCAGGGCGTGATCCTGGAGACCTGGAATCGAATCCCACATCGGGCTTCCTGCATGGAGCCTGCTTCTCCCTCTGCCTGTCTCTCTCTCTCTCTCTCTCTCTCTCTCACGAATAAATAAATAAAATCTTTTTAAAAAGTTAAAAATATTTAGGTTGAAGTTATTTTTTCATATTAATATAAATTGCATTAATATGCAAAAAATCTGTAGCCTATGCTATTACTGAAATCTACAACCTGACTATTAAGAATGAGGCAGCTGTGGTCAGTTCTCCATATAAGGATGCAGTCTTCCTTTTGGTTGCTTATTCCCTAACAATCTCAAATCTATATCATGAAAGTTAAAGAATCCTGAGATTTTTATCAAGAAACCTAGAATTCAACTTTAACTCTGGCTACTCCTCAAACTCATATCCAGTCAAATAATATTACTTGAAGTGGAACCAAGGAAGGAATCTTGCTCCTTTTATTCATTGGACTTGTAGGTCAAAGTCCTAACCAGAGTTTGAAGTATGAGAAACATTCCAGGTAAATATTCTAGAATTTAGGCAGTTTCGACACTGTTTGTTGAAAAGTCTAGCCTTTTCCCCATAAAATTACCATTGTACCTTTGTCAAAAATCAATTGAGTGTATTTATGTGGGTATATTTCTGCTCTACTCTGTTCCATTGACCTACGCATTCTAGTGTGATTCTTCTGACTGTAGTCTTTTTTCCAAAACTGTTTCAGCTATTCTAGTTTCTTTGGATTTCCATATAAATTTTAGGATCAGTTTATGTGAATCTACAAAAAATCTTGTTGGGCTTTGGTTGGAATTGTATTAAATAAAATTGACATTACTATACAGTGTCTTCCAATCCATTAATACAGTATAGCTCTCCACTTATTTGGATCATCTTTTATTTCTTTGTTGTTTTGTATATTTCAGCATAGAGATTCTGTACATGTTTTGTTAGATTAATACCTAAGTAATTTTTTTGAGCTCTTGTAAATTTTATGTTTTTAAAATTTTCAAATTCCAATTACTCATTGTTAATATGTAGACAGGATTGATTTTTATCTTTTGACTTTGTGTATCTGGCAACTTTTTTTTTTTTTTTTAAACCTTTGTTTTTTTTTTTTTTAATTTTTTATTTATTTATGATAGTCACAGAGAGAGAGAGGCAGAGACATAGGCAGAGGGAGAAGCAGGCTCCATGCACCGGGAGCCTGATGTGGGATTTGATCCCGGGTCTCCAGGATCGCGCCCTGGGCCAAAGGCAGGCGCCAAACCGCTGCGCCACCCAGGGATCCCAACTTTGTTAAACTCTCTTATAACTTCTAGGAGGTTTTTCTGTAAATAAATTAGAATTTTCTACTTAAACAATCAAGTCATCTGGGAACAGGAACACCTGTTCTGCACCAATATCCAGTCTAGGTTTCAGGCTGCCTTAAGTCCAGGCCAACAGACTCTGCAGGGAGAAAAATGGTAAACCCATTGACAACTCAGTGTTATTTTAAATTCTGGCCTTCTCTAATTTACCTGCTACTATTTACTTTTCAAAGTGCCCAAATAGCAGCTTCATGCATTCTTTCTAGGTATCATAACTGCATCCAAGGAAAGACAGGGTGGAGTGTGCTTACTACATCTTTTCTGAAGCCAGAAGCCCTATAATTTATATTTGCCATTATAAATTACAGCCTTTATTAGAAAAAATTCAAATTAAAGTGCTATTATTGCTACCCTTAAGATTACTTTCATGTCTTGTTTTTCTTTTTCTTCCTGACCTACTTAACATTATTTACCTAAATCATCAACATAAATATGTATGGCAGAGGAGGAAAATACCCAGAATCAAAGACTGAAGAAGAAGATTAAGGACACCCAGTGTCTTTAAAAGGCTGGTAAAAGCAGGTAATGTAAACTGTGAAGCATTATTTTTAGTTAGAGCAACTCAAAGATTTAAAAATTCTATTTTCATAGAAATGAGATTCTCATTAGAGGCTCAAAAAAAGAGGCTAAATAGCCACCTCGTATAGATGATGCAGGGAACAGAAGCCCTTAAGTAGGAGGTTGTACTAGTTAAACTTCAAGGTATCTCCTAGACTCTTCTAGGACACAACTGCATTAATGATTTTTTAAAAGTCACAGATGAGAGCAAAGAATTGTATTCACCTACCAACAAATATTTCTTAATTAACCAGCATTTATCTACCAATTGGTTGGGTGCTGGCCTTACACAAGTGAAAATACATTCCATTCTTCAAGGAATTCTGGAAGGAGAGAGACAAATAAATAGGCAATTACGAGTCCATCTCATAAGTACCATTGCGATGGTAAATACAAGATGTTATGGAATCTATGAGAGGGCCTCTACACTTAGGAAGCTGGGAAATCTTCATGGAATGGGAACTCCTAAACAGAAGGTCCAATGGGAACCAACAAAGCAGAAGGAAGGAGAGCAGAGGGGCTGTTCTAGGAAGTAAGAACCACCTGCGTGCAAAGTCCTTGAGGCGGGGGGTGCACTCAGAACCACAAACACTATAGGCATGTCAAGTAGTTCCATCTTTTTCCAACAGGCTGGAAGCCATGATTTTATTTTTCCTAGTTGTTTGGATGTGTGTTTGCATGTTTGAAAACAATGGCAGATTGCTAAAACATGTACACAGTAGCCTTAAACCTTATACATTTAATTTTTATTTTGACCTTTTCTTGTCATATCTATACACAATCTATGACTAACCTTTTACAAAAACAACTATAAGAGTCTTCTGATTAGGAAGTTCGATTCATTCATATTTATTGAGATTTTAAAATTCAATTTATCTTATTTCATGCTTACTATTTATCATAGTTTCTTTAAACTCCTTTTTCCCCTCACTTTACTCTTATTGAAACTGATCATGTTCCTTTATATTTTTTTAACCTTCTTGGGAATTTAGAATATCTATGCTCCTGTATTTAGTGGTATTATTTTTACTATGTTTTTTTTTCTTAGAGGCTTACATACAAAGCTCTATCTCACTATTTTTAATTGTCATATTTAAACTATTATTTCTTTATAAATATGACAAAATCAAATACTTATTCCTTCCTCCACCTAGAAGCCGATTTTTCCCATTCCCTTTCTGCACTGAGACAAGGCTGTAGAACACTTTAATTTCTCCAGTCTCAGGCAGCCCAGGTGGCTCAGTGGTTTAGCGCCGCCTTCAGTCCAGGGTCTCATCCTGGAGACCCAGGATTGAGTCCCACAGCGGGCTCCCTGCATGGAGCCTGCTTCTCCCTCTGCCTGTGTCTCTGCCTCTCTCTCTCTGTGTGTCCTCATGAATAAATAAATAAAATCTTAGAAAAAAATAATTTCTCCAGTCTCTATCTCTGGCCTGGTCACCCTCATCCAACACTCTCCACTAAACAAATGAATGCGTAAAGTACCACCTTAGTTTTGCTAAGATGATTCATAACACCTGGTTTCAGGTCTTTATCAAATTTCCATTGATTAAAAAAAAAGGTTGGTAGGCAACATCTTCAATTAAACATTCATTCAATATTGAGCACTCACTATATGTCAGACACAGCTTCAGGCTCTACAGAACCGCCATGCATAAGTATAGTACAAGCTACATGTAAGTATAGTGAGAGAAATAAAATAAATGTGAGAAAAATAGGCTCATAGGATGTCTAGATGATAAGAAGTGACAGGGTGAGTGGATGGGTGTGTATAGGCAAGACAGCTCTGAGAAGATCTCCTTATAAAGGTTCATGTTTGGGCAGAGACCAGAATCAAAGAAGCCTTAAAGAGACCTGTGGGTGAAGCACTCTTGGCAGAAGGAACTGCATGTATAATAGTCAAATTGTTCGAGATTGGTCATAGAAGTCGTTTTCAAAAGGTTTAGGGGGCTCAAGTAAGGAATTAGGACTTTTATTCCAAATGTAATAGGAACTCATTTGGAGTTGATCTTTTAAGTTTTATTGAGGAAAATTTCAAACATACACAAAACTAGAGAGGATGGTGAAAAGAACCTTCGTATACCCATCAACCAGCTTTAATAATTATCCCCACACATGGCCAATCTTATTTTATTCATACTTACAATTACACTCCTCTGAAATACTTTGAAATGAAATCAAGACATCATTTCATTCTTAAGTATTTCAGCATGTGTTCTTAAAAGGTAAGGCTTCTTAGGATGCCTGAGTTGCTCAGTGGTTGAGCGTCTGCCTTCGGCTTAGGGCATGATCCTGGGATCCTGGGATCAAGTCCCGCATCGGCTCCTTGCATGGAGCCTGCTTCTGCCTCTGCCTCTCTCTCTGTGTCTCTCATGAATAAATAAAATCTTGAGAAAAAAAAGGTAAGGCTTCTTTTTACTATCACACTTAAAAATTAATAATATTTCCTTAATATAAACAAATATCCAGTCAGTATCCAGGATTCCCAATTGTCTCATAGTTATTTTTTAGTGTTAGTTCAAATCAGAACACCCAAAGATTCATATATCATAACAGCTTCACAGGTCTTTACAGTCCCTGCAATGTTTACACATCTCGTTTTTTTTTTTTTCTCTTTGCAATCTACTTACTGAAGAAACTGGGTTGCTTGGCCTATAGTATTTCCTGTAGTATAGATTTTGTGGATTTTATCCTTGGTGGTGGTGTTTAACATGTTCCTCCTCATTTGCCAGTACTCCTATAGATCGGTAGTTGGAGATAGAGCCTTCACATTTAGGTTTGATTTTCTTTTTTTTTGACAAGAATATTCCATCAGGAGATACATAAAGTCTGGTCTTCTGCCTTGTAGTTTACCAGCCATTGTTTAAGTACACTAATTCATTATAGAATGTAGAAAAATTATATTTAATTCTATTATACCTTCCTTGTTTATTAACTGGAATTTTTCTGTAAAGAAATACTTCTCCTCAGTTGCTTGGTTACCTTAAGTGTTATGGGCTGAGTTGTGTCCCCTCCTCCAAATTCATACAAGTCTTAACCCCTAATACCTCAGAACATGACTGTATTTGGAGTTAGGGTCCCTAAAGAGGTGATTAAATTAAAAGGAGGCTGTTAAGATTGGCGCTAACCCAATCTGACCGGTGTCCTTATCAGAAGAGGAAATTTGGATACATAGACAGACTCCAGGGATGTAGGTACACAGAGGAAAAACCATGTGAGGACACAGTGAGAAGTGGTCATTTGCAAGCCAAGGAAAGAGCTTGGAAGAAATGATACTTTGATCTTGGATGTTCAGCCTCCAGAATCATGAGAAATAAATTTCTGTTGTTTAAGCCGAAGTACCCAGTAGTGGTACTTTGTTATGAAAGTCATAGCAAACTAATATGCTAAGGTAAATTTGTATAGGTAAGGCACAATGAATGCATGATATTATCAGTTTGCTTTTATTTATCAGTTTTTAGAATAATGAGTTGGTTCTTTAGCATCTTCCAAAAGTGCACCACGATGTTTTTTAAGTTTCATAATAGACTCAGGAATTTTAATAATTCATTGATGTTTTAAAATTTTATTACCACTCTTATTTTTATTGACACAAGAATTATTTCACTTTTGGCTATTCACAGCCTTTTCCAGTCAGACTTTTCCAGTCCTATGTCCCTAAGGCTGTGGCTAGAGTCTTTCATCATGGCCTTAGTGTCTTTGATAATTTCCTTACTTTCTGATGTGATAAGGGATTCCAGATCCATTGCCTGCTCCAGATCTAGAATCAGCCATTTGTCCAAGTTACTCTTGTTCCCTTTAGTGGGAATGGTTGAGGCTAGGATTCTAGCAGTACTCATTATAACTGAGTTGCATGTGTTTTCCAGTGCCTTTTAGGGGACAGAACTAAGAAATTCATTTTATAAGAGAAACTTCCATACACCATGGTTTATATTCATACTTCAAATACAAAACTGTAGGATTTTACTTAAAGTCTTTGATTTGTATTTCCTTTCTCTCATGACCAACTAATTCCATTTCCCTTATATCAACATAATTAATTATTTGCTTTATCTCACAATTCATTCATCCAACAATCTCAAATATCAATAACTAACACTACCATCAGCAATATTACTAAAGCAGTTTAAGAATTTCCTCATATTTTTTGTGGTTTGGTGATAGCTCATAAGAGATGCACTTGAATTAATTCAAGTAGCAACTCTAAGTTTGGTTCCTCAAATACAGTTATACAGTTATCAAATGAACACCTGAGAAAAGAAATGATACAATTCTACAAATAGAAAAGTGACCTACCCACCTTTTTGGAAGGTAGGAGATGCAGAGACTTGAATCCAGAGTGATATATCTGAGGATATGGCAGAGGGGAGGGAGCTTGCTTAAGAAGGCTTCTGCAAAGTATTATAGGAAGCAGAGCACAAAATCAGAACTTTTAGAAGTCTGCTACAGTCTCTGGCTTAAAAGTGCTCAGGTGGCAAAGGGGGACAGAATCCCAGGTGTGACAGTGTGGTCTCAGGATCTCTGGGGTCACAAGAAGCACAGGAGTGCCTGAGTGCAGCAGAGTTCCCAGGTAAAGGAGCAGGGAAGCCTGTTGAGAGCAAAAGGTCCAGGCACTGGCTTTCTGCTCTGCATTGCCATAAATTGCAAACTACTGCACAGTTGTGCCACCGCTTTCCTTGGAGGGGTCCAGCAAAAGACCAGAGGTATGGAGGATTAGCTCAAGACCACACCCTAGGAGTCTATAAAATTTAGTTTTGAAACTCAGTCATGTGCCTGAGATAAAAGTTTTCAGTCACAGGCCAGGTGAACAGAGTTCTGATGGAAACCAGAGAGACAAGAGTAAGTAGCTGCTTTTCTGTAAGGGTTCACTAAAGAGTGGTGGTGGGGGTGCAAACTTTCAGCTCTAGGGCTGGAAAGTGGGGTGCTACCATAGTCATCCTGTCCATTGATGCTGAAAGCCTTCATGGAGCAAAACAGTGCCACATAGTGGGATCTGGAGCCATTTACACTGAGCCCTGCCTCTGCTCAAAGGAGGCACATTTGTAGTAGAGCAAGTCCACCTGAGAATCAGCACAACAGGCCCCTCCCCTAGAAGACCAGTACAAACAGCTAGTTTGCACCAAGTTTACTGATCATAGAGGGCTGCAAAGTTTTAGCTCTTGGAGAAAACAGTATATAACATTCTTTGTTTTTTTAATTCCTTAGTCTTTTGGTATTATTTTTTCAGTTATTTTCTTATTTTTCAATTCTTTTTAAATTTTTACTTTTATGTATATATTATATATATGTTTATTTTTAGTTTTTTGTTTTCTTCATACTATTGTTATATATATGTATACGTATATAAAACAATAAAAAGAAAGTTTTACTTTCTTATTTTGGGATCTAGTTTCTTTTAACGAGCAAATCAAAACACATCCAGGACCTAGTTTCTTTTGTTGTTGTTGTTTTGTTTTTGTTTTCCTTTGTTTTTTCCCATTATTGTTGTTGTTGTTTCTCTTTCTTCCTTTCTTTTCTGGACAAAATGACAAGATGGAGAAATTCACTCCAAAAGAAAGAACAGGAAGTATATAGTACACACTGCTAGGGATTTGATCAATATGGATATAAGTTAGGATGTCTGGACTAGAATTTAAAACAATGATTATAAAGATACTAGCTGGTATTAGAAATGACAAATACCCACCATTTGCTTCAACGTGGATGGAACTGGAGGGTATTATGCTGAGTGAAGTAAGTCAGTTGGAGAAGGACAAACATTATATGTTCTCATTCATTTGGGGAATATAAATAATAGTGAAAGGGAATAGAAGGGAAGGGAGAAGAAATGTGTGGGAAATATCAGAAAGGGAGACAGAACGTAAAGACTGCTAACTCTGGGAAACGAACTAGGGGTGGTAGAAGGGGAGGAGGGCGGGGGGTGGGAGTGAATGGGTGACGGGCACTGGGGGTTATTCTGTATGTTAGTAAATTGAACACCAATAAAAAGTAAATTAAAAAAAAGATACTAGCTGGGTTTGAAAGAAAAAGCATAGGAGACACTAGAGAATCCCTTACTGTAGAAATAAAAGAACTAAAGTCTAGTCAAGCTGAAATTAAAAATGCTATTACTAAGATTCAGTTCCAAGTGGAGGCTATAAAAATGAGGATGGATGAAGCAGAAGATTGAATCAGTGACATAGAAGATAAAATGATGGAAAATAAGAAAGCTGAAAAGAAGAGAGAAAGAAAATTATTAGACCATGAAGGGAGATTTAGGGAACTCAGCAATTCCATAAAGCAAAATAATATCCATTTAATAGGGGTCCCAGAAGATGGGGAGCAGAGAATGGGGCAGAAGGTTTATTTGAACAAATTATAGCTGGGAACTTCCCTAATCTAGGAAAGGAAACAGGTGTTCAAGTTCAGGAGGCACAGAGAACTCCCTTCAAACCTTATACAAATAGGTCAACACCTTGACATAGAATAGTGAAATTTGCAAATCCCAAAGGTAAAAAGAAAATCCTGAAAGCAGCTTGGAATGAGAGGTCCTTAACCTACAAGGGTAGCTACATAAGGCTGGCAGGAGACCAGTCCACAGAGACCTGTAGGCCAGAAGGACTGGCATGATATATTCAATGTGTTAAATGGGAAAAATATGCAGCCAAAAATACTTTATCCTGCAAGGCTGTCATTCAGAATAGAAGGAGAGAGGAAGAATTTCTAGGAAAAACAAAAACTAAAGGAATTTAATACTAAATGAGCCATGCAAAAAAATAAAAGGGGAGTCCTTTGAGCAGAGAGAGAGCCCCAAAGCAACAAAGACCAGAAAGGAAAAGAGACAATCTACAGGAACAGTGACTTTACAGGTGTTTAGTACAATGGCACTAAATTTGTATCTTTTGGTAGTTACTCTGAATGCCAATGGACTAAATGTTCTAATCACAAAATGTAGGGTATCAGAATAGATTAAAAAAATCAAGACCCACTGCTATGATGTTTAAAAGAGACTCATTTTAGACTCAAATACACTTCCAGATTGAAAGTGAGGGGTGGAGAATTTTTTTATCATGCTAGTGGACATCAAAAGAAAGCTGGAGTAGCCATCAGACTATTGGTTATATCAGACAAACTAGATTTCTTTTTTTTTAAGATTTTATTTATTTATTCATGAGAGGAAGAGAGAAAGAGACACACAGAGAGAGGCAGAGACACAGACAGAGGGAGAAGCAGGCTCCATACAGGGAGTCTGACATGGGACTCGATCCTGGGACTCCAGGATCATGGCCTGGGTTGAACGAAGGCAGGCGCTAAACCTCTGAGCCACCCAGGGATCCCCACAAACTAGATTTCAAACCAAAGATTATAATAAGAGATGAAGGACACTATATCACAATAAAAGGATTTATCCAACAAGAAGATCTAACAATTGTAAATAATACAATAATAGTAGGAGACTTTAACACCCCACTCACTGCAATGGACAGATAACCTAAGCAGAAGATCAGTAAGGAAGCAAGGGCTTTGAATGACACACTGGACCAGATAGACTTCACAGATATATTCAGAGCATTTCATCCTAAACCAGCAGAACACACATTCTGCTTGAGTGCACATGGAACATTCTCTAGAACAGATCACATACTGGGTCACAAATCAGGTCTCAACTGGTACAAAAAGACTGCAATCATACCATACATATTTTCAGACCACAATGCTATAAAACTTGAAGTCAATCATCAGAAAAAAATTGGAAGGACCACAAATACATGGAGGTTAAAGAGTATACTGCTAAGAATGGATGAGTCAACCAGAAAATTAAAAGAATTTAAAAAATACATGGAAGTAAGTGAAAATGAAAACATGACAGTTCAGAACCTTTGGGATGTAGCACCAGCATTCCTAAGAGTGAAGTATATAGCAATACAGGCCTTTCTTAAGAAACAAGAAACATTTAAAATACATGACCTAACTTTCTACCTAAAGGAGCTGCAAAAAAGAAAAGCAAATAAAGCCTAAATCCAGCAGGAGAAGAAAAATAATAAATACTAGAGTAGACATCAATGATATAAAAATTAAAAAACAAAACAGTAGAGCAGATCAACAAAATTAGGAGCTGATTCTTTGAAAGAAGAAGATTGATAAACTCCTAGCCAGACTTATCAAAAAGAAAAAAGAAAGACTCAAATAAATAAAATCATTAATGAATGAGGAGAGATCACAACAAACACCAAAGAAAAACAATTATAAGAGAATATTATGAGCAATCATATGCCAACAAATTAAGCAATCTGGAAGAAATGGATAAATTTCTAGAAATATATAAACTAACAAAATTAAAACAGAGAGAAATAGAAAACCTGAACAGATCTATAACCAGCAAAGAAACTGAAGCAGTAATCCAAAATCTCCCAACAAACAAGAGTCCAGGGCTGGATGGCTTCCAAGAAAAATTCTACCAAACATTTAAAGAAGAATTAATACCTATTTTTCTGAAACTGTTCCTAAAAAACTGAAATGGAAGGAAAACTTCCAAACTCATCCTATGAGGCCAGCATTATCTTAATTCAAAATCAGACAAAGACTACACCAAAAAGGAGAATTACAGATCAATAATCCCTGGTGAACATGGATGCAAAAATTCTCACCAAGATACTAGCTAATAGGATCCAACAGTACATTAAAAGGATTATTCACCATGACCAAGTGGGATTTATTCCTGGGCTGGAGGGGTGATTTGACATTTGCAAATCAATCCGTGTGATACACTACATTAATAAAAGAAGGGACAAGAGCCATATGATCTTCTCAATAGACGCAGAAAAAACATTTGACAAAATACAGCATTATTTCTTGATAAAAACTCTCTGCAGTGTAGGGATAGAGGGAACATACCTCAATATCATAAAAGTCATATATGAAAGACCTTCAGCAAATATCATCCTCAATGGGAAAAAACTGAGAGTTTTTTTCCCTAAGGTCAAAAAATACAACAGGGATGTTCACTCTCACCACTGCTCAACATAGTACTAGAAGTCCTAGCTTCAGCAATCAGATAACAAAAAGAAATAAAAGAGATCAAAATCAGCAAAGAAGAAGTCAAACTTTGACTCTTTGCAGATGACATGGTACTTTATGTAGAAAATCCAAGGGGATCCCTGGGTGGCTCAGCAGTTTAGCGCCTGCCTTCTGCCCAGGATGTGATCCTGGAGTCCCAGGATCGAGTCCTGCATTGGGCTCCCTGTGTAGAGCCTGCTTCTCCCTCTGTCTGTGTCTCTGCCTGTGTCTCTGCCTCTCTCTCTCTCTCTCTCTGTCTCTCTTGAATAAATAAATAAAATCTTTAAAATATATTAAAAAAAAGAAAACCCAAAAGACTCCACCAAAAAATTACTAAAACTGATACAGGAATTCAGCAAAGTCACAGGATATAAAATCAATGCACAGATGTCAGCGCATTTCTACACACTGACAATGAAGGAGAAGAAAGAACAGTCAAGGAACTGATCCCATTTACAATCGCACCAAAAACCATAAGATACCTAGGAATAAAGCTAACCAAAGAGGCAAAGGATCTGTACTCTGAAAACTACAGAACACTTACGAAAGATATTTGAGGAAGACACAACGAAATGGAAAAATATTCCATGCTCATGGATTGGAAGAACAAATATTGTTATAATGTTTATGCTACCCAAAGCAATCTATACACTCAATGTAATGGCATTCAAAATCTATAAAGAACTTATCAAACACATCCCAAAAACAAATAATCCAGTCAAGGAATGGGCAGAAGACATGAATAGACATTTCTCCCAAGGAAGACATACAAATGACCAATAGACACATGAAAAAATGCTCAACATCACTCGGCATCAGGGAAATACAAATCAAAACCACAATGAGATACCACTTCACACTGGCCAGAATGACTAAAATTAACAACTCAGGAAACAACAGATGTTGGTGAGGATGCAGAGAAAGGGGAACCTTCCCCACACTGTTGGTGGAATGCAAACTGGTACAGCCATTCTGGAAACCAGTGTGCAGGTTCCTCAAAAAGTTAAAAATAGAACTACCCAAGACCCAGCAATTGTACTAGTAGGTATTTAACCAAAGGATTCAAACAGAGTGATTCGAAGGGATGTATGCACCACCCTGATGTTTATAGCAGCAATATCCACAATAGCCAAAATATAGGAAGAGCCCAGATGTCCATTGACAGATGAATGGATAAAAAAAAGATGTGGTGTATATATACAATGGAATATTACTCAGCCATCTAAAAGAATGAACTCTTGCCATTTGCAATAACGTGGATGGAACTAGAGGCTATTATGCTAAGTGAAATAAGTCAGAGAAAGACAAATACTGTATGATTTCACTCATATGCATAATTTAAGAAATAAAACAGATGAACATAGGGGAAGGGAAAGAAAAATCAAATAAGATGAAAACAGGGTGGGAAAAACCATAAGAGACTCCTAATTGTAGGAAACAAACAGGGTTGCTGGAGGGGAGGTGGGTGGGAGGACAGAATAATTTGGGTGATGGGCATTAAGGAGGGCACTTGAAGTAATAAGCACTGGGTGTTGTATGCAATTGATGAGTCACTAAATTCTACCCCTGAAACTAATAATACAGTAACTATTACCTAAATTGAATTTATTTTTTTCCTAAATTGAATTTAAATTAAAAAAATTTTAAAAACCAGTCAAGATCATTTATTTTGCTTTTTGTTTTGGGGGATTTCTTGTTCTAATTTTTGTTTTGAAATTATATATTCACATGGTTACAAAGTCAAAAATACAAAACAATGTAGATCCACAGATATATTCACCATCCTTTTCCCTTTCTTCTCATAGATAATTTTAAAATTTGATTTTACTTCTACTTGAGGAAAGTGCAGGTGAGGATGTGGAGAAATTGGAATCATCATACATGGCTGGTGAGGATGTAAATAGTACAGCTGGTGTGGAAAATAGTTTGGTGGTTCCTCAAAAAGAAAATTAAACATGAAATACCATTTAGTCTGGTAATGTCATTCCCAGGTATATACCCAAAAGAACTAAAAGCAAGTACTCAAAGAGCTATTTGTGCACCAATGTTCACAGTAGAATTATAGTTCACAATAGTCAAGGGCAGAAACAAGTGTCCAACAATAAATAAATGGATAAACAAAATGTGGTATGTATGTACAATGAAATATCAGCCACAAGAAAGAATAAAAGTCTAATACAGACCAAAACATGGATGAGCCTTGAAAACATGATGCTAAGTAAAATAAGCCAGACATAGCCTTCTGTATAACTTCATAAGTTAGGTGGATGGTGGTGCTATGGTTGGAGGAGACTAGGGAAGAAGTAGGAGGTAATTGTTCTGTTTGCGTATTTTTTTGTTTTTGTTTTTGTTTTTTGTCTTTTGTGGGGAGAGAAATCGGGAGTTCCTCTTGGAACATCAGGTAAAGTATCTTAAATCACTTAAGTTTGCTTCTGAGGCACTAAGCACTTTGATTATTTGGTAGCATACCTCCTTTAAGTTATAGCATCTTCCTAAATGGCTGATAGTCTTTTTGGCTGATACATATCTTTATTTTTTAATTAATTAATTTATTTTTAAAGATTTTATTTATTTATTCATGAGAGACACAGAGAGAGAGAGGCAGAGACACAGGCAGAGGGAGAAGCAGGCTCCCTGCGGGGAGCCTGATGTAGGACTTGATCCTAGGACCCTGGGGATCATGCCCTGAGCCAAAGGCCAGTGCTCAACCACCGAGCCACCAGGTGCCCCCAATTCATATCTTTAGATATAAAATCTCTCACTAGGTGGAGCACTGAGTTTTACTGGCCAATGTTAGAAGAGAGGTGTCTAGTCAAGACAGCTGGTGCCCCTCACCCCTGGCATGATGGGATCTATTGTCTCTATTCCTGGCCCACCATAGAAACAAGCCTTTTTCACAACTTTGAAGTCCTAACTCTGTACACAGTGATGTTCCAAACTTGGAATTTCTGCCCTAGAACTCAAGGCATCAGCTGTATTTGGGTGCTCCTCCCTGCTTTGACAAGAGTGGACAGTTGTTTGGGTGGCCTTGGAACCAAAAGGGAAGAGAGTCAGGAATTGGAATTCACAATTCCCTTTAATTTGATTTGATTTGATTTTTAAGTCTGTAACTCTTTGATCATTGCCCCCAGAGTACAAGAACAAAATTTTGGCACATTAAATATATATACTATGCTGTAATATGAGGTTATATAATGTATGATTATTGGTATAGCTGTTAAATATACATAATTAATTGAGGTAGACGATAGTCATAATGAGAGCAAATTATATTCTGAAATAAATTGAATCCTAAATACTTTTTTTTTGTTTCAAGTGCCATGAAATACCACATATATTTTAAATGTCCCACTAGGGATTAAAAAGTATAATTATAATTCAGGTTAGAGTTTGCAGTCTAAAGTTACCACATGAGAGAACCTGTGTGCTAGTGTCTGAAGATTTTTTCCTTAAATTTAGCTAACACCATCAATAAGCTAAAATGAAGGGTGGAAATTTAACAGATCAGATGGTTAGCATCCAATAGATATTTAGGCACGCTGGAAAAGCACAGAAATGCTGTTACTCATCCTGAACTCTGCTAATTAAAAAAGTTTTAATCACCCTGTTTCAATTAATGTCTCTAGATGAATTATAAGTTAACAAAATATTGGTCAGGCCAAACTCTGATCCAGGCTTGCCTTGGTGTGATGCAAACGCTGGCCGGGGGCCAAGGACGCTTCGTGCTCTCATGCTGAAATATGAGCTGGGCTCCGAGAAGACCAGAGAAGCCTAAACAAACATCTGGGCCCTTCTAACTGCTTACTATTTTCAGTTTTTTATAACAGTCTACTCTGAATTTCTATAAAAAAAAACAAAATATACCGCACGCATTTCCTTAGCAGAGGCAAGAAAATCTTTAGATTGCGGTGCCAATTTGGCTTCGATCAGTACTGATGCTTCTCTCTTTTGAACAAATTATCTTTGGCCTCTGCAGTTTTTTCCACTTCCATGATCTGTCTTCTTTTTGTTTTATTTTCTTTCTGCACTTTGATGGCTCATCAAATTACTATGAGGTATCTGATTAGTGGCAATTAATGACAAATGTATGAATAGGAAAATCCATCCATCACAATAGTAGTTGATGTGCTTAGATCGCCAACAATTTAAGATACTGAACAGATTCCCCAAGTAGAACTAGGGTCTGGCCTTCTACCATGGACAGTCAGCCTGTGGCCTGCAGATGGGCTTAGTTTGACCAATTTGGCGTGCTTTTAAAAAATGGAATACGGGGGCACCTAGGTGGCTCAGTTGATTAGATGTCTGCCTTTGACTCAGGTTGTGATGTCAGGATCCTGGGATGGAGCCTGCACAGGACTCCCTGCTCAGCGGAGTCTGCTTCTCCCCCTCCCTTGCCCTCTGTGCTCTCCACCACACCATGTGCACTGCACTCTCTCTCAAACAAATAAAATCTTTAGACAAACAAACAAAACAAACAATATGATTGGTAGTGCCAGTCTGGCTCAGTTGGTAGAGCACTTAAGTCTTGATTTTGGGGTCATGAGTTAAACCCCATGCTGGGTATAGAGCTTACTTTAAAAAAATAATAAAAGTAAGTAAGTAAATAAATATGAGTAACTTTAAATGGAATGCACTTTTTCCAGATGACCCTAGGCCAGTCAGCTTTAAATTTCTTCTCATGTCTACAAAGCCTACTTGAATGGCCTGTGAGTCATTTCAGTGTACCTGGTTAGAATTTTCATGGAGAAGCCCCAAAGCCTCATTTCTCAAATGTTCGTCAAGGAGTCCCAAGGTACGTCCCAGGGCTATGCCTGTTTAAGGAGCATTTCAGATGATTCTATCAAGGTGATCCTGGGGCCCACTGAAGAAACACCCAACTAAAAGATTTTCCAAATAGTCTTTGTGTGTGTGTGACAAAAAAAAAAAAAAAAAAAAAAAGATCAAGTTAAATCAAAGTAATTTCTGCACTCAAATAATATTATAGAAAACTGACAGAGTGTATAAATGGGAATGATGCATCTCATTAATTCATGGGTTCTTCTGCTAAATACACTGAAGTTTTTATGAAGGAGAATAAAAAGTGAACAATTAAAAATGAATTTTGTATGGAAAGCAGTAATTATACATATGCAGGCATAGGCAGCCATGGTAATGCTACCAAATTTCGAGACAATTTTCTTTCTTAAGTTTCCCAAAGGTGAAATATTTTTTTAGTTTAATTTTCCAAAAATTCAATTAATAGAAAAAAATTCTACTTTGTTTTTTTAAAGAAAAAGCAAAATTCTTCCATGAAGGTTGCTGAACAAATTGCTACCCTTAATCCAATCACCCTAAATAAAATTATTGATTTGTTAGGTACTAATGAGGTGAACTAAATCACCATTAATCTAAATTAGGCAATGCCTTTGCACCATTAAAAAACACAGTGTACTACTACCATTCTTCTGGTAGTGAAGTAGGCAATCTTTTTTTTTTTTCTTTTAAACTTAGCAAAGTAGGCAGTCCCCTTCTTTTGTAAGAAAGATTTTTACTATGATTTTTAAAAGTTGCATATATAATCATATTATATAGAAAAGTAGAAAAAGCAAAACATTATCCATAACTTCACCTGCTTAGAGAGAACTTTTAATAAAGTATAACATATTATGAAATGTGATAAAATTATAATATAAATACAACATAATGTAAAATAGTTATAAAATTAAAAGGCCATTTTACAAAATTTTAAAATTATTTGTGTACCACAAAAAGCCGCAGTTAAACAAAATGCAAATTTCACAATACTGCATAACATAAAAAGTAAAATTCTTTCTCAATTCAATCCTGAAAGTTGGTTCTTTATCTTCCTTTTTTTTTTTGAAAAAGTTTTTTCAGTGATTAACATACCTTTAAATAATATATTTAGTACTTTAAAGATTTCTTTCCTTTCAATTTAGCTATAACCTGCATTTACTAAGTTGCCCACAAATCTTAAGCTGGCTCAAGGAAACTCTATGTATGTCTACGACCATGTCACTGCTAACTGCTACCAAATCAAGCTACAGAACATTTTTAGCTCCTGGAAGGCTTACCCCTTCCCAAGCCGTGTTCCCCCAAAGATAATCACTTTTCTCTTTATCAACATAGATGAATATTACAAGTGTTTGAATGTTAGGTAAACAGAATCATATATACTTTTTTCCCTTTTTTTTAAACTCAAGTGTAATTAGCATACAGTGTTATGTTAGTTTCAGGTGTGCAATATAATGATTCAATAAGTATACTGGTTCTGTTATTTTTCACATTTGGTTTTAAGATCTATCTTGAATTAATCTTTGTGTACAATATGAAGTAGAGTCAAGATTCTTTTTTTCAAATATATATCTACTTGACCCAGCATCATTTATTGAAAAAAACTATTCTTTCCCCCACTGAGTTGTAGTAAGCCTCCTCTGTCACTATATATGTATACGTGTACATATATATACACATATATACTTGTTGCTAGATCTCAATTACATTCTATATATATTTGATTATTTGTACATCATTACCATACTCTTAAGTACTGTAAATTTGTAAGCATTGATATCTGGTAGTTAAAGTCTTTCATCTATGTTCTTACTCAAGATTACTATTTTAAGTCCTCTGCATTTCCAAACAAAATTTAAAATCATCTAGTCAATTTTCACAAATACTTGTTAGAATTTTGCTTGGGTTTGAATTGAATTTATAGATCATTTTAGGCAGAATGGGTATCTTACTAATCTGTGAACATATTATTATCACTCTATCTTAAAAACATCTGTAATTTCAGTAATATTCTGCATTTTGTGTTAAGAAATTGTGTTTCTTTTGTTAGGCTTTTTGCTTTTTGACTTTTTTTGTGCTATCTTATATGGTTTTTCTAAAATTTTTATTTTCTACTTTTTTTCTAGTATAGAGAAGTAAATTGATTTTTATTTGACCTTATATCCTGCAACCTTGATAAATTCTCTTACATATTCTAATATTCAAATGTATTTGTTTGTAGATTCTTTTGTACGTTTTTATACGCATCATGTCACTTATAAAATAAAGATAGCCTCATGTATAATAAATGAAATGGAGATTGAAAAAGAAGAAAAGATCAGTGAAACCAGGAGTTGGTTCATTTGAAAAACAATAAAATTGACAAACCTTTAGCCAGATCCATCAAGAGAAAGAGAGGACTCAAATAAATAAAATCAGAAATGAAGATGGAGAAATAGCAATCAATACCAGAGAAAGACAAAGGATTATAAGAGAATATTATGAAAATTATATGCTAACAAATGAACAACATAAAAGAAATGGATAAATTCCTAGAAACATCTAATCTTCTAAAACTAAATCAGGAAGAAATAGAAAATCTGAACAGACTGATTACTAGAAATGAAATTAAATCAGTAATCAAAACATTGCCAATAAACAAAAGTTCAGGACCAGATGGATACACTGGTGATTTCTACCAATTTTTAAATTTTATTTGAATTTTACTTAGTTAACATACAGTGAAATATTGGTTTCTGGAATAGAATTCAGTGATTCATCACTTATATATAATACTCAGTGCTCATCACAAGTGCTCTCCTTAATGCCCACCACCCATTTAGCCCATCCTCCACCCACATCCCTCCATCAACCCTCAGTTTGTTTTCCATCATTAGGAGGCTTTTATGGTTTATTTCCCTATTCCCTTTTTTTCTTTTCCTCCTTTCCATATGTTCATCTGTTTTCTCTCTTAAATTCCACATATAAGTGAGATCATGTGGTATTTTTCTTTCTCTGAATGACTTACTTCACTTAGCATAATACACTCTAGCTCCATCCACATTGTTGGAAATGGCAAGATTTCATTTTTTTGATGGCTGAGTTATATTCCACTGTATATATATGCCACATCATCTTTATCCATTCCTCAGTTGGTGGACATTTGGGCTCTCCATAGTTTGGCTGTTGTTGATAATGCTGCTATAAACATCGGGGTGCATGTACCCCTTCACATTTCTTTTTGTATCCTTTGGGTAAATACCTAGCAGTGCAATGGCTGAATCATAGGGTAGTGTTATTTATTTATTTATTTATTTATTTATTTATTTATTTATTTGGGTAGTGTTATTTTTAACTTTTTGAGGAACCTCCAAACTTTCTCCAGAGTGGCTGTACCAGTTTGCATTCCCCCCAACAGTGCAAGAGGGTTCCCCATTCTCCATATCCTCACCAACACCTATTGTTTCTTGTGTTATTAATTTTAGCCATTCTGACAGGTGTAAGGTGATATCTCATTGTTCTACTATTTATTTATTTATTTATTTATTTATTTAAGATTTTATTTATTTATTCATGAGAGACACAGAGAGAGAGAGAGAGGCAGAGACACAGGCAGAGGGAGAAGCAGACTCCGTGCAGGGAGCTGGATGTGGGACTTGATCCCGGGTCCCCAGGATCACACCCTGGGCCGAAGTCAGCACTAAATCGCTGAGCCACCCAGGCTGCCCTCTACCAAATTTTAAAAGAAGAATTAATACCTATTCTTGAATTTTTCCAAAAAATATGAGAGAGAAAACAAACTTCCAAATACATTCTATGAGGTCAGTATTATCCTGGTACCAAAATAAGATAAAGACAGTACAAAAAAAGAAAACTACAGGCTAATATTTCTGAAAACATAGGTGTAAAACTCCTCCACAAAACACTAGCAAACTGAATTCAAGAACACATTAAAAAATTACTCATCATGATCAGGCAGGATTTATTTCAGGGATGCAAGGTGGTTCAATATTCACCAATCAATCAACATGATACATCACAATTAATAGGACAAAAGATAAAAAGCCATGTGACCATCTCAACAGATGCAGAAAATCCATAATAAAATACAACATCCATTCATGACAAAAACTCTCAATAAAGTGGGTTTAGAGAGAACACAATTCAACTTAATAAAGGCCATACATTAAAATTCACAGCTAGTATCATATTCATTGGTGAAAAACTGAGAGCTTTTCCTCTAGGATCAGGAACAAGACATAGATATTCATCCTCACTATTTGTATTCAACATAGTACTGGAAATCCTAGATGAAGCTATCAGACAATAAAAAGAAATAAAAATTGATAAGTAAGAAGTAAAACTGTCACTACTTGTAGATGACATGATATATAGAAAACCCTAAAGACTCCACCAAAAAACTATTAGAACTGATAAATGAATTCAGTAAAAGTTGTGGGATACAAAATTAATATACAGAAATCTGTTGCATTTCTTTTTTTGACTCTATTTATTTATACATGAGAGATAGAGAGGCAGAGACACAGGCAGAGAGAGAAGCAGGCTCCCTTCAGGGACCCCAGTGTGGAACTCGATCCTGGGACCCTGGGATCACGCCCTGAGCAGAAGGCAGATGTTCAACCACTGAGCCACCCAGGAATCCCAAAATCTGTCACATTTCTATATGCGAATAACAAAATAGGAGAGAGAAATTTATAATTTCTCAACTTACAATTGTACCCCAAAAATGACATATGAGAGATAATCAAGGAGGTGAAAGAACTCTACTCTGAAAACTATAAAATATTGATGAAAGAAATTGAAGGCAACACAAACAAATAAAAATAAATATTCCTGGCTCATGGTTTAGAAGAATTCATAGTGTCCATGTTATCCAAGGGAATCTACAAATTCAATGCAATCCCTATAAAAAAAAATACCAACAGCATTTTTCACAGAACTAAAAATAATAATAAATTTGTATGAAACCACAAAAGATTCCAAATAGTCAAAGTAATCTTGACAAAAAAGAGCAAAGCTGGAGGTAACCCAATACCAGATTACAAAATACACTAAAAAGTTGTAGTAATCAAAACAATATGCTATAGCACAAAAACAGACACATATATCAATGTTCAGAATAAAGAGCCCTGAAATAAACCCATGCTCAGATTGTCAATCTATGAAAAAGGAGACAAGAATATACAATGGGGAAAAGACAGAGTCTCTTCAACAAATGATTTTGGGAAAACTGAACAACTACATGTAAAGAATGAAATGGGTTACTTTCTTCCACCATACACCTAAATAAACTCAAAATGGATGAACAACCTAAATATGAGACCTAAAATCATAAAACCCCTAGGAAAATATGGACAGTAATCTCTTTGACATTGGCTGTAGTAATATTTTTCTAGATACATCTCTTCAGACAAGAGAAACAAAAGCAAAAATAAACTATTGGACTACACCAAAATAAAAAGGTTTTGCACAGCAAAGGAAACCATCAACAAAATTAAATGGCAACATACTGAATGGGAGAAGACATTTGTAATGATATGTCTAATATGGATTTAACATCCAAAATATATAAAGAACTTACATAAGCCAACACCAAAAGAACAAATAATTTAAAAATGGGCAGAGGACCTAAATGGGCATTTTTCCAAAGAAGACATACAAATAGCCAACAGACACATGAAAAGGGGCCAACATCACTAATGATCAGGGCAATGCAAATCAAAACCACAATGAGATATCACCTTACATCTGTCAGTTAAAAAAGACAAGAATAACAAGTGTTGGTGAGGATGTAGAGAAAAGGGAACCCTTGTGCACTGTTGGTAGGAATGCAAATTGGTGCAGCCACTGTGGGAAACAGTATGGAGGTTCCTCAAAAAATTAAAAATAGAATTACCATATGATCCAGGAGTCCCACTTCTGGGTATTTACTCAAAGAATACAAAAACATTAATTCAAAAAGATATATGCACCCTTACATTTATTGCAGGATTATTTACAACAGCCAAGATACAGAAGCAACCCAAGGGTTGAAGATATGGTATATACACCCACACACATTGGAATATTCCCACTCATAAGAAAGAACTAAATCTGGCCATTTGTGACAACATGGATGGACCTGCAGGGTATAACAGTAAGTGAAAAAAGTCAGTCAGAGAAAGAAAAATATCATATGATTTCACTCATATGTGGAGTCTAATAAACAAAAGAAACCAAAACATAGATGCTTAAATATAGAGAACAAAATGGTGGTTGTCAGAGGGAGTTGGGTGGGGAGGATGGGTGATTACAAAGAGGATTAAGAGGTACAAACTTTCAGTCATAAAATAAGTCACAGAGATAAAAAGCACAGCATAAGGAATATAGTTAATAATATTGTAATAATGTTGTATGGGACAGATGGTGACTGCCTTATTTGTGGTGAGCATTGAGTATGTATAGAATCATTACTATGTTACACGCTTGAAACTAACATAATATTGTATGTTAACTATATTTGAATAAAAAAATTCTTAAAGACAGCCTCATGTCAAGAACTGAAGGGTCCGGAATTTTACTCTACATACAAGGTAACAAAGTTAGCTTGCCGCGATTGCATGCAATCTGACACAAGATGCCTGGGTCATGATAAAAGACTTCTTCACTCCTGACAAAAGCAGTATCTAGAGTGTCAGCATCTTTGTATCAGTACAAGCCCCAATTTGCAGATGGGCCTAGATGAACATCTGCACAAGCAGTGGGTCATGTTACAGAGAGAAACACTGAGCTTGGGGAACTTTCTGCTTTATAGCAACCAGGAAGCAAGACTTCTTATCCCAAAGCAGACATGATCTTATTCCATGAGGTTGCTTACTGCAAATACAATGGTCAGGGCTTTGCATTCTTGGCATTGTCAGCATGATGTGTAGGAATAGGAGAGCCCCACGGAAGAACATTTCTTGACACTATCCACCCCTGGCTTTTACATCATCTTGGCTACTGGCCTGATCAGGGCTCCATGGACACAGGCAGGTTGTGTTCATTGGCAGGCTTTACTCTGGGTTTGTATGGGCACCAACAAGGAGGCAAGCTACCTTCTCTCAACTCCCAATGCCAAATTAGGATTGCTATTAATGGGTCAATGGAAGATTTGACTTGGATGCCCTTCTGGAGCAAAGCTGCTTTGCCCTTTTGTCCCTTCAATTATCCCTTATGAGAGTCTGGAATTATTTCAAGTTGCTCTGCATTTTTTGAGGTCCCTCCCCACCCTAGGAGCCCCAACAAGCTAATAGCTGTATTTAGATAGTAGTTCTAAGGCTTATGTCCTGACAAAGCAGGTATGCTCTGGAAAAAGGGGAGAGCAGGGCAAGGGGCAGAGATCTTAGTGTCTCAGCCATTCTGAATAGCTCATCAGTTAACTGATGGGTTAGTGGCCAGTTCTCTCCCACTCTTTTCATTTGTTGGGGAGTCAGGAGCTGGAGTTGTCTTGGGAAGGGTTGCTTTGGAATTATGTTTTACTCTGCCCTGTTTTCTTCAAGCTTCCTATCCTGCTGCTTCCTCATTCAGGATTTCCTCAAACTTCCTGTTCTTGTTTTCTCAGTTATGTTTTCATTTCTTGAAAAAAAAAATTATTCCTGCTATTTCACTGGGGCCTTGGGAGACAGAAGTAAACAGGAAGACTCATTTCTCTGTCTTGAACTGGAAGCCTATAATTTTTCTTTTTTTTTTTTTATTCTTTTATTTATTTTTTTTTTAATTTTTTTTTAATTTTTTTTATTGGTGTTCAATTTACTAACATACAGAATAACCCCCAGTGCCCGTCACCCATTCACTCCCACCCCCCGCCCTCCTCCCCTTCCAACACCCCTAGTTCGTTTCCCAGAGTTAGCAGTCTTTACGTTCTGTCTCCCTTTCTGATATTTCCCACACATTTCTTCCCCCTTCCCTTATATTCCCTTTCACTATTATTTATATTCCCCAAATGAATGAGAACATATAATGTTTGTCCTTCTCCGACTGGCTTACTTCACTCAGCATAATACCCTCCAGTTCCATCCACGTTGAAGCAAATGGTGGGTATTTGTCATTTCTAATAGCTGAGTAATATTCCATTGGATACATAAACCACATCTTCTTTATCCATTCATCTTTCGTTGGACACCGAGGCTCCTTCCACAGTTTGGCTATCGTGGCCATTGCTGCTAGAAACATCGGGGTGCAGGTGTCCCGGCGTTTCATTGCATTTGTATCTTTGGGGTAAATCCCCAACAGTGCAATTGCTGGGTCGTAGGGCAGGTCTATTTTTAACTGTTTGAGGAACCTCCACACAGTTTTCCAGAGTGGCTGCACCAGTTCACATTCCCACCAACAGTGCAAGAGGGTTCCCTTTTCTCCGCATCCTCTCCAACATTTGTGGTTTCCTGCCTTGTTAATTTTCCCCATTCTCACTGGTGTGAGGTGGTATCTCATTGTGGTTTTGATTTGTATTTCCCTGATGGCAAGTGATGCAGAGCATTTTCTCATATGCATGTTGGCCATGTCTATGTCTTCCTCTGTGAGATTTCTGTTCATGTCTTTTGCCCATTTCATGATTGGATTGTTTGTTTCTTTGCTGTTGAGTTTAATAAGTTCTTTATAGATCTTGGAAACTAGCCCTTTATCTGATATGTCATTTGCAAATATCTTCTCCCATTCTGTAGGTTGTCTTTGAGTTTTGTTGACTGTATCCTTTGCTGTGCAAAAGCTTCTTATCTTGATGAAGTCCCAATAGTTCATTTTTGCTTTTGTTTCTTTTGCCTTCGTGGATGTATCTTGCAAGAAGTTACTATGGCCGAGTTCAAAAAGGGTGTTGCCTGTGTTCTTCTCTAGGATTTTGATGGAATCTTGTCTCACATTTAGATCTTTCATCCATTTTGAGTTTATCTTTGTGTATGGTGAAAGAGAGTGGTCTAGTTTCATTCTTTTGCATGTGGATGTCCAATTTTCCCAGCACCATTTATTGAAGAGACTGTCTTTCTTCCAATGGATAATCTTTCCTCCTTTATTGAATATTAGTTGCCCATAAAGTTCAGGGTCCACTTCTGGATTCTCTATTCTGTTCCACTGATCTATGTGTCTGTTTTTGTGCCAGTATGATCCTCTCATTGGATGCAGAGAAAGCATTTGACAAAATACAGCATCCATTCCTGATCAAAACTCTTCAGAGTGTAGGGATAGAGGGAACATTCCTCGACATCTTAAAAGCCATCTATGAAAAGCCCACAGCAAATATCATTCTCAATGGGGAAACACTGGGAGCCTTTCCCCTAAGACCAGGAACAAGACAGGGATGTCCACTCTCACCACTGCTGTTCAACATAGTACTGGAAGTCCTAGCCTCAGCAATCAGACAACAAAAAGACATTAAAGGCATTCAAATTGGCAAAGAAGAAGTCAAACTCTCCCTCTTCGCCGATGACATGATACTCTACATAGAAAACCCAAAAGTCTCCACCCCAAGATTGCTAGAACTCATACAGCAATTCGGTAGCGTGGCAGGATAGAAAATCAATGCCCAGAAGTCAGTGGCATTTCTATACACTAACAATGAGACTGAAGAAAGAGCAATTAAGGAGTCAATACCATTTACAATTGCACCCAAAAGCATAAGATACCTAGGAATAAACCTAACCAAAGAGGTAAAGGATCTATACCCTCAAAACTATAGAACACTTCTGAAAGAAATTGAGGAAGACACAAAGAGATGGAAAAATATTCCATGCTCATGGATTGGCAGAATTAATATTGTGAAAATGTCAATGTTACCCAGGGCAATATACACGTTTAATGCAATCCCTATCAAAATACCATGGACTTTCTTCAGAGAGTTAGAACAAATTATTTTAAGATTTGTGTGGAATCAGAAAAGACCCCGAATAGCCAGGGGAATTTTAAAAAAGAAAACCATATCTGGGGGCATCACAATGCCAGATTTCAGGTTGTACTACAAAGCTGTGGTCATCAAGACAGTGTGGTACTGGCACAAAAACAGACACATAGATCAGTGGAACAGAATAGAGAATCCAGAAGTGGACCCTCAACTTTATGGGCAACTAATATTCGATAAAGGAGGAAAGACTATCCACTGGAAGAAAGACAGTCTCTTCAATAAATGGTGCTGGGAAAATTGGACATCCACATGCAGAAGAATGAAACTAGGCCACTCTCTTTCACCATACACAAAGATAAACTCAAAATGGATGAAAGATCTAAATGTGAGACAAGATTCCATCAAAATCCTAGAGAAGAACACAGGCAACACCCTTTTTGAACTCGGCCATAGTAACTTCTTGCAAGATACATCCACGAAGGCAAAAGAAAATGGAAGCCTATAATTTTTCAAGGACTCAGCATCATATAAAGAGCACCCTGAGATCCCTTTTACCTCTTCCATCCTTCTTCCCTTCACTTGCCCTCTCTCCTCCTCTGTAGTTCCATACACTCAGCCCACAGGTAAACTGCAGGACAACAAACACTATTAAAATAAAAATAAAATAGAATAACAAAATTCATGATGTTTGTTCTCTCACACTTTCACTGATTCAAAAAACATTTGCAAACAGTGAGTGTTTCCTCAGTGTTCAACATTATTGTAGGCACTGGGAATACAAAACAAAAACAAAAAGAAAACCAACCTGTAGTCTCTGACTTCCTAGGCGTCTAAAGACCAATAAGAGAAAAGCAAGCAAACAAACAATAGCCAATGAGGTAAGTGTAAAATTCACATTTTGTACTCTTTGGAAGGAGGGGAGCTGGAGCCTGGAGAGCAACTCTGACCAAGGACGATAAGTGGGAAAAGAATTTGCTAAGTGTGGAGGCTGGGGAGGAGCGAAGGCTTCCCCATGGAGATCATGTAGCAGCTTTGTCTCAAAAACTCAACAGGATTGTCCCAGACAGACAAAGGGAAGATATTTCATGTGGCATACCACATAAAGCATATAGCATATTGGGGGAAATATAGCACATTTCCAGGGCTCAACTGCTTAAGGGGAAAGGTGAGAATAATAAAGTTCTGAAGGTTCTTGTGAGTCATACCAAAGAGCTCGAATGTGGTCAGTGTTTCCCAAAGTGTGGCACAAAATTATTTTAGCTCACACATGTGCCTTTTAAGAAATAGCTTTGAATTTATTATGTATGTTAGAAACATAAGCCAACATATCAAATCCATGATTTTGCAAATAATAACACTTAAGGTAGGGGATCCCTGGGTGGCTCAGCGGTTTAGCACCTGCCTTTGGCCCAAAGGGCAATCCTGGAGTCCCGGGATCGAGTCCCGCATCAGGCTCCTAGCATGGAGCCTGCTTCTCCCTCTGCCTGTGTCTCTACCTCTGTCTCTCTGTCTCTCTCTCTATGTCTATCATGAATAAATAAATAAAATCTTAAAAGAAAATAACATTTAGGGTAAATCTAGCAGGTAATACTGTTGGCAAGCCAACATACAGGTAAGTGCTCAGATGTACTCGTAAATGTTCCAAGCCTTCAGTGACCACCAAACTTAGAGAAAATATACATCAATAGTGTTAAGAAGCTTAATATAAGAAAGGAGAAATAAAAGTAGTTAAAAAAAAAGTTAAAGTCGTAATCTCTCTACTCCTAAATTCATTTTCCCGTTTAATGTATATTTATTGGGGTTTGATGGATTTTGGGCAATAGCACACAATTCGCTTTATGAGGTGGTGCTTAGGGTTGTATGTGGGTAAGTTTCTCATAGAAGGAGTCTGTCCAGACACTACAATGTGGAGGAGCTACCACCCAGAAAGGGAGAAGGGTGGGGGGACTCCCCCAGGAGAAGGAGGCCAGAGAGTGGCTCATGTGTCTAGATGATATCACTCAGCAGCATGCAGGGTGTCTCTGGGTCAGAGAGCTTGAAAAGCCAACTGGAACAGCTTAGGGCCTTACAGCCATGAGGCTCTAGCTCACTAATGACAGCAGATGTGGGGTGAGGTTTTATGGAATATGCAAAGCAGATGGCTAAACTCTGCTTATTTGGGCTACTTCTTAGGTAATTAGATGTGTAAAAATTTGAATTTGGCACCAGTGGGTTTTTGAGCTAACAAGTCTCAACCCTGAGTGAATAAATAACAAATGGAGTCCATACTCAGGCCATGTTTGGCTCATGTATACAACAATTTTTGTTCCATGGAGCTCCTGAACCCTATTGTTTGTGAACATGATTTATAGCAACTTATTTAAGTGAATGAAATCACATTGCAACAAAACAGGGCTCCCCTTTGAAGTTGTATTTATTTTCATTAAGGATAATGCAAAATAAACCCAAACAATTTAGTTTTATTTAATTTCAAAACAATTTGCATTGAGTTTAAACTATGGAGCCCATGTGGCAGTTAAGGGCATCGACTGGAGTCAGAAAGCCCTGAATGCCATGTCTAGTTTTACCACTCACGTAACTTCCACCTGTTTCAATGTCCTTGTATGTAAAATGAGGATCCTGGCCTCTACTTCATGATAAGCTTAGGAATACACAAGGTAATGCAGGTAGAACAGGCTGGCAGACTTTTCTGGCCTCGATGTCAACTGAGGGGACCAGACAGAGACAGCAAAGTCTCAATGTGAGAGGCGAGACAGCCCCCCTTCCACTGGGTACAGAATTTGCAGTGGGGACACAGGAGTTAGTTGTCAATGCCTAAACTCCCTTACCCACTTAGAGAACACAGGCTACAGTGTGGGGAGATTGTTGAAGTTTATTTGGAGAGAATGGCTGCACAGCTTAGAGTTCCCGCTCAACTTCTATGCACCCAAGGCCAAAGGTATTACTTTCCAGTACCAGGTTAAGCAGGCCAGGTTTTGGTGGAATTATATGCAGCACACGGAACTATCTCCTGCATTTGTGAGACAAAGGCAGTTGTGTGAAACCTAAGGTGGACTGAGGTCTCACTCAGCTGTGGAGCCCAGTGAGAGGAAGGCTGACTGGCCTGTCACTTTGATGGCTGAGTCAGGACAGGGCTGTTGGGTTTGGACTGGCCTGCATGCTTAGAGGTATGGGGGCCAAGCATGCTGTAGGATCCCCAGTGGACTAGATGGTGGCGTCCTGCAGGAAGAGAGTTGGGTGCTAGACAATAGAGCTGCCAGAAAAGTGAAGAGACACCAGGTGTCTCTTAGACGTGTCCCAGGAGACCTACCCAAAGAGTACAGGAAAACATCACCATGAAAGAGTCAGTTTGGATTGTTCACCTGGCCAAACCCCAAAGTCTCAGAGCTCAAAGCCATCCAGCCTGTGAAGGATGGTCCTTCCCTCTTTCTTCCTTCCCCCAACCATGGGGCTCCAGCAGAAGGAAGCTGCAACTATCTGTTGGAGAAGTGAGGGAGGAGCTGAGCAGGTGCATGGCAAAAAGCAGTCCCTTTCTTGGCTTGCAAAATTAATTCATGGAAAGTATTGTTTAAATCTGTGATGCCCATGGGCTGCCTGGGGGCTCAATTGGTTAAGCATCTGCCTTTGGCTCAGGTCATGATCTCAGGGTCTTGAGATTAAGTCCTGTGTTGGGCTCCACACTCAGTGTGGAGCCTGCTTTCCCCTCTTCCTCTGTACCTCTGCTCATGCTCTCTCTCTTGCTCTCAAATAAATAAAATCTTTTTATTAAAAAAAGTGTCTGCTACCCAGTATGGTAGCCACATTTCTGGCTATTGAGCACTTCAGATGTAGCCAGTCTGAATTGAGATCTAAATGTAAACTCCATGCTGAAATTCAAAGACCTGGAAGAAAAGAATGTAAAAACATTTCACTAATAATTGTATATTGATCACATGTTTGAAATTGTAATATATTAGATATATTTTACCTTTTCAAAATGGGGGTACTAAGATTGCTGGAACTCAGACAGCAATTTGGCAGCGTGGCAGGATACAAAATCAATGCCCAGAAGTCAGTGGCATTTCTATACACTAACAATGAGACTGAAGAAAGAGCAATTAAGGAGTCAATACCATTTACAATTGCACCCAAAAGCATAAGATACCTAGGAATAAACCTAACCAAAGAGGTAAAGGATCTATACCCTCAAAACTATAGAACACTTCTGAAAGAAATTGAGGAAGACACAAAGAGATGGAAAAATATTCCATGCTCATGGATTGGCAGAATTAATATTGTGAAAATGTCAATGTTACCCAGGGCAATATACACGTTTAATGCAATCCCTATCAAAATACCATGGACTTTCTTCAGAGAGTTAGAACAAATTATTTTAAGATTTGTGTGGAATCAGAAAAGACCCCGAATAGCCAGGGGAATTTTAAAAAAGAAAACCATATCTGGGGGCATCACAATGCCAGATTTCAGGTTGTACTACAAAGCTGTGGTCATCAAGACAGTGTGGTACTGGCACAAAAACAGACACATAGATCAATGGAACAGAATAGAGAATCCAGAAGTGGACCCTCAACTTTATGGGCAACTAATATTTGATAAAGGAGGAAAGACTATCCACTGGAAGAAAGACAGTCTCTTCAATAAATGGTGCTGGGAAAATTGGACATCCACATGCAGAAGAATGAAACTAGACCACTCTCTTTCACCATACACAAAGGTAAACTCAAAATGGATGAAAGATCTAAATGTGAGACAAGATTTCATCAAAATCCTAGAGGAGAACACAGGCAATGCCCTTTTTGAACTCGGCCATAGTAACTTCTTGCAAGATACATTCACGAAGGCAAAAGAAACAAAAGCAAAAATGAACTATTGGGACTTCATCAAGATAAGAAGCTTTTGCACAGCAAAGGATACAGTCAACAAAACTAAAAGACAACCTACAGAATGGGAGAAGATATTTGCAAATGACGTATCAGATAAAGGGCTAGTTTCCGAGATCTATAAAGAACTTATTAAACTCAACAGCAAAGAAACAAACAATCCAATCATGAAATGGGCAAAAGACATGAACAGAAATCTCACAGAGGAAGACATAGACATGGCCAACATGCATATGAGAAAATGCTCTGCATCACTTGCCATCAGGGAAATACAAATCAAAACCACAATGAGATACCACCTCACACCAGTGAGAATGGGGAAAATTAACAAGGCAGGAAACCACAAATGTTGGAGAGGATGCGGAGAAAAGGGAACCCTCTTACACTGTTGGTGGGAATGTGAACTGGTGCGGCCACTCTGGAAAACTGTGTGGAGGTTCCTCAAACAGTTAAAAATAGACCTGCCCTACGACCCAGCAATTGCACTGTTGGGGATTTACCCCAAAGATACAAATGCAATGAAACGCCGGGACACCTGCACCCCGATGTTTCTAGCAGCAATGGCCACGATAGCCAAACTGTGGAAGGAGCCTCGGTGTCCAACGAAAGATGAATGGATAAAGAAGATGTGGTTTATGTATCCAATGGAATATTCCTCAGCCATTAGAAACGACAAATACCCACCATTTGCTTCAACGTGGATGGAACTGGAGGGTATTATGCTGAGTGAAGTAAGTCAATCGGAGAAGGACAAACATTATATGGTCTCATTCATTTGGGGAATATAAATAATAGTGAAAGGGAATAGAGGGGAAGGGAGAAGAAATGGGTGGGAAATATCAGAAAGGGAGACAGAACATGAAGACTCCTAACTCTGGGAAACGAACTAGGGGTGGTGGAAGGGGAGGAGGGCAGGGGGTGGGGGTGAATGGGTGATGGGCACTGAGGGGGGCACTTGACAGGATGAGCACTGGGTGTTATTGTATGTTGGCAAATTGAACACCAATAAAAAATAAATTTTTTATTTTAAAAAAAGAACAAAATGGGGGTACTAGAAAATTTTAAATTACATATGTGACTTACATTATATTTCCATGGGACTGTGCCTGTTTAGCCCTCACTGTGTGTTGTCCTCTGAGATTTTCCAACAAGTCTCAGCATAAGCTCATGTCTCCCTCAAAATATGGCACTTGTCAGCAAGACAAATTATCTCTGCAGCGTGATAACCATGGGCTCATCAGATGACTAACAGAAAGGAAACTGTCATCAAAAATTCCAACAACACCTCTGTTTTCTCCAAATATCTGCCATCAAACACTACAAAAGTCTTGTCTTATGTAGCTCACAAGACAAAAACCACTGCACAAGGCAGAAGAAAGGGGAATGAACGTAGCAGGTCCTAACTTGTAGATGAGAAACTCAATGAACTTTTGATTAATATATTGTAGCAAGCTTTCAAATACTTGCCCTTGTTTGAATATCTGATTTGAAAAGTTTACAAAAAGCTAATATTCCTCTATGGCTAGCAAATACTTATTCATCTCATATATATAGATCTCATTCATCTTTGACGTTCATTACTGACTGGGGTGTTCTATAATGGAGGCAAGTCTTTCTTTCTTTTTTTTTTTTTTTTGAGGCAAGTCTTTCTCTTTGTGGTTCTTTCCCATTGGATATCCATGTGTGTTGGCCACAAAGGGAGACTGTCCAGAACGTGTCCGTCTTAGGATGGGACACAAAGGAAAAGATGAAAATTTCTGTCACCGTGTAGTTTATGGAAGCTCCACCAAACAAGATGCCACAGGTGACTTTAGAGTAGCTTTGCTTCAGGGTGATGTTAATATCTCAGAAAATGGTAAGGATTCTGGTCCTGGCAAGGGGTTGAGGCCTGACAGGGGACAACTGTGATGAGCAAGTCCCTGTCCAGAGCTCTCCTGTGGGTGGTGGAGGCTTTTTCAGCTTGCATTTATTGGACTTCTTCTGCCCAATTCCTTTTCCTTTCCTTCCCTTCCACAGATATTAACCCTTAATAAATATCTTGCACCCCCAATTCAGGCATGGTGTCTGCTCCTGGAATATCCAAATTCTGAAATCCCCTGCAACCTGAGATAGGGGCTCACCCCTTACCCATTCCCATATCCCATTATCCTCCAGAGCTGGCCTTTGGGGGAGAAAGGAGATAGCAGACTGGGGTGCCATGCTTGTAAGTGCCTCAGTGCCCCTCCCGACTCCCGCGGTACACATACAAGGAGCAGGATGAGGTAACTGTCGGACTGGTGACATGTCCCTGTGCATGGGACACGCTCAATCTGGAAGGGCTTCTGAGTACAGTCTGCTGCTGGCCATGCTATTTTTCTTGCTATACAATTGGGACAAGACCCTGCTCCAAGTGCTCAAAATGGAGCTTTCTTGACGTGTCAGCATTTCCTTCCCTGGCCCCTGGCTGGTCCCCTACCATAACAGGGGACCTGGCTGGTTCCTTCCAGAGGAAGCAGCCAAGCCCTCTGTGGAAACCTATGAACTCCACTTCCAACCCCTCCTCCCCTGTCTGACCCCTCCTGGCATCCTTGATGATGGAAGACCTGCGTATCTCCCAATGGCCAGCTTACCAGAGGACACAGACCACCCCCCTACTCCTCTGCCAGCAGTGTGTTTGCCCTGGATCCCCTCTCCCTTTTCCTCCCTTCCCCTGTGTGGCTTGGACTCCAGCATGTTCTCTGAAGCTCTATCAAGACAGCAATGCCTAATGAATGCATTTGAGTAAAAGCCAAGGAAATGTTTAAAGTTCTGTCTTATGATACAGCTTTGAGAGTGGTGGCAAGAGAACATCCAGACCCTGGAAAATAACTCTGCCCACTACTCTTTCCACCCTTCGTGGAGGGGGGGATGTTGGTCCTCTGATTAATAGCTGCCTATTCATGAGCACATTGAGAACCATAAATATTTATTTTAAAACAGAGCATGTGGCCACAAAAGAACTGGAGAAATGGTATTATTTCCTGTCCAACCAGGTCATATCATATGGATATTTATTTCCTTATTGGGAAAGTAAGGGGACTCATCTTTCTTGCAAAAAGGGAGATTCATTAAATTATACCCTGGGGCTTGGGGAGAGGGAAGAAGGAGGCAGAGGGTGGGAGTTATAGCTAGAATCAAATACTAGAGGTTAGTCCCTGGTCCCTGCATGGTCCAGGGATGCTTTTTGTCCTTGAATGACGGGCTGGGGACTGAGAACACAAGCTGCTGATGAGAGCCTTGCTGGGCATGAAATGCAAACATCATCATTGTTTTTCCACGCTGGCTAATTAAGATAATTCTGTTTGAAGTTACAGCTCCTGGCTCAACTCTAAGAGGCCCACTCTTATTTCTTGAACCAGTGCCCACCCTTTGTAGGTTTTCTGCATGGCTTGTCTGGCTGGGTGACTCTGGACAATGTTTTCAGGAGCTGTCAGGCATATGCAGCAGTGAAAGAGGCAACTGTGTACATGCAGAAATTTCACAAAATGGCAGCATCTCACAGATCATAGGATTTTTCCAAAGATCCTAGATTTAAAGCTTACTTTGGAGAACCTAGGGACTTTCTGTGCAGACATGGTTTAGGTGTCACATGCTAGGGAGCTGAGGGTTGATATCAGAGCCTCTGTGACGTCTCTGGTTTGCACTGATTTTTTTTTTTTTTTTAAGTAGGCTCCATGCCCTGCATGGAGCCCAATGGGGGCTTGAACCCACCCTGAGATCAAGACCTGAACTGAGATCAAGAGTCAGACACCCAGCCAATTGAGCCACCCAGGTGCTCCTAGTTTGTATTGATTTTAAGGGTGGGTTTTTGGAATTAAATTAGCAGGGTTGATCAGGCCACAGCCCTCCTCAAAGCCAAACACTACACAGGCAATAGGAAGAGTTGCTGTTATAGTGGAAAGGGACGACTGTTACCTCTTATCCCCAAAGTTCTTCCAGACCAAGATGACCACTTCTGTGTTTAGGGTGACGAATTTATGGTTTTCAACCAATACCAATGAGCATCTGAGCAGAGTCAAAGATGCTTCCCAAGCTGGGGCAGCCACTATGAAAAACAGTATGGAAGTTCCTCAAAAAATTACAAGTAGAACTACCATATGATCTAGTACTCCACTTTTGGGCCTATATCTAAAGGAGATGAAATCAGTATCTCAAAGAAATATCTGCCTTTTTGCGTTTATTGCAGCATTATTCACAATAGCCAAAATATGGAAACAACCTAAGTGTCTGTCAACAGATGAATAGATGAAGATGTAGTGTGTCTATATATATACACACACAATGGAATATTATCCATTATACAGGCATGAGAATGGGGCTGTGGCAACAGGGATGGACTTTGAGGGTATGATGCTAAATGAAATAAGTCAAAGACAAATACTGTTTGGTATCATTTCCATGTGGAATCTAAAGAAAAAGCCAAATTCATAGAAACAGAAAGTAGAAAAGTAGAAGAAATAGGGAGAGAAATAGGGAAAATGTACACGTTTTGACTGCCTATATTTAATTATTTCTAGTCCATCTTATTCTACCGAGGATTTGAAACAACATAGCATGATACAATATAAGTTTTAAAAATTCATATTCAGGCTTCTAGCTATGGATTAAATCAATCAAAAGGATGGAAAGTATACCATAGGGAATATAGAAAGTGGTAGTGTGATAGCATTGTATTTGTATGGTGACGGATGGTGGCTACACTTTGGCAAGCATAGAGAGATAGTCTTGTCTGATCACTATGTTGTACACCAGAAGCTAATGTAACATTGCTGTCGGCTATATTTCAGTTAAACAAAAATTTGTTTTAAAGAGTCAATCTTGGGGCACCTAGATGGCTCAGTTGGTTAAGTGCCTGCCTTCAGCTCAGGTCATGATCTCAGGGTCCTGGGATCAAGCCCCTTGTCAGGCTCCTTGCTCAGTGGGAAGTCTGCTTCTCCCTCTGCCTCTGCCCCCCTCCATGCTCTCTCTCTCTCTCAAATAAATAAATAATATCTTAAAAACAATAAAAAAGTAAATATGTATTTATATAATTACGAATAAAATTGAGTGCTAAAATAAACAGTACACAGACATGATAGACATAAAAATAAGGCTCGGATTCAAATTTGCTCGGATGCTAAATTTCCTGAAAAACAAAGAAAAAGAAGGTATGTTTGGCTACATGTCTATATTGTCCAAAAGAGGAAGGTGGATCATTTCTTAGGAACACAAACAAACAAACAAATAAGTACATAAAAAGCTTTTCCTGACACTTGGGTATTAAAAAAATGTTTTGCCTGATTTTCATATGTGAATACTGAGAACTGCTTAGGGCTACGATGGCTAAGGTCCTCATCATATCTGGACAATAAATGTACTCACTGATTCAATATGAGTATTACAATATCCTTCAATCTATTTCAGGTGAATAAGGCCAAGCATGGTGAAGGCAAATGGGGAAGCTCAAAACCAGGTGTTTAAATTTGATATCTCTCTTTTTGATCTGTTTTTATCTAGGAGAAAACATAGACCACGAAGAGCAGGGTGGGGAACTTCATGTTCTTTAAGTTCTCTCCTATTTTACATAGTTCCTCTCAACTGATTTGGCAAAACCACCCCCCAAAAAACCCTCAAAACAAATAAACAAACAAACAAAAAAAAACCCAGAAGATAGCAGCAATTTGAGATTATACTTTTTGGAAAGGGGCCAGACTAGATTATTGTTTAATATTTTGATTTTTGCCCTTTTCTGGGATTTGGTATTTGATAATACACGATAATACCGCTGCATCTTTTATTATTATTATTTATGTATTTATTTTTAAAGATTTTATTTATTTATTCACGAGCAACACAGAGAATGAGAGAGAGAGAGGCGCAGAGACACAGGCAGAGGGAGAAGCAGGCTCCTTGCAGGGATCCCGATGTGGGACTCAATTCTAGGACACTCCAGGATCATGCCCCGAACTGAAGGCAGATGCTCAACCGCTGAGCCACCCAGGTGTCCCTCTTTGCATCTTTTAAAAACATTCATAGTTTTTGATATCCTTTTATTAGATTTACTTGATACATTCTCTTAGGACTCTTCTAGGAAGAAGTCGATAAACTGGGATGCTTTCAGTCATTAGATAACCAGAATCTGAGGCCAGAAACTCAGAGGTAAATTTTAAATTTAATATCAGTAGCTCTCCTTCACCTAGATTTTCTAGAATAACTATGTTTTTCTCACCTTACTTTGATCTTGTCCTGTTACCATGGTTTGAACGGTTCGGTAATATTAGTATCATTTATTATAAACTATCTTAGAATGTAGTTTTAAAGAAGATGAAGCACAAATTTAAAAGCAAGTGCACAGCAGCATTTATGATGCAAAGGGGGAGCATTTAAATGTATTATTCAATATTGTTTTTGTCTGGAAGTAGCAGAGCCTGCCACAACTGTGGCTTACGGCCTTCACTTTATACATGAAGAAGTCTAGAGAAATGCAGTCCAGGGCTGATATGGATGCTTACTGATATAACCAAGGACTCAGAGTTTTTCTATCCTTCATCTCCACCAGCCATTTTGTGTGGTTTTCATCCTCATGGTCCAAGGCAGCTGCTGCATTTGTCACCCTCAGCATAGCAGGTATGAATACCAGACAGGAAGAAGAGGGAAAGGACAAAGGACAAAGGACAAAAATAACATGCCCGCTGAGTCTGTTCCTTTGAAAAGCTTTCTCAGGTGCTCCACCACCACCATCACCACCAGCAACCTCTCTCCTTTATGTGTCACTGCCCAAAACAGAGTCATATCACCATCCCCAGCTGCAAGCAACTCCCAGAAGTTGAATATTTTAGCAACAAACTCACGGTTCTGTTAGTAACAAAGAAGGGAAGAGTGGATATAAGGTAGGCATTTACAACAAATGTTTGTAATATAACATTAACAGAAAGAATAGAAAATTAATCATCTCTTGTATAACCTCAGCTTTATAAACCAATAGACACAACATGAGAAAAATTACCAAAATGTTAAGAGTAACTGTCAATGGGTGAAGGAATTATCAGTGATACTAATTCTCTTATGGGTTCTCTTTTCTATATTTTCTCTGTTTTA
Source organism: Canis lupus baileyi (assembly GCF_048164855.1). Classification (NCBI taxonomy): domain Eukaryota; kingdom Metazoa; phylum Chordata; class Mammalia; order Carnivora; family Canidae; genus Canis; species Canis lupus. The sequence continues at coordinate 9,353,085 of NC_132842.1, read as the reverse complement.
TTGAGGTAAATGTCTGTCAATTTATAATGAGAATAAGTTAGTATTTACAAAATAAAATGTATTTTATGTTTATCTTATTGCTAGACTTCTCCAGTTAGTCATTTAGTAGCATTATCCTGAACATTATATAAGAATATCATGAACCAGGGTGCTGGGTAACTCAGTTGGTTAAGTGGCCAACTCTTGATTTCGGCTCAGGTCATGATCTTAGGGTGGTGATATTGAGCCTTGTATTAGCTTCCACACTTCATGGAGTCTTTCCCATCCAGTTTTTTTTATGCCCCCCCCCCAATTTTACAAGCTTAAATATGGTGGATTATAGATTACATTATATAACAGTCAGAAAATTGGCAGGATGGCAGGATTTGGCTCCACTGAAAGAACACTCAGCCAGCAGGCAGAGATAAAATTCCATTGGTGCACTGCAGGATCTGTGTTATCTTGAGTAACATAATTAACTTCTTTGAGACCCGAAGGCCTCATCTATAAAACAAGGGCTTGAACTATGTGACCTCTAAAGTCCTTTTTGACCTTGGCATTCTGCTTATTTTAGCTACATGTCAACTTCTCTCAGAGCTGATTTTTATCGCCTTCTGAAGCATTTGTCTTGTTGTTTATCCTCACACTGAAACTGTCATCCCATGAATGACACTACCTTCAGTTGTTTCTCCTTCTACTTTTTTGAATATTTCTCTCTTGTGATTTAATTTCATCCTTCAGACTTGGCAATATTAACAATGCTCAAGAATCAGCCTTGTTCTCATCAGGCTCTTTTTTTTTTTTTTTTTTTTTAATCATCCCTCTTAGCAGTTTCCTCTGCTTTGATAACTGTTGTATGGATGAGTTCCACATCTATGCCCTTGGCTCTGACATCTCTAGGCTTTGAACTCACATTTCCACCTGCTTGAAAGCCATATGTCATTCAGATAAATGTTGTTACCTGAAATTCAACCTGTTTAAAATCAAACTCATCCCTTTCCCTAGTCAACATGTTTTCCCACCCCTTGACTTTTTTGTTATTTCTCTGATCAACCCCATTCTTTACTTAGTTTTTAAGGCTTGAAACCTTAAAGGATGTCTTTGATTCCTTCCTCCAGCTTATCCCTCATATAAAATCAAGGAGATGGCAATGTTAGATGATCCCGAAATCACTTGCTGCTATGGATACCAAATCTACAGCTACATATGGAACAATTTCCTCAAACCCCTCCCCGCAAAAAACTAGCTGAGGAAATCCTACATATCAGGCAAATGAGGAAAAAACCCTACATTGAAGTGGATTGGAGAGGCTGAGATACAATCTTGCCATAAACCCCACCCCTAGCATGGCAACCCACAATCAGGAAGGAACTCAAAACCCAGAGCTTCTCTCTGAAGAGTGAAGAGTTTGAACCTCACACCCAGAACCTCAACTTTTAAGACCTGCACCTGAGAGATGAACCTCCAAACTATTTAGCTCTGAAAGCCAATGGGACTCATGCTCACAAAACTCATAAGGCTACAAAGAATGGAGAAACAGCTCTTTAAAGGCTTGTGCACTCAGACATACCTGCCCCAGGGACCAGCAGAGAGGCAGTCAATTGAGAGGTATCCAGACTTTCCGTGAAAGAGGCTTATCTTCTTATCTTAAAGCATTGGCCTGAGGGGCAGAGATCTAAATTACCATACATCTGGGGCCTGCTGGGGTACTCTCTAGGGATGGAGGCTGGTATGCACCATGTTTGTATTCTTCTTCTGACGTGCTCCAGCCAGCAGATGCCATATTTGTGCTCTCCTTCTGCCTCAGTTCAGCTCACAGGTGTCTTCTGGAAAGGAACTTATACCCTTCTCTGGTGCCATGATTTTTTTTGTGGCTGCTTCCAAGAGATACTTCTAGATCACCCAGCACTGGTGGCCAGTGGGGCAAACATTTGTGGGTCCAAAAGAACTATAACCAACAGAGAAAGAATTCTAAATGACTAACACCCTCAGGGCACAGCAAGAGGAAACAGTCTGGGGAGTCCAGTCCTTCTGTGAGAGAGGGGTATTAGCTTATCCTTATAGCTGTGGTCTGAGGAGCAGTCTTCTAGTTAAACACACATCTAAGACCACAGAGGACAGGTGCTCAGAGGACAGGCGCTATCTTCCTGACATGCTCCAGACTACTAGTAACTCCTGGAGGGGAGCTTCTATATATGTAGTGTTCTAGCTTTTGCAGGGGCTGTCCAGGGGCCTGATAACCTTGACAACCTAATTCTGGTGGCCAGGAGGACCTGTGTTCCTCAATCTCACAGGATTATAACAATCAGAGAGACAGTCACAGACAGCTGACTAAAATACCCTCCCACCCCAGTCTTTCTGTGAAAGTGGCCTATTTGCTTATCCTGGAGCTTCAGGCTGAGGGGCAAACTTCTAGTTCAGCACACATGTAGAGACCTACAGAAGTTCACCCTGAGGATGGAGGTTGTTGAACTCCACCTTTGTGCTCTCCCTCTGTTTCACCCAAGGTCACCAGTATTGCCCAGAAAGGAGCTTGTACACTCATCTGGGACCCCTAATTTTTGTGATTACTGCCCTGGGGACACCTCTAGATCACCTGACTCTGGTGGCCAGCAGGACTTAATGTTTGAGGTCCCATAGTAATATATATATTTGCACACTTTATTTTTTTTAAAGACTTTATTTGACAAGGAGAGACAGAGAGGGAGAGAGTGAACACAAGCAGGGGGAGCAGCAGAGGGAGAAGGAGAAGCAGGCTCCCCACTGAGCAGGGAGCTCATGCAGAGCTTGAACCCAGGACTCTGGGATCATGACCTGAGCCGGCAGACACTTAACTGACTGAGTCACCCAGGTGCCCTTATTTGCATACATAAAAAACTGCTGCCTAAGGATCTGGCTCCTAATAAGCTTGAACCTGGGTGTTGACTGAAATCATCCCCTTTGTGACAGTGACAGGTCTTGGCATACCCTCAACTACTTACTGGGAGCCACTAAAAAGAAAATTGAAAAAAACAATAAAATTGGTTGTTTGGATGATCACAAAGCTTTAAGACACAACCAAGGCAGAATGATAAGGTTCATCTCCTATACGAGGCCACTCCTTCAAGACATTGAGAGAGATGGCTATTTTATCAAATGCATAGAAACCAACACATAGAGTTAAGGAAAATGAAAAGACAAAAGAATATTTTCCAAATGAAAGAATAAGATAAAACTTCAGGAAAAAAATCCTAAATGAAATAAAGATATGTAATTTACCTGATAAAGAGTTCAAAATAATGGTCATAAAAATGCTTTCTTTCTTCAGCAAAGAAATAGAAAATATAAGTATCAAATAGAAATGACAGAACTGAAGAATATAGTAACTGCACCAAAAATTATACTAGAGGAATTCAGTGTCAGATTAGAGGATGCAGAAGAGTGGAACAGATGTCACAACTAGAGCCGTAAAAAGAAAAATGAATGAAAAAAGCAACTAGCTTAAGGGACTTATGAGATATTAAGCACACCAACATTTGCATCACAGGGCTCCTAGAAGGGAAAGGGGGTAAAAAAAATAATTTGAAGAAATAATGGCTGAGAACTTCCCTAAGTTGGGAAAGAAAATAGACATCCAGATCCAAGAAGCTACAGAGGACCAAATAAGATGAACCCAAAGAGACCCACACCAAGACATGCTATAATTAAGGTATCAAAAGTTAAAGATAAAGAGAGAATCTTAAAAGCAAGAAAAGAAAAAATATACAAGGGAACTTCCATAAAATTATCAGTGAATTTTTCAGCAAAAACTTTGTGGGCCAGAAAGGAGTGGCACAATATATTCAAAGTGGTGAAATAAAAAACAGCTTCCAACTAACAATACTGCACCTGGCAAAGTTGTCATTCATAACTGAAGAATAGATAAAGAGTTTTCCAGACAACAAAAGCTAATAGAGTTCATCACCAGCTAGACTAGCCCCACAATAAATATTAAAGGGATTTCCTTAAGATGAAAAGAAAGGGGATTAGTTAGTAACAGAAAAACATATGAAAATATAAACCTCACTGATAAAGGTAAATAGATTATACAATTCAGAATAATCTAATGTTGTAAAAAGTGGTGAATCAATTACTTATAAAGTTAATATGAAAGTTAAAAGACAAAAGTAGTAAAAATAATCATAACTACAATAATTCAAGGGATACACAAGATTAAAAAATGTAAAATGTGACATCAAAAATGAAAATTGGTCGGGGAACAGTAAAAATGTAGTTTTAGAATATGTTAAATTTAAGTTATTATCAACTTAAAATAGATTAAGTTGTTATACGTAAGCCTCATGGTAACCACAAAGCAAGAAATAGATAGACAAAAGATAAAGGAATATAGATATACCACTAAAGAAAGTCACCAAACCACAAAGGAAGAGAACAAGAGAAGAAGAAAAGAACAGAGAGGAACTATAAAACAACCAGAAAACAATTTAACAAAATGGCAATAAGTACACTATCAATAATTACTGTAAATGTAAATGAACTAAATTCTCTAATCAAAGGATGTAGAGTGGCTGAATGAATTAAAAAAAAAAGACCCATCTATATGATGCCTACAAGAGACTCACTTCAAATGTAAGGACACACACAGTCTGAAAGTGAAGGGATAGGGGAAAATATTCTACGTGAATGGAAATCAAAAGAAAGCTCGGGTGTATATGCTTACATCACACAAAAATAGTTTTTTTAAAAGATTTTATTTATCTATTCATAAGAGATACAGAGAGATTGAGAGGCAGAGGGAGAAGCAGGCTCCATGCAGGGAGCCCGACGTGGGACTTGATCCCGGGTTTCCAGGATCACACCCTGGGCTGAAGGCAGCGCTAAACCGCTGAGCCACCAGGGCTGCCCACAAAAATAGTTTTTTAAAACAAAGTCTGTAATAAGAGACAAAGAGGGGCATTACCTAACAATAAAAAGGTCAATCCAACAAGAAGGTATAATATTTGTAAATATTTATGTACCCAACCTAGGAATAGCTAATTATATAAAGCAAATGTTAACACACCTAAAGGAAGAAATAGACAGCAATCCAATAATAGTAGAGGACTTTAAAGCAAGGTACACCTACTTAAATCAATAATGGGGCATGGACAAAAACTTAATAAAGAAACATCAATATTAAATGACATGTTAGAAAATATGGATCTGATAGATATATACAAAACATTCATTCAAAAGCAATAGAATGCACGTTATTCTCAAGTGCACATGGAGTATTCTACAGAACAGATAATATATCAGGCCAAACATAAGTCTAAATAAATTTAAGAAGACTGAAATCATACCAAGCATCTTTTCTGAACACAATGGTATGAAACCAGAAATAAAGAAAACTGGAAAATTCACAAATATGTGGTGATTAAACAATGCATTATTATACAACCAATTGGTAAAAAAAAAAAAAAAAAAAAAGAAATCAAAAGAGAAATAAAAAAAATACCTTGAGACAAATGAAAATGAAAAGACAACATATCACAAATTTGGAGACACAGCCAAAGCAGTTCTAAGAAGGAAAGTTCACAATGATAAATGCTACATTATGAAACAAGAAAAATCTCAAATAGATGACCTAATTTCATACCTCAAGGAACTAGAAAAAGAACAAATAAAGTCCAAAGTTAGTAGAAGGAAAAAAATAGCGATCAGAACAGAAGTAGAGACTAAAGAAAATAGAAAAGATCAATGAGTCTGAGTTAATTCTTTTTTAAAAAAAATAAAATAGTCTTTATTTGTTAGAACAGTTTCAAATTTGCAGTAAAATTGAACAGAAAGCACACAGAGTTTCCATATAGTCCCTGCCACCCACTATACTCAGCATCCCCTACTATCAACATCCCCCACCAAAGTGGTACATTTGTTACAATCATGAACCTACATGGATACATCATTATCACCCAAAGTCCATAGTTTATATTACAGTTCACTCTTGGTGTTAACATTACAGTGCATGGGTTTTGACAGTGAATAATTACACGTGTCCACTGTTAGAGTACCATACAGAATGGTTTTACTGCTCTAAAGATCCTTCATCCTCCCTACTCCCCAACCCTGGCAACTACTGATAGTTTTACTGTCTCCATGGTTTTGAGTTTTCTAGAATGTCATATCTTTGGAATCATACAGTATATAGCCTTTTCAGATTGGCTTCTTCTACTTAGTAACATGTTTAAGAGCCAGTTCAATGAAAAGATAAACAAAATTGACAAGCTTTTAACTAGACTCAACAACAAAAAAAGAGGGGTCAAATAACTAAAATCATAAATAAAGAGGAGATAGTACAACTTATACCATAGAAATACAAAGGATCATAAGAGACTACTATGAATAATTATATGCTAACAAACTGGGCAACCTAGTAGAAATGGAGAAACTCCTAGAAACATACAACTAACCAAAACTAAATCATGAAGAAATAGGAAAGCTGAACAGACCAATTACTAGTAAGGAGATTGAATCAGCAATCAAAATCCTCCCAAAAAACAAAAGTCCAGGACCAGACAGCTTCACTGTGAATTCTAGCAAACATTCAAAGAAGAACTAATACCAATTCTTTTCCAACTCTTCCTAAAACTAGAAGAGGAGGGAACACTCCCAAACTCATTTTGTGAGGCCAGCATTACCCTGATACCAAAACAAGAGAAGTACACCACAAGTAAATTATAGACCAATATCCTCAATGAACATAGATGCAAAATCCTCAGAAAATATTAACAAGCAGAATTCAACAATACATTAAAAGTATCATATACCATGATCAACTGGGATTTACTCCAGGAAAGCAAAAATGGTTCAACATTTGAAAATCAATCAATGTGATGTACTATAGTAACAAAACTATTGATAAAAAAATTATACAATTGTCTCAATAAATGCAGAGACAGCACTTGACAAAATTCACCATTCATTTATGATAAAACTCTCAAAGTGAGTATAGAGGGAACATACTTCCACATAATAAATGTCATACATGACAAACCCACAGCTAAAATCCTTCTCAACAGTGAAAAGTTGAAAGCTTTTCCTTTAAGATCAGGAACAAGATAAGAATGCTCACTTTCACCACTTTTATTCAACATAGTATCGAAAGTTCTAACCAGAGCAATTAAGTAACGTAAAGAAACAAAAGCCATTCAAATTGATAAGTTAGAAGTAAAATTGTCACTATTTGCGGATGACATATCCTTAAATATTCCACCAAAAAACCATTGAGAGCTAATAAGTACAATTTGAAAATCTGTTGCATTTCTATATACTAAGCTATATACTAATAAAAAAAGAGAAATTAAGAAAACAATTCCATTTGCAATCACATAAAAAAGAGTAAAATAGGGGCACTGGGTGGCTGTGGCTCAGGCTTGTAAGCATCTGCCTTTGACTCAGGGTCCTGGAATCAAGTTCCACATTGGGCTCTCTGCTCAGTGAGGAGTATGCTTCTCTCTCTCCCTCTGCCCCTACCCCTGCTCATGCTCTGCCTGTCTCTCTATCTCAAATAAATAAGTAAAATCTTTTTTTAAAAAAGAATAAAATGCCTAAGAATAAATTTAACCAAGGAGGAGAAAGATTTGTATACTGAAAACTGTATGACATTAATGAAAGCTATCAAAGATGTAAGTCAATAGAAAGATGTTTCTTGTTCATGATTTGGAAGATTAATATCGTTAAAATGTCCACACTACCCAAAGCAATCTACAGATTCAATGCAATCCCTATCAAAATTCCAATGGCATTTTTCACAGAACTAGAACAATCCTAAAATTTTTATGAAACTGCAAGACCCCAAATAGCCAAAGCAATCTTGAGAAAGAAAGAACAAAATTGGAGAACATTACGTTCTCTGATTTCAAACTCTATTACAAAGCTCTAGTAATCAAAACAGTATGGAATTGCCATAAAAACAGACACGTAAGTCAACTGAAAAGAACATACAGCCCAGGAACAAACCCATACAAATAGGGTCCATTAATTTACAACAAAGAAGACAAGAATATACAATGGGAAAAAGACAGTTTCTTTAATAATTAGTGTTGGGAAAACTGGACAGCCACATGAAAAAGGATAAAACTGGACCACTATCAGATCATCATACCCAAAAATTAACTCAAAATTGATTAAAGACTTAGACATACGATCTGAAACCATTAAACTCATAGAAGAAAAATAGATAGTATGTTTCTAGACATTGGTCTTGGTGATAATTTTTTGGACCTGATACCAAAAACAAAGGCAACTAAAGCAAAAATAAAGAAATGAGACCACATAATACTAAAAAGCTTCTGCACAGCAAAGGAAACATCAACAAAATAAAAAGAAAACTTACTGAATGGGAGAAAATACTTGAAAATCATATATCTGATAAGAGGTTAATATCCAAAATATATAAGCAACTCATTCAACTCTATACCAAAAAAAAAAAGATTAAAAAATGGGCAGAGATTCTGAATAGACATTTTTCCAAAGAAGATATACAGATGGCCAACAGACACATGAAGAGATGCTCAGCATCACTCATCATCAGGGAAATGCAAATCAAAACCACAATAAGGTATCCTCTTGCACTTGTTAGAATAGCTATTATCCAAAAGACACAAAATAATAAGTGTTGATGAGGATGTAAAGAAAGGGAAACCCTCTTGCACTGTTGGTGGTAATGTAAATTGGTACAGCCACTATAGAAAACAGCATGACGTTTCCTCAAAAAACTGAAAATAGAACTACTGTATGATCCAGCAATTCCACTTTTGAGTATTTACACAAGTAAAATGGAAACATTACCTCAAAAAGATATCTGCACCCCCATATTCATTGCAGCACTATTTATAATAGCCAAGATATAGAAACAATGTAACTGTCCAGCAATAGATGAATGGATAAAGAAAATGTGATACACACACACACACACACACACACACACATACACTGGAATACTACTCAGTCATAAATAAGAATGAAATCCTGCCATTTGCAGCAACATAAATGGGCCTCCCAGGCATTATGCTAAGTGAAATAAGTAAGAGAAAGACAAATGCCATACTATCTGACTTATATGTAGAATTGAAAACAGTAACAACACAAAACCAAAACTCAAAGATAGAACAAATTGAAGGTTGCCAGAGGTGTGGGCAAAGGGAGGACCAAATGGGTGAAAAAAGTCAAAAGGTACAAATCTCCAATTATAAAATAAATCAGTTAAGCCATAGGGATGTAATGCACAGCATGGTGACTATGGTTAATAATACTATATTATTATGGTATATTTATATTGCAATATAATACTATTTTGCAATTTGAAAATTGCTAAGAGAGTGGATCTTAAAAAGTTCTCATCACAAGAAAAAAATAAAAATATTTTGTGACTATGTATGGTGAGGAATGTTCATGACACTTACTGTCATGTCATTTTGCCACATATACAAATATCAAACCATTATGCTGCACATATGAAAGTAATATAATGTCATATGCCAGTTATATCTCAATAGGAAGTCATATAGTCAAATATCTTAGCCCTTTAATTTATTATTTAAAATAATATTTTTTTAAAGATTTTTAATTTATTTGACAGGGAGAGAGAGTGCACAAGCAGGGGGAGCAGCAGAGAGGGAAAGGGAGAAGCAGGTTCCCCTCTGACCCGAGCCCAACCCACGTTGGCTCAATCCCAGGACCCTGGGATCATGACCTGAGCCAAAAGCAGACACTTAAACGACTGAGCCAACCAGGTGCCCCTGAAATAATATTTTTATAATACTCCAAGATTATAAAATTAGCATCTTAGTTTTCTTTCAGCACTTTCTCATTTTACTTTTTAAGCTTACATCATCGTCCTAACTTGACCTGGAGTTCCTGATCTAACCTCTAGGATAGCATATCTAATTGCTTACTTATCACATCCACTTTGGTTTCTAACCAGCATCTCATAGCTGCCATAGTTAAATCAGAAAAATTTTGTGTCCCCCTCCACAGATCTGCTTTTCCCTAGTCTTCCTGGCTTTAGTAGATGAGACTGCAATTTTCCCAGTTGCTCAAACCAAAACCCCATCCATAACTTGTGCAGTCTTCTCTTTCTCTCACTTCCAACATCTAATCCATCATCAAGGTCTGTCAACTCTATGTTTAAATCACATCCCAAATCTATCCATTTTCCCAGTTGTACAGATACTACCTAAGCCTAAGCCAGCAGCATCTTTTTTTCCTGGACTGCCGAGATGGTCTGGTCACTGAGATCATTGTTCCACTCCTTTCACCGCCCCCCCACCCCCCCCCACCCACACACACATAACTGATTCTCTGCATAGCAGCCAAGGAGTTTTTTTTTTTTTTCCAAGGAGATTTTTAAAAACAGAACATCAAGTTACATAATTCCCTTGTTTAAAGTTCTGCCATCACTGAAGACACAAGGTCTACCGTCCCCATAGACTTCAGGGCTCCAAGTGCCCTGTGCCACCAATGCCCGTCGGAACCCAGTCCTTCCCCTCCCCCTTGGCTCCAGTGTTCTCCAAATAGCTGCTCTAGGTCCTTCTGCTATTCCTTCTTCTTAGACTTAATTTCTCTCAAATCTTCAAATGTCTGGCTGTTTCTTTTCAACTCCAATCCCAGCAAAAAGGTCGCTTTCTCAGCCAAGCTTTCCTGGAGCCTATATCAAGTAGTTTCAGTCATTTTCTCCCCCTTTCCTATTTTGTTATATCACAGTACTTACCTTCACCCAATATTTTCTTCATTTGTATACTGTCAGAGTATATAAACCAAATGAAAAGATTTCACTAAGCATGGGCCCAGGCAGAGCTTTAAATATAGGCCACCACAAGGGGATTGGCACCTTGGAAGTTCTGTTCAGGCAAACTTCCTCAGACCTCAGGGAGCCAGAAGCAAAAGCAGACCTCAGGGGGCCAGAAGCAAAAGCAGGGGGAGCCAGAGGGAGGCAAGGAGGCCAAGGAAGCCAGCGAGGAGTTTACAGCTCTCAAGGTCAAGCTCTGTGCCTTACGGCTAATAAGTCAGTTCAGGTACTCCCCATCAATGTCTCATTTAACCTCTTAGAAAAGTGCTCAGAAAGAGCCAACTGCTTTGTCCCATGGAACTGTGATGGATGGGAAAGGTAGCTGTAGAGCTAACAAGACGAGCTGAGGAGGAAGCCCAGTATTTCCTGTGTGTGTGTGTGTGTGTGTGTGTGTGTGTGTGTGTTAAGTCTCAAACTTAGAAGGGAAAAAACCTGGTAAATATATTCTCTTCTGAATTTCCTGGCTGCCCTTAGCCAGCTCTCAGCAAGAGAGGCCAAGTTCTTCTAACCTCTGTGAGGAAGGCCAATAGGCTGACAGCTAGATATCAATATTTACATTCTGTTATCACATCTGTTGAGGAACCCCAGGCCTAGGAAGCTAAACTGAATTATTCTAGTTTTATCTCTCTACTGCTGGGTTCTGAAAAAAAATACTTCCTCTTTTTGAAAGCACAGGGTTTTTTTGTTTTGTTTTGTTTTGTTTGAAGGCCAATATAATTTTCCCCCTAAAATATTGTAAAAACTTCTCATCCCAAAAGTTAACCCTTCCCTAGCACTGTTGGCACAGTATATTTGAAGTACAAACTGATTGACACGACTTGTTATAAGCCAACATTAAAACAATCTGCCATCTGCAAGACACATCTCCAACACTTGTGTAAACAACAAGGAAAACAGACTTTAAGTGACCACTGACATGAGTCAGCTGTGAGCAACAGCAAAGGAAAAACATATAAAGAGTCTGGGAGGCCATTCTGGGACTTAGATTTTATTAAAAAGGAACTACCAAGTGAAACTTTAGGAGAGTTGGCTGACCACTCAGTGTAGAAGCAGTGCTCCAGATGGGTCCCACAAATCACAGGAAAGTTGCCAGATACCCACTTTCATTGGGAAAAATGAAAACAAACCAAAAAACCTCTCTATGACAGATATGCTTGGCTAGATATTGCATGTGGTATCCAACATTAGATGGCTCAAATAGTTTACCTTTTTCAAGTCATACTTTTTCTTTTCTTTCTTTTCCTTTTCTTCTCCCATTTTAATCTTCATGAGATGATAGAGGCAGTCTGGAATAATCCAGATTTTACTTAGAGTGTCCTTATTTTCTGTTCCATAAATGGGTTGGTTTACATGGAGTCAACGCTTTGCAGATAGCTCTGCTAAAGGCTTTCTTTCTCTTGCAAATAATGTAAACGTCCATATGTCTGTTTACAAAGTGTGAAGATGGAAGAAAACACCTTTGGTCTTTCAGTTTAGCTTTTAATCCCTTTCTTATTTGCACATAGAATGTCGTTTCAAGCATGCTGAACCCACATTCACTCTGCCTTAACCCCGTGGACAAGATTCTCACAACTGCCCACTAAGATCTGAGTGGAACTTGTTCAGAGCCTGATCTGCAGAGTATGTGACAATCTTCTCTCCTCACACATTGCAACAACAGCCAACAAGGGGGTATGGCTGTTCATGGATCTACATCCACAAAGTCATTAGTAAAAGGAAGTGGCCAAAAAAAACCTCTCAAAGTGTCACTTGTTGGCAAGGAGGTACATCAGCTTCATGAACACTAGGGCAGAAGTAAGGAAAAGGCTCAATGTTTCTAACTACAGATTAGGGTTTTTCATTATCAGCAGCCATGGAGTTTGAAAAATTTGATGGGGATAGTTGCCATGTTCTGAATTTGACAGCAATGAACTGCATCCTGCATCTTAAACCTGGTATGTCGTGGACACTTCTTTGGAGGTTATTTGTGTGTTTTGTTTTTGTTTTTGTTTTTGTTTTTTTTTGTTACAGCCCAGCATTGGAACCCTTCCATGTGAGGAATTCCCTATCTTATGACTGTCATAGAGAAAGCTTTCCTGAGAAGTCCCTGTCCTCATCTTCTCAGTCTCCTTTGCAGTTGGGGCAGATATGCAGCCTATGCTCAACCAACGAAGCCACCCTCATGTGAATCAAGTACTAACAATATAATGGCAGGGCAGCTCATCCAGTTGGGGACAGCAGTTTGGGCCTGGCAGTGTTGGCTGGCTGGAGGTATGGGGAGCACTGAAGGCACAGAAGGGGTGATGCACACAGTTAATTCTCCAGCAGCCCCAGCAATCATATAGGCTTTCCAGTATCATCTCCACACATTTAAAAAATCATCCAGGGTCACTTTCTGTTGCTCACAATGGGCCAGGGAAATAGAGCACTCAGCATGGGGCAGTGGTCCAAATTTGGGCTCTTCCTAGGAAGGATGTCTTGGCAAAAACCAGGGGGACCTCAAGGTCCTTCCTTAGCTCAAGACTCCTTTTCATCACCAGCACTGTGCTCCTGTCTTCAAAGGCAACTCGATTCTTTTTTTTTTTTTTTAAGATTTTATTTATTTATTTAGGAGAGATACACAGAGAGAGGCAGAGACATAGGCAGAGGGAGAAGCAGGCTCCTTGTGGGGAATCCAGTGTGGGACTCGATCCCAGAACCCCAGGATCACTACCTGAGCCAAAGGCAGATGCTCAATCACTGAACCACCCAGGTGGCCCAAAGGCAACTTGATTCTTCCCTTAATTCTCTTTGATGGCAGACCAAATCAGAAACAACACCCATTCAAATGAAATGATAGGAAATAAACACCAATGTTCACAGTTAATTTTGATTCCCTCGAAGATGATGAGTGCAGATCTTCAGGGATATTTAAGAGATGAGTTCCTGATGCACAAACTGTATGATTCCATTTCTCCTGACTCCCTCACCAATATCATTTTTATATTATCTTACAGATAACATATATATGTTTATGTATAACAGTGTTTGCTGACCTTTTAAGGGCATCTTTGCAAGCTGCCACCTCTTTTCTGAATAGCTAATTTTACAACAATAAAACCTTTTTAAAGCAGTACTCTTAGCACTATAGATTTATTTTAAAACGTAACATACACAAGGAAAAGCTGAAAAACAAAGGGGTTAGGATGCTGTGGTGCTCACCCAGCTAGGAAGTGGATGAGCCAGGGGCTGAGAAGGATTTAATTATGGCTCTCTGCCTTCCCTAGACTCATAAATGGGTTCTGCACTACACGTGTCTCATGCCTCCCTTTTAAGTGCGAAGAAGGCCTTTTGTAACCAGGCAGTACAGATGCTATCAGTATGAATTACACCCTGGAATTGTCTGTAGAGGTGAATCAGCATTTGCTTTGTTTGGTTGCAAAGCTCAATTCCTCTAAATATGACCTCTTCTTTCAGGGGTGTTTTACTCTACTTTTCAAAATGATTCACGTGGGAAATTTTATAAGTAACAATTTTACCTTCCAGCAAAATCTCCACCAAAAGATTTCTCAGAGTCCCTGGCGTGTTTCCCAAGAGTGTATCCCCATGGCTGGGTAGCTCTCTTGTGACCTCTACCATTCTTCCCTGTATTCACGTCTCCTACTCCAGCACCTTTCCACTGACAGTGTTGTATCTGCCAGAACTGGTGCTGCTTTCTGGGCCCCAGGACACTGGTGTGGCCCCTTCCTTTCCATTTTCTAGATTCTTCGCATAAAAAATATTCTTTTGGGGACATTTTTTTTTATAAATTATTTTTTTTTAATTTTTATTTATTTATGATAGTCAGAGAGAGAGAGAGAGAGAAAGAGGCAGAGACACAGGCAGAGGGAAAAGCAGGCTCCATGCACCGGGAGCCCGATGTGGGATTCGATCCGGGGTCTCCAGGATCGCGCCCTGGGCCAAAGGCAGGCGCCAAACCGCTGCGCCACCCAGGGATCCCCTTTTGGGGACCTTTTTAAATAACAACAATAAAAACTAGATGGAAAATTCTATTTATATCACCTAGATTAGACTAAAATAGGCTTATTTATGTCTTTTGACTCTTAAGCACTTAGAATTATTCTGACTCTCAGAAGTGAAGGGCAATCCTTTCTGGTCCAGTGCATAAAATTCAATCTACTTTGAAAAGTTTCTCTTTTCTCTCCGAATATCACTGGGTTTTTATAAGTCAACCTACTTGTCTAGAGTCTCTTTTGAAGTATGTCAATAGATATCAATCAGTTCACAAAGGCAAACAGAACTGATATTTTAACTGTTGTAGACTTTGTGTTTTCCTATCAGATGTAATAGGTTCTTGATGTATTAAACTATTCATTCTTTGCCAGATTGTGGCAAACATTTTGTTCCTAATATGTTCATTTTGGGCATTTTAGCTTTTTTCTTTCTTAGCACCCACACCAATTTAAATTAATAATCTGTATGAATCACAGTCTGTTTGATACAACAATTTCTCACTATGTCCATGTCTATCATCCAAATGTAGTCATGGCCATTTCTTACCTGGACGACGTCAACAGCTCCTCACCAGGCTCCCTGCTTCCCTTCCCGCCCCTTCCAGTTCATTCTCCACCAGTCCAAAGAAGCCTATTAGGACAAAAATGTGGCCATGGCACTCTTCCTCAAAATCTTATGGAAAGGTTCCCCTCCTATCACCCTAAATGATCTATAAGACCCTAAATGATCTATCGACTAATTGATCAGTTGATCTCCCTGACTTCAACCACTCTGCTGCCTCCCCAACCCCCTACTCCTCACTCCTGCCATACTCCTCTTGCTACAGCTCACCTCACATGCTCCTACCTAGGAATCTTGGCACACTCTACCCCCCATGCTTCAAATCTCTTTTCCTAGATATTACCAAGTCTCAATACTCACTCCCTTTAAGTCTCTGCCTGTGTTTTATGTCCCTCTTTCTGACTTTGTCCATCTTTCAATTTTTTCTGAACTCAGGTGAGGGAGAGGTAAGGGTGTGTTATCTGACCCCCTTAAGCTTTAAGAGTATCTTATAGTTTATGTTGTTATTGTAAATGGAAACCTTTAAAAAGTTATGCTTCCTAACTGTACAGGAACCTAATTGGTTTTGATATTTTGACCTTGTATTTAGGAAGGTGAATACATATATTAGTTCTAATAGTTAATTTGTAGATTCCCTCCAAATGCTCATGCTTTCAATCATGCCACCTGATGCCAGGTTTGTTTTTTCTTTTCAAATCCTTTTATTGTTTAGTTCTCTTTTTGTCTCTACAACAATATTGAGTAGAAGCAGGGATAGCTTGCATCCTTGTCTTATTCCTAACTTTAAAGGGCATGCTTTGAAAATTTTCCATTAGACATGATTGCAGCAGGTTTCTGCTAGACATCCTTTATCAGAATAGAGAGGTTCTCTCTTATTGTATTTTGCTGAGAAACAGTTTTTAATCATAAATGCATACTGAGGAATAATAAAGACAGTCTTGCCCTACCAGATATTGATATATTACAATGTTACAATAAAGGGTGTGAGACTAGCACTAGGATAGATAGAACAATGGCAGATTAGCAGTCTAGAAATAGATAAAAATGTATATAAGAAGTTGGGTAATTTATTCCGGTTCACTTTGTCTCCTTTTGTTATATTTTCCTTTTACTCTGTTAAAATTCCATCTTGACTACTGTCAAGGCTTCTCTTCCCAGTCATTGGGGCCATGTCTTCTTGCACCCTACTGAAGTAGCAATTTTCTTTTGAATTCTCCAACAGGTTATTTTCAGATTTTTTTTTTTTTTTACTCTTCCAAATGGTGTTCATCTTTTTCTTTTATTTCTTATTCTGGAAAAAATGTTTGAAGCTCAACTTTGCTGCTTGGTAGGTAAGGATACATGGTGGTGTTTTTGTTTTTGTTTTTGTTTTTTTTTTTGATTTCTGATTGCTTACCCCACCCTTTTTTTCCCCTTTCTTTCTTTTTCTTTCTTTTTCTTCTCTTTTTTCCTTTTTTTCTTCCTTTTTCTTTTTTCTTTTTCTCTTTTCTTTCCTTCTTTCTCTCTCTTTTTCTCCTTTACCCAATACAACTTGTTTTTGGCCACTCTGCACTGAGCAAAATGACTAGAAGGAAAACCTCACCTCAAAAGAAAGTATCAGAAACAGTCCTCTCTCCCACAGAGTTACAAAATCTGGATTACAATTCAATGTCAGAAAGCCAATTCAGAAGCACTATTATACAGCTACTGGTGGCTCTAGAATAAAGGACTCAAGAGACTTCATGACTGCAGAATTTAGATCCAATCAGGCAGAAATTAAAAATCAATTGAATGAGATGCAATCCAAACTAGGAGTCCTAACGACGAGGGTTAACGAGGTGGAAGAATGAGTGAGTGACATAGAAGACAAGTTGATGGCAAAGAGGGAAACTGAGGAAAAAAGAGACAAACAATTAAAAGACCATGAAGACAGATTAAGGGAAATAAACGACAGCCTGAGGAAGAAAAACCTACGTTTAATTGGGGTTCCCGAGGGCGCCAAAAGGGCCAGAGGGCCAGAATATGTATTTGAACAAATCATAGCTGAAAACTTTCCTAATCTGGGAAGGGAAACAGGCATTCAGATCCAGGAAATAGAGAGATCCCCCCATAAAATCAATAAAAACCATTCAACACCTCGACATTTAATAGTGAAGCTTGCAAATTCCAAAGATAAAGAGAAGATCCTTAAAGCAGCAAGAGACAAGAAATCCCTGACTTTTATGGGGAGGAATATTAGGGTAACAGCAGACCTCTCCACAGAGACCTGACAGGCCAGAAAGGGCTGGCAGGACATATTCAGGGTCCTAAATGAGAAGAACATGCAACCAAGAATACTTTATCCAGCAAGGCTCTCATTCAAAATGGAAGGAGAGATAAAGAGCTTCCAAGACAGGCAGGAACTGAAAGAATATGTGACCTCCAAACCAGCTCTGCAAGAAATTTTAAGGGGGACTCTTAAAATTCCCCTTTAAGAAGAAGTTCAGTGGAACATTCCACAAAAACAAGGACTGAATAGATATCATGATGACACTAAACTCATATCTCTCAATAGTAACTCTGAATGTGAACGGGCTTAATGACCCCATCAAAAGGCGCAGGGTTTCAGACTGGATAAAAAAGCAGGACCCATCTATTTGCTGTCTACAAGAGACTCATTTTAGACAGAAGGACACCTACAGCCTGAAAATAAAAGGTTGGAGAACCATTTACCATTCAAATGGTCCTCAGAAGAAAGCAGGGGTAGCCATCCTTATATCAGATAAACTAAAATTTACCCCGAAGACTGTAGTGAGAGATGAAGAGGGATATTATCTCATACTTAAAGGATCTATCCAACAAGAGGACTTAACAATCCTCAATATATATGCCCCGAATGTGGGAGCTGCCAAATATTTAAACCAATTAATAACCAAAGTGAAGAAATGCTTAGATAATAATACACTTATACTTGGTGACTTATTTCTTATTCTGGAAAAAATGTTTGAAGCTCAACTTTGCTGCTTGGTGGGTAAGGATATATGGTGGTGGGTTTTTTTTTGTTTGTTTGTTTGTTTTTGTTTGTTTGTTTGTTTTGGCCTCACTTTCCTTATCTGTAAAAAGGGCAAGCAGAACTCCTACCTCCCCAGGTTTTTGGAAGGAATAAATGTGCTGCTGTGTATAACATGCCTGGCATAGTACCTCATACTGGGCAGCACCTCATATAATTTA
This sequence comes from Canis lupus baileyi, assembly GCF_048164855.1. Taxonomy (NCBI): domain Eukaryota; kingdom Metazoa; phylum Chordata; class Mammalia; order Carnivora; family Canidae; genus Canis; species Canis lupus. The sequence continues at coordinate 9,334,577 of NC_132842.1, read as the reverse complement.
GCTTTAATAAATATATCTGGGTTTATTTTTCTTTATTCCTCCTCAGTCAGGGCAAGTCCTGGTTAAACCTGGATAAGGTGGGTACATTGTCCTTTCCCCATATGTGATGGTTGAATTCTCTTTCCAGTTCCACAGTAAAAAGGCAGTTTGGGGAGCACAGTATCCCATCCAATTTCCAGGTTCTAAAAGGCTTTCACACAGTGCACCCCTGACATGTTGTTCTGACACCTGCCATGATGCTTGGTCCACTTTTTCTCTGAACCAAAGTTGTACATGAAAAGCTAAAAACCCATTCACTAGTGTTATTTTATCCCATCCTATTGCATTTTATTCATAGAGAATATATTCCTAAAATATAATATCCATGAACATGTAGGCTTATACCTGAAGAATGTCGGCTTATGATAATGATGCACAATGGTGATGTCAATGCTTGTTAAGCATTGCATTTCAAATGCAATAAAGTCCCTAGCTAACTTATAGACATTTGAATCAGCTACTCCTCAAGCAAAAAGTCACTGCACTCAGCTGTAATTCTCCTAGTGGGGACACACATCCTATGTATAGTCACCTCTTGCATTGGCTCTTTGAGTCTCCACTGAGCCACCTGGGAGGCTTAAAGCCTAGAATTTCAGCCTATTAAGCTTGGTTGTATGATGCAAATGGCTGAAGGGTCACACTTATTAACAACAACAAAAAGAATAAAAAATCATCAGAAAGAGTTTCCAATAACAGTTGTGGAAAATTGAAGATACTTGAAATGTACAAAACAGATTTTTAAAGCTACCATTACATCGAAAGTAGTTTAAAGGATATTATATATCCTGACTAAAGACAAGTTAAAATAAAATAAGTGAAAGACTTGAAAGCTAAGCAAACTCCTGCTAAATATTTGACCAGCCTATAAAGGAATGTCTTGATTTCTTCCCATGTATTTTTTAAATAGGAAAACTCAGAGTCAGATAGACTAGGGGGTAAACTCAGCTCAAGAGTCTTGGGCAGCACAAACTCCATTCATACTGGGGTATCAGCAGTAGGCTAATCTGCAATGGGCTAGATGATCTATTAAAAAAACAACCCAGACGGATTGATCTCCAACTGGCAGGGTCCAATGTATATAGTGGCCCCAGGATTGATCTAGGTTTGTATCAAAGGTAGTCCACTTTTGTGCAAATAAAAAAACCAAGAGGGAAGCCCAGTAAACATAGCAAGATTAGGAGAAGGTTTGTGCCCATCCAGAATGCCCATATACAGGTTTTCTTGCAAAAAATTCATTCCACAGCTAAGCAGCAGATAGACAAATCTACTTAATATGGCTGCTTTACTGGGATTAATGAAGAATTCAGTAGAGCTCCCTTAACTTACTATGGATAAAGGTCTTCATTGCTTGCAGTTGAGTGGTATCATGCCATTCTGGCTATAACAGGGCTTGATCTTTCTAGGCCTGAAAAAGTTTTGGACCAGGACAGGAATCCTACTCTAATAAGTGTGGAACATGCTGATTAAACAATACAGATAAGCTAAAGGAAAAATATGGCTCCATGTCACAGCCCATAGCATGGTTTATCCAGCTTACTACTGGAATAGAGTGCCACACGGTCTGTACTAAAGCCACAGTATTTCAAATGATCATTAATGACCTGGAAAAGGACACTCTGGTTTCCCTGCTAATGGCCTGAAAGATGGGCCATTCTTTTAACTTCTTGGAGTCATCTTCCCATAAAACATATATTATATGCCTCTTGATCACTGCATTAATATCTTAGACATATAAATAAGATACCATTATAAAAATTGTATACTTTTTTACACCATTGGGGCACATGGGTGGCTCAGTTGGTTGAGCATCTTTCGATCTCAGTTCAGGTCTTAATCTCAGTATTGTAAGTTCAAGCTCCATATTGGGCTTGGAGCCTACTTTAAAAAAATATAGTGTGCATATGCATAAATATAAAAAAGATACATAGTGGAAGAATGTGAACGATTTCTTAAAACCTATTCATTGGAATTTTAAAACATAACTGTAAATTATCTCTCTAACCCTCTCCTGTTTCCCCAGCACCAGAATCACATCTCCCCTTGAATGAATTCATGTATAACCAAACAAAACTCATGACATTTCCTATAAATACTTTGCCTTTTCCTATCACATCACCACATCCTTCTCCTTACTCATACTTGACCTTTCCTATCTCTCCTACTATTAATGATCATGGTATTCAAAATTTTCTGTCAAAACTTTTATTTCATGAAGCTAATTGGTTGTACTTCTGTTCTAAATATCATCACTCCAATATGTATTTTAGTTAACTCAAATACTAACTGGGGAAGGGAAGGATAGCTTCTTAGAGAAGGTGGCTTTGAATTGACCTAGAATGAGTAAAATACTTAATTAGTAGATAATGGAGATACTCTAGTCACCACCACCACCACCATCAGCAGCATTGCTAATACTTGTACCATGAGCCAAATGCTGCTCTAAGCAGTCTTTTTTTTTTAATTTATTTTTTATTGGTGTTCAATTTACTAACATACAGAATAACCCCCAGTGCCCATCACCCATTCACTCCCACCCCCCACCCTTCTCCCCTTCTACCACCCCTAGTTCGTTTCCCAGAGTTAGCAGTCTTTACGTTCTGTCTCCCTTTCTGATATTTCCCACACATTTCTTCTCCCTTCCCTTATATTCCCTTTCACTATTATTTATATTCCCCAAATGAATGAGAACATATAATGTTTGTCCTTCTCCGACTGACTTACTTCACTCAGCATAATACCCTCCAGTTCCATCCACGTTGAAGCAAATGGTGGGTATTGGTCATTTCTAATAGCTGAGTAATATTCTATTGTATACATAAACCACATCTTCTTTATCCATTCATCTTTCGTTGGACACCGAGGCTCCTTCCACAGTTTGGCTATCGTGGCCATTGCTGCTATAAACATCGGGGTGCAGGTGTCCTGGCGTTTCACTGCATCTGTATCTTTGGGGTAAATCCCCAACAGTGCAATTGCTGGGTCGTAGGGCAGGTCTATTTTTAACTCTTTAAGGAACCTCCACACAGTTTTCCAGAGTGGCTGCACCAGTTCACATTCCCACCAACAGTGTAAGAGGGTTCCCTTTTCTCCGCATCCCCACCAACATTTGTTGTTTCCTGCCTTGTTAATTTTCCCCATTCTCACTGGTGTGAGGTGGTATCTCATTGTGGTTTTGATTTGTATTTCCCTGATGGCAAGTGATGCAGAGCATTTTCTCATATGCGTGTTGGCCATGTCTATGTCTTCCTCTGTGAGATTTCTCTTCATGTCTTTTGCCCATTTCATGATTGGATTGTTTGTTTCTTTGCTGTTGAGTTTAATAAGTTCTTTATAGATCTTGGAAACTAGCCCTTTATCTGATATGTCATTTGCCAATATCTTCTCCCATTCTGTAGGTTGTCTTTGAGTTTTGTTGACTGTATCCTTTGCTGTGCAAAAGCTTCTTATCTTGATGAAGTCCCAATAGTTCATTTTTGCTTTTGTTTCTTTTGTCTTCGTGAATGTATCTTGCAAGAAGTTACTGTGGCCGAGTTCAAAAAGGGTGTTGCCTGTGTTCTTCTCTAGGATTTTGATGGAATCTTGTCTCACATTTAGATCTTTCATCCATTTTGAGTTTATCTTTGTGTATGGTGAAAGAGAGTGGTCTAGTTTCATTCTTCTGCATGTGGATGTCCAATTTTCCCAGCACCATTTATTGAAGAGACTGTCTTTCTTCCAATGGATAGTCTTTCCTCCTTTATCGAATATTAGTTGCCCATAAAGTTCAGGGTCCACTTCTGGGTTCTCTATTCTGTTCCACTGATCTATGTGTCTGTTTTTGTGCCAGTACCACACTGTTTTGATGACCACAGCTTTGTAGTACAACCTGAAATCTGGCATTGTGATGCCTCCAGATATGGTTTTCTTTTTTAAAATTCCCCTGGCTATTCGGGGTCTTTTCTGATTCCACACAAATCTTAAAATAATTTGTTCTAACTCTCTGAAGAAAGTCCATGGTATTTTGATAGGGATTGCATTAAACGTGTAAATTGCCCTGGGTAACATTGACATTTTCACAATATTAATTCTGCCAATCCATGAGCATGGAATATTTTTCCATCTCTTTGTGTCTTCCTCAATTTCTTTCAGAAGTGTTCTATAGTTTTGAGGGTATAGATCCTTTACATCTTTGGTTAGGTTTATTCCTAGGTATCTTATGCTTTTGGGTGCAATTGTAAATGGGATTGACTCCTTAATTTCTCTTTCTTCAGTCTCATTGTTAGTGTATAGAAATGCCACTGATTTCTGGGCATTGATTTTGTATCCTGCCACGCTACCGAATTTCTAAGCAGTCTTATATACATTATTTCACTTAATTCTCATGACAATGCTATAAGGTAAATATTATTAGCTCCATTCTATTGGTGTATATGGAGGCATTGACAGATTAAGAAATGTATTCAAGATTCCCCAACTACTAAGCAGTAAAGTTTGAAACACAGAATCTGTGCTTATAAACACTATGCTACAATGCATAAGGAATTGAATGAGCTATCCACGCTACACAAAGAAATCTACAGATTCAGTGTAATCCCTATCAAAATACCAACAGTATTTTTCACAAGACTCTAAGAAATAATACTAAAATGTTTATGGGACCACAAAAGACCCCAAATAGCTAAAGCAATATTGAGAAAGTAGAACAAAGCTGGAGGTATCCCAATCCCACATTTTAAGATATGCTATAAAGCTGTAGTAATCAAAACAGTAGGGTACTGGCACAAAAATAGAGCAATGGAATAGAATGGAGAGCCCAGAAATAAATCTGGGCTTATATGATCAATTAATCTATGACAAAGGAGGCAAAAATGTACAATGCAGAAAAGATAGTCTCTTCAGTAAATGGTGCTGGGAAAACTGCACAGCTACACACAAAAAGAATGAAACTGAACCACTTTCTTACACCATTCACAAAATTAAATTCAAAATGAAGTAAGGACCTAAATATGAGGCCAAAGATTGTAAAACTTCTAGAAGAAAACACAGTCATTAATTTATTTAATATTGGCTATAGCAATATTTTTCTAAAATGTATCCTCAGGCAAAGGAAATGAAAGCAAAAATAAACTATTGGGACTACATGAAATATAAAAATTTGCCCAGCAAAGAAATCATCAACAAAACAAGGCAACTGATGGACTGGGAGAAGACACACAGACAGCCAACAGATACATGAAAAGATGCTTGATATTACTCATTATTAGGGAAATGCAAATAAAAATCACAATGAGATATCACTTTATATCTGTCAAAATGGAAAATAAAAAAAACAAATAATGAAAAGTTTTGGCAAGGAGGTGGAGATACAGGGAACAAACTTCTGGTTGCCAGCGGAGAAGAGGTACAAAATGAATGGGTGAAGAGGAGTGGGAGATTCAAGCTTCCAGTTATGGAATGAATAAGTCACAGGAATAAAAGGGATAGGGAATACAGTCAATGGTATTGTAATAATGTATATAATGTAATGTGTATAGCTACATTTGGGTGAGCACAGCATAATGTATACATTTGTTGAATCATTATATTATACACCTGAAACTAATGTAACATTGTGTGTCAAATATACTTCAATTAAAAAACAGGAAAAAATTAATTTCCTAAGTCTTTTTCTTCTTTCCATTTTTTTAGATTCTCTTTCAAAATCCTGCCACTTATGAAGAATTTTTCTAAGTTCAAGGGAAAAATAAACACACACACTGAGAATTGATTAAGCTAACAATAGCAGAGAAGGGGAAACATGCAGTGCTTGAAGACGAGCCACGGATTAATAGGACTATACACTAATAAAAATGTTCAGTCTCTACAGAGATAAAATCAGGCCCAATTATGAAAAGCCTTGAATTCTTTTACAAAGTCTTATAGGAGTTATTCTGTGGATAATAGAGAGCAATAAAGGTGTTTTTTGTAGGTAAATGGTATAAAATCTGGCTTTATGGTATGTAAGTTTGGGGACAATGAGCAGGATATGTAGATAATGGGATTTCAGCAGAAAATGCCAGTTCTCTTCTTTCCTTTCCCTTTTTAAAAAAAAAGTATTTTATTTATTTATTCATGATATACATAGAGAGAGAGAGAGGCAGAGACACAGGCAGAGGGAGAAGCAGAAGTAGGCTCCATGGCGGGAGCCCGATGCAGGACTCGACCCCGGGATTCCAGAATCACGCCCTGGGCCAAAGGCAGGCGTTGAACCACAGAGCCACCCAGGGGATCCCCTCTTCTTTCTTTTCCAATGTATTCACCAAGTAAAGCATTTAGCATTCAGCTTAATTTGAATCAATGCAGATTCTGAAACAGCGTTATCCTACAGCACCCCCAACAAACGTAAAGAAATAATTCAGTTCATCGTGGGCCAGGAAGTATATAATAATAGGGACTCTTGCTAACTTTATGAAATTATTATGTCCAAATATCCTCTTCATTGGCACAAATATTTAATGTACAGACTCTTCTAATTACTGGATGTGTTTATCATCTGCAAATTTATTAAGTAAAGACAAAGATATTCACTATGTTTGCCCAGCATAAATCTCCTTCCTCTATTCCAAGCAAGTTACAATTAGCGGCCAAAGCAATATTGTAAGGGGCTGGGAAAGAACAATCAAAGATGTGTGAATTATGCATATAATTAAGTATAATTAAATTCTTTTGCTGAGAGAACTGTAGGTGTAACAGTTACTCACACTTTTTAGCTGCTCTTATCAAGCTCCCAGTGGAACCTGTGGAAGGAGGCTGCAAAAGATGGAAATTCTGCTCTGGGCAATCCTGCTCAAGTTCAATTCTGAAGTGGCTCTGACCACTTACATGCATAGTTTCCAATCCTTGTCTGTGATAGAGCTATGATACTAAAACTTTGATTGATTGTGATTAATTAGGTTCACCTATTAAATTACTGAATTGTTCAATAAAACAGTTTGGTTAACATTTTGGTAGCAAATCAAAAAGTATATACTGTATTTTATCTTGATCTCTCATCTTTCTCATCAAAATGAAATGTATTTTTTTTTTTTAAATCAAACCTCCAACTATCCCCCAAATGAATTTTATTTCAGAAATCTAAATTCCCTGTGTACTTGATTCAGGAAGTCACTGTTCATTACCTGGGGGTTAGGGGGAGAGGTACATTTTTCAGCTACTGCAGTCCAGTGTTCATACCAGGAGCTTATGCTACTTAGAATTTGGCATTTCCCTGGGTTTTACTGACCTCTTGTTACAGCTGTAAAAGCAGACAATATATTGTTTTCTAGGCCAAAAACCACTTTGTTTATGCATTAAGGTATAGAAGTGAGAAATCTCTATCAAACACACTAGCCCATGCTTCTTGAAAAAGAATTTGGTTTTGCTCATGGGCAACCCTGCCTACAAGCTCAAGCGAAGGTAGGGGTGGCACTCCATCTGAGTAACCAATTGCTTAAACCTCTCAACTTTCATAATAGAAATGCAGATATGACTGAGTACCAGAGCCACCACCACCAAGTCTAGACCCAAGGCCACATGCCACCAATGTCCACCCAGCATGCCCTGCCAATTCTTTTTGGTTCTAATTTCAATATGGCAACTCTTAATGATCAGCTGAATCAGAATCTTCTTAAGGAAGACCATACCACCAGAATAAGATTACAGTCATTGGGGCTGGTGCTGTTGGCATCTTAATGAAGGACTTGGCAGATGAACTTGCTTTGTATTGATGTCATGGAAGACAAACTGAAGGGACTGATGATGGATCTCCAACACAGCAGCCTTTTTCTCAGAACACCAAAAATGTCCTCTGGCAAAGACTATAAGAGCTTTAAAGCACTTGCCAGAGAGTGGAGCCCTGAATCACCTATTCAGATACTACTTTTGTGAATGCTTCTTCCCTACTCCCTATGTTTCCTTTCACTAGAAGAATCTCAATGACAAAACATTTTGGTTTCTCTCTGCCCTAATTAGCTAATCTGACTGGAGAATCTGGAAGGAGAAACTGAGTACACATAAGCTAGACTCCTTTACTTTCACTTGGAAAAGAGCAAATATACTCTGTTCCTCCCAAACCCTTTGTGAAGGGTCTTCTCTGTTCCACTGCCTGATACCGTGTAGATGTGTCAATCTGCTTCTGAGGTTCAGTGGCGGAGAGTCCACTTGCCTAACACTTAGAAGCCACATTTTCCAAAATCAGCCATATAAGTAATGATGATGATATTTGCAACCTCCATCTGCTGACTGATATATTTTATTTTTCAGTTAATTGGGAATGTGGTTGGTTAAAAAAAAATGGTGTCTTTATTGGGCCCCAGCTAACATCCAACATCTACTAAAGTCCAACTGAGAAAAGTCTAATAAAGAGAGACTCCCATGTCATTCATTTATTCTTTGAGATTGAAAAGTTCTAGTCTAGTGTCACTTATACCAATGTATAGGTAGAGCATGTTAAAATGAACCCTCAGAATTCATGTTGGTTAATGTTGGTTTTTACTGGAAGTTGTTATGGAAAAGGGCTATGTAAAATAACATATGTATCTGCTGATTGTTAAAAACATTATCTGTTACATGTCTGTTCCTCGATGCTCCACTTGTTTATCCCACATGGAAATTTTACTTTAGAATTTAGAAGCAGGAGAATGTTGTCTTTACTCAAAAACTGGCATGGTTATGCAGCAAAGTAAAGATAATTGTGTAACCCATGATAATTCTCTCTTGATTTCACTAGTAGGAAAGCCCTGGTCCATTGCAGTGCTCAGGCACAGTAACTGTAATAGCCAATATAACAGGATTCTTGCTTCATTTTCTTCATAGCTTTAGTATCTAATTTTCATTTTAAAAACCTGCACACAATCAGTTTTGTAGGCCATCCCATAGTTTTTAGAATATAAAGCACAGTTAAAATAAAGTAATATAGGAAAATTAAAGCAAAGGATTTCCAGTTTCCAGTCCAGCATGTAAGGAGCCTGAAAGTCATCACTCTAGACCTCATAATAAGAAAAATGCTGGACAAACTATTCTCAGATCATCCACAGGAGTGAGGTCACTGCTGCACACCCCTCCTCCAACTGAACAGACAGACAGATACAGACAATCACAGTTTATCAAAGTAGAATCCCAGGAGGAGAAACTTCCACAAGGACCAGTACCAGAATGGGAAAATGTAATCAACTGTTGGAAGCTCCATGTAGGCAAGTTTGAAATTTAAAAATCACAGAGTGATCCAGCTTTAGATGCGCCTCCATATTTTTGTGAGTTTTACTTCCAAGAGCCTTACCAGGTTCTTAATGAAGACTGGAGAAAAATCCCCTCTTACTCTGGCAAACAACAGCTTCTATGAAGTAGGTCAAATAATTCTTTTCTTTACAGAAGACTTGCCTTCAAGATAAGCTATTGTATCAGACCCTAAATAACTAGGGTTTTATCAGAGTCTAGCCAATGCCACAGAAGGGAAATACCTAACTCCAGCCAACTCTAATCTTTCTATCTCATGTAAAGAGGGAACAAACAAACCCAAAACTGAGAAGCATTTGTAAAGACCACAACCCAGAGGCACAGACTCTATAAAAGCCTGACACCTAATCATAGGACTAGAGAATGCTTCCCCTCCCCTATACAGGTTATCACCTCATCAGCAGGGTTTCTGTATAATAACAGGGGGATACAATGGAAAGAACTATGTATTCCAGATATTATTTAAGGAAAAGTCTCCAGGGAAATCCAAGAAAAACAGCAGAGACAAATACAAGGACACTAGAAGAAATTTTTGCCTGTGACACATATGGTCACAACAAGCAGTCAACACAGCCTAACCCCTAGCCACATAACCATAAAACCTCACATTAGAGACCTATTTACCTTAGTTCCTTTTATACAGTACACCATGTCTGGATTTCAACAGAAAACAGTTTGAAGAGACAGAGCAGTCACCAAAACCAAACTCAGATATGGCAGAGATGTTGGAATGATCAGACTGGAAATTAAAACAACTATCATTAACATGCTTAGAATTCCAATGGAAGAACTGAGCATGATGCAAGAAAATGGTTAATGTAAACAGAGAGATGGATACTCAAAGCAAGAACCAAAAGGATATACTGGAAATCAGAAACACCATAAGAGAAACGAACAATGCCTCTGATTGGGCTCATCAACACACTGAACATGACTGAGGAAAGAATCAATGATCTTGAAAAAATGTTAATGGGAGCTTCCAAAACTGAAATTCAATGAGAAAAATAAGTGAAAAAGACAGAGCAGAATATCCAACAACTGTGGGACAATTATAAAACATGTACCATATGCAAAATGGGAACAAGAATGAGAAGAGAGAAAAGAAGAAAGATTTGAAGCAATAATGACCAAGAGTTCCCAAATTTAATGATAGACACTAAACCACAGACCCAGGAAGCTCAGATAACAGCAAGCAGGATAAACATAAAAAAAAAATCTAATCTATACTTTGGCATATAACCAACCCACAGAGAAATAAAGAGAAAAATTTGAAAGATACCAAAACTTTTGGATTTTTTGGGTATCTTTTTTGGAAAACTTTTCTATGAAAGAATAAATATAAGAATGTCATTCTTTTTCATTACAACTTCTCCTTAGAAGCCATGCAAACAAGAAGAGAGTGACGTGTGTAAAGAAAAATGCCACCAATCTAGAATTCTGTATTCAGTGAAAATATCCTGTAAAATTTGGAATGTGGTTCCACTTTCATTAGAATTTCAATGTCCTGATAGTGCAGCAGCCTTTGTACACCTCAGAAAATCTGTTATGGCCTAGAAAGTAGCTCTTCTGATCACTCCCTACTTTGAGCTTTCCACAAGTGGAAATTGCTACATGCTTGCTTTAAAAAATAACTTCTTTGCTGAACTGAAAGAAAGAGTTGTATGTTTCTAGAAGAAACATTTTAGGGAATTCAGTACCAAGTAGCAGCATGCTTTCACATCTAGCCAGTCAGGCTAACTAAGAAAAAGAGAAAAGACACATAATGTCAGAAACGAAAGAGGAGCTGATCTTTGATCCCATGAACATAAAACAGACAATAAAAAAAATTATGAACACATATACACCCACAATTTGGTAATATAGATGAAATGGACCAAAATCTTGAACAATATAAACTACAAAAACTCATACAATGAGAAATATGTTAAATAGGTCCATAGCTACTAAAGAAATAGAATCAATAATCAATGCTTATCAAAACAGAAAGCATCAGGTTCAGATGAATTCACTGGTGAATTCTACCAAACATTTATGGAAGGAATTATAACAACTTTCTACAATCTCTTCAAGAAAATAGAAGCACTACTTCAGTATCTTTGGGGTAAATCCCCAGTAGTGCAATTGCTGGGTTGTAGGGTACCCCTGTTTTTAACTTCTTGAGGAACCTCCACACTGTTTTCCAGAGTGGCTGCACCAGTTTGCATTCCCACCAATGCAAGAGGGCTCCCCTTCCTCCACATCCTTTCCAACATTTGTTGTTTCCTGTCTTGTTAATTTTCCCCATTCTCACTGGTGTGAGGTGGTATCTCATTGTGGTTTTGATTTGTATTTTCCTGATGGCAAGTGATGTGGAGCATTTTCACATGTGCTTGTTGGTCATTTGTGTCTTCTTTGGAGAAATTTCTGTTCATGTCTTCTGCCCATTGGAAGAATGGCATGACTGGATTGTTTGTTTCTTGAATGTTGAGTCTTACAAGTTCTTCATAGATCTTGGATACTAGCCCTTTATCTGATAGGTCATTTGCAGATATCTTCCCCCATTCTGTAGGCTGTCTTTTAATTTTGTTGACTGTTTCTTCTGCTGCGCAGAACTTTTTATCTTGATTAAATCCTAATAGTTCATTTTTGCTTTTGTTTCCCTTGCCTTCATAGATGTATCTTGCAAGAAGTTCCTGTGGCCAAGTTCAAAAAGGTTGTTGCCTGTGTTCTCCAGGACTTTGATGGATTTTTGTCTCACATTTAGATCTAAAGATACTGATGTAGTGAAACACCAGGACACCTGCACCCCAATGTTCATAGTAACAATGTCCACAATAGCCAAACTGTGGAAGGAGCCTCGATGTCCTTTGACAGATGAATGGATAAAGAAGATGTGGTCTATGTACACAATGGAATATTACTCAGCCATTAGAAAAGATGAATACCCACCATTTGCTTTGATGTGGATGGAACTGGAGGGTATTATGCTGAGTGAAGTAAGTCATTCGGAGAAGGACAATCATCATATGGTTTCACTTATACGTGGAATATAAGAAATAGTGAAAGGGATTATAAGGAAAAAAGAGGAACTGAGTGGAGAAAATTAGAGAGGGAGACAAATTATGAGAGACTCCAAACTCTGGGAAACAAACAAAGGGTTGCAGAAGGGGAGGTGGGTGAGGGGATCGGGTAGCTGGGTAATGGGTACTGAGGAGGATACTTGATGGGATGAGCACTGGGTGTTATACTGTATGTTGGCAAATTGAATTTAAATTAAAAAGAAAACAGAAGCAAAAGGAATACTTTCTGACTCATTCTATGAAGCCAGCATTACCCTACTAACAAAGCCAGACAAAGACATTATGATTAAGGAGAATGACAAGCCAATATTTTTCATGAATCCTCAACAAAAATCCTCAACAAATACAAATACAAAAATCCTCAACAAAACATTAGCAAATAGATTCTAACCATGTATAAAAGGAATTATACCCTACAATCAAGTGGAATTTATGCCAGGTATGCAGAGTTGATTCAACATTTGAAAAAGCAATGAATGGCAAGACATCATCATCACCACACACTTCAGCTTTAGCCTTCCTGACAAGGTGCCCACTGTGTGGAAAGCCCAGCACCCCAGCCCATGCCTGCCACACCTCCTGAAAGTCACCAAGCACACAAAGTCTATATAGAGGATGACTACACACAAGACCATTCCTTCAAGTTTAAAAGTAGCTATTCTGCATAATCCATAGAAACAAACAGAAAAAAAAATCAAGCAAGATGGGGAGACAGAAGAACATGCTCCAAAAGACAAAAGCCTCTGAAAAAGAATGAAAGGAAACAGAGATTAGCAATATGGCTTATAGGAAATTTAAAGTAATGATCATAAAGATGCACATCAAGCTGGAGAGAAGAGTGGACTAACTTAGTGAAACCTTCAATAGAGATATAAAGGATTAAAAAGTATTAAAAATCAGAGTTGAAGAATTCAATGATTTAAATAAAAAAACACACTAGAGGGAATCAATATCAGACTAGCAGGTACAAGAGAAATATCAGGAATCTGGAAGACAGGGTAATGGAAAGCACTTAAGCTGAAACAGCAAAAAGAGAAAAGAATTTTTTAAATGAGGATAGGTTAAGGGATCTGTGGGATAACATCAAGTGAACAAAAATTCACATTATTAGGGTCCCAGAATAGGACAAAAAGAGAGAGAAAGGGGTAGGAAACTTGTTTGAATAAATAACTGAAAACCTCCTAACCTAGGGAAGAAAATAGGCTTCCAAGTCTAAGAAACAGAGAGCCCCAAGGAAGATGAACCTAAGGAAGTCCACATCATGACACAAAAACTAAAATATTAAAGGTTAAAGATAAAGAGAGAATTTTAAAAGCAGCAAAAAGAACAAAAGTTACCTACAAGGGAAAACCTATGAGGCTATCAGCTGATTTTTCAGCAGAAACTCTGCAAGCCAAAAGAAAGCAACATGATATATTCAAAGTACTGAAAGGCAAAAACCCTGCAATCAAGAATACTCTATCAGGCAAGATTATTTTTATATCTGAAGAAGAGATAAAGATTTTCTCAGACAAACAAAAGATAAAGGAGTTTATCATCACTAAACCAGACTTATAAGAAATATAAAAGAGACTTAAGAGTTAGAAAAGAAATGGCCATAATTAGATGTAAGAAAATTATGAGTACAAAAATGTAAAATATAACAACATATACATAAAACATGGAGGAGGGAAGAAAGAGAAGAAAGAAGGTTTTTTTTTTTAAGGCTGTGTTTTGAATTTTGATGACCATCAAATTAATATAGACTGCTATGTATCTAGGATATTATATATGAACCTCATGGTAACCACAAACCCGAAACCTATAATAGATACCCGAGAAAGAAAATGAAACATAATACTACAGAAATTCATCAGTCACGAAAAGGGAGAGCAAGAGAAGAAAGGAGCAGAGAAGAACTACATAAACAATTTGGAAAACAAATAAGAAAATGGCAATACAGGGCAGCCCGAGTGGCTTAGTGGTTTAGCGCCACCTTCAGCCCAGGGCGGGATCCTGGAGACCCGGATCAAGTCCCACATCGGGTCCCTGCACGGAGCCTGCTTCTCCCTCTGCCTGTGTCTCTGCCTCTCCTTCTCCCTCTCTGTGTGTCTGTCATGAATAAATAAATAAAATCTTTAAAAAAAGGAAAGAAAATGGCAATACATACATATCTATCAATAATTACTTTAAATGTAAATGGTCTAAACACTCTAATCAAAAGATTCAGGGTGGTGGAATGGATTTTAAAAAAAAGACACATCTATACGTTGCCCATCAGAGACCTAAAGACACATACAGAGTGAAAGTGAAGAAATGGAAAAACATTTACCATGCAAATGAAAGTGAAAAAAAAAAGTTGAAATAGAAATACTTATATCAGACAATATGGACTTTAAAACAAAGACTATAAAAAGAGACAAAAAGGGCATTATATAATGGTAAACAGAGTAATCCAACAAGAGATTATAACAATTATAAATATCTATATACCCAACATTGGAGTGCCTAAATATGTAAATATTAATGAACATAAAAAGAGGAATTGATATAATACAATTATAGTAGAAAACTTTAACACCCCATAGTGGATAGGTCACCCAGGAAGAAAGTCAATAAGAGAACAGTGTCTCTGAATGACATATTAGACCAGCTGCTTATGACACATATAAACAGAATATTCCATCCAAAAACAAGAGGATACATATTCTTTTCAACTGCACATGAAACATTCTCCGGCAAGGTCACATGTTAGATCACAAAGCAAGCCTAAATAAATTTAAAATCAAAATTATACCATGCAACTTTTCCAATCAGTGATATGAGACTAGAAATAAACCGGAAGGAAAAAACTGGAGAAAATACAAACACATGGAGGCTAAACAACATGATATTAAACAATGAGGTCAATAAGGCAATCA
The DNA here is from genome assembly GCF_048164855.1 of Canis lupus baileyi. NCBI lineage: Eukaryota > Metazoa > Chordata > Mammalia > Carnivora > Canidae > Canis > Canis lupus. The sequence continues at coordinate 9,319,348 of NC_132842.1, read as the reverse complement.
AAAAGAAATACAAAAAATACAAGGAGACAAAGGAAAATGAAAACAGAATTGTTCAAAGTCCTTAAGATGTAGCAAAATCAGTTCTAACAGGGCAACATGTAACAATACTGGCCCATTTCAAGAAACAAGAAAAAACACAAATAAAAAAACTAAACTTATATCTAAAGGAACTATAAAAAAGAGTAACAAAGCCCAACGTAAGTAGAGGGAAATAAATAATATAATAAAGATCAAAGTAGAAATAAATGAGATTGAGATTAAAATAATAGGAAAAATAAATTTAATCAAGAGCTGTTTTTTGAAAGGCTAAAAAAAAAAGATAAACCTTAGCCAGACTCACTAAGAAAAAAATAAAGGACCCAAATAAATAAAATCAGAAATGAGAGAGAACTAAACACTGACATCACATAAATACAAAGGATTATGAGGGAATACTATGAAAAATTATATGCCGACAAATTGGACAATCCAGAAGAAATGGATACATACAGTTTGAAAGTATAAAATCTTCCAAAACTGAATTAGGAAAATATAGAAAATCTAAACAGATCAATCGTTAGTAACAAAATTGAATCAACAATAAACAAACTACAGAATAAAAAAGTTCAGGACCAGAAGGATTCACAGGTGAATTCTACCAAACACTTAAAGAAGAGTTAATAGTTACTCTCCCCCAAATAGCCCAAAAACTGGAAGAGGAAAGAGTTTCCAAACATGTTCTCTGAGGCTAGCATTATCCTGATACCAAAACCAGACAAAGATGTCAGAAGAGGAAGAGGAAGAAGATGAGGAGGAATAAGAATAAGAAGGAGAAGGAGAAGGAGAAGGAGAAGGAGAAGGAGAAGGAGAAGGAGAAGAAGAAGAAGAAGAAGAAGAAGAAGAAAGAGAGAGAGAGAGAAAAGAAGGAAAACCACAGGCAAATATGAACATAAATGCAAAAATTCTCAACAAAATATTAGCAAATGGCATTCAAAAATACTTTAAAGAATTTTTTACCACAATCAAATGAGATTTGTTCCAGCGATGCAAAAATGGTTAAATATTTGCAAATCAATCAACATGAACAAAATGAGGAATAAAAACCATATGAACCATATGATCATCACAACAGATGCAAAAAAAATTCGATAAAACTCAACATCTATTCATGATAAAAACACTAAACAAAGTTGGTTTAGAGAGAACATACCTCAACATAATAGGGACCACATATGAAAAAACTGCAGCTAATATCATACTCAATAGTGAAAAACTGAGAGTTTTTCTCCTACAATCAGGAAAAAGACAAGGATGTCCACCCTCACAACTTCTATTCAACATAATATTGAAAATACTACCCATAGCAATCAGACAAGAAAAGGATATAAAAGGAATCCAAACTGAGAAATGAAGTATAAAAATGTTACAATTTGTAGATGACATGATACCAAAGACTACACAAAAACCCTAAAGACTACACACAAAAAAACTACTAGGAGTAATACAGGAATTTAGTAAAGTTGTAGGATACACAATTAATACCCAGAAACTGGAAATGTTTCTAACACTAATAACAAAGCATTGGAAGGGGAAATTAAGAAAATCTGATTTGGGCAGCCCTGGTGGCTCAGCGGTTTAGCACTGCCTTCAGCCCAGGGCAGGATCCTGGAGACCTGGGATCGAGTCCCGCATAGGGCTCCCTGCATGGGGCCTGCTTCTCCCTCTGCCTGTGACTGTGCCTATCTCTCTCTGTGTGTCTCTCATGAATAAATAAATAAATAAAATCTTTTTTTAAAAAATCTGATTTACAATTGTACCAAAAAGAACAAAATAAATGAATAAACTTAACTAAGGAAGTGAAAGACCTGTACTCTGAAACTATAAAACACTGGTGAAGGAACTGAAGATGACACAAACAAATGGACATTCATTCCATGCTTATGGATTGGAAGAAATAATATAATTAAAGTGTCCATATCACCCAAAGCAATCTACAGATTCAATGCAATCCCTATAAAATACCAACAGTATTTTTCACAAAACTATAAGAAGTACCTCTAAAATCTGTATGAACCACAAAAGACCACAAACAACCAAAGCAATCTTGAGAAAAAAGAGCAAAGCTGGAAATATCCCGATCCCAGATTTCAAGATACTGTACAAAACTTTAGTAATCAAAAAACAGTATAATACTGGCACAAAAATAGATAATAGATCATTGGAACAGAATAGAAAGCCCTGAAATTAACCCCTTGCTTATATGGTTAATTAATCTATAACAAAGGAGGCAAGAATATACAATGCAGAAGACAATATCTTCAACAAATGGTGTTGTAAAACTGGACATCTACGTGTATAAAAATTAAACTGGCTCACTTTCTAACACCATACACAAAAATAAACTCAAAATGGATTAAAGACTTACATGTGAGACCTGAAGTCATAAAAATCTTAGAAGAGAGCACAGGCAGTAATTTCTCTGACATTAGCTATAGCAACATTTTTCTAGATAGAAACAAAAGCAAAAATAAACTATCAGGACTACATCAGAATAAAAAAAGCTTTTGCACAGTGAAGGAAACCATCAATAAAACAAGGCAACCTACTAAATGGGAGAAGGCATTTGCAAATGATATATCCAATAAGTTAATAACCAAAATATATAAAGAACTTCTACAACCCAACACTAATAAAATAAGTAATCGAATTTAAAAATGGGCAAGAGAATCTGAATAGATATACAAATGGCCAAAGAAGACATATAGATGGCCAAAAGACATAAAAAGATTCCCCAAATCACTAATCACTGAGGAGATGCAAATTAAAACCACAATGAGATATCATCTTGTATTTGTCAGAATAGCTAAAATTAAAAAACAAACAAACAAACAAACAAAAACAAGAAATAGCAAGCATTGGGGTGGATACAGAGGAGAAGAAACACTTGTGTGCCATTGACAGGAATGTAAATTGGTGCTTCCACTGTGGAAAACAGTATGGAGGTTCTTTAAAAAGTGAAAAAAAAAAAAAAAAAGAAAGAAATAGCATATAATCCAATAATTCCACTTCTGGGCACTTACCAAAAAATCCAAAAACACTAATTGGAAAAGTTATACACATCTCTATGTTAATTGCAGCATTATTTACAATAGCCAAGTTATGGAAGCAGCCTCTGTATCCATCCATAGACAAATGGATAAAGAAGATGTTGAGATATATAGATAGGTAGATATAATGGATTATTACTCAGCCATAAAAATGGATGAGATCATGCCATTGGTGACAACATGGATGTATGGACAACATAGAGAGTATTATGCTAAGTGATATAAATCAGACTAAGACAAATATCATATGGTTTCACTCATAGTGGAATCTAAGGAAAAAAATGAATAAAGAAACAAAAAGCAGAATCAGATCTTTAACTACAGAACAAACTATCAGTTTGTTTTCTATATTTGGTAGGGGGATGGGCAACATGGGTAAAAGGCAGAGGGAGAGACAGACTTCCAGTTATGGAATGAATAAGTCATAGGAATAAAAGGTACATATAAGGGGTAGTCAATGATATTGTAATAGTGCTGCATGGTGACAGTTGGTAGCTACAGTTGTGGTGAGCATGGTGTAATATATAAACTTGTTGAATCATCATATATTATGCCTGAAGTTAATGTAACATTGTGAGTCAACTACATTCAAATTAAAGAAAAGAAAAGAAGAAGATATGACCCCATAACCTGAATTAACTCTATTTTTATTTTGGTAATTTTTGTTGTTTATTTTAACTCTAGAATCTTAGAGAAATTGGGACATTTCTAAACTGTTGTGTCTCACATCCTCTCTTGCTCAAGCTTGTCTGGGAATTTCATCCAATTTTTATTTGAGGGGGAGTTAAAAGTATTCCAGCAAAGCAAACAACTGATGTGTCAGCCAAAACCTTAAATGTTTGTTTTAGAATGCTTACATTTTCAATATAATAAAGTCTGTCAAAATAACAAAAAAGCGGAAAAAACCAATGAATATAATTCACAACAGGCTAAAAAGAAAATCCACATGATCATATAAATAGATACAGAAAAAACAGTTGACAAAATGCAATGCCCATTCAGGATATAAAGTCTGAGCAAATCAAGAATAGAGGGAAACTTCCTCAATTTGACAAGGAAGATCTACAAAAGACTGTGGATTCTAAAAGCCTTCCCACTAAGAACAAGAACAAGGCAAGAATGTCCACCCTCACCACTCCTTTTTAAAAATTGCACCGGGGAGGAGGGGCAAGATGGCAGAAGAGTAGGGTCCCCAAGTCACCTGTCCCCAGCAAATTACCTAGATAACCTTCAAATCATCCTGAAAATCTACGAATTATGCCTGAGATTTAAAGAGAGAACAGCTGGAACGCTACAGTGAGAAGAGTTCGCGCTTCTATCAAGGTAGGAAGACGGGGAAAAAGAAATAAAGAAACAAAAGGCCTCCAAGGGGGAGGGGCCCGCGAGGAGCCGGGCTGAGGCCGGGGCGAGTGTCCCCAGGACAGGAGAGCCCCGTCCCGGAGGAGCAGGAGCTGCACCGACCTTCCCGGGGGAAAGGGGCTCGCGGGGAGGTGGAGCAGGACCCAGGAGGGAGGGGATGCCCTCGGGCTCCCGGGGACACTAACAGACACCTGCGCCCCGGGAGAGTGCGCCGAGCTCCCTAAGGGCTGCAGCGCACGGCGGGACCCGGAGCAGCTCGGAGGGGCTCGGGGGCGGCTCCGCGGAGGGGGCTGCATGGCCGGGATCGCAAATCCAACAGCGCAGACCGGGAGCACAGGGCGCCGGGGACACAGCCCGGGATCCCGCCTCCCCATGGGACAGGCAGAGTCAGGGAGGGCCCAAGGCAGCAAGGACACTCCTGCCCTAAGCTGAGCAGATCAGCGGCCACGCCCCGGAGCCTCCAGGCCCTGCACACGGAGAGCTCCGGAGTTACCGCGGGGGCTGACCCAGGGCTCCAGAGCTGGCCCCGCCCCTGCGGTTGTTCCTCCTGGGGCCTCAAGGGGTAAACAACCCCCACTGAGCCCTGCACCAGGCAGGGGGCTGAGCAGCTCCCCCAAGTGCTAACACCTGAAAATCAGCACAACAGGCCGCTCCCCCAGAAGACCAGCTAGACAGACAAGTTCCAGGGGAAGTCAACGGACTTAAAGTATACAGAATCAGAAGATACTCCCCCGTGTGTGTGTTTTTGTTTTTGTTTTTTTGGGTTTTTTTTTGCTTTTTGATTTGTTTGCTTTCCCCACTCCTTTTTTCCTTTCTTTCTTTTTCTTCTCTTTTTTCTTTTTTTTCTTCCTTTTTTCTTTTTTCTTTTTCTCTTTTCTTTCCTTCTTTCTCTCCTCTCTTTTTCTCCTTTTCCCAATACAACCTGTTTTTGGCCACTCTGCACTGAGCAAAATGACTAGAAGGAAAACCTCACCTCAAAAGAAAGTATCAGAAACAGTCCTCTCTCCCACAGAGTTACAAAATTTGGATTACAATTCAATGTCAGAAAGCCAATTCAAAAGCACTATTATAAAGCCACTGGTGGCTCTAGAAAAAAGCATAAAGGACTCAAGAGACTTCATGACTGCAGAATTTAGATCTAATCAGGCAGAAATTAAAAATCAATTGAATGAGATGCAATCCAAACTAGAAGTCCTAACGACGAGGGTTAATGAGGTGGAAGAACGAGTGAGTGACATAGAAGACAAGTTGATGGCAAAGAGGGAAACTGAGGAAAAAAGAGACAGACAATTAAAAGACCATGAGGATAGATTAAGGGAAATAAATGACAGCCTGAGGAAGAAAAACCTACGTTTAATTGGGGTTCCCGAGGGCGCCAAAAGGGCCAAGGACCAGAATATGTATTTGAACAAATCATAGCTGAAAACTTTCCTAATCTGGGAAGAGAAACAGGCATTCAGATCCAGGAAATAGAGAGATCCCCCCCTAAAATAAAAACTGTTCAACACCTCGACATTTAATAGTGAAGCTTGCAAATTCCAAAGATAAAGAGAAGATCCTTAAAGCAGCAAGAGACAAGAAATCCCTGACTTTTATGGGGAGGAATATTAGGGTAACAGCAGACCTCTCCACAGAGACCTGACAGGCCAGAAAGGGCTGGCAGGACATATTCAGGGTCCTAAATGAGAAGAACATGCAACCAAGAATACTTTATCCAGCAAGGCTCTCATTCAAAATGGAAGGAGAGATAAAGAGCTTCCAAGACAGGCAGGAACTGAAAGAATATGTGACCTCCAAACCAGCTCTGCAAGAAATTTTAAGGGGGACTCTTAAAATTCCCCTTTAAGAAGAAGTTCAGTGGAACATTCCACAAAAACAAGGACTGAATAGATATCATGATGACACTAAACTCATATCTTTCAATAGTAACTCTGAATGTGAACGGGCTTAATGACCCCATCAAAAGGCGCAGGGTTTCAGACTGGATAAAAAAGCAGGACCCATCTATTTGCTGTCTACAAGAGACTTATTTTATTTTATTTTATTTTATTTTATTTTATTTTATTATTTTATTTTATTTTTTAAGAGACTCATTTTAGACAGAAGGACACCTACAGCCTGAAAATAAAAGGTTGGAGAACCATTTACCATTTGAATGGTCCTCAAAAGAAAGCAGGGGTAGCCATCCTTATATCAGATAAACTAAAATTTACCCTGAAGACTGTAGTGAGAGATGAAGATGGACACTATATCATACTTAAAGGATCTATCCAACAAGAGGACTTAACAACCCTCAATATATATGCCCCGAATGTGGGAGCTGCCAAATATATCAATCAATTAATAACCAAAGACATACTTAGATAATAATACACTTATACTTGGTGACTTCAATCTAGCACTTTCTACACTCGATAGGTCTTCTAAACACAACATCTCCAAAGAAACAAGAGCTTTAAATGATACACTGGACCAGATGGATTTCACAGATATCTACAGAACTTTACGTCCAAACTCAACTGAATATACATTCTTCTCAAGTGCACCATACTGGGTCACAAATCGGGTCTAAACCGATACCAAAAGATTGGGATCGTCCCCTGTGTATTCTCAGACCATAATGCCTTGAAATTAGAACTAAATCACAACAAGAAGTTTGGAAGGACTTCAAACACGTGGAGGTTAAGGACCATCCTGCTAAAAGATGAAAGGGTCAACCAGGAAATTAAGGAAGAATTAAAAAGATTCATGGAAACTAATGAGAATGAAGATACAACCGTTCAAAATCTTTGGGATGCAGCAAAAGCAGTCCTGAGGGGGAAATACATCGCAATACAAGCATCCATTCAAAAACTGGAAAGAACTCAAATACAAAAGCTAACCTTACACCTAAAGGAACTAGAGAAAAAACAGCAATAGATCCTACACCCAGCAGAAGAAGAGAGTTAATAAAGATTCGAGCAGAACTCAACGAAATCGAGACCAGAAGAACTGTGGAACAGATCAACAAAACCAGGAGTTGGTTCTTTGAAAGAATTAATAAGATAGATAAACCATTAGCCAGCCTTATTAAAAAGAAGAGAGAGAAGACTCAAATTAATAAAATCATGAATGAGAAAGGAGAGGTCACTACCAACACCAAGGAAATACAAACGATTTTAAAAACATATTATGAACAGCTATGCGCCAATACATTAGGCAATCTAGAAGAAATGGACGCATTTCTGGAAAACCACAAACTACCGAAACTGGAACTGGAAGAAATAGAAAACCTGAACAGGCCAATAATCAGGGAGGAAATTGAAGCAGTCATCAACAACCTCCCAAGACACAAAAGTCCAGGGCCAGATGGCTGCCCAGGGGAATTCTATCAAACGTTTAAAGAAGAAACCATACCTATTCTACTAAAGCTGTTTGGAAAGATAGAAAAAGATAGAGTACTTCCAAATTCGTTCTATGAGGCCAGCATCACCTTAATTCCAAAACCAAAGACCCCACCATAAAGGAGAATTATAGACCAATATCCCTGATGAACATGGATGCAAAAATTCTCAACAAGTAACTAGCCAATAGGATCCAACAATACATTAAGAAAATTATTCACCATGACCAAGTAGGATTTATTCCGGGGACACAAGGCTGGTTCAACATGCGTAAAACAATCAATGTGATTCATCATATCAGCAAAAGAAAAACCAAGAACCATATGATTCTCTCATTAGATGCAGAGAAAGCATTCGACAAAATACAGCATCCATTCCTGATCAAAACTCTTCAGAGTGTAGGGATAGAGGGAACATTCCTCGACATCTTAAAAGCCATCTACGAAAAGCCCACAGCAAATATCATTCTCAATGGGGAAGCACTTGGAGCCTTTCCCCTAAGATCAGGAACAAGACAGGGATGTCCACTCTCACCACTGCTATTCAACATAGTACTGGAAGCCCTAGCCTCAGCAATCAGACAACAAAAAGATATTAAAGGCATTCAAATTGGCAAAGAAGAAGTCAAACTCTCCCTCTTCACCGATGACATGATACTCTACATAGAAAACCCAAAAGCCTCCACCCCAAGATTGCTAGAACTCATACAGCAGTTTGGCAGCGTGGCAGGATACAAAATCAATGCCCAGAAGTCAGTGGCATTTCTATACACTAACAATGAGACTGAAGAAAGAGAAATTAAAGAGTTAATCCCATTTACAATTGCACCCAAAAGCATAAGATACCTAGGAATAAATCTAACCAAAGAGGTAAAGGATCTATACCCTCAAAACTATAGAACACTTCTGAAAGAAATTGAGGAAGATACAAAGAGATGGAAAAATATTCCATGCTCATGGATTGGAAGAATTAATATTGTGAAAATGTCAATGTTACCCAGGGCAATTTACACGTTTAATGCAATCCCTATCAAAATACCATTACATATCTGTCGGAATGGCTCAAATCCGAAACATTCTCATGGACTTTCTTCAGAGAGTTAAAACAAAATTATTTTAAGATTTGTGTGGAATCAGAAAAGACCCCGAATAGCCAGGGGAATTTTAAAAAAGAAAACCATATCTGGAGGCATCACAATGCCAGATTTCAGGTTGTACTACAAAGCTGTGGTCATCAAGACAGTGTGGTACTGGCACAAAAACAGACACATAGATCAATGGAACAGAATAGAGAATCCGGAAGTGGACCCTCAACTTTATGGTCAACTAATATTTGATAAAGGAGGAAAGACTATCCACTGGAAGAAAGACAGTCTCTTCAATAAATGGTGCTGGGAAAATTGGACATCCACATGCAGAAGAATGAAACTAGACCACTCTCTTGCACCATACATAAAGATAAACTCAAAATGGATGAAAGATCTAAATGTGAGACAAGATGCCATCAAAATCCTAGAGGAGAACACAGGCAACACCCTTTTTGAACTCGGCCACAGTAACTTCTTGCAAGATACATCCACGAAGGCAAAAGAAACAAAAGCAAAAATGAACTATTGGGACTTCATCAAAATAAGAATCTTTTGCACAGGGGATCCCTGGGTGGTGCAGAGGTTTGGCGCCTGCCTTTGGCCCAGGGCGAGATCCTGGAGACCCGGGATCGAGTCCCACATCGGGCTCCCGGTGCATGGAGCCTGCTTCTCCCTCTGCCTGTGTCTCTGCGCCTCTCTCTCTCTCTGTGACTATCATAAATAAATTAAAAAAAAAAAAAGAATCTTTTGCACAGAAAGGATACAGTCAACAAAACTCAAAGACAACCTACAAAATGGGAGAAGATATTTGCAAATGACATATCGGATAAAGGGCTAGTTTCCAAGATCTATAAAGAACTTATTAAACTCAACAGCAAAGAAACAAACAATCCAATCATGAAATGGGCAAAAGACATGAACAGAAATCTCACAGAGGAAGACATAGACATGGCCAACACGCACATGAGAAAATGCTCTGCATCACTTGCCATCAGGGAAATACAAACCAAAACCACAATGAGATACCACCTCACACCAGTGAGAATGGGGAAAATTAACAAGGCAGGAAACCACAAATGTTGGAGAGGATGCGGAGAAAAGGGAACCCTCTTACACTGTTGGTGGGAATGTGAACTGGTGCAGCCACTCTGGAAAACTATGTGGAGGTTCCTCAAACAGTTAAAAATAGACCTGCCCTACGACCCAGCAATTGCACTGCTGGAGATTTACCCCAAAGATACAGATGTAATGAAACGCCAGGACACCTGCACCCCGATGTTTCTAGGAGCAATGTCCACAATAGCCAAACTGTGGAAGGAGCCTCGGTGTCCATCGAAAGATGAATGGATAAAGAAGATTGGTTTATGTATGCAATGGAATATTACTCAGCCATTAGAAATGACAAATACCCACCATTTGCTTCAATGTGGATGGAACTGGAGGGTATTATGCTGAGTGAAGTAAGCCAGTCGGAGAAGGACAAACATTATATGTTCTCATTCACTTGGGGAATATAGATAATAGTGAAAGGGAATAGAAGGGAAGGGAGAAGAAATGGGTAGGAAATATCAGAAAGGGAGACAGAACATAAAGACTCCTAACTCTGGGAAACTAACTAGGGGTGGTGGAAGGGGAGGAGGGCAGGGGGTGGGGGTGAATGGGTGATGGGCACTGAGGGGGGCACTTGACGGGATGAGCACTGGGTGTTATTCTGTATGTTGGCAAATTGAACACCAATAAAAAATAAATTTATTATAAAAAATAATAAAAAAATAAAAATTGTACCAGAAGTCCTAGTAATATCATGAGGCAAGAAAAAAAAGTACACCATTTGAGACTGTGCAAACTGTGTTTGCAATGATATGACTGTCTATGTACAAAATCCAACCCAGAATAGCTAATAGAATATTGAAGGAAATGTAGAAATTTGGAGGATTGATACTACCTGACTTTCAAGACTTAACTGAGCCACCAAGGCAGCCCTATTTCTAGGTTCTTTATTCTGTTCTGTTGGTCTATTTGTCTATTCTTTTTATCAAAACTGTGCTGTGTTGATTAAAACAGCTGTGAAATACCATTACATATCTGTCGGAATGGCTCAAATCCGAAACATTCTCATGGTTATAGAGCAACAACAATTCTCATTCATTACTGGTTGAAATGCAAAAAAAAAAAAAAAAAGAAAAGAAAAAAGAAAAGAAAAGAAAAAGAAAAAAGGCACAGGGAATTTTGGGTCAGTGAGACAATTCTGTATGATAATGTAATGGTGGATCTGTGTCATTATACATTCATCGAAACTTAGAGAATGTATATATGGAGTGAACCCTAACGAAACTATGGACTTTAGTTAATAATAATGTATCAATATTGGCCTATTAATTGCAGCAAATACAATACATGAATGCTAGACGTTAATCATAAGGGAACTAGCGTAGGGGGTAAAGGATGATTTGGGAGCTCTTGTACTTTGCAGTTGATTTTTCTGTAAATCTAAGATAGGTTTAAATTGGGAGGGGGGAATCTTAATTCAGAAAATGAAAGCAAGGGAAGTAACAGTTTTTAAAAATGTTAAAACATAAGGAAACAGGACATTGTGATGAAAAACAAGCAGAATTTAAATTTTAAATATCTAACCCACTCAGACTCTAGCCATTCATATTTTCAGAAGCAGAATATCAGGCATAGAGTGTTTAAAGAAATAAAATAGAAACTTAACACAAGTGGTGGGATGATATCGTGATTTATAATATATATATATATTATATGGCCCTCATCCCCATTTCTGGCACATAACTCCTAAATTTCTTGGAATTTCTTAACTGGTAGGAGCCATAAAGGTGTCTTACTATTTATATCAAGTCCCTTTCAATGACACATGAGTTTATGCTAATGAGGAGACTTTTGGAAAGCCCCTAAGAATGAAAGCTGGTTGCCAGGGAAACCAATCAGGTAATTAGAGGGTTGGAGCTTTTGACGTTACCCCCAGACCTCTGGAGAGGGAAGAAAGGCTAGAGATTGAGATCAATCACCAATGGCCAATTATTTAATCAATCATGCCTATGTCATGAAGCCTCCATAAAAATCCAAAAGTAAAAGATTTGGAGAGCTTCCAGGTTGGCAAATCTGAATCTATTCATGTGTTGGAATGGTGGTGCACCCCAAACTCCATGGGGACAGAAGCTTCTGTGTTCTGGACTCTTTTGAACTTCACGTATCTTTTCATCTGTTTTTTTAAAGATTTTATTTATTTGTGAGAGACACAGAGAGAAGCAGAGACCCAAGCAGAGAGAAGCAGGCTCCCTAAGGGGAGCGGGATGTGGGATTCGATCCCAGGACCCCAGGATCATGACCTGAACTGAAGGCAGATGCTCAACCATTGAGCCATCCAGGCATCCCTCTTCATCTGACTGTTGTGTCTTTTAATACCCTGTGTAATAAATGGTTAATCTAGTAAGTAAACTGGTTTCCTGAATTCTATGACATACTCTAGCAAATTATTCAAAACCCGAGGAGGGGGGGTAGCCCGGGTGACTCAGCGGTTTAGTGCCACCTTCAGCCCAGGGCATGAGCCTGGAGACCCCGGATCGAGTCCCATGTCAGGCTCCCTGCATGGGGCCTGCTTTTCCCTCTACCTGTGTCTCTGCCTCTCTCTCTCTTGTGTGTCTCTCATGAATAAATAAATAAAATCTAAAATAAAATAAAATAAAATGAAATAAAATAAACCACCCAAGGAGGGGTTGTGAGAACCTTGATTGATAGCTGCTTAGTTAGAAGCATAAGTGAAAGATAAACTTGTAATTGCTATCTAAAGTCAGGGAGCCTTGTGGGTCTGAGCCCTTAATCTATGGCATCTGATACTACTTTCTAGGTAGACAATGTCAAAATTGAATTAAAAGTATGGAACACCAGTCAGTGTCTGCTAAGAAAGGAAGAGATGCTTGGGATATTTGAAAAAACACACCCTGGAGGTAAGAAGGCTATAAAATAAGACCAAGAAGATCTGAAAAAGAACCATACAACTTCTAGAAATTAAATATATAATAAGTGAAGGGGCACCTGGTTGGCTCAGTCAGTAGAGTCAGTGACTCTTGTTCTTGGGGTCGTAAGTTCAAGCCCCACATTGGGTGTGGAGCCTACTTAAAAAATAATAAAACAAAATAAACATAATAAGTGAATATTACAACTCAGTGGGTTAAGCCTATAGTCAAGGAGAAAAATCAGTCAACTTGAAATTATATCTGAATAAGTCAGTTAAAATGCATTCCATGAAAACAAAGACATGGAAAATACAAAAGAGAGATTTAAGAGACATGGAATATAAAGAAGTCTCAAATACATGGAAAATAGAATAAGAATGACTCACAAACATTTTATCAGAGCCCAGAAAGATGCAATAGAGAAAAAGTGGAAGAAATATGTTAAAGGATAATGGCTGAGAGTTTATCAGAAGTGAGGAAAGACACCAGTCCTCAGATCAAGAAAGCCTAATGAATCCCTAATAGGACAACAATAAAGAAATCCACCCATAGACAAATCTCTGTGAATCTCCAGAACTCCAAAGACAAAGAAAAAAACAAATCTTAGAAGCAGCCAGAGAAATAAGACTGATCATCTTAGAGGAATGATACATAGATTCACACCTAACTTTTCAACAGCAGTAATGGGAACCAAAAAAAAGCATGAAATATCAGTGTACTGAGGGGAAAAGCTGTCAATCTAGAATTCTATACATAGCAAAACTGATTTCAACTGCAGAGAAATTGCAAGGAAAGGCAATCATGAACAACTCATCCCCTCCTTGGCCACGCTAGAGTGACCTTGGGCCAAGAACATGTCCTTACTGAGAAAGAGTGTTCATGGCCTCTGCTGGGCTTAACATCTTGTGGAAGAATATCTTTCCATGTTCTGGGCTTGATGCACACTTAGGCATGCTCCCGCTTTCTGTATTGTAGACCCCAAGGTGAGGTGTGGGGTCCATCCACTGCAGTGTGAGGTTGAATGTGCACAGCTACATTGCCTGAGTGGGCTGGTCACAGTGGATGGAAGCATTGCAAGGGCTGGAGTTTGTACACTCCCTCTTCCTCTCTTGCTATAAATAAATTCCGTACCAGGGCACCTGGGTGGCTCTGTTGGTTAAACATCTGCCTTCAACTCAGGTCATGATCCCAGGGTTCTGGGATCAAGCTCCACATTCAGCTCCCTGCTCAGTGTGTATGTCTCTCTCTCTCTTATGAATAAATAAAATCTTTAAAAAAAATAAATAAAAACAAATGCTGTACCATGTAATCTGGGGGTGTGTTGTCTTTTTAACTTTATATTTGCCTTTTAAACTTGGCTTCATGGCCAGTCACCCATTGAATCATGAAATATCACTAAATAGAGCAAAATAAAGACATTGTTAGAATGACAAAAACTAAAAAGGTTTAACATCAAAACATCCTCACTAAATGAAATTCTAAAGGACATAACTTAAATGAAAAATGACTGAAGGCAGAAAATGCAAGATACAGCAAAGACTAATGAAGAAAGATATTTGGAAATATATGGGCAAAGCAAACTAAATATGGAATGTACATAACCATAACATAATATTTAATTTGTTGAGAGGAAAATATACTAGAGTTGAAATATAGGCCAATAATGGATTATGATATGGGAAGTAGTAACCACATTTGAAGCATCTTTACAGAATGAGGTAAAGATATTAACTTCAGATTTTGTAGAGTTAAATATAGGTAAAAAAAAAAAAAAAAGAAACATCTGAAGTAACTACTAAAAGAATATACACAGAAGCATATTATTTCCAAACAAGTAGAGGGAAAAATAGAATAAGAAGGAACATAAGAGGGATCCCTGGGTGGTGCAGCGGTTTGGCGCCTGCCTTTGGCCCAGGGCGCGATCCTGGAGACCCGGGATCGAATCCCACATCGGGGTCCCAGTGCGTGGAGCCTGCTTCTCCCTCTGCCTGTGTCTCTGCCTCTCTCTCTCTCTCTCTCTCTCTCTCTGTGACTATCATAGGTAAATAAATTTTAAAAATTAAAAAAAAAAAAGAAGGAACATAAGAAGAGTTAATAAAAAATAACTTAGGGAAGGAAGAACAAAACAATACAAAAATTAAGACTTCATGCCCGGCATGGAGCCCAATGTAGAGCTGGTTTTCAAGAGCCTGAGATCATGACCTGAGCCGAAATCTGGAGTCCAATGCTTAACCAATTGAGCCACACAAACACCCCTGATAGCTCACTGCTTTCTAGAGCCGAATAACATTTCACTGTCTGGATTTATCATAGTTTATTTATCCATTCACCTACTGGAGGATATATTGGTTTCCTCCAAGTTTTGGCAATTATGAATAAGACTATTACAAATAGCAGTGTGCAGGTTTTTGTGTAGACATAAGTTTTCTACTCCTTCAGGTATATATGCTTTTTTAAATAATAGTTTTGGGGTACCTGGCCAACTCAGTTGGTAGAGCATGCATCTCTTGCTGTCAGGGTCATAAGTTCAAGCCTCACGTTGGGTGTGGAGCCTATGTAAAATGTTAAAAAAAATTTTAAATAATTTTTTTCTTCCTCTGTGGCACCCGCTAAATCTAAGGGAAGTAAATAGAGAAAAGATATATTTTTCTACAGGAGCTTCCTTCTTTAGAATTGAGTTTGTTAACATTGGAATCGTAGAAGTAGAAAATATTACAAATTTGTGTTAAGCTGAGTAAAGTATGTTTTATTTCCCCATCAGTCTTCAGTTAGACTGAGAACTAGCTCTAGGCAAAAGACAAATTTTGCCTAAGCTGGGGACAGCTCTACTCTTCTTTTGGTCTCCCTGGACTTGTTCCCTCTTTTTTTTCCTTCTTCTCCTCAGCCAGATATTACAAGTTTTCCATTATACTCTGTTCACATCCACCCCCAGAAGAAGGTCATATACTCAGGGCATTTTCCAAACTACCTCGTGACTATGTCACCATTGGAATATAACACCCTAATTTCTCCTCCTTCTGGACTATGCTATTCAGTAACCTCTTGGCCATTTGGCTTATGGTCTTCTTTTTTGTGATTTCTGACATATTGCCTCAGATTTCCTGCCTCAGCTGAGAATGTGTCCATCTTTTACTTATAAAACTTCAACTACATTACTGACTGAAAAAATAAATTCCAAACTTCCTAACCCAGAATTTTAGGCCCTTTACAAGCTACTCTCAAGAAAACTTTTTATCCATTTGCTTCGACGTGGATGGAACTGGAGGGTATTATGCTGAGTGAAATAAGTCAATCGGAGAAGGACAAACATTATGTGGTCTCATTCATTTGGGCAATATAAAAAATAGTGAAAGGGAATAAAGGGGAAAGGAGAAAAAATGAATGGGAAATATCAGAAAGGGAGACAGAACATGAAAGACTCCTAACTCTGGGAAACGAACTAGGGGTGGTGGAAGAGGAGGTGGGCAGGGGGTGGGGGTGACTGGGTGACGGGCACTGAGGTAGGCACTTGACAGAATGAGCACTGGGTGTTATTCTATATTTTGGCAAATTGAACACCAATAAAAAATAAATTTATAATAAAAAAAAACTTTTTATCACTATTGGTCAATGTAGCAAATCCTTGATATTAATTAGGTATACTTTAATCCAATAATTTTTTTAGTTTAACCCCATTTTATTTTTAAAATTTTAATTTTAGTATAGTTAGCATACAATGTTATGTTAATTTCAGGTATACAGTATAGTGATTCAACAACACTATATGTTACTCAGTATTCATTGCAGTAAGTGTGCTCTTAACCCCTTTCACCTATTTCTCCTAATTCCTACCCAACCCTCCTCTGGTAATTATCAGTTTATTCTCTACAGCTAAGAGTTTGTGGTTTTTTTTAATCTCCTTTTTTTTGTTTATTTATTTTGTTTCTTAAATTCCACACATGAATGAAATCATACAGTATTTGTCTTTGTCTGCCTGACTTATTTCACTTAGCATTATACCCTCTAGATCCATCCATGTGAATGCAAATGGCAAGATCTTATTTTTTATGGCGGAATAATACTCCGCTATATATATATTATATATATAATATATAATTATAATATATAATAATATATATATTATTATATATAATGTATATATAATATATTATAATTATATTATAACTATGATTATATAATTTTTATGGCAGAATAATATTCCGCTGTGTGTACATATATATATATATAAAATATAAAGAATCCTATGTGGCAATTTATGACAAGAAATCACAGAGATGACTTCAAGGAAAATATAAGTTGTCAAAATTGATTCCAAAGGTGACAGAAAACCAGGTTACACCAAATATAGAAAGCAGGCTAAACCAAGTATAGAAAGCACTGAAGGTTGTTATAGATATGACTTTCAAAACAAGCCACCTATATCACATTGTTTCATTGATGAAATAAAGAAAATCTTTAACAAACAGACCTTTAAGAATTCTTAATACTATTCCAGAGCATAGCTAAAGGTGAAAAGTTTTCTAGTATGTTATATGAGGTTAGAATAACACTGATACTATATACACAAAGACATATGTAAGACTAGCACACACACAAAAGCTATATATATTTAGAATTGAAGGAATCTTCCCTAGCATGAAAAAGACTACTTGTCAGTTACCAAAAAAAAAAAAAAAAAAATCTAGAAACTAACTGCATATCCTGCAAGCACTCCCATTAAGTGTAAGAAAAATACATGAACTCTTACTATGTCTTTTCCATTTAACATTGTTCCAGAATCATAGGTGATATTATTCTAAAACAAAAATCACAGGACTATAAACATTGGGAAGGAAGAGATGAAAATATCATTATTCTTATGACATTGTTAGCCACCTAGAAAATCCAAAACAATCAATTGAAAAATAATTTGAATTAATCTGAAAGTTTAGCAAAATATAAGATAAATATACAGAAGCCAACCAGTGACTATGTAATAATTAATTAATTTTGTTTCAAGTTTTTATTTAAATTCTAGTTAGTTTGGGTACCTAATGGCTCAGTTGTTAAGCATCTGACTCTTGATTTCAGCTCCAGTCATGATCTCATGGTCATGAGATCAAGCCCCACTTCCAGCTCCACACTCAGCAGGGAGTCTACTTTTCTCCCTCTCCCTCCACCCTTCCCCCTGCTTCCTCATTGGTGTGCTCTCGCTCTCTCTCTAAAATAAATAAATAAATATTTTTTAAAAACTAAATTCTAGCTAGTTAACATATAGTGTAATATTGGTTTCAGGAGTAGGATTCAATGATTCACCACATACATACAACTCCCAATGCTCATCACAACAAATGTCCTCTTTAATATTCATCATTCATTTAGCCCATCCTTCACCCACCTCCCTCCATCAACCCTTAGTTTGTTCTCTATAGTTAATAGTCTCTTATGATTTACCTCTCTCTCTCTTTTTTCCCCTTTCTTTACCTACGCTCATCAAGAAATTCAAGAAATTTTATTTCTGGACAGCCCCGGTGGCGTAGCGGTTTAGCACCGCCTGCAGCCCAGGGCGTGATCCTGGATGCCCGGGATCGAGTCACACATCGGGCTCCCTGCATGGTGCCTGCTTCTTCCTCTGCCTGTGTCTCTGCCTCTCTCTCTAGCTGTGTCTCTATGAATAAATAAATTTTTGAAAAAGGAAATTTTATTTCTTAAATTGCATGTATGAGTAAGATCATATGGTATTTGTCATTCTCTAACCAAATTATTTCACTTAGTATTATAAACTCTAGCTCCATCCACATCATTGAAAAATGGCAAGATTTCATTCTTTTTGATGGCTGAGAAATATTGTGTGTCTTCTTTATTTATCAATCGATGGATATTTGGCCTCTTTCCACAATTTGGCTGTTGTTGATAACGCTGCTACCAACATCAGGGTGTATGTGCCCCTTCAAATCAGTATTTTTCTATCCTTTAGGTAAATATCTAGTAGTTCAATTGCTGGATCATAGGGTAGTTTTGTTTATAACTTTCTGAGGAATCTCCATACTGTTTTCCACAGTGGCTGCATAGTTTGCATTCCCACCAACAGTGTAAGGGTTGCCCATTCTCCACAACTGGACAGCTACATGCCAAAGAATGAAACTGGATCACTTTTTACACCATATACAAAAATAAAATAAAAATGGATGAAAGACCTAAATGACGGATAGGAAACCGTCAAATTCCTAGAGGAGAACACAGCAACTTCTTTGACACTGGACATAGCAGCTTGTTACTGGAGTGGTCTCCAGAGGCAAGGGAAACAAAAGCAAAAATGAACTATTGGGACTTCATCAAGATAAGAAGCTTCTACATAGCAAAGGAAACAATCAACAAAACTAAAAGCCTACAGAATGGGAGAAGATACTTGCATATGACATATCTAATAAAGGTTTGGTATCTAAAAATCCACAAGGAACTTATCAAACTTAACACCCCAAAAACAAACAGTCCAGTTAAGAAATGGGCAGAAGACATGAACAGAAATTTTCCCAAAGAAGACACACAAATGGCTAACAGATACATGAAAAAATGCTCAGCATCATTCATCACCAAGGAAATACAAATGAAAACCATGAGATACCACCTCACACCTGTCAGAATGGCTAAAATTAACAACACAGGAAACAACAGATGTTGGTAAGTGACTATGCAATTAAAAGTAGATCCTATTTAGGGATGCCTGGGTGGTTCAGTCAGTTAAGCATCCGACTTTTGGTTTTAGCTCCGGTCATGATCTCAGGCTCCTAGGATTGAGCCCCCATCAGGCTCTGCGCTCAGCAGAGAGATCCTGTTCTAGGGTCTCTCTTTCCCCTTCTGCCCCTCCCCCACTTGCTTGCACTCTCTCTCTCTCTCAAATAAATAAATCTTTAAAAAAATAAAAGTAGATCCTATTCAAAATAAGAAATGTTTCAAAAATACCTAGCAATAAATTTGATAATATATATATAAGATCTATGAGACAATAACTCTAAAATTTTCTTGAACAACATAAAAACACTAGAATGCTTTGCAAAATATTGCTATTGCCATATCAGAAAACTTAAAATGGAAGTTTGCTAGTGTTCCCCATATTAACACGTAAATTTGGTACAATGGAATCAAAATTCTGCTGGAGTTTTTTAGTTGTTAGATTGATTCTTTGTTTTTAGGTAAGGAGGGGCAGAGGGAGAGGGAGAAAAGGAATCTTAAACAGGCTCCCACAGCATGGAGCCTGAGGCAGGGCTCGATCTCATGACCCTGAAATCATGACCTGAGCCAAAACCAAGAATCAGGCACTTAACCATCTGAGCCACCCAGGTGCTCCTATTAGATTGATTCTAAAGTTCAACTGGAAGAGTAAATACCTGGGAACATTTGGGGTAAGTATAATCAGTTATCAAAATGTAGGCCAAAGCTATCCTAGTAAAAATGATGTTATACAGGAAAATTGTTTCAACGGAAAAAAATGTGTTCAGGAACAGATGCACATATATGTGTGTGTGTGTGTGTGTATGAATATATATATATATATATATATATATATATATATATATATGAATATTACAATATAAAGGAAGCATTGCAAATTAGTGAGGAAAAAATGATCAATAAATAGGGATGGAACAACTCCCTACTTGTAGAAAAATGGAATTGGCTGAGTTAAAGAGTTAAAAGCAAGAGAAAAATGAAATCACAAAAAACCATTTGGAAAAAACTTGAATAGTCTTTACATGATCTAGGAGGTAGCAGAAGGAAAAAGTCATTCCAAAATAAAACCAAAAGAGAATGCTGTGAGCAAAGAGAGTGAAGAACTGACTACCCACAAAGGGTGACAATTTTTCTTCTTTATATTTTTAAGTTTTTTCAATATTTCTATAAAATGTATTACTTATGTATAGTCAGAAAATTGTTATTAAATTTAAAAAATTAAAGAGTTTAATAAGAAAACTTGTCTGAATGGAAGGCTACTTTACCTCACCACAGACCAAGGGTCTACCCATGGGCAAAGTCTCTCACAATGTCTTTTCACAATTATTACTTATTACATGTATACATGTATACATATACATTACATGTATATTTATTTAATACTTATCTCACCACCCCTCCCACTCAAATCCACCAGCCCTTCTTAACTAGGTTAAGAAAGAGAATGAGGGGACACCTGGGTGGCTCAGTGGTTGAGCATCTGCCTTTGGCTCAGGGCGTGATCCTGGGGTCCTGGGATGGAGTCCTGCATCAGGCTCCCTCCAGGGAGTCTGCTTTTCTCTCTGCCTATGTCTCTGCCTCTCTTCTCTCTGTGTCTCTCATGAATAAATAAAATCTCAAAAAAAAAAGAGGGGGAATGAGTTCCCAATGCCCTAGGGCCTCCACTATAAGTCATAAAGTAACTTCTCTAAGCATCTGGAATGGTACTAGTTACATGCCAGCCTTGGAAGGGTTGAAAATGTGTTATGTAGGTCAGAGCAGAAACCATGATTAAAAAGGCAGAGTATAGACCCTAAGCTCCACTTAAGCCTGAGAGTAGGAAATAGATCTCTTTTCTTCCAGGCTTGCGCTTTCTGCCTGGCCCTGTGTATAATATTTAGGAAGTGCTCAATCAATAATATCTGCTCAGCACTCCATCAGATCCATATCTGCTCAAAGAGAATCTTTCCATTTGAAGCAAAGCAGAACCCACTTTGGAACTAAGCAGGGGAATTTTACTTTGAGCATTCTTTAATTCAGCGACAAAAATATCATGAAGAAGTTTGAAATTACTGAGCATGTGGATCCCATAGGCAGTCAATTCAACTAACTAAAATCCAGGGAGAAATAGGAATTTGTATCACTGAAACAAGAAAATCGTATTAACCAATGCTCAAGTTTTAGAACAGGTAGTAAATATACTACGTGGTTGCTTTCTAGCCTAGGTATGGTGAAAACAACACAAACAGAATGCATGAGCCATAATTTTGAGCAATTTGTCTTGTTTTCTAAGTACTGGATGTGATTAAGTTGATGAGTGCAAATAAACCTAAAATCCCCACCTAATTACAACTGGGAATTAGGTAAAGTATCTCAGATAAGTTGCTGACATGCTTTGTTTGGGTAACATTATTTTTCTTATGAGGTTGGAAATACAGTTCAATAAATTATTTACAAAAATCTTATTTATTCCACAATGGTCACAGTGAAGACTTGATAATCTAATATCCTGACCTTAGCACTTCACACACTTGGCATTATTAATGGAAACCTTTTTCTCCCTATGTTATAATAACAACTTCCTCATTTATCACACACCTTTGCCACCATTATTCATGGTCTCTTTCTTGTTTAAAATCTATCGTTAAGGATCAATTATTCTGCAACTTTCCGGTATTCTGATTTACATTCTTCTCTATTAAATTAAAAAAATTATCTGAGAATAAACCCCTGTGATGTCCAGTGGATGCACCTTTCTGCTCTATTGACATTCTCTTGGATATCTGAGCACATGCTGTTCTATGGGGTTCCTTAAGGCCACAGTAGTTAGTCTTTGTCTTTAACTTTGCATTTCTATTACAGGAGGAAAGTGTGTGTGTGTGTGTGTGTGTGTGTGTGTGTGTGTGTGTGTGTGTTCTCATTTGTAATTCAATATACTAGCAGGATAAGACATCCAAGAATAAATCTATATATATTCTATAACACATTAGCCACTATCAATTGAAGACCAAAAGAGGGTTCTTTTTATAGTATGCAAGTAAAGCTTTTCTGCTGAAATTACCATTTTTCAAAGTACCATGTGCAATAGGTGGTCATTTAGAAAAAAAATTTCTTCCAAACCTAAGCCGTTTATATAGTGCTGCCCTTAATTATATCTCCTTTCAGTTTGGTTTTTGAAACCTGAACCAACTGGAGTATGCCTGGCCATGAGACAGCTGAGCTATGAGCAAACTAGAGAGGTTTGCTGAGGATGAGCCAGTGTACTATTAGGTGGCTACTGTGTCTTGTATGATTTGGGTGCCAGTATCTACTTTATTTCATTGAACACCACTTCTCTGCCATCTTGTAGACAGATAGTTAGGATACTACATGGGCAGTTTAGAGGCTAGGTGTCAGAGTTAGACACACCTCAATCTGGATCTCAAATGGTCCATTTACTAGCTGGGTAATCTAAAAAAAAAAAAAAATCTGAACCTTCCCAAGTCTCAGATTTCTCATCTGTGAAATGCTGGAAAACAATACCTACTTTTCCACGATGTAAGGTAGGAAGAGTCAGGAGAACAGGCTGATGAAGAGTATGCATGCGACATATGTTATGGTCCTAGATTTCATTTCAGGTGGTGGGATCACAGGTGTTTATTACATTATTAAAAGTCAATAATTAAATAACTAAACAAACACAAGTCATGAAGGAGCCAGGGTTATGTTCAATCATTTCTGTGAACTGAGATCCTAACAATAATAATTATAATAGTAATAACAATAATAGTAATATTTTTGTAGGGTTGTTGTCAGATTATGTAACATGTGGAGTATTTAGCACATTGGCACATTTTTACTGCTCTATAAAGACAACTGCAATTTTTATGATGGGGGAAAGTGGAAGTGATGGATGAGAAGGAAGAACAGAACTTAAAAAGTACACTGAGGAAATGATAATGTCTCACAAGAATGATCCTTTTCTATTTGTAGACCTAAAACTCAGGAAACTGAAATTTTTTTTTAAAGATTTTATTTATTTATTCCTGAGAGACATACAGAGAGAGGCAGAGACATAGGCAGAGGGAGAAGCAGGCTCCATCCCAGGACATGGGACTTGATCCCAGGACCCCAGGATCATGACCTGAGCCAAAGGCAGATGCTCAACCACTGAGCCATCCAGGTGCCCCAAAAAGTAGGTACTATTTAATAAATGTTAATAATTACATATTCATCAAATAATATTATGCTCTTGCTGTAAATGAGACAAAGTCTCTTTTATTGAGCTTACATTCTACTGGGAGAGATGGAGAACAAGAACCAAATAAATCCTATTAATTTCAGATTGTGATAACAGTACTGTGAAGAAAACAGACCAAGAAGCAAGATACAGACTGACTCGGGATGTGGTGAGGTGGGGTGCAGTTTCAGACACTGTGGTCAGAGAAAACTTCTCTGAGGTTATATCTGAGCATAGATCTGAGTGATAAGGAGATATCATCCATGTCAATGTATAGGGGTGCAATTTTCCAGGCTAAGGGCTAAAGGTATACAGGTCCCATAGTAAGATAGCTAGAAAAATGGAGGGGTGGTGTGGGAGCATGGATGGATGACGAGTGGATGGATGGTTCTTGTCTATACAGAACACTACATATACATAAAACATACAAGGAACGCTCAATCCAACAACAGCAGAACACATATTTTTCTCAAGTGGACATGGAACACTTTCCAGCACAGACCATTTTCAATGTCTGCATTTATAGTGATAGCTTTCTCTCTTAGCACTGCTTTTGCTGCATTCTGTAAGTTTTGGTATGTGGTGTTTTGTTTTTATTTAGCTCAAAGTCTTTTCTAATATCCCTTGTGATTTCTTCTTCGACCCACTGGTGGTTCAAGAACATGTTGTTTAACTTCCACATATTTGTGAATTTTCCAGTCTCCCTTTTGTTATTGCTTTCTAGTTTCATTTCACTGTGATCAGAAAAGATACTTTGTATTCTTTCAATCTTTTAAAATTTACTAAGACTTATTATAACTTAACATATGGTTAATCCTGGAGAATGCTCCATATCCACTTGACAAACATGTGTATTCTGCTGTTGTCATCTATTCTTAATTTGTTCTCTATTTTTGTGATCATGTTAGATGTTGGACTTTGTCAAATTTTTTCTACATTATTAGAGTAATTATATACATTTCCCCCTTTGGGCTACTAATGAGATAGAATATATTCGTAGTTTTCCTAATATTGACTCACCCTTGCAGTCTAGGAAGGAAGCCCAAGGTTTTAAATTAACATACATTGTTATATTAGTTTCAAGTGTACAATAAAATGATTCAACAATTCTATACATTTCCCAGTGCTCATCATAATAAGGGTACTCATGATCCTCTTCATCTATTTCACCCATCCCTCCAACCACTTCCCCTCTAGCAACCACCAGTTTGTTCTCTGTATTTAA
The DNA here is from genome assembly GCF_048164855.1 of Canis lupus baileyi. Lineage (NCBI taxonomy): Eukaryota > Metazoa > Chordata > Mammalia > Carnivora > Canidae > Canis > Canis lupus. The sequence goes on along the minus strand of NC_132842.1, from coordinate 9,294,322 downwards.
TAGACTGGTTTTTTGTTTGTCTCTCTTTTAGTTTGTTCATTTGTTTTGTTTCTTAAATTCCACATATGAATAAAATCATATGGTATTTCTCTTTCTCTGATTTATTTTACTTAGCATTATAGCCTCTAGATCTATCCATGTTGCAAATGGCAAGATCCTGTTCTTTGATGTGGTTGAGTAAAATTCCACTGAATATATACATATATATATCACATCTTCTTTATCCATTCATCTGTGGATGGACGGATGGACATTGGATTTGCTTCCACATCCTGGCTGTGGTAAACAACACTGCAATAAACACAAAGGTTTATACAGCTTTCTGAATTAGCATTTCTGCTTCCTTTGGGTAAATACCCAGCAGCAGAATTACTGAATCATATGGTAATTCTATTTTTAAGTTTTTGAGGAACCTCCATACTATTTCCCACCATGGCTTTACCAATTTGCATTCCCACCAACAGTGCCTGAAGGTTCTTTTTTTTTCCACATCCTCACCAGTGCTTGTAATTGGGTTGTGAGGAACCCAATTATTAATGACGTATTTTTTAAAATACTGATGAACTACAATTTCCATTGTTTTATTAGGATTTTCACATAAATGTTGTTAAGTCGGTTGGCCCTATCCTGTCAGGTTTTTTTTTTTTAAGATTTTATTTATTTATTCATAAGAGGCACAGAGAGAGAGAGAAAGAGAAGAGAAATAGGCAGAGGGAGAAGTAGGGTCCATGCAGAGAGCCCGATGTGGAACTCGATACAGGGACTCCAGGATCATACCCTGAGCTGAAGGCAGATGCTCAAACACTGAGCCACCCAGGCATCCCTCCTGTCAGGTTTTCATGTTAAAAGACTTTCTTAGACTTTCTTTATAAATATGATTTGAAGGATCTCTCTTTTTTGGTGTTTGGAACAGTTTAAATTCTATCCAACTTACTTGTGTCTTAAAATTTTTTAAAGAATTGACAGTGGAGCCATGTAAGCCTGGAGATTTTAAGGAGGAAACTCTTCTGTAACTTTGAATTGCTCTGCTGTTACTTGTCTGTTCAGATTTCTTTATCTGCTGCTATCCAATATTTTTCACTTATATTTTCAAATGTGTTTTTAGAACCTTTTAATTTCCCTATATCAATAGCTATGTTTCCTTTTCCACTTCTAATATTGTGTGTTCGTCCCTTTTTCTTTTCAAAAACATTTTATTACTATACTAGCCTGTGGTTTATCTGGTTTTTGTATGTTTGTTATGAAGAATCACCTAATTTTGCAAACATACTATATTTCAGTCTTCTAAATAAATGTATGGTCAGATTTTGTGAGTTTTTTTCCTTTCTCTATTCTGTAGTTTTTTGTATTGGGTGAACTTATTCTTCTTTATATGTATTAGTATAAGATATATGTTTAGTAATTATTATTCCATTTTTCCTTAAGTTTTCTATTACTACCAACTGCCAAATGTATAGTTGTTTCTGTAAGTAGTTTTATAGGCATGTATGTGTGTTTCTTTGAATAATTTTGAAGTTTATAATCTGTTTTGTGGGTTGTTGTTGTTTGCAATCATTGTAACTTCACTGACTATTATCAACTCTCCATTTCTTGATTTTAACAACTTTCAGACTGCGTCTATTGAGTTCCAGTTGCAGAAGAATATCAAAAAAATGATCACAAATAAACCTCTTCCAGAGCACCTAGGTGGCTCAGTGGTTGAGCATGTGTCTTCAGCTCAGGTTGTGATCCTGGGGTCCTGGGTTCAAGTCCTGCATCAGGCTCCCAGCAGGGAGCCTTCTCTCCCTCTGCCTATGTCTCTGCCTCTCCCTGTGTGTCTCTCATGAATAAATAAATAAAATCATGCAGAAGAATGAAACTAGACCATTCTCTACACCATACACAAAGATAAACTCAAAATGGATGAAAGATCTAAATGTGAGACAAGAATCAATCAAAATCCTAGAGGAGAACATAGGCAACACCCTTTTTGAACTTGGCCACAGCAACTTCTTGCAAGATACATCTATGAAAGCAAGGGAAACAAAAACAAAAATGAACTATTGGGACTTAAGATAATCGAACTTCAATAAAAAATCCTCTTTCCACTTCCCTTGCTACCCCTCCATGCTTTAATCTGATTATGTTACCTTTTTTTTTTTTACATTGTCAAGGTTTATAACACTTATATTCTGTAACCATTTTCCATAATTGTTTCTTTTTAATTTTATATTTAAATGAGCTGAATCTTTATCACCAGTTATTTTACTTGGTTATTTGATTTCTTGGTTATTTGATTTCTCCTGTTTTTTCAATAAGGTCATGTTGGTCCTGGGTTTGGGGATTTTTTTGTATTTTGTTTTTTAAGAAGACTTAGTTATTTATTTGAGAAGATTTAGTTATTAGGTCTATTTATTTGAGATTGAGTTATTTATTTAGTGCATGCACATGTGGGGGGCAGCAGGAACAGAGGGAGAGAGAGAATCTCAAACAGACTCCCTGACCCCACTGGATATGGGGTCAATCTCATGACCCTGAGAACATGACCTGAACCAAAATCAAGAGTGAGACATTCAATTGACTGAGCCACCCAGGTACCTTTGTCCTGGGTTTGTTTATCATTGAGATTGTCTATGTGTCTATTTCTTGCCTTTATATTTGAATATCAGCTTGACTGAGAAAAACGTTTTTGGATCTTACCTCCTTTTCCTTAGCACTTTACAGACATTGAGTAATTCTTAGAGAAGTCTGAGGCTACCCTGTTTGGTTTTTTTTTTTCCTTCTGGTATATAATTAGTATTCACCTAGATATGTAAAGAACTTTGTCTTAATCAGTGAAATGCAAAAGCCATTAGGATATATCTCAGTTGAGCTACACACATGCAAACCCTTTTCCAAGAACAAGATGTCCTAGGTTAATTCCTTCCTCTAATTAGGAAAATTCTCTTCTACTAGTTTTTAGGTACAATGTCTGATCCATTTGTTAGTTTCTCTAATTCCAAAGCCCCAATTACCTTTATTCTAATTAGTCTCTGTCCTTTAAATATCTACTCTTTAAATTGCTTTGTCTTTTTTAAAAAAAATCTAGACTCTGTGATTATCAAGCCTTTTTCCTGTTACCAATAATTGATTTTACATGGCATCTGTTCTGCTCTTCACTGTTTTCACTTTTTTTTAAATGGCATTATAGGGGAGTTGTTTGGGCTCCTGATGTGTTCCTAAACTGTGTGTAATGATTTGCATTCCCCAGAAGCAGATCCAAGAATATGAGTGCAAATAATTTATTTGAGAGGCAATTCCAAGAAACACTAACAAAGGAGTAGGGGAGTAAGATATGAAAGGGAAGGAATCCAAAAAGTGTTATCAAGCAAGTAATTACTGTGGGCAGCTAGAACTAAAATCCACTGAGAAACTCTTTGAGACACTGTAGAACATGTCTCAGAGTAAGCCCAACTGAAGGAAAAGAAGCTGGAGTATTTATCCACCAACTTCTTGTCTGTCACTGGTTGTAGGCTTTTTCTTGGGCACATTAACATTCTGACACTTCTCACTTGCTCTGAATGTGGGCTGAGCACACTGCTTTGGTCAGAAAAATGACCGCAGGCAGTGTCAAAGATATTCACAGGACCACAACATTTATAGGACCCTATAAATGTATAGGGGGCAAGGCTGATGGGATACAGGTTGGGCACCAATATAGATTCCCCCTTAATCTTTGTGATGTTGTTTCATCTCATTTTTAAAACTTTCTTACTTTTTCTTTTTAATTTCGTCATCTCATTAAGTTCCTCTCTAGCCTCTCTAGCCTTTAACCACTAGCCACAAATAACTACTGAGAAACTAAAATGTGGCAGATCTTTAACTGAGATGTGCTCTAAGTGTAAAATATAAGTCAGTTCAAAGTCTCCATAGAAATAATATAAAATATCTCCTTAATAATTTTTATACGGATATGTTGAAATAATATTTAGATTATATTGAGTTAGTTAAGACATTATTAAAATTAATTTCACACATTTAAAAATATTTTAATTTTGGCTACTAAATTTTTAAATTATATATATATTCCTCAAGAATACATTTTCATCTTTATATTGCATGCTATTTTCTTGTTTAGTTTTTCCTAACTTGAAAGGATGGGTAATTTACTAAGTTTACTCGAATACCATACGATTTTGTTTAGGTTTTTCACTGTACTTATGTTTAAGTTGTCCAGAAATCCTATTTCTGCTTCTGTGGTGTGGGTACATCCTTTTAACACTCAGTGGGCCTGTTGATTACATACCAATTTAATATTTTATTTATTTACATTTTTGAAAATGGAAATTTTGACTTCCACCACAGATGAATTAATAGGGACAAGACTTACTCTGCTCTGCAGGTTCTTTCTGATAGCAGCTGGGTCCTGTGATTTAATTTAATTCTGGCTCTAAATACTTGGAGTCACCATCAGACTCCATAGGTCTAAGGCCTCATCCCACAAGACTGCCCCCACTTCAGACATGAGTCACAAATCTCCAACCACCAGTACTTCTGACTGACCAATCATAAACCAGGAACTCCTGTGACTGCCTACTCCTTCAGTGGGCATTTGCTAGCCATTTGCTAGAATGGCTCAGAGAACTCAGGAAAATATTGTACTTATGTTTACTTATGCTTTATTATGAAGGCTACAATTCAGGAATAGCTAAATGGATGAGATGCATAGAACATAGTATATGGGGGGGGGGGGCTGTAAGGGGGCAGTGGCATGCCACCCTTCCAGCCAGTCAACATGTTCACTAACCTGGAAACCATCTGAATTTCTTGTATGAGTTTTAATAGAGCTCAATTTCCAGGCTCCCTCCTCTCTGGAGGTCAATGGAGGTGGGGTTGAAAGTTCCAACGCTCTAATTACTTGATCTTTTTGGTGATCAGCTGTCTCTGAGGCTCTCTAGGGGCCCCAGCTTATGTAACCTCATTAGCATAAACTCATATGTGATGAAAGGAGCCCATTATGAATAACAATCTTATATCATAATGGGCTCCTTTGGAGGAAATTCCAAAGATTTTAGGAATCCTGTGCCAAGCACTAAGACAAAGACCAAATGTATTTCTTATTGTACCATATCTTGTGATTGAAACAAACCCCAAACCAGGCAATATTCATGAAACAACAGTTTTCAAGATATTGTGTACCAGGTGGGAAAAAAAAATGGATGAAAATTCCTGAGAGGCATGAAGTGAGTCTTATGATGGTTCCATTACTTCCTGGAGAGAGTTTCCAACACTCAATGCAGGGAGGAAGGACTTAGATGGAGCCCAAGAATCTCTATGTTGAGGAGACAAAGTGAAACTTTTAGGGAATCCAGGCAGACTAACAGAGAGGGGAGAACTTCAGAAAGAAAACTCTCGAGATGTGCAGAGGGACCCCTTGAGTCTCCAGCTGAGTACTGATCTGTTCACGCATGGAGGGAACTACTGAAAACCACAGAAGAACACTTGAAAATATTACAGGAAAAACTCTCTTAAGTCACACAGGACTGGATGTAGTTCCAGTTCTCACAATCCAGAGTGGAAAACCTCCTGATTCAGGGATATTATGTAGAGTACTTGGAAGGATTTTGCCTCAGTAATGGGCCAAAATTAGCACTGGAGTAAACACTGCTCTGGTCCTGCCTGGTATACCTCACAAGATTTAAAGGGATCAAATTGTTTCCAAGTAATTTAACCTTGTCCTAGAACAAAGATCAAGGATACTTATAGGGATAAAAAAGTATCTAGCATACAAGAAGATACAATTCACAATCGTTGGCATCCAGAAAAAAAAAATTACTAGGAATGCAAAGCAGCAGGAAAATATGACCCATAATGAAGAGAAAAAGGACTCAATTGAGAAAGCCCCATATATGAGCAAAGGATAGAACAAGTAAACAAGAAACCACTATAAGTAACTGTCCTTGATATATTCAGAAGTTAGAGGATGATTGAATATGGAAGACATTTTAAAAGACCAAAATCACACTTCTAGAAATTAAAACTACAATATTGGAGATGAAAAATTCAGGGGATGGGGTATCTGGGTGGCTCAGTGGTTGAGCATCTGCCTTTGGCTCAGGTTGTGATCCTGGGGCCCTGGGATTGAATCCTGCCTCAGGTTCTCTCTCTGCCTATGTCTCTGCCTCTCCCTGTGTGTCTCTCATGAATAAATAAATAAAATCTTTGGAAAAAAAAGAAAAGGAAAAATTCAATGGATGGTATCAATGGCAGATTAGATATTGTGGAAGAAAGAATACCAGTAAACTTGAAGATTTAGTAATTTACATTATCCAAAAAGACACAGAAAGAGAAAAGACTTACCCTCACATTGAACAGAACATCAGAGATATGATAAAACCCCAAGTGGCCTAATATATGTGTAATTGGAGTCTGCAAGGGGTTAGAGGATAGTTAAGAAAAATGGCCCCAAATTTTCCAAATTTGATAAAATAAGCCATAGAGCAAATAAACTAAATGAACTCCAAACACAAGAAAAATGGGGAGAATTATAAATAAATTTCCCAAGACCACTGACAAAAACAATTTGTTGATCAACAGCCAAAGAAGACATATTATATAGAGAAGAATAAATATAAGGTGACAACAGATTTCTCATAGGGAATAATGCAAGCAATATATTTAAAGAACTTCCCCAAACTGTCAAATTAGAATTTATTAAGCTTTTGTTTATTTATTTGAGAGAGAGAACGCAAGAGAGAGAGAGAGAGAGAGAGAACATGAATAGGGGGGAAAGGCAGGGGGAGAAGAAGAAGAAGAAGGCTGCCACTGAGCAGGGAGCTCAATTCAGGGCTTGATCCCAGGACCTCAGGATCATGACCTGAGCCACAAGCAGACATTTAACCAACTGAGCCACCCCGGGGTCCCTCAAACTAGAATTCTACACACAGTAGATATCTTTTAAAGAAAAAGGCAAAGTGGGGTATCTGAGTGGCTCAGTTGGTTAAGAGTCCAACTTTTGATTTTGGCTCAAGTCGTGATCTCAGGGTCATGAGATCCTGAGCCCTGTTTTGTGCTTTTCATTCAGTGTGGAGTCTGCTTGTCCCTCTCCCTCTGATCCTCACCCCCATCTCATACATGCATGCATGTGCCCTCTCTCTCAAATCAATCAATAAAATCTATTTATAATAAATAAAAATTAATTACTGGTTTGATGAGATGCTACCCCAAGGTAAAGCCAAGATTCATCAAGGTCAGATGGTCATTTCTCCCCTCAGGAAAATACACTGCATTGGTGGATTTATAAGTAGTGGTAGCTATTATTGAGGGCATTTGAAATGCTATACACTATGACATGTGGGGAAACAAGATATATTACTAAGTCTGAAGACTAAGATACAACTTCAAAAATGTGTTTCTAAAGAGCACTTAAGAGTACCAGTAAAGGAAATTAAAAGAACTAGGTAAGTCTGGAAGACTATGAGTATGGACATGCCAGTTAAAGGCTCTTGACATGTTCAGTTTGACAAAAACAGGAGAATCAGACTGAACCTTGTGATCAGAATAACAATTATAAGATAATGAGGAAGAAATTTACCCTCTTTGACTACAACCCTCCTGTTGTAGGAATAAAGAACTCCAAGGAGGACGTATTTCTCTGAGAGTTGAACATCTTCATGATGCTCAAATGGAGTTTTAAAACAAAGAAAACAAAACTGAAGTATCTGAATCAAACAGAGTGTTTTGTGGTAGCTTGCAAATCAGGTTGGGTTACAGGCATGATATGATAGGGGTTTTTCCTACCACATTTGTCATTAGTTGGTTGTGTATTAATTCAACCAATCAATATGCATTGAGCATCTACTTAGCACAAACACTGGCCAGGTGCTCCTTGAAATTCCAATCTAAAGTTAGAAACTTGCCTCTACTTTTATCATCTTCTCTGAATAATCATTTTAATTTATTGCTATAACTGAGCCATAAGTGTCCCCTTAGTATAACATGTCTTCTGCAGTCCTCTCCAATGGAGAACACACCTAACCATCCTCTGTACCCATTATTGCCATTCCCAGTACCCAGCACATGATTTCCTCTTGCTTTTGTTAAACTTCTGATCCTCCAAAAATCAACCATCTGCTCATACCACCGCCCCTTCCGGCCTCCCATAGTATTATCTACTTTCCCTTATTCATGAAAAAATAACTGCTTGGCTCAGGCTTCCTCCATCCCCACTCCTGCCACCATCCTGAGTCATTTCAACACAAGCTTAGGTGAACCATCAACCAGTCATTCAATTCCTTCAATGCCTCCTCTTCTGTGACTTCTCCACGTCCACATCAACACCCACTGCCAAGTCACACCTGGATCAGGAACTGTATCTCATCAATAACACCAATTCAATAACACTAACCTCTTCCAGCCAGAACTTTCTATCCCTCTTGTTCAATTACTTGGAGTATAACAGGTTTTGGTTTTGCTTCTTTCCTTTCTTCTCTTTTTCTCCCCCTTTTCCCTCTTTTTTTCTCTCTTCTTTTCATCTTTTAAAGTGGTGCTCCTCCACTTTCTAGACATCACTTCTATCCTGTATTCACCTCCTCTATTCATTTTAAAATTAAATATTGCTTAAACACCTTCCTAAATCTCACATTATTTCTAATTTTTCTGTAGGCTTTTTGGGGTCTCTATGCCATCTGCAAATAATTTTTTCAGATTCCTTAGTTTCCAATTTCTGTGCCCATAATTTATTTTTCTTATTCCAATGTTTTATTGAAGACATATGGTAAAATGAACAGATATGATGTACTGATAGAGTTTCTCTGCAAATCCAACACAAATAATTACACTTCTCTCAATCTCCAAGGCCAGCTATTCCAAGCCACCATTGTTTCACATGATCAACTCATCTGGTCTCCAAAATGGATTCCCCAGTTCTACTCTGTTCTTCTCCATTCCTTCTAATCTTAACAGGCAGTGATCTTTTAAAACCACATTTAGGTTATGTCCTTGTTTTATGCTAAACCATTCCCTAGTTTATAATTGTATCTGGAATAATATCCTAAAAGCTTTAACAAATTCTTCCTCTTCAATCTCTTTTCTCATACTACTAAATGTTACTCATAGTATTTTCTTTTATTTCCTGAAGACGGTAATGCTTTTCTGCCACAAGTCTTTCTCAGTGGCAGTTCCTTCTGTCTAGAATGCTCTTTGCCTCACTCTTTGTCTGGAGAACTCCTACTTGGCCTTTAGGTCTCAAAATTTTCCTAGAGAGGCCTTCTCATGACTCCAGAAATTCAGTCAGCTCTCTCTTTTTTAATATTTCATTTAACTCTTCACTTTTCTTTTAAAGCACTTACCACTTTATGTAATTATGCATATTTATTTGTGTGGCTACTTAATATATGTCTCTCCCATTATACTAAAAGTGCTCTGTGTTTATCCCATCATCCCTAGCCTATGGCATTTTGCCCAGAAAATAGTGTGCTCTTAATAAATATTTATTGAATGAATAAATGGATGAATGAGGACATAAAGATGAATAAGACACAATCCTGGCTCAGAAAATGCATTCACAAATCTTTCCTTCCAGTCTTAATGATTTGTTTTCCTTACCAGGGTTAGAGATGGCAATAAGGAGTTAGATGACATCCAAGATCCTGACTTGATATTCCTTAGTGAGAGGACCTTGTTAGGTCAGAAAATGACTAATATAAGCAATTATAGCAGCCTGAATCTAGGCCTGAAAATAGCAGGAGAAGCAGGATAAATTGGGGCAAAAAACTAAATATAAGATTTATTCATTACACATCTAAGTCCAGAAGCTAGAACATCTAAAATACCCATGATTAAAATTTTACTAGTTTGAATTTAGACTTAAACAACTCAGTACTTATATTCTTTTTCATATATTTGTTATTTCTCCCTAAATTTCTATATATAAGTATTTTTAAATAGTGTTGTATTTATAAACAAGAGCAAAAATAAACTATTGGGACTACACCAAAATAAAAAGCTTTTGCACAGTGAAGGAAACCATCAACAAAACAAAAAGACAACCTACGGAAGGGAGAAGATATTTGTAAATGATATATCCATCCAACAAGAGGTTGATATCCAAACTATATAAAGAACTTAAACAACTCAACACCAAAAACATAATCTGATTAAACATAGGCAGAGGACCTACTCTGGACATTTTTCCAAGGAGGACATACAGATGGCCAACAGACACATGAGGAGATGTTCAACATCACTCATCATCAGGAAAATGCAAATCAAAACTACAAGACGATATCACCTCATACCTGTCAGAATGCCTAATAAAAAGATAAGAAATAACAAATGTTGGCAAAGATGTGGAGAAAAAGAAGCTCTTGTGCACTGTTGATGGGAATATAAATTGGTGCAAGTACTACGGAAAACAGTATGGAGGTTCCTCAAAAAGTTAAAAGTAGAAATACCACACAATCTAGTAATTCCACTACTGGGCATTTATCTAAAGAAAACAAAAACATTAATTCAAAAAGATAAATGCATTCCTATGTAATTGAAGCATCATTTACAATAGCCAAGGTATGGAAGCCACTTAAGTGTCCATCAATAGGGAAATGGATAAAGAAGATGTGATATATATATTTATATATTTATTTATGATAAATAATAAATTTATATATATTTATATATTTATATATATACACACACACATAAATGTACATATTTACACATAGTAGAATATTATTCAGCCATTAAAAGAATGAAATCTTCCCAGTTTGACAACATGGATCGACCTAGAGAATATTATGCTAAGTGAAATAAGTCAGGCAAAAAAAAAAGAAAGAAAGAAAAAGAAAAATACCATGTGATTCCACTCATAAGTAGAATCTTAAAAAATAACAACTGAACAAACAAACCAAAAAAGCAGAAACATACCCATAAATGCAGAGGTCAAATTGGTGGTTGCCAGAAGGGAGAGGTTAAGGGTAAGGGTAAAACAGGTGAGGGGCAAAACAAGAGTGGAAGGTCCAGGCTTCCAGTTATATGAATTCATAGGAATGTATATGTCATGGGGATGAAAAGTACAGTATAGGGAAGATAGTCAGCTGTACTGTAATGTGTTGTATGCTGTATTAAGGGAAAGATCCAGGCTTTTGCCCAAAAGAAATGCTAGCGGTAGCACTGTTAGCTTTCAAAGTCAGAAGCAGCCGAGGTTACTTGAAATGTGGAGTCCCACATGTTTAAAAACAGGTTGAATGGCAAATGTTGGTTCCTTCTTAGAAAGTCTATCTTTCTTCCAGTCTTAGAGGATAAGCTATCCCTGTTCATATCCAAATTTTTCTACATCTGTGTCCTGAATCCCATCCTCTCCTTCCTCCTCTGAGACCTTCACCTTACCTTGCTTGCTTTCTCTATTACAAACATCCTTTAGAGCTACAGATATGCTTTTTTCCCCTTTCCCTGACTTCACATTATCTCCTAGCTATAATTTATATTTTCCTTTCTCATTAAAGCCTCTGCCCTTTCATACTTCCCACTTATTAACTCACTGTAATCTGGCTTTGGCTCTACCACCTAAAAGAATCCCTCTGGAATTAACTATTATCTGACAGATCCAAAGAACATTTTTTGGTCTTTATCAAATAGTGTGACAGTAAATGTTGAACAACCCCCTTCTCAGAGAAGAGGTCAAATAGCAGGCTGACCCGCTATCGTGTATTCAACTTTCAGTGGTACAAATACATTCACCATGGCTGATTTCAGCTACTAATTTAGCATCCACTGGCTTCCAAAACAATTAACATTGGTTCTATGAACTATTACAAACCTGCTAAAACCCTCTATCATATGGGAATCTGTTGATCACTCCTGACCGCAACTTTCCACTCATATTCCATGATACTACTGCCTTTGAGACTCCTCCTATATTTTTGACCAATTCTTGCCTGTGATGTTCTTGACTTTTCTTTCTTCTCTTGCTTAAGAGTTGAGGTTCCCTGGGGTCTGTGCTCTGTCCAATATTGTCTTTTTCTCAATAAACTTTTCTGGTGAATTCAAATAAAGTTTTATAGTTTCAAACATATATCTCTTACACAAAAGCACTGTTTCTACCTGAAGGTCAGAAAGTTACATAAAACCCTAAATGTTAAAATCCTTCCTATAATCTGGCTTTAATCCCTCTACTTAATCAGTAAAGTACTGCTTTCTCTCTTTTTTTTTTTTTAAGATTTTATTTATTAATGAGAGACACAGGTAGAGGGAGAAGCAGGCTCCATGCAGGGAGCCCGATGTGGGACTCGATCCCGGGACCCCAGGATCATGCCCTGGGCCGAAGGCAGGTGCTAAACCGCTGAGCCACCCAGGGATTCCCCTGCTTTCTCTCTTAAATAATATTTAAGTTTATCTCTCCTTCTCCATCCCTATCACTTCTTCTATTTCCAAGAGCTGTAATCAACTATAAAGCAATCTATAAGATCCAAAGTTTATGATGTCTTTCTCTAGTGGGTCACTACTGACCGGTAGTATTTCTCAAGATGTGTATTGTGTTCTCAAGATGTGTATTGTCTATTGTGAAAAAAAGGTTTCATGGTCAAATAAATCTAGGAGTCACTGAATTAAACAAAAAAAAAATTTTTGTTTTGTTCTGTTTGACTTTTTTAGAACTTTTAACATACTAATGCACATTACAGATTTCTGATAGGAATGTAATTTATAGAGATTTTCAAATATATTTGACAACCCAAATCTTTTTTTTTTTGAAGTGGGGGGAGAGTGTGAGTTAAAATACTAATATCTGAAAGAAAAAGAAAAAAAGCAATTTCAAAGAGGCAGAGCGAAAAAAGTGGCCACCAGGGGGTGAGGGATAGTAGAAAGACAGAAAGATTGGTAAAAGGGTACAAACTTTCAGTTATAATATGGATAAGCTCCTAGAGTCTCATGTATAACATGGTGACTGTAGCTGACAACACTGTATTACATAAATGAAATTTGCTAAAAGAGTAGAACTTAAATGTTCTCACCCCTCCCTAAAAGGTAAATATGTGAGGTGATAGATGTGTTCATTAACTCGATGGGGATAATCCTTTCACAATGTATATGTACGTCAAATCATGTTGTACACTTTAAATATCTTACAATTTATTTGTCAATTATATCTCATTAAAGCTAAAAAAAAAAAAAACCCACTATTGTCTAGGAGCTGAGCTCAATTTCTCTTTCCTGTTGCAATAGTCTTGAATAAATTTTTCCTTTAAATATAAGCACTGTTGGGGCTACTGGGTGACTCAGCTGGTTGAGTGTTCAACTCTTGATTTTGGCTCAGGTCATGATCTCAAGGTCATGAGAAAAAGCGCTTTGTTGGGCTCTGCACTCAGTGCAGAGTCTGCTTGAGATTCTCTCTCTCCTTCTGCCTCTCCCCCCACTCACACCCTCTTTCTCTAAATAAATAAACAAAATCTTTTTTTTTTTTAGCTTTATTTATTTATTTTTTTTAATTTTTATTTATTTATGATAGTCACAGAGAGAGAGAGAGAGAGAGGCAGAGACACAGGCAGAGGAAGAAGCAGGCTCCATGCACCGGGAGCCCGACGTGGGACTCGATCCCGGGTCTCCAGGATCGCGCCCTGGGCCAAAGGCAGGCGCCAAACCGCTGCGCCACCCAGGGATCCCAACAAAATCTTTTTTAAAAAAAGCACTATTACCACCTCTCAGTACATAAACATTTCTCTGAACACAATTGATTATGGCTCTGGTCTATAGAACAGGATTAAAAACCTCAAGATAAAGTCCTCTTGGACCTCATCTCTGCCTACAACTCCAAACTTAAAATGCTGTCACAGGAGGGCACCTGGGTGGCTCAGTGAATTAAGTATCTGCTCTCTGCTCAGGTTATGATCCAGGGGTCCTGAGATCAAGCCCTGTGTTGGGCTCCTTGCTCAGTGGGGAGCCTGTTTCTCCCTCTCCTACTCCCCACAGCTTGTGTTCTCTTTCTGTCAAATAAATAAATAGAATCTTAAAAAATTAAAAATAAAACACTGTCATAGGTAGATACCCAACATATATTTGTTGAATAAATAAATTAATTAATTAATTAGTCCAGTGTCGGCAAGAATATAAAAACTGCCACCTTGAGTTAGCCTGCTAGCTCCTCTAGCCCTGTACTCTGACATCAGTGAAACCATCATAGAAGAATACAGTTGTTCTCCTTGACATCAATAGCTAAGCCATACCTTCAAAACAAAAATATCCCTTAATGAAAAAAGAGAAAAGAATCCCATGCTGTTCCCCTTCTTCCTTGAACGCAGAAGAGAAAAATGAGGAGGTATGTTTCAGTTGCAGTAAGTTAGCTAGCTCCCTTTCTCTTTGGTCATCTTTCAACCCAACCCTTTAATTTAGAAATAGTGAGGGAAGTCCATAAATTAAAGCAATGTTAGCATTGAGACAGTCTAGTTAAAACTCTGTCTAGGGAATGGCAAGAGAATTCCCTTCCAGGTCCAAGAGCCCGTCATTTCCACAAAAACAGGAAAGCATAAGGATGTTGCTATAGGCCATCCACAAACACTCTCGGCTCATTTAAGCAAATATGAGAGGAGACTATGTCCTTTCCAGTTAACTCTTTCATTGAATCAATTATGAGTCTTTATGTTACAAGTACAGAAAAACCCACCTCAAACTAGTTTAGACAATAAAAACACACTGATGCACAAAAGATAAGTTTGGAGGTAGACTAATGTCTTTTTAAGGCTAAAAACAACTAAAACAGAAAAATCTTTCAAGAAAACATACAGATGCAATAAAACCACATTAAGAGGGAAAAAAGAAGGTATGAATGCAGGATTCAGAACAAGAGTTACTTGAGGTCAGGGAAGGCAAGGGGATGAAATGGGGAAGAAGCCATTAATGGTTAAGATTATGGGTTAATGGGTTATTAATAACCCAAATGGGTTATTTGGCAAGGTCCTAACTTTTATTTTGCATAGTGGGTTTGAAGGTGTTTATTACAGTATTGGAAACATAATAAATATATAAGCAAGCACACCTAGCTGGAAGCAGAGCTAGAACTGGAACAAAAAATTCTTATTCTAGGCCCTTGCAAAAGAGAAAAGCTATTGTCACTAGGGATGCAGGCTCCTGGTCCAGTATCTCCTCCTCCTTGGTAACAGGGAAAAGGTACAAGTGACTTTGTAACCTGTGCTCAGGCAGGCACAAAGTTAGGTTCAGCTGTATGCTAAGAGAGGATTCAAACTGAAAATTTTCAGATAAAATTCTCATATTTCTTTCTTTCTCTTCATGGAGAACAAATTTGAATAGAATAACCATTCCTAAATATAATAGATTGATGGAATAAAATCAATAAACCAAGAACAACTAACAATTAGTGAGATTCTCATTTCATTGTTAATTGGGAATTTGCAAATCATGAATAATTAACATAAGAATCAATAGTCAACACAACGTAGTAAAAAGGGAGCTATTTGATTAAGAAGCTAAATCTTAGATATTTTGATGTGTTAGACCCATAATAGGTGAGTCCAACCCTTCTTTTATTGAATCAGTTTCAAAATAATAGGATCTTGAAATAATATATCATGTGATGTGTGAGACTTACATGCACCAGAAAAAGCAAAACCATCTCAATATTTTCACCCTATTCATTGATGTTACTGGGAGTGGAAGTGGAGGTAAAAACTAAGTATGAGATTTATGGGACATTTTTTTTTTCCCTTAGATCATGTTTAAAATTTTCTCCTAATGATTGGTCAGTATCCAATTAAGCCTGGTTCCCCAGGCAAAGTAACACAGAACTCAATAATCATTTTTGGGGGTGCCTGGCTGGCTCAGTCAGAAGAGCATGTGACTGTGGGCCTCAGGGTCATGAGTTTGAGCCCCACATTGGGTGTAGAGATTACTAAAAAATTTTTAAATTTTAAAAAATTAAACATAAAATAAGGGCTCCCCTCTCCTTTTATTTTTTTTCCCCTCTCCTTTTATTAATTGAACTCTTCTAACCTCCTTAAAAAAAACTATTCATAAAAAAAACTATTCATGATATTGATCAATAAAGAGAACCAAGCTAATCACATTAGGAAAAAGAATTCTCAGAAACAGCTCTTTGACACCTCTATCTGCCTTCCTACCTCACCATAGGTTTATTCTCAAGGAAAATTTATCTTACATTTCCATTTAACTCCTTTTCTTTATAGGTAAAACTTAAAAATAAGTTTGTTACTAGTGTGCTAAGCTGATAATGCTGTAGAATTTAAATATTTTCCTATAAACAAATCATCAAGCATTGTAAAAGTCAGAACATGGCTATTTCCCTTTTGATCGTGTTCTGCTTAATAATAGAGAGAAAAATGCCAATGTGATGGTTGTTTCTAGCATATCTCATCAAGTTGTTGTAAATGTTCTAGAAATTACTGCCCTGTGATCTACTTTATTCTGCCTGGCTGCATAGTCTACATGGTTGTGTCCTGCTCAGGTCAGAGTGGTCCTCCACCCATCAAGGACTTTAAAGCCCAAGTTGGAAGCTTAAATCAGTACAAAAGAAAATTTTTGAACAAAGATAATATGATTCACAGGAGAGTAGCTAATCCAGCAGCATACTGTAGTATGAATGGCAG
This sequence comes from Canis lupus baileyi, assembly GCF_048164855.1. Lineage (NCBI taxonomy): Eukaryota > Metazoa > Chordata > Mammalia > Carnivora > Canidae > Canis > Canis lupus. The sequence continues at coordinate 9,277,754 of NC_132842.1, read as the reverse complement.
TACAGTGAGGCAGTTATTCTAACATTCTTTAGAGATACTAATGGGATTCTGAGTTAAAGCAAGTCAAGATAAGTAGGTAAAGAGATGAAGGATAGGGAATGATGAATTCAGTATTACAGATGATGAATTTAAGTTACTAACAGGACATCCAATATCAGCATGCATAACTGGTACTGTGGAAGATAATGTTAGGACTTAATTAAGGTGATAGCAAATCATATGAATAGAGATCATTGAGGCTATGAAAGACACCAGGTAGTTCTGAAGGGAGTACCAGATCTCAGTTCCTCAGCAAATTATAATAATTGCACAGGTACCAGCAAATCCCCTCCCCCATCATACTTAGAGTATTTATTATCAGGACTCCTTCATAAACAACACATACATACACACACTCACATGCACACACACACACACACTCCAGGGTTCTCAAGGCTTCAGGGAAAGAAGGTATGTTTTGGTTATAAAATGTTTGTGTCAGGAAGGAAAGACTTTCCTCTACCCTCCTAGGTTCTATGGCCAAGCCTAATGATTAAACTGACAGAAGAGAAAGACAAGCATACAGGTTTTATTTGATGTTAATATTTCTATGTGTACACAGAGGTCTTCATATTAAAAAAAATGAAAACTCAGAAAAGTGGATAGGCCTGAGAGCTTATATACCATTTTAACAAAGAATTAGAAAATGAGGAGATGTGGTAAGACAAAGGGAAAAGAAGCTGGGGTTAAGGGCAATAAATTGGGGGAAAGTGAGTAGAAAGTATTGAGAGGAAATTAATAGAAGATAAGGATTATTTTAGTAAGGTTTTTGGCACAGATTCACTTCAGCATCAACTCTCTGTCCTGGATAATAAGAATGTTCTCTTTCTGTTGTAGGGAGGGCAGCTTTCTAATGGGAAGTTTGTGCCTTGCCTTTGGATAGAAAGATGAAGGGGAGAGAGCCCAACCTGCATCTGCCATTTCTCAATTGCCTTCTGCTCAAAATTATCAATAAGTTGCATTTTGTGGGTAATATGTTCTGACTCCTATTACTTGCCAATCCTAGCTTAGCAAATTTTGTGAAATATAGCATACATACATTAAGATTTTAACATATGTGTACCAAGTACATCACAATATAAAATGGATATGTACTAAAACCAAAAGTATTTCATTACTATATCATAATATTTATTTCATAGTTAATCCCTTCAGTATTGCAGCATCCTGCCAAACCAGAACTATCCTAAACACTTTGGGAGATAAGAAAATGAAACGGAAATGAATGATGGTTTTCCACAGTAAGGGAAATAAGATATAGATGTAAATGATGAATACTCTTTTTAAAGATTTTATTTATTTATCCATGAGAGAGAGAGAGAGAGGCAGAGACACAGGCAGAGGGAGAAGCAGGCTCCATGCAGGGAGCCTGATGTGGGACTCAATCCTGGATCTCCAGCATCAGGCCCTGGGCAGAAGGCAGCGCTTAACTCCTGAGCCACCAGGGCTGCCCAATGATGAATATTAATAAGCATAAGATAGGGTAGAAAGTCATGTCATTAAGACAGGAACACAAAATGCTATTCCAGATGGGAGGCTGATGCTCAGGTGCTGAGGATAGCTCAATGGAGAAGCTTGAACTCTAGCAGGATTTGGAATGTATAATAAAGGAGAGCTATCACCAACAAGAAGAACAATGGCACACAGCTGGGAAAATGTAGCTTGTGGGGCACAGAAAGCAAGTGTTTGCTTTGAGCCATGGGCAGGATTTATTGAAGGAGGTAGAGGATTTTAAGACCCGAAATGCTAGCTCAGGTCAGGTCATGACAACCTCAAAGATCAAGCCCTGCGGAGTTTGTACTTGATTCTGAAGCCAGGAGAGATCTTCTGAAGATTCAGGGGTAGGGAAGGCATGGTATTATCAAAGCTGTATTTCGGGAAGATGAAATGGCAATACTACAAGATGGAAGGAGGAGGAGGGCACCTGGGTGGCTCAGTGGTTGAGCATCTGCCTTTAGCTCAGGTCATGGTCCTGTGGTCCTGGGATTGAGCCATGCATCAGGCTCACCACAGGGAGTCTGCTTCTCCCTCTGCCTGTGTCTCTGCCTCTCTGCCTGTGTCTCTAATGAATGGATGGATAAAAATCTTAAAAAAAAAAAAAAAGATGGAAGGAGGAGGACAGCCTGGGAGTATAAATGAGGCTCTGTCTAATTAAAATGCAAGGATTACATGACATATAGAGTATCAGTGTCAACATTCCATAGTGATGTTTTCAAAGTAGGATGAGAGGCAATTTTCTGTCTTCATATGGATTTTAACCTAAGGACATTTTTTTAAAGTTAAGTTACTCTTAAAAATAAATCACATTCATGGAATAAGTCTACCAAATTACAGGATACCAAGTGAGAATCACACAGCAGTGTCAACTATTTTCAAAGAGTACAGATAATAATTTTCAACCCTTTAGGGACTTCCTCAATCCAATGGCACAGTTAAAACAACATTAAGGTTTATTTTTCAGTTTTAGCACTCTGTTCACAAGAATGGTAGCTGAGAGAGAAAAACAGTTAAAACCAATCTATATTCAATAGCACAACTGATGGTAAATAATGTTAACTGGATAGGTATTTGGTTTTATATAAGTATTATGTAAGTAGATAAGGCCAGTCTGAGGTAATATTAGACAACACAACTGCAGACTTTAAAGAGTATTCCAATATTGGCTGTTAAAACTTTTGAATTGATTCAACCTGTTGCTTCCAATTGACCCTAGGCATTTTGATAGCTAATGGAGAAAAAGGAGATTTTGAGGGTATACTCTTCACTCATTAAATCGTTCACCTTTGGTTTTTGGCCTTCATGACACTTGCAATCAAATGGAGAAACACTAACTACATAAAAACATCGAAGTAAATACATGTTTATGAATGGCAGCAAGTATTCTTAAAGTGTAAAAACCGAAGATCATGAAAATGAGGAGGTGAATGGTTGTAGGAAATAAGAGGAAGCTTCTCAAAGAAAGAAGTAAACTGAAGTAGATTTTAGCCAGAAAAAGAGGAGCAGCATTTCACACTGAAACAGAATCTCAAATCTGGTTAACTGTATACTTTACATAGAAATTGCATGACCCTAGCATACATTCTATTTCACCTAAAGGTTTAACATAAAAATATTATAGATCATCTAATGATATGTGAAAGTGTCATTCATTACATTTAAATAGCAATTTGCAATTTGCAATATTATGGTTATAAACTATTTGGCTTCGGGCAATATGTTTCCATGTCTTGAGAAATTATTAATTCTCATTAAACACTAATGATCCTTACTGTGAAGATTAGAGCTAATTAACTACTCCTTTCACCTACATTAATTTATTAGTTACTCATGATGACTCTAGTAAGTGTTACTGTGTTAGTTGGCCAAAGTAGGTTTTATGGACCAGATTCCAACAGCGCTTAGCATACACATAAACAAACACTTTGAAAAATAAACATTGCCATTGTTAGATAACAAAATTGGAAAACAGATCAACAACAGGGATAAATGTTATATTAGTCATCCAGTTAGGTGACCAAATGTGTTGTTTCCATAGTTAAAGGAGTTGATGTCACAGGACCCTATGGTGAGCAGGGCTACCTTATCACCATTTCAGAATTAAAACTGGAAACAACTGAAGTCTTTAGCACTAAATTCCTTGACTTAAATACTAACATTCAGTAGTACTGCTGTTGTAGACTTTTTTCACAACTAGGAAGATTTCAAACAAAGAAAACCAGCAACAACACTAAATTATTGCTGGTATAAATAAAGAGGAAAATTTAGGTGGTTCTCAAAGTGTGATCCAGCTATCAGCAGCATCAGCATCACCTGGGAACTTGTTAGAAGTGCAAGTTTAGATGTTTTCCACCTCAGCTACTGAATCAGAGAGGTTCGGGAAAAGCTCTGAACTCTGTGTTCTAAGCAGATGATTCTGTGCACATTGAAGTAAGTTTTCTTTCTTTTCTTTTTTAATTTAAATTCAGTTTAAAACAACAAATTTAATTAGCCAACATATAGTACATCATTAGTTTCAGATGTAGAGTTCAGTTAATCATCAGTTGCATATAACACCCAGGCCTCATCATATCATGTGTCCTCCTTAATACCCATCACCCAGTTACCCCATCTTCCCCACATCCCCTCCAGCAACCATCAGTTTGTTTCCTATAGTTAAGAGTCTCTCATGGTTTGTCTCCCTCTCTGATGACTTCCCATTCAGTTTTCCCTCCTTTCTCCTATGATCCTCTGCACTGTTTCTTATATTCCACATATGAGTGAAACCATATAACTGTACTTCTCTGATTGACTTATTTTGCTCAGCATAATACCCTCCAGTTCAATCCACATCAATGTAAATGGTAAGATTTCATCCTTTTTGATGGCTGAGTAATTTTCCATGGTGTGTATATATATATATATATATATATATATATATATATATATATATATATATATATATATACCATGTCTTTCTCCACTCATCTGTTGATGGACATCTGGGCTCTTTCCACCACTATTTGGCTATTATGGACATTTCTTTAAAAAATAGATTTTATTTATTTATTCATGAGAGACACACAGAGAGAGGCAGAGACACAGGCAGAGGGACAAGCAGGCCCCATGCAGGAAGCCTGATGCAGGACTTGATCCCAGGACCCCACGATCATGACCTGGGCCAAAGGCAGGCACTAAACCACTGAGCCACACAGGCATCCCTATTGTGGACATTTCTGAAGCAAGTTTTCTTAAGCATTGTCCATTTTAAAACAAAGCCAGACTCAAAAGCTAATCTTAATTTTAGCAATTTTCTAAAAGTTATTTTCTATTTCTTTCAACTCAAAACAAATTGAGGCCATGTAACAGCATGTAGTAATAGCCACTAACTCAAGAGTTTAGCAATAAATTTTAATTGTTAAGCTTTGAATAAATTGAACTTGGAATATTTCAGATTTGTTGTAGATTTAACATCCTGAGGAATACATGAGGTTTGTGCTAAATATGTTTTTACTTGGTACAACTTAAATTTCATGGTAAACAAGACTACATTTAGCCAAGAAATGTATTAGATTTTCATTTGCAAACCTTTGTGTATTTTAATATAGTTTACACATATGCATTAAAGTTAATAGTTGCTTCTTTGTAGAAAAGCATATTATGAAATATAATCTTCACATTACAAAAAGATCATTTTGGCTTTAAAAGTGTATTTTTTAATGTAATTTAAAAATAAATCTATTCAAACATCCATTTATGATGGAAAAAAACTCTCAACAAGGGAATATAGAAGGAACATACAACATAATAAAGGCCATATATGATGAGCCAAAAGCTACCATCATACTCAATGATGAAAAGCTGAAAGATTTTCCTCTAAGATTGGGAACAAGACAAGGATGCCCACTCACACACTTTTATACAACATAGTATTGAATGTCCTAGCCATAGCAATTAAGCAAGAAAAAAGAAATAAAAGGCATCCAAATAGAGAAGAAAAAGTAAAACTGTCACTATTTTCAGATAACATAATACTATATACAGAAAACCCTAAATACTCCACCAAAAAAAACTATTGGAATAAGTGAACTTAGTAAAGTTGGAGGATACAAAATTAACATTCAGAAATTGGTTGCATTTCTATACACTAATAACAAGAGATGAGAAAGAGAAATTAAGAAAATAGTCCCATTTATAATTGCATCAAAAAGAATAAAATACTTAGGAATAAACTTAACAAAGGAGTCGAAAGACCTATAATCTGAAAAACATAAGTCATTGGTGAAAGAAGTTGAAGACAATGCAAATAAATGGAAAGATATTCTGTGCTCATGGATTGGAAGAATTAATGTTAAAATGTCCATACTACCCAAAGCAACCTATAGATTCAATGTAATCCTAATCAAAATTCCAATGGCATTTTTCATAAAAATAGAACAAAAAATCCTAAAGTTTATATGGATCCCTAAAATACCCTGAATAGCCAAAGTAATCTTGAGAAAGAAGAACAAAGCTGGAGGTATCACACTCTCTGATTTCAAACTATACTCCAAAGCTGTGGTAATCAAAACAGTATGGTACTGGTACAAAAACAGATGCATAGATCAATAGAATAGAATAGAGAGCCCAGAAAAAAACCCATTTGTATATGGTTAATTGATAATAAAGGAGGCAAGAATATACAATGAGGAAAGATAGTCTCTTCAATAAATGGTGTTGGGAAGACTAGATAGAAATTGCAATAGAATGAAACTAGACCACTATCTCACACCATACACAAAAATAAATTCAAAATGGATTGAAGACTTGAATGTAAAGCCTGCAACCATAAAACTCTTAGAAAAAACATAGGCAGTAAACTCTTTGATATCAGACTTGGCAGTATTGTTTTGGACCAGTCTCCTCAGGCAAGGGCAAAAAAGCTAAAATAAACAAAGAGGATTACACCAAACTAAAAAGTTTCTGCACAATAAAGAAACTTATCAATAAAACAAAAGGGCAACTTACTGAACAGATATTTGCAAATAACAAACCTAATAAGGGGTTAACAGCCAAAATACCAATTTAATATTAAAAAACTCAATTAAAAATGAGCAGAAATTTTAAATAAATATTTTTCCAAAGAAGAAGTATATACTTCCAAAGTATATACTTTTTCCAGAACTATATACTTCCAAAGAAGTATATAGCTATATACTTCCAAAGAAGTATATAGGTAACCTAATGGGCACATGAGGAAGTGCTGAACATCACCAATAATCAGAAAAATGCAAGTGGAAACCACAATAAGATATTATCTCACACCTGTCAGATTGGCTATTATTAAAAAGACAAAAAAATAACAAGTGTTGGCAGGGGTGTGGAGAAAAGGGAATCCTCATATATTGTTGGTTGGTGCAGTCACTATGGAAAACAGTTTGGAGTTTCTCAAAAAATTAAAAACAGAATTATCACATAATCCAGCAATTCTACTTCTGGGTATTTATTGGAAGAAATTGAAAGCACCAAGTCAAAGAGATCCTATGTTTATTGAAGTTTTTTGGTTTTTGGTTTTTGTTTTTTTACAATAGCCAAATACAAAAGCAAATGTCTATCAATAAATGAATGGATAGGGGATCTCTGGGTGGCTCAGTGGTTTAATGCTTGCCTTCGGCTCAGGGCATGATCCTGGAATCCCTGGATCGAGTCCCGCATGAGGCTCCTGCATGGAGCCTGCTTCTCTCTCTGCTTGTGTCTCTGCCTCTCTTTCTCTCTGTGTCTCTCATGAATAAATAATAAAATAAAATCTTTAAACAAATGAATGGATATAGAAGATGAGGTATATATATATAAACAATGGACTATTAATTACTCCGGCAGAAAACAGAATGAAAACTTGCCATTTGGAGTAGCATGGAAGGACCTAGAGCATTATGCTAAGTGAAAGAAGTTGGATAGACAAAGACAAATACCATATGATTTCACTTCTATGTGGAAGCTAATAAAAAATAAATGAACAAATAAAACAGAAATAGACTTATAGACACAAGAAACTGTTGGTTCCTGAGAGAAGAGGGGTTGGGAGGCAGAGGAAATAGGCGGAGGAGATTAAGAGCTATAAACTTCAGTTATAAAATAAATAGGTCTTGGGGTTGTAATACAGCCTAGAGAATATAGTCAATAATATTGTAATAACTTTGGTGACAGAAGGTAACTAGATGTTATGGGGATCATTTCATAACATATAAAGATGTTGAATCACTTTAGACATATACTGTATACCTAAAACTAACAGGAAATTACAAATCAATTATACTTGATTACTAAAATAGAGATCTCAGGAAAAAGCAATAAAAAAATAATAAAACCTTTGATGAGCACTAGGGTTGGTCTTTCAATAAGTGGATTCTTTGCCAAGGCTTCTCGACTCAAGTAAAATCATCTGGTTTTAACAACAAGAAGAGCAATAATAAGTAAACAAGTAAATCTATTCATAAAAATTAAGTATATATACAATTTTTCTGACCTACATATAAAATTAACTCAATCATATTCAAATACACCAATTTGTAAGTATGTTTTAAATATATAACTTATCATTTCTCTAATACCTGGGTGGAAGCCCTTTGGAACCTCTCCCCAGTATACACTGAATGCTTTCCTCCCTGAGCCCTGTCTGACTTCCTGTAGGAAGATGTTGTCTAGTCTTTCTTCAGTTTTACATGCTGCACTTTTAGAGGTCTTCAAATGCTGTGAGCAGTCAATTAAATAAACAAAAAAATTAATTAAACCTACATGTGAAAAGTTGAAAGCAGCATCCTAGAACAGACCTTTCTCTAGTGCCCAAGGCAGTTCTATGAGAAAGCATATGAGGCACAGTGTTTTGAGTCACTGAAAATTTAATATTACAACCAATCAACCATAGAATGTAAATAAGAATTCCCCACCTCCGGGAAATGTGGGAGGGAGAGATGGGTTAAGACAGACTAAAGAGGGGGCAACTGGGTGGCTCAGTGGTTGAGCGTCTGCCTTTGGCTCAGGTCGTGATCCTGGGGTCCTGGGATTGAGAGTCCTGTGTCAGGTTCCCTTCAGGGAGCCTGCTTCGCCCTCTGCCTATGTCTCTGCCTCTCTCACTGTGTCTCTCAGGAATAAATAAATAAAATCTCAAAAAAAAAAAAAAAAGAAAAGACAGACTGAAGAGGCATAAGATAGCCACATTAATTTCAGAAGAGTTTGAAGAATGAAATGCAGAAATAAGAGAATATTTCCTATTATGAAAGTCTTAAGGATTCCCGGAAGAACCAGGGGTTTACAGTGTTGCTGACATGCTTCACATAGCTATAATAGGGATTATAATTTCTTCCTGTGAAGACCTGGAGATATAACTAGGACAAAGTATGCATGTAATGGCACTTTTGTTTCCCTATATTTGTCTACTATAACTAAATTAAGGAATACATCTGCTTAAAGGGAAGGTAATTTACAATTGAACAGTTTTCCTACTACATAAATAGGGATAGCACTATTTATCATTCTCAGAGTTGAGGAGATTAAATGATACCACGTACAGAAAGCACTTGACATAGTGCCTAGTACAGAGCTGAGTACATGTGCGTTTACATCCTCATGACCAAGACCATCATTAAATGAACCACTTCACCTCTGCCATCATGCTATTTGTATTTGGGATATTTTCTTCATAAGATCTGATAATAAAAAAAAGATCTGATAATATTAGTATTACATAAATCTTCCAGAATCCAAAAACCACATTAGTCCTAAACCTATCAGGAGTTTTAATCCCCTTCTACTATAAAGAGGATGAAAATAAACCAGCTTGAACAAAGTGCCTCTTCATCCATGGCATAGTTTCATAAATTTCTCCAAATAAGTAATAATTTTTTAATTGAGGAAAATCAATTCCTGCCTTCATTCCTAAATAACTAAGTTTTTTTCTATTAATTACCAGATTTTATTTTATTTTTATCTTATTTTAGGATTGGGAGGAAACTCAAACCACTGCAGCCATTGTGAAAAACAGTATGGAGGTTCCTCAAAAAGTTAAAAATAGAACTACCCTGTGATGCAGCAATTGTGCTACTAGGTATTTACCCAAAGAATACAAAACTACTAATCTGAAGGGATATATGCACCCTATATAGCAGCATTACCTGCAACAGCCAAATTATAGAAAGAGCCCAAATTCATTAACTGATGAATGGAAAAGAAATGGTATACATGGATATACAGTGGAATATTACTCAGCCATTAAAAAAGAATGAAATCTTGCCATTTGCAATGACATGAATGGAGCTACAAAGTATTATGCCAAGCAAAATAGTCAGTTGGAGACAGACAAATAACCAGGGGTTATTTGATTCACTGATTTCACTCAGATGTGGAATTGAAGAAACAAAACAAATGGTCATGGGGGAAAAAAGAGAGGCAAAGCAAGAAACAGACTCTTCATTATAGAGAACGAACTGACACTTAATCCCCTCTGTTTCTCATGAACCAACACGAAACTAAAAACAGTTATTTTAGTTGAAATAACATTCCATCTAAAAGAGTTAACCATGTTTTTATGTGTAAACGTTACTGTCACTAAGTATAGCTGGAGCGTTAAACTTATATACATTGTATGGGAATACTTAACATTCATTTGTTCTACTGAGAGTTCTGAGCCCTAAATCAACTCATTGACTCAGATTCAAAAAAGGTAATTGTAAAACACAATTGTCTTTTTAACCAATGTCGTTCTCACACTCATCTTCCAGTATCTAGGGTACCTGTCCCCTTCTCCTAAAGTAAATTTGCATTTAGTTTCCATAACAGATATTTTTTCTCAGCCTGGAATTTGATAAGCTCGTCATTTGAAGATAAAAATTCAAACTCCAATTTGACAAACTGACTAGAAAATACAATATCTATGGACAGTATGAATAACAGTAGGATCAGCTTTGTTTGTATCTTTCCCAATTCTTTGTTTCTTTATGCATACATGAAAAAAAGATGACTTTGATTTACATTGGTTTCAGCAATCAGCTTCCCTTTGTAAAGCAGTCCATCAGCCATATGTCCTGTTTCTTCTTTGAGTAAATTTTTACTTCAAAATCTATCCAATCCATAGTAGAAACTTCTGGTGGTAGGATCTTTCTTTTCTCAATTGCTTTTTTATTCTCTTTTTTTTTCTAAACCTGTCTACCTTGCTTAAATGGAAAACAATAGTGAACCTATCTAAGCTTAAAGGATAAGAGCCACTTATAAAACATCTACCATAACTATGATTTTTCTCTGACCTCCTTTAATTTCCAAGTTCAAAAAAAAATAAGCCTCAGATTTTCCAAATTCCTTATCTGTCATTACTCTTTTTCTTAGACAAATGCAAAACTTGTAAAGTTATTATTTTGGTTCTTATTATGATGAAGAAAGTAGAACCAAGCAGAGTAAAAAGCAAATAAACAAAAAGAAACTAATAAAATCAAGAAAGGACTAAAAAAAACCATCAAGTCTAACATTTCCAGAAAAGATTCACTCTCGAATATTTTTCTTACTTTTATCTTTAGTTGTGTCAAACTTCCGAAAAATATGGTCATTTTTTTAAAGCAAAAACTTATTTCCTTACATGCATACTATGATGTATTTACAGAGAAGCAGAGAATTTAAAAGGGGCACAAAAAAGTAATTTCAAAATTCTTCTTTTAAGATTTCATTTGAAGGAACGCCTGCGTGGCTCAGCGGTTGAGCATCTGGGCATGGTCCCGGAGTCCCAGGATCGAGTCCAGCATCGGGCAACCTGCATGGAGCCTGCTTTTCTCCCTCTGCCTGTGTCTCTGCCTCTCTGTCTTTCATGAATAAATAAATAAAATCTTTAAAAAATATATTTCAATTGTTGTTGAAATTTTATTTTTATTTTTAAAAGATTTTATTTATTTATTTATTTATTTATTTATTTATTTATTTATTTATTTATTTATTTATGAGAGATGCAGAGAGAGAGGCAAAGACATAGGCAGAGGGAGAAGCAGGCTCCCTGCAGGGAGCCCAATGTGGGACTCGATCTCAGGACCCCGGGATCGACACCTGAGCCAAAGGCAGATGCTCAACCACTGAGCCACCCAGGTGTCTCTGTAGTCAAAACTTTGTAAGTTTTTCTTTCCATTCTGGAATCTCACTCTGTAGAGATACCAATCTCTACCCTTTGACTTTCTTCTAGTTTATATTATTGTATTATATCAAGATAACCCCTTTATTATGCAATTCCCTGACTTTTGTTTGCAGTTCTTAATATTACTCCTTGACTTCTTCCTATGGAAAATTAATTTCTCACCCACCCACCCTGCCAAACAAAGCATCTTCCTTCCTCCCAATAAAGTTACAGAATAATGAGTTAACTTTCTATGATTCATTATTAGGACCACAAATCTACATAACTAAGGCATATGTGGTTCTCCAACTTTCCCCCTGATATTTCTTTGCTTAGATTACTCTGCATTTACCTCTGAGTCATCCACACACCTCCAGAACAAATAAACCTCCAGTCTTCTGAAGGACTGGGGAGAGGTAGCTGCCCTGCTCTGTGAGGACAGGGAGGTGACCTGAGAATCCAAGTTGTAAAGTCCCTCAAACAATTCTCCGAATGCAACCGCCCCCCCCCCCCCCCCCCCCCCCCCCCCCCCCCCGCCAGAGGTTTCAGCTTCCTACAGATTCCTGTGGCTTTCTGGAGTTCTTAGAGAAGTTGGCTCTCCACCCACAGTCTTGGGTTTCAACCTTATTCATACTGCTAAATCAGGTGTCACTCATCTGCTTTCCCAATCTTTGTTGACATCTTTTGTCTGTTGTCATTTCCTCCCTCTCCTTTGTTCTTGTGGGTTTGTTCCTTTTTAATCCTTCAATATCCTTTCAGTGTGGTTTATAGAGGGAACACAAATAAATGCATCTGTACAATCCACCATGATGAACAGGAAGTATTTGGGCTGATTATTTGTAAAGCATGATTAAAAAAAAAAATACAATACATCCATTTCTCTTTGTCCATTCCAAGTGGTCTGAAGGCAAGTCCAAATATCTAATTCGATTCTTTAAGTGGAGGCAGCATTCAGTCCTAAGTAAAATTGTAAAGTAGCTGAAATACATGTTCAATGTTTTTAGCCTCCCCATTCTTTTGCCATTCTCCCCACTTGATGGCACCCTTCTCCATGATCCATTATCTTCGTGTTTTCTTTGTCTCTCACTCCCTCCCTCCCCCTGCTCTGTTCTCTCTCTTTCTCCCTCTCCTTCTCTCCTTATCTCTCTCCTCACTCACTCCAAAAAAAACTAGATCTAGGGGCAGGAGAGAAACAAATGGATTTATTCATACTAAGGTGTAAATGATTGACATCATTAAAAGTTGTGTCCTGAGACATTAATACAATGAAAAATTCTAAACTGAAATTAAACTGAAATGTCCAAAGATATATTTTGGAAGCTCTCTGGAAGCAGGAATGTCTCACAAAAGGAGTAGACTGAAAAATGAGACAGAAGGGGCAGAGAAAATGAAATACGAGGGACCAAGAGGAAAAATAGACTGATGATAATGTCCAATTTCCAGAGATAATTTCCTATTTTCCTTCCTATATATGCAAATCTGGAAGAAGCCAGAATTAAAAAAAAAATTAAGAAAACAATTCTATATACTGCGGGAACTATGACAAGACACATGATACTGTGAAGATACAAATACCATGAAAATTCTTTAATGTCTTGTGAATAAAATTATAAAAGTGTCCCAAATTCAATATACACCCCTACCTAGTTAATGTTAATAAGTGACCTGAGTTTTCTAGTTAGTGATATCAATAGCCAGAACAGTCAGGCTTCAGGTCAGGAAAATAAGTTTTTTTATGGACCATTCCAGAGCAAATAATAAAGGAAAAGAAGTTAGTGTTTACCAGAAAGATAGCATTGTTTTTGACATAAGCAAAAAACCCTCATCAAGACATTATGATGGGACCTTTCCAGATCCATTATCTCTAAGGCAAGTAGTTAGCCTAAGCCAAGAAAGTGAAGTAGGATGCCCTTGCTTTAAAAAAAAAAGAAAAGAAAGGAAAAGAAAGAACAACAGAACCACTTTGTGAATCAACATAACTACGCATCTTAAAGTATGTTTGGATTTCCTTGGAGAGGAAATTTTTATTTCCTCATCTGTAAAATGAAGAATTTGGTCTAATCTGTGTTTACCAAGGCAAGTATGTGAAGCAACATCTTTCTGTCATTAAATTTCCACCAATCATGAGCAATTGGTGAGGTTGTCACGAAGGCAACTTTACCCATTTTAAACACCAGGTTTTTTTTTTTTTTTAAGATTTTATTTATTTATTCATAAGAGAGACAGAGAGGCAGAGACACAGGCAGAGTAAGAAGCAGGCTCCTTGCAGGTAGCCTAATGTGGAACTCAATCCCAGGACCCCAGGATCACCACCTGAGCTAAAGGCAGATGCTCAACCATTGAGCCACCAGGTGCCTAACTACCAGATCTTTATTCTGAGATTGTGTCCCACCTTGTATGAAATAGGGATGAAAATGGATAGCTGTTTTTCTTTTCTCCTCCTTCTCCTCTCCCAACTCCTCCTTCATCTTTGGATCGTTCTTATTAGCAGAATATAAGAGTTGATGGATTTCTATTGGTCACAGACATTTAAGAATGAAAAACACCTATTTTCCAATGATGTGTATCTAAAGCCTCTTCCAATATCAATGCAAATTAATTCAAAATGGTCTTCTAGTTTTTTCTTGCACCAGCAGATCTCAACATAGTTCTTTTAAATCTTGATCTTTTTCCTACATTGTTATACCTCTTTGTTGGTCTATATATATATATATATTTTTTTTTTTTAAGATTTTATTTATTTATCCACGAGAGACACACAAAGAGAGAGGCAGAGACACAAGCAGAGGGAGAAGCAGGCTCTCCACAAGGAGCCTGATGTGGGACTTAATCCTGGATCCCAGGATCACGCCCTGAGCGGAAAGTGGCGCTAAACCGGGGAGCCATGGGGCTGCCCTGTTGGTCTATATTTAAATTATGAAAGATAAACTTAAATTTTTAAAAAGATTTTTATTTATTCATTCATGAGAGACACAGGCAGAGGGAGAAGCAGGCTCCATGCAGGGAGCCCAATGTGGGACTCGATCCCAGGTCTCCAAGACCATACCCTGGGCCAAAGGCAGTGCTAAACCCCTGAGCCATCCGGGCTGCCCTTTTTTTTTTTTTTTTTAAATTTTAAGTAGGCTCCATGCTTGACATGGGGCTTGAACTCACGACCCTGAGATTGAGAGTCACATGCTTTACAAACTGAGCCAACCAGGTTCCCCAAAAAAGTAATTTAAAATGTGACAAGCACTGAACTGAAGGTCAGCTGTGGTAGTTCTAATGTCCACCTACATACCCGGCAACGGTACCCTATAGGACTCCTCTTGAAGATGAAATGACACAGTAAACACACTGTCTACTTCAGTTGTGTGCTACCAACTAATGATGACAGCATGAAGGAGTTTCTAAGGTGTTTTGTTCATTCTTTCCATTAGATTAAGAAAATGTCAATGGAAAAAAAATTAAAAAAAGAAAATGTCAATGGCCCCCAAAAATGCCAATTGTCCATATCAAAAAATAAGAACAATAATTACCTGCAACAGCTTCCATACATAAACATCCAAAATAATGATCCTCTCACCTTGATTTCATTCATATGTTATGGGACATTGTTCCAGCAAGTTCTTGCTGGCTAGGTACTTCAAGCAAATATCCATAGGGGTTGGCAAACCCAGTGTCAGTGCCTGACTGGAACATATGTTTCATAATTTTTAATCACAGAGATCACTTTTCCTCTAAAAGAACTGGATAAGGATTTGGAGATGTAAACTCTTGTTTTAGCTCAGTTTTACTTCGGAACTCTGATCAAGTAACCTCACTCCTGCACCCTCAGTGTCCTGCCTATAAGTAGGGAGAATAATATCTCATTAGACACCTCAAATAAAAAAAAAAGACACCTCAAATATTATTTCATAGCATTCTTGTGAGATAGGTAACACAGGAAAATCCTGTGAAAACTACAAAGCACTATAGATATATTTAAAAGTTTGCTCAAATTCAATATTTACTGTTTTGCAACTTCTAGAAACATTCTTATATATATCATCCAAGTGAAATACCATAAAATACTATAAATTTCCAGTCATGTACATCTACAAGCTTTTATTTCTCCCACTGGCCTTTATATAGAACTCTGTGCCTTCTAAAAATGGCCCCATGAAGCAAATTCTTTGTGATTTGGGCTCTGTTGCCTTTAGGAAGACCACCAAAATTTCTTCCCAAACTTTTCCAAGAGATAAGTTTCTCTATACTTACTCTTCAGTTTATGAGAAGCGATAAAATAATCTCAAGATTTCAGAACCAAATAAGCAGCAGACAGGAATCAGTTTGAAGGAATATTAGCAGTTACAAATCCTTTAGCAGTCAGACATAGGGACCTGCATGGTTTTCTCAATAATTCAAAATATGAGAACCCTCTTTTAAACATCAAAATATCTCCATTACTGAAAAACATATAATGACCAAAAACTACAAAACTTGTCATGCTTTTGAGTGAATTTTTATTTTCCTAATCACAAGAGTATCTGTATACATTTGAGAATTAGCACATAGACAATAATTAGTGAGCACAGACATGAAAGGACCTCAGCATATTCTAACCCACAACCATGCAACCACTGACCTATAGCTTACCCCTGCCATGTTTTTTGTCTTCCATAAGAGAATAATTAATTTCTCACTCCAGCAAAATGAGAGAAAATGAGAAAAAATCAGACATGGATATGGCAAGTTTCTGCCTTACTGGCTTTCATTTTAGACTTATCTATCTATCTATCTATCTATCTATCTATCTATTTATTTATTTATTTATGATACACCGAGAGAGAGAGAGAGAGAGAGAGAGAGAGAGGGGCAGAGACACAGGAGGAGGGAGAAGCAGGCTCCATGCAGGAAGCCCACTGGGGGACTCGAACCTGGACCCCAGGATCACGTCCTGAGGCAAAGGGAGATGCACAACCGCTGAGCCACCCAGGTGTCCCTCTGTGTAGCTTCTTATAAAATTATTGGGTATTACTTTGTACAGAAGGGCTACTGATTCGCACTTGTACTAAAATACGGATATATTTGTAGTGGGCTGCTGTTCAGTGCAGCTTTTTATAGTCTAATGGGACACGGGAGAATTTTTACATTGTGCAGAACTGAATCAAAGCTTTTGGGGACATCAAGCAAAACCGGCCCCTTTGTCCAAGTGCCCGTGGTACCCCCACATGTCAATTCCTTGTGTTGACCTCAAACGCCTCACGTTTCCAAACCTACTGCAGTCTGCATAGACACTACTTCCCCGAGTGAGAACCACTGGAGAGAGAATATCAAAATGTGAAGAAGTCACATGAGCACAGGCTGCATATCAGTGTCTTTTGAAAACTTTCCTGGATATACATTTAAGGTTGATTTGAACTTTAATTAAGTCACACTTGAAGGCTCTCTAGGGCTTTTAAAAATTAAAGAGCTTTCAAGATAGAATACTGCATGTCCTGCTTTAAACACTGGACAATGATAAAAGCTGAAAGCTGAAGCAACCACAATGCTAATCACAACCCTCCACTGAAAGCTCTGCAATCGAAGAGATACAACAACTCTACTCATTTCTTTCTTTTGTTTAGCCACCAAATGCAATTAAGGGTTATTACATTTTCTTCAGTCACGTTTTTAACATTTGTGTTCCACATTTTGGCTTTTAAATTTTGGCAGGATATCATGCATCTCAATACATGATTTCTATTGCGTTAATTCACAATAATCAACTCTGGATTTCCAAAAGTCTATTTGTAAGGGAATGAGAGTTAAGATTTATGAGCAGGAGTGTCCAAAACCCTCACACATTAAAAAAAAAAAAAAAAGCCCTAAAGCTTCATGGATTTTGCTGTGGTCACCAATCCTGAAACCACATATAAATCATAGGGTTTTTGTTTTGTTTTGTTTAGACAACAGCAAAATCTAATAAGTATTAAGTCAGATTGACTGAAAACAATATCAGGTGCATGTGTGGATTCTCCCTTCCATCTTAATGGTGTTAATGTTCCTTAAAGGTGCATGCGTTTGACCACATCACCTCTTCACCCCATGTTCCAACATTGAGTTAATCATACATTTAATTTAGTTATTTTTCTTATTTTTAAAAAAGATTTTATTTATTTATTCATGAGAGAGAGAGGCAAAGACATAGGCAAAGGGAGAAGTCCCTGATATGGAGGAACTCAATCCTAGAACCCCAAGATCACACTCTGAGCCATCCAGGTGCTCCCTATTTTTCTTCTTTAGATAATGAACAGAGACTGAGAAGCAGACTCCCAGCCGAAAGGAGAACCTGATGCAGGGCTTGATCCCAGAAGAAGGCAGACACTCAACTATGGAACCATTAGGCGCCTGAATCATACATTTAATTTAACTAACAGTTACAATCATAACAGTCTGAGCATTCTTTTTTGGGAATAGATGCCTTAGATTATCAAAACAGAATCTTTACTAAAAATATCCCCGTGCTATTGATTTTTTTGATAATTAAGAATTAAGACTGGAGTCGTTAGTAGCATCAACCATAATATGTTGCACATCTGTAGAGCACTCAGTAGGTTTCTGCGGATAAGATCAGGAGTTTGTGAATTTTCCAAAACTTGTTCTAGCCACAAAAATACAGTTAATTTAATGAACTGCTAAGTAACATGAATCGTCCATTTTTCTGTTGTCCTAATAATATCTTACATTAGAATTCAAAGACATTACAAAGGCAGAAATAATAAATCACCTGCTCTCTGAAATTCCTAAAACGTGTAGTTTTCAAATTGTCTATAAAAAATCCTATCTCTTACTTTATAAAATGCTATAGCGGTAAGAGATATAAACAATTCTTTTTTTTTCTTTCTCTCTTTTTCTTCATTTTTTTTTTTTTTTTTGTAAATAGAGTAAGTCCCCAGTGAGACTTTTTTTTAACCTAGTTATTGATTTATGGTCTCAAGACTATTTTATTAGGAAGCTTTCTTTCTCCCATTTGGGCAATTTATTTTTGGCATGAGAATCTAGGCCAAATACAAAGTTCCTTGAATAATTTCTGGAATGAAAACTGTTGAAAATTCTCTATAAATATAATTTGAATTTAGAACATTAATATGATATTAAAAGCCTGTCTATAATACAAAGTATGTTATTAGATGTTCCAATATGATGCATGTCTTTAAGGCAAATTTACAGGACTGCAGTCTCTATTCTGCTATATGAACAAAATTATGTGTTATCTGAAACATGAAATTTGGTGAGTATAAATTCATCTAGATGTATATTCAATAAATAAACTAATATAATAATATTATCCTTTATCAGACATCACTAACAAACATTTATTAAGTACCTACAAAAACAGTTCTTTCCCTTAAGTTTAATATGTAGGAAGGAATACTGTAGATGAACATAAACCTATTGCCAATTGCATACAGTGTGGACATTGGTATAGAAAATCTAAAATGGAAAACTAGAAATGTTTTTAAAAATATATTCTAAGTTCAGTAAATGGTTTCTTGCATCCTATAGGCATTAAATAAATACTAAAAATGCATCATTAATGAAGCATCATCCATGAGAGCAACAAAGACATACCTCTGAAAAGAGATCAACTGTGGAACTCAGCCAGCCACAGCACCCTTCATTTGAATGGTCTCCTTCCAACATCCAGCACCTAGTTTTGTATTTGTAATTTTGTATTCCTTTTCTTAAAGTACACCTCCCAAACTGCATAAGCTGAAGACCCCACAAAACCTGGATCTGTCCCAGTGTGGCAATAAACAATGTGTGATTCCATAACTGAGTACAATACTTGGCTGAGATATTTCAAAACTCTATAGCCAGAGAGATATACCAGATTCCTACATGACAAAACTCAATACTATTAAAATGTCAAGTCTCTCAAAATCAAATTGAGCATTTAACATGAGTGTGATAAATATTCCACCAGTATTTAAAGCATAACAAAACTTCATTTTAGAAACATCTGGAAAAAAATAAGAATCACTAATAAATTTTTGAAAAAAATGATTCACTGAATGTGAGGTTCAAGGCTAAGGAGAAAGGACTTGTTTTTTCCAGATACAGAACATATAATAAACCTTCAACAATTTAGACAATGCTGTACTGGTGTGTAATAGACACTGAACAAAACAGACATTAGTACATGTAAGAAGATCAAGAAATAACAAAAGAAGCACACAAAATCAAAAGGAGAGGGAAGAAGTGTTAGGAAAATGAAAATGTTGCAATTGGTTAGATTTGGGAGTGGAAATCCATTTAGATCTTAATTTTACACCATTCACTCTAAATAGTAAAGAAATATTTTTAAATATTAAATTATATAAAAATTATAAGAAAATAAACATTAAAATTTTCAAACTCAATAGAGGAATGAGTTGTTAAAGCTTAGAAATAATGAAACAAGTTACAAAATAAAATAATGACAAAACTGACAGTATAAAAATTAAAAATGCACAAAAAAATTACTCAAAGACAAGCAATATGTACAGATAAAATACTTTCTGCAACTATGCAATATTAATATCAATCTTATATAAAGAACTCATACAAATCTATAAGAAAGGCACCAAGACCCCAATAAATAAATATGTAGAAACCATGCCCAGTCGGCAGTACTTCAAAAATTTAAATATGGATTTACCATATGACCCAGCAATTGAGTTCCCAGATATATACCCAAAAGAGATAAGAATATATGTCGACACGAAAACTTGTACATTAGTGTTCAAAGAAGTATTACTCATGATAGTTAAAAAATGGAAATAATCCAAATAACCATCAACCATGAACGGATAAATAAAATGTGTTATAAATAAATTAGTGATATGTATCCCTCCATCCATTTTATGAGATATATTATTCCTTCAGTCCTAATTGTGCTCTACAACTATGTTTACAATAAACATTTATCCTTCAAACTATTTCCAAACTAGATTTGTTAAATATGTTTTTAAAGTAAAGATAAGCATATAACCTATTTTAAAGTATTACAAATAGGGATCCCTGGGTGGCGCAGCGGTTTGGCGCCTGCCTTTGGCCCAGGGCGCGGTCCTGGAGACCCGGGATCGAATCCCACGTCGGGCTCCCGGTGCATGGAGCCTGCTTCTCCCTCTGCCTGTGTCTCTGCCTCTCTCTCTCTCTCTCACTCTCACTGTGTGCCTATCATAAATAAATAAAAATTTAAAAAAAAAAAAAAAAAAAATAAAGTATTACAAATAGTATCAAATATGGCAATCTCTTTAAGGAAAGCCACTTACAATCAGAATGGAATACTCTTTATTTTTAAAAAATTCCAGATGACAATTCTACATATAATAGCTAATGTTTTGTTACTTCATTTCAGAAATTTAGAATATTTCTTTGAAACAGAAAATACAATATTCATATATATTTCATCATTGATAATCTGGCACATAAAATTTCAAAAATAGGTAGATTAGAGATAACAAAAAGAAGGCTGAGGATGGACAGGATTTAATGAAAAGTTGCAATTTATCAATTATAATAATTTAATTAAACAGTACAAATCTTCAGAAATGTTGTTTTATTTTATTTTATTTTAGAAATGTTGAGTTTTAAAACATTAAAAGTTCAATCAAGAATCAGCACTCTACAAAGTATTCTTGTCCTCCTTCTTCTCCATCTCCTTTCTGACAAAAATCAACATAATCAAAATGCTGTACAATTTTCCTCAACACAGGGATCCCTGGGTGGCGCAGCGGTTTGGCGCCTGCCTTTGGCCCAGGGCTCGATCCTGGAGACCCGGGATCGGATCCCACGTCGGGCTCCCGGTGCATGGAGCCTGCTTCTCCCTCTGCCTGTGTCTCTGCCTCTCTCTCTCTCTCTCTCTCTCTCTGTGACTATCATGAATAAATAAATAAAATCTTAAAAAAAAAAAAAAATTTTCCTCAACACTACATATTTCATTGAGGCCAAAAACCAAGTGAATACATGTGAGCTTCAAATCTAAGGAACAAAACTTGTGTGCTGCTTCATTCTACCTTGACTCAGCCAATCAGAATCCAATGTTGCCTTAGAAACCCTCATGCTTATTACAAAAACAACTCTGTTGCTTGGTTTTTAAATATTTACTGAGAAATAATTTTTTTAAGATTTTATTTATTTGAGAGAGAGTGAAAAAATATGGGGAGGGGAGGAATGGAGAGAGAGGGAGAAGCAGTCTCCCCTCCCAGCAGGAAGCCGGATGGGGGGCTTGATCTCAGGACCCTGAGATCATGACCTGAGGCAAAGGCAGACACTTAATCAATTGAGCTATTCAGGCGCCCCTAGACATAATTTTAATTTATTGGTAAACAGTCAACATTTCAGAAAAATAAAACAGAAATATATTATCCTGATTGCTTTTCCACTATTATATGAAGACTCAACAGAAACTAAGAGAACCATTTCACCCTGTTGTCATATTGATTTCTTGTTCACCAAAACCTTTGGTAATAGAGAAAAAAAAGTATATATTCTTTCTTTGTCCATATGTACTGCATACCTTATATTTCATTACATACAAATGTATTTGGCAGATTCAATTGCATTCAATTATTTTATACCTTCCTGTCGTATGTGAAAAAATAGAAGCAAAACTTTAATGAGAAACAAAGAAAACTTTAATAAATTACAAAAGTAGACACTATATTGGCCATGTTCTCAGACTATACTGATGTAACCATAAGTTAATAAAATTAACACTACTTGAAAAAATCTTAAACCTCTCCTAAATAACTTTTAAGTCAAAAAGTAAATAATAATTATAGATTATCTATAAAATAATGAAAAGGAGAATTCTTCTCTGTTTGGCAAATTTAGATCTAAATGATTCAATCTTTCTTAAAAAAAATAAAAATATAAGAACCAACCATGTAATTTTTCACATTACTACAACAAATAAACTAAAACTTGTATTACCCACAACTCGGCACCAAGACATGTTATACAACTCAACACCAATAAAACAAATAATCTGATTTTAAATCGGGCAGAGAAACTGAGTAGACATTTTTCCAAAGAAGATATACAGAAAGCTAACAAACATATGAAAAAGTACTTAGCATTACTCATCATCAGGAAATGCAAATCAAAACCACAATGAGATATCACCCTATATCTGTCAAAATAGCAAGAAACAAGAAGTGTTGGTAAGGATGTGGATAAAAAGGAATCCTCTTACACTGATGGTAGGAATGCAAATTGGTGCAGTCACTGTGGAGAACAGTATAGAGGTTCCTCAAAAAATTAAAACTAGAATTACCATGTGATCCAGTAATTCCACTACTGGAAATTTACCTAAAAAACACAAAAACACTAATTCAAAAAGATATATGCACCCCTTTGTTTATTGAAGCATTATTTACATTAGCAGCATTATTTACATTATTATATAGGCAACCCAAGTCTCTACTGACAGATGAATGGGTAAAGATGATGTTGTATATCTATGATGGAATATTACTCAGCCATCAAAAAGAATGAAATGTTACCATTTGCAATGACATGGATAGAACTAGAAAGTATTATGCTAAGCAAAATAAGTCAATCAGAGAAAGACAAATGCCACATGATTTCACTCATATGTGGAATTATGAAACAGAACAAACAAAGCAAAAAAGGGACCAAAAAAACAGATTCTAAACACAGAGAATAAACTGGTAACTACTAGTTTGGGTGAGAGGATGGGTAAAATAGGTGAAGAGTATTAAGATAATACATATTGAGATGAGCACTGAGTAGGAAGTGTTGAATCACTATATCATACACCTGAAATTAAATACTGTACATTAATTATACTGGAATTTAAAAAAATCAAGCATACAATTTAAAAAAAGACAAAAACAGCAATGACTTAAGGAAGACAGGAAGAATCAATAAATAACAAACACAAAAAGGAAAATAATTAAGCAAAAAAACAAAACAAAAGTCCCTAGACTTGTGCGGTGGATGTTGTGCCCCACTCCACCAGACCATCTTCATGTTAAGGCCGTTGCTGCTGGCTCACAGTTGAATTCATCCTCTGGAATTACTCTCAACCAAAGGAAGCTACCTTGCCTGAAGTTTATGCCCCTTCATCAAAGGCAGCCCATATCCAATGGCTGGTCAATGCAAGGAGACAAAGTCCTCCAAGCCTTGATTTGGTACATCTGCAAAAGGCTACTTGGCTTCAGAGCTCTCCATGGAATCAGCTGAGGATGCTACTGTAACTGCAGTACAGTTCAACTTCTCTCTTTGCCCAAAATGATCCCTCTTGTTCCCTCAAAGGAGCTGTTCCTAGAGCATCTCTCAATAAAACTTTTACATGCAAATCGCAGTATCTAAGGTCTAAGTTCCTAAGGTCATTCAATCTGCAATAGCTGGCATAGGAAGTGGTCCTAGGAAGCAGGCTTTAAAATGAAATTTTGAAGCGGGGTCACCCACTGGCCAGGTGGCGATGAAGACCCATCAGTGGCAGTCCACAGAGAATGGATAGCCTCTGGTGTGAGACACTGGTGCAATTATTAAAACTTACCCTATGTGAATGGGGGTAGGATATTGGTGAGAGGGAATGCATTGGCAAGTACAGTAACTCAGGAATTTGAAAGAAAGAGAAAGTTGTAATTACAAGGATAATGAAACGGGCTGCTGCTGAGGACTATGGATGAACTGGAGAAGGACAATGAAGGAGGTTAACTAATCACCAATTAAGGGTGTCCATGAAAGTCAGACAGCCTCTTTGGCACCATATAAAGAGACTCTCATCTCCTATGAGCAGAGACCAGAAAAGGGTGAGGGTCAAGCCCAGGACTCATTATAAGAGTAGCAGAACTTCAGGAAAGGGATTCTCAAGCCAGGCCAATCTACTACCCAAAGTTAGAACCTGTTGGGACAGAGCTGGCCCTAAGGCATGGGATGGGGACATCTTGACTTCCTACATTTTCCCCAGCCTCTGGGTCTGCAGGAGTGGCCCATTTCCTCCCATAAGCACTCCTTTCTTGCTTGAAGACAATGCAAAGTCCTCTGGCTTGCAAGACCACAGGCATTCCCGTCACATCTACCCCCTCCTAGCCATCAGACAAATAAGTAGGGTTAAGGCATAATGTAATCCAGTCTGCTGAGGGAGAGAAGAGATTATGCCCCCCAAAGGACCCATAAGACCACAC
This sequence comes from Canis lupus baileyi, assembly GCF_048164855.1. Classification (NCBI taxonomy): domain Eukaryota; kingdom Metazoa; phylum Chordata; class Mammalia; order Carnivora; family Canidae; genus Canis; species Canis lupus. The sequence goes on along the minus strand of NC_132842.1, from coordinate 9,252,965 downwards.
TAACATGTACCAGCAGAAGCCAAGAGTGTATAATTGGGACAGATCTTAGGGATCTTGGATCAAGGTGGGTAGAAAATAAAGCTGGGTAAAGGAAAGCTGATCAATAACAACAATCTTATGACCTACAACCTGACAAGCATCCTGGGAGATGATGCTAACTGCTGGGATGGCTCTCAGAAGCTGGTAGGAAACCCAGCTGCATTTGTTGAGGAGAGACCACCACAGATGTGAGAGCAAACAGGAAAATAAAGGTTTCAGAGTGTTCAGAAAAATGGTCTAGAGAGTGATGCTATTTTAAACCAGAAAACTTCCCCACCAGCAATGTTCTGTGGCAGAGCCCAGAGGACAGTCTGTTTAATAAACAGGGAAAGCACAGGGATGAGGGGCACCAGTGTCATGATGAAAGTCAGCATTGTTGTCTTCTGTAATGACTTCTTGGGCTGACACTGGGAATGCTCTTACAGAACTGATTTCTCTGATAGCAATCGGGTGATAGAGTCCTGAAGAAATGGAGGGCAGATGGTGGGCAATTATGGTAATGACTGGCAAGGTTAGATTGAAGGCATAGGGGCCTGACCCACTGAGATAAGGAGATGCTTAATAGAACACAGCATCCTTAGGGACAAGATGGATGAGCAGCCAATAAACCTATTGGTCAAACTATACAATCAAAAGGAGTCAAGGATGGATCTTCAGGAGGCTGAGAGTAGTCACCCCAATAAAAAAAAACTACTGTACTATGCCTAGTTTCTGGATCTGAATCATTACTCAGGCTGAAAATCCACTGACTAAAGGATGGACTGGGCCCCAGGAGGAAGAATCCTGTTGCTCATGTCCAGTTATATGATAAAGATCCTCCCAATCCCTCCACCACAGGGACATACAGTCATTTATTATGATACATTGGGGAAAGAGAAATTCCCACACATTTCAAGGACACAGAATTGGAATTAGCAGTGATACTTCAAGACCTAAATTATCAGGACCTCTGGGTGGCTCAGCGGTTAAGTGCCTGCCTTTGGCCCAGGGCGTGATCCCATGGTCCCGGGATCAAGTCCCACATCAGGCTCCCTCCATGGAGCCTGCTTCTCTCTCTGCTTGTATCTCTGCCTCTGTGTGTGTGTGTGTCTTTCATGAATATATAAATAAAAATTTTTTTAAAAAGACATAAATTGTCATCATGCTCCCCTGCCATCCCTACCACCCTCCACTCCCACTAGGGTGGGCACTTTCACAAACCAGGTAATAAATGGCATTGTAGTTTCATGAACACCCAGCAGTGCTGAATGCAGAAATTGGAATGGATATACTTGGTAGTTGGTACAAAGCCCCACATTGGTTCCTTGGCCTGTGAGTAGGGCATGAGCTGCCCTCCAGGAAAGGCCAAATAGAAACTCTGACAGTGCCCCCTCCTGCCCCCAGTCTATCTGGTAAATAAAAACAATATCATGCCACAAGGAAAATGCAGAGATTCCTGCCACCCTTAAACATCTGAAGTATGCAGTGGAGATCCTCATTGTATTGCCGTTTGATTCACTGGCCTGACCTTTACAAAAACCACATGATTCCTGGAGGATGACCTATTTAGTAGTGGCACCAATGGTACCATGGCCTCAGGTGTATGGCCTGTGGTCATCTCACCAGAAAGGAAGGTGAGAAACAGTTTGCATTCATGTAGGACAGACACAAGAATATGCTTCCAGTCTAGCTCCAGGCCTAGGTTAATTCTCTCACCCCTGGTCATAATGTGACCTGAGGGGACCTGCACTGTCCAGATATGCAGAACATCATGGTGGTCTCTACCCATGACATCAATTCCACAGAGATTGAGAGGCCACCAGAGCAGTGAAGTTATAAGGAATCCTGTGGTCTGAAGCACCCCTTCCAAAAATAATTGGCAAAGTGTTTCATCTCACAATTCCTACCACTAAGAAAATAGCAAAATGCCTGCTAGAGCTCTCAGGTGCCACACTCAAGAACACCGTTTCAATCCATTTATTGGGTAACATGAAAGGCTGCCAGTTCTGAGCAGAGTCTAGAGCAAGAAAGGGCATTGCAGTAAGTCTGGGCTGCCTGCAATGCCAAGCAGTCTTGACACTTGGGCCACATGACTCAACATACCCTGTGATATTAGATGTGTCTTTGTCTGGTAGGAAAAGATGCCTTGTGGAGTTCATGGCAATTCCAAAAGCAAAAATCACAATATAGGCCCCTATAGTTCTGGACCAAGGCCATGCTATCTGCAGCAAATCGTTACACATCATTTAAAAATCATCTGTAGGGGCACTTGGGTGGCTCAGTCAGTTGAGTGTTCAACTCTTGGTTTTTGCTCAGGTCATGATCTCAGGGATGGAGACTGAGTCCTGCATTGGGTTCCATGCTCCACACAGAGTCTACTTGTTCTTCCCCCTTCCCTTTTACCCCTCCCCCCAATTCATAAATAAAATCTAAAACAAATAACAAAACAAAAACAAAAACCAGCTTTGAACATGCTTCTGGACCCTAGTAACAGAATGCCTGACCATACATCCTCAAATGACCATGAGACCAGAAGTGTTCATCCTGAGCTGGGTTCTATCAGGCCCATAATGTTATAAGGTTAAGCAGTCCCAGAAGCAATCCACTGCAAAAGGAACTGATATATTTGGGATCAGGGTGAAAGGAGACAAGCAAGCCACATGGGCAAGTGGACTAAACCCCCCATTTCATTCACCAGTATTGCATCTCCCTCAGTCAACAACTGTGGCCATATTGGGGTTAGGGAGCTGGGGAGGGAGAAGGTCTCTTCTGACCAGATGACAAAGGAGGAAAAAGGCTACATACAGTCACAATGGGTCAGGTCAGTATGTGGGTGCAAGCCAAATACTATACTACTATAGCAGCTATACTACTGCCCCACTCAGGAGGGACCCTGAAAGGCAGCAATAAGGACAAAACTTTTCAATGGGCAGAGTTTCATTCAAGTAGTACCTCGGTATGGAGAGGGATGAGGCCCAAGGTAGAAACATATACAGACTCATGGCAGTGGTGAGTGGCTTGGCTGGTTAGTCTGGGGCTACAAAAGTAAATGATTGGAAGACTGGCGTGGTAGCAAGTCCTCAAAGAAGACCCCAAATAATTCTGCAATGCCCTCAATGTACGTGTCTCTATGCTCATCAACAGGAGGGACTTTCATCCCCTGCCTATGAATCTGGATACAATCCATAACTGTTCTGACCAACAGAACGCAGAGGAAGAGTATTTCCAGACTTCTGTGCCCAGACATTGAGAAAGCCTAGCTTCTTTCACTCTCTCTCTCTTTGAGCTACCCTACTGGAGAGACAGGACTTGAAGGATGAGATGCAATGTAGAGAAAGGCCACACAGAGGAGCCTGAGGTACCCAACATCTCGTCCCAGCTCCAATCTGGCTGCAATCCCATGAGGGACCCCCACTAACACCAGGAAAGGCACTGCTTAGCTGAGCCCTGGTCAGCTCATGGAATCAAGAGATATAATAAAACAGCAGTTGTATGAAGCTACTGAATTTTATAGTAGTTCATTATGAAACAGTAGATAACTGAAACAGAACTTGGTATCTGGGAATAGGTGTCTGCCATAATGTAAAGCAAACACATGGCATTAACTTTGGGACCAGTGGCAAACAGAAGACAGAGCTCTGGGCAGCCCGAGTGGCTCAGTGGTTTAGCGCCACCTTCAGCCCAGGGCGTGATCCTGGAGACCTGGGATCGAGTCCCAGGTCAGGCTCCCTGCATGGAGCCTGCTTCTCCCTCTGCCTATGTCTCTGCCTCTCTCTCGTTCTGTGTGTCTCTCATGAATAAATGAATAAAATCTTAAAAAAAAAAAAGAGAGAGCTCTTAGAGAGACCATTAGTAAAAGCTTGAAAGACAGCGACAAGATGGCTATTGGAGACTGAAGGTGTTATGTGTTAACAGTATGTGGTACAAACACACACACACAACACAGTGGTGAAACTCTCACCTGCAGTCAGGTGGGAAAAGGGACCCAAGGAACTCAGAGATCTGGCTGAGGATATTTATAGGCAGACTTGAAAACTTTGCTTTGTTTTGTTTTGTTTGTAGCTGCCTATGAAAAAGTACATGAAAGGCACCTAGGTGGCTCAGTCGGTTGGGCCTCTGCCTTCAAGGTCATGATCCCACGGTGCTGGGATCAAATCCCACATAGGGCTCCTTGCTTGGTGGGAAGCCTGCTTCTCCCTCTCCCTCTGCCTGCTGCTCTCCTTGCTTGTGTGCTGTCTCTGTCAAATAAATAAAATCTTTTTAAAAATAAAAAAGAAAGAAATACATGAAGAGTAAGATAAACAAAAAAGGAAGTATAGTCTTCAAACAGAATTGAGAAGGAACATCAGGGAACCAGGATTTAATAGATTTGATAGCAGTGCTGTCTCTCCAGATAAGGCAAGCCCTTCAAGGTACGAAATGGACTCAGAGGGAAAACAAAATCAAATCTAGGACACGGAGAGTAAAACATGTCTCAGCGTAAAGTTCAGATCAAGGAATGGAACCCGAAGACTCTTTGTGGAAACCTCAGGAAGAGTTTAGGTGATGTGTCATAAAGCCTTTCAGCTGAACAAAAAGCCTTCTAGGAAATCCCGAGGGCGTGCCTCTCAGCTAGACAACAGGGCTTCTAAGAATCAGAAGGAAGGTGTTCCAGAGCAAACTCACAGTCCTGTTTCAGAAAGAAGGCAGGTGTGGCTTTCACCAAATGGAGTTGATTGTGATTGATACAAACGAAATGAGCAATGGTTTTAAAGGAACTGAATCCATTTGGACTGAAAAGGATAGAGATGGTTCTTAATGAAAAGAAGTCTCTGGAGGGTCGGACCTAGTTAGTACTTGGATGGGAAAAGAGGCCTCTGGGCCCTCAAACTTCTATAGGCAGGAAGCAGACAAAAAACTGTCCAGCTTTCTTTCTTTCTTTTTTTTTTTTTTTTAAGATTTTATTTATTTATTCACTCAGAGAGAGAGAGAGAAGCAGAGACACAGGCAGAGGCAGAAGCAGGCTCTATGCAGGGAGCCCAATGTGGGACTCAGTCCCAGGACCCCAGAATCACACCCTGGGCCGAAGGCAGGCACTAAACTGCTGAGCCATCAGGGCTGCCTGGAGAGGGAGAATCTTAAGCAGGCCTGAGCCCAGCACGGAGCCTGACTCGGGGTTCCATCTCATGACCCTGAGATCAGGATCTGAGCTGAAAGAGTCAGGTGCTTAACCAACTGAGCCACCCAGGTGCCCCTCATCTACATCTAATTTTAATGATGAGGTCCTGGATTCTCAGACTTTCCTTGTTCTTGAGGATTTTGAGTTTTGAGGACTGGGAAAATATTCTATAGGATGAGCCTCTACTGAAATTTGTCTAATATTTTCATCATGAACAGGCTGGGATTATGAGTTTAGGGAAGGAAGGCCACAGAGGTGAAGTGCCATCAACTCAAGGGTACATACTGTCAACATGACTTATCACTACTGATGTTGTCCTTGATCACCTGGCTGAGGTAGTGTTTGTCAGGCTTCTCTACTGTAAAGTTACTATTTCCTGGCTCCCCCCACCACCACTTTCCATACTGTACTCTTTAGAAGAAAATCACTACGCACAACACACACTTAAGGGGTGGAGAATTATGCTCTCCCTTTCCTTCAGAGCCCACCTTCTTAAAAAATTAAATGTCCTTAAGTTAGGGTTCTGGGTTCTCCATTGTTTCCATTGGCTTACTTATCTATCGTTACATCAGTACTCTAATGTCCTATACGCTTTACTTTATAATAGATCTGAAATAAGGAGGGGGAACAAATCCCCTCAAAATAATTTTTAAAAATTTTTAATTGTGGTAAAAATCTACATAACACAAAGTTTACCATCTTTATCATTTTAAGTGCACAGCAGTGTTAAGTACAGTCACATTTTATGCAACCAGTCTCCAGAACTCTTTTCATCTTGCAAAACTGTAACTCTATACCCATTAAACCACAACTCCACATTCTCACCTTCCTCCAGCCTCTGGCAACTACCATCCATATGACTATTTCTGAATTTGACTATATAAGTGGCATCACACAGTATTGTATTTTTGAGACAGGTTTATTTTACTTAGCATAAAGTCCTCAAAGTTTACTCATGTTTGTCAGAATTTCCTTCCTTTTCAAGGCAAAATAATATTCCATTGTATGTCTATAGCACATTTTGCTTATCCACTCATCTATCAATGGACACTTGGGTTGCTTCCACATTTTAGCTAATATGAATAATTCTACTATGAACAGGGACGTACAAATATCTCTTTGACATCCTGTTTTCAATCCTTTTGATTATGTACCCAGAAGCAGAATTGGTTGACATTATGGTAGTTCTATTTTTAACTTTGTGAGGAAACACCATACTGTTTTCCATAGTGGCTGCACCGTCTTCCATTCCCACCATTAAAGCACATGGGTTTCCAATTTCTCCATGACCTCACCAACACTTGTTATTTTCTGCTTGTTGTTGTCATTCTGTTTTTTTTGTTTTGTTTTGTTTTTATGATAGGCACACAGTGAGAGAGAGAGAGAGAGGCAGAGACACAGGCAGAGGGAGAAGCAGGCTCCATGCACCGGGAGCCCGACGTGGGATTCGATCCAGGGTCTCCAGGATCGTGCCCTGGGCCAAAGGCAGGCACCAAACCGCTGCGCCACCCAGGGATCCCCATTCTGTTGTTTTTATTTTTTATTTTTTTATTTTTTTATATATTTTTTAAATTTTTATTTATTTATGATAGTCACACACAGAGAGAGAGAGAGAGAGAGGCAGAGACACAGGCAGAGGGAGAAGCAGGCCCCATGCAGGGAGCCCGACGTGGGATTCGATCCCGGGTCTCCAGGATCGCGCCCTGGGCCAAAGGCAGGCGCTAAACTGCTGCGCCACCCAGGGATCCCCATTCTGTTGTTTTTAAATGGTAGTCATCCTAATGCAGGTGAGGTGATATTTAACTGTTTTGATTTACATTTCCCTAAATGATTAGTGATTTTCAGCTTCTTTTCATGTATTTACATGTACATCTTCTTTAGAAAAATGTCTATTTTAGTGCTTTGTCTACTTTTTAACTGGGTTATTTTTTATATTTGAGTTATGGAAGTTCTTTCTATATTCCAGATATTAACCCTTTATCAGATATACTATCACAAAAATTTTCTCCCTTTCCATGGCCTGCTTTTTCATTCAATTGATAGTTTGCATAGAAGTTTTTAATTCTCAGGTAGTGCAATTTATCCATTTTTAATATGCTGCCTGTGCTTTTGGTGTCATATCAAAGACTTCATGGCCAAATCCAAGGTCACAAAGATTTCCCCTGTTTTCTTCTAAGAGTTTTATAATTTTAGATCTTACATTTAGGTATTTGATCCATTTCTAATTGATTTTTGTATATGATGTAAGGACTCAACTTTATTCTTTTGCATGTGGAAATCCAGTTTTGAACCTTTATTCAAAAGACTGTCCCTTTTTCCTTGTTCTGTACACTCTTGTTGAAAATCATTTGATCAGGGTCACCTGAGTAGCTCAGTGGTTGATCATCTGCCTTTGGCTCAGGTTGTGATCCAGAGTCCTAGGATCAAGTCCCACATTGGGCTCCCCACAGGGTGCCTGCTTTGCCCTCTGCCTATGTCTCTGCCTCTCTCTGTGTCTTTCATGAATAAGTAAATAAAATCTTAAAAAAGAAGAGAAAATCATTTGATCATATATAACAGCTTTATATGTGAGCTCCCTATCCTCCTTTAGTGGTAATTTTAAGAGAGGAAAGTAGAATTTAAATTTGTATATATAGTATGAATCCAGGTACTATTTTTATGTTATGAAAATGTCATTTAACAAATAAAAATCATACATGTTTATTATAGACAATTAGGAAGGTGAAGTATAAAAAAAGAAAAATGTCACTGATAATCTCATTTTTGTGTATTTCATTCACCATCAAGATATGTTTATACATCACCTATTATAAGCAGTTCAGTCTCATTACAAAATTGGGATCATGCTTTTGGATAGTTTGTATCTTGCTTTTTATGCCTAATGCTGTATTTTAACATTGTCCAAAGGCATTTTTCCCAAAATATATTATGTAAATGGCTATATGGTAATATACCGTCTAAATAACATACATATTTCCTTAGTGGTATTAAAAATTGGGCTTTCCACAACCTTACACATAGCTTTTTTTTCACACAGATTAGATTTTCCTTTATAGTTATTTATACTTTCAAAATAACAGGATGACTATTTATTCTCCTCCAACAGAGAACCCTGGATTAAAATTCTTAAGATTTTAGAGTATATTATTTAGAAAACTACTGAGTCATCTTCTCTTGTTGTACCTTTTAATCTCAAATCTCATTGTGGTTTTAAAGTTTAAATTTATTTTCAAAAATAAAATTTTAATTAATTTAAATGCCATAATAGTGATTTCTAAAAGGTTGCTTTTATTTCATGTTTTTAAATATTTTATTTTTGGGAATCCCTGGGTGGCTCAGCAGTTTAGCACCTGCCTTTGGCCCAGGGTGTGATCCTGGAGTCCCGGGATCGAGTCCCACATCGGGCTCCCGGCATGGAGCCTCCTTCTCCCTCTGCCTGTGTCTCTGCCTCTCTCTCTCTCTCTCTGTCTTTCATGAATAAATAAATAGAACCTTTAAAAATTAAATAAATAAATATTTTATTTTTAAGTAATCTCTATCCCTAACATGGGGCTCAAATTTATAAGCCCAAGATCAAGAGTCACACATTCCAATGTCTGAGCCAGCCAGGCACCCCATGTTTCATGTTTTTAAATAAGTGGGTGTAAGAGAAGTTTCTGTTTACAGAAAAAATTCAAAACTTCAAATGTATAGTAAGTTTCCTATATTTTCTGCTTTAATAGCACAAATTTATTCTTACCAAGTTTATCATAGGTAGTTAGATCAAAAGTGAGTAGGCATGGAAAAGTGATTTCCAATTTCTATTATTTCTCTTGATCTTTGTGTGTAAATACTCATCTGATAGGATTTGGTAATAAGCCTTTGACTCCTGATCACGTTGTAACTTAATAATCCACATATTTATAATTTAAAAGTTGCATTTTGATGACTGGGAGAAGGACAAGACAGAAGTTTTTCTGGAATGTTGACAGTTACCATATTTATTGGTCAAGATATCGGTAAAAAGAGTTTCCTTTAAAATTATGTTCTGAGGGGCACCTGGCTGGCACAACCAACAGAACATGCAAATCTTTTTCTCAGGGTTGTGAGTTCAAGCGCTACAGTGGTTGTGGAACCTACTTTATAAAGATTACTTTAAGGGTTTTCTTAAGGATTTGAGTCCGAACAGTTAAATTTTAATGACGTTTTTAAAAAAAATGTAAGCTATGAAAATAACTTAAAACTGACATATTTTCTACAATTTTATAAATATATTCTCACATCTTTCTTGTAAGTTCAACACTTATTTTCAATATGTAAAAACAGAATGAGCTGACACCAAGGGGGCTCAACCCAAAGCGCTACAAGTGAAATGCTGTGCTTGATAAAATTAACATTCTTAATCATTCAAAAGGTTGCAACTCCTTAAAGTATTTTCTAGTTAAATGTATTACAGTTTATTCTACCACCAAGGTACTCCCGCTCTGCCAGTTGTAGCTACAAGTTGAACGTTTTAGGCCTCATGCCCACCAAAATTCCGAGAAATAAAATTAAAATTCATCATTACTCATTATGATGTATTACGGATGCAGAAACAAGGCATTTGTGTTTCTTTGGCAGTTTAAAAGTTTTTCCTCCCAAACCTTGTATCGTATGACATCAGACACAGGTGTTAGAAATGAAAACAGAGACATGGGAGCCATGTGCCTTCCTCCTGACCTCTATTATCCTAAGAAATGCTGCAATGTATAAAACATTTTAAATTATGAATTAGGGATCCCTGGGTGGCGCAGCGGTTTGGCGCCTGCCTTTGGCCAAGGGCCCGATCCTGGAGACTCGGGATTGAGTCCCGCATCGGGCTCCCGGTGCATGGAGCCTGCTTCTCCCTCTGCCTGTGTCTCTGCCTGTGTCTCTGCCTCTCTCTCTCTCTCTCTCTGTGACTATCATAAATAAATAAAAATAAATTATGAATTATTACAAGTTATATAAATATTACCTTCTCTGATAAGTGTGGAAGAGTATTTGTTTCACTTTTTTTTTCTTTTTTAAGATTTTATTTATTTATTCATGAGAGATACACAGAGAGAGGCAGAGACATAAGCAGAGGGAGAAGCAGGCTTCCTGTGGGGAGCCCTATGCGGGACTCGATCCCAGGACCCCAGGATCATGACCTGAGCCAAAGGCAGGTCAGGCAAACAGTGAGCCACGCAGGTGCCCCTTGTTTCATCTTTTATTGCATTATTTTAGTGAGTTTTCCTCCAATTTTATATATGAAGTTTAAATATAAACTGGTATATTTATATTTACTAACAGCTACATATTTACATACTCAGTTGCTTGACATAGCCTTTTAAATAGTCTTCAGTCTTCAATTAACAATCTAAATGATCTTGACGCTTTTCTGGGCTTGGCTGGTATATAGAGCTAAGCAAGAAACTAAGAACAAAATAATGCTCCCCAGAAATAGTATTTATTGCAACATCTATAATCAACACACCTTAAAATTTTACAAAGGCAATCATCCATAAATATTTAAGCAATTTTTCTAAAATGCTTCCCACCTGTCTTATCTGTAAGCAGCAGTGAGTGCAGGGAAATATGCTAAGCACTTGCTCACATAATAAAATCAACTACTTACATTAAAGGGCCCTTTTGCACTCCTCGCGGCACCTCCATTCTCATTTAATCCTTCCTCTTCAGTTTCTGGCCTCAAAATCCTATTAATCCCCGAAATAGGATGAGATAGAACATACTTAAAAATTTAGGATCAAATTTAAAATTGACACCTAGGCACCTGTCCAGTACAAAACTTGGTGCTATCTCACAAAGGTGTCCTGAAATCGGGGACTAGATAGAAATCCCAAATGCCACACAGCAGCCTTAGATTCTAGATTAGCCCCCATTATTTGAGTCTATTCTTCTTCCTATCCCTCTTCCATATTTTGCCTGGGCTATTCCAGTCTGCCTTTATTTCTAATCTTGCCTTCTCCAAATAAATGCTATTAAATTGTTTCCCAAAGACACGTTTCACATGAAGATTTCATGTTCCTACACAGTTTTCATTTCAATAAAATGAAGCAGTAAAATGAATGTGTAATTTAACAGTGTACCCTTTAGTATTCTATGAATGTTCAGTGGGTTTGGTTTTTTTTTTTTTTTCCTTCATCAGATTTGAAGGAAAATATTAATGAAATTTCATAAAAAATTAATTAAAAATAACAGCTTTGGTTTTAAATTAACTAATTAATGAAGAAGCTCTGTGTTAGAGGAGGTAGTACAGTACAGCATGAGGAGCATGGGCTCTGGAAGCCTGAGCGCTTGGGTCAAATCTGAGCCATTGCCAGTGACTAGCTGCAAAATCAGGCAAAGTACTCCCACTGAGCCTGCTTCAGGGGGCTCATCTGTAGGGTGGCAACAATAGGACCTACCTGGAAGGGTTGTGAGGATCCCACTCATTCAGTGAAAGCACGCAGAGCAGTGACTGGCCAGGTCTAAACAATAAATGTTAGCCTTTATTAACATGAACACTTGGAGGAAAATATAAAGAAGAGCATAACTATTCATTTTGCAGGAATAAAACATCACTTTTCTCCAGGACCCTCTTTCAAATTTCTGTAATCCAGACCCAAGACAATAATTATGAAGAAACTATGATTACATCTCAAAGGCAGCCTATATTTAGAGAATGAAGTAGCAGGTAACTATTTTGAGAGAGCTTTGCATTTTGTGAAATAAATGGTATATGCTTATCGAATCAAAATACGTTAGCAGTTTCACTTTTAATCTTTCTCATAAGTCTTTTTAAAGTTTAACACAGTCACACAGTTGTTAAAAAAGAAATGAAAAGAAAAACCACAAGTCTGCTTCCTTTCTGAAGAGATGGGAAATGCTGCAAGTCCATTCCATTCTCTACAAAACTCTGGCACTTTAGTATGAAAAGTAAAACATAGCACATAAATAAATACTCCTGCAATAGTGTCCACACTATTTGTTTATAGCCAACAAAATGTTTATGACAAACATTTTGGAATTTACCAAAAGCACAGAGAGTCAAGGTTTCGGTGAGTACTCGGGAGTAGATGTTTACGCTGCCCGGGGAAGAGACACACGTTGCATGATTCAACATTAGTGTTTAAAAACGTGGAAGAGTTTTAAATCAAAGCACAGCTTGAACTTGGCACCCTTTAAATGCATACCTGCCGGCGACGTCTGACACTGCAGGGCTCCTGCAGCGGAACCTGGGCAGCCCGGGCCGCCCTCCCGCCGCGGAGGCCTCGGGGGCGGCCAGGAGCGGCGGCGGCGGGTTCGAGCCCCGGGCGCGGAGAGGCGCGCGTCCGAGGGGCCCGGCCGGCAGGGCTGTGTGCGCGCTCCCGCCGCTCGGCGCCCGCGGGAGCCCGGCCAGGCCGCTGGAGCGAACCTGTGTGGCCTGGGCTTCAGCGGACGAACTCGGGCCCCCGGGGCATCCAGCGGTCAGCGTTTGGGAACCGAGAGGGGGCCTTACGGCGCTGGACCCCTCCGCCCACCCCGGGGCGCGCAGGAAGAGCCCACCTGCCGCCGGGGAGCCGGGGACGGCTGGGGGCGGGGCGGCCAGCGCTCCCGGAAGCAGAGGAGCCACCCGCGGGGTGGGCGGCGAAGCGAGAGCTGCGGTTTCTCTGGCTGTCGACCTCCGAGGGGTTGGTGGGTCTGAATTCCCGGGATCGGTGCAAAAGTTCCAGCGGCACGCCGTAAAAGCGGGCGTCGTCCCTGGGTGGGCTCGAACCACCAACCTTTCGGTTAACAGCCGAACGCGCTAACCGATTGCGCCACAGAGACTCCGGTGCCGTCCGCCTCTCCAGCCACGGCCTTTATGGAGAATCGTAAAGGCAGCGCATTACTGTTCTGTTCTCTGCTGCTCTTTGATTCATGTTATTAAAATCAGATTTTTTTTTTCCCCACTCCGTATATCTAACCCTCTTAATTTTATTTTCCACCCTTAAAGCATCTTGGAAAGCTGTGAGACACCAGCAAGATCGAGCCAAACTTCAGACTGCAACTGGTATTATCAAGACACTGTCCTTTCTTTCCAACTCCCGTTTGGAACGTTCTGTCTCAGGAAGATGACTATTTCTGATGTTTCCTTTTATCGGAAAAGAAAAACTTTGATCTTGCGAGTTGAGAAACTCAATTTTTGTTTCCAACTCTTTATCCACGATTTGCTCTCTAATCTTCAGGATTTACTGGTGTAGCATTCACAAGGTCATCTGAATGGTGTCTGCCTTCCTTATTTTTATTTTCGGGTATCATTAAATACCTATTTGTTTGCATGTATCATGGCACCAGGTATCTGTCACTGACATTTTGTTATTGGGAAAGAGCGCTGGGAAACAGCTAGAGGAACACTCCTGAGGTCCGTGCGTTCTACTTCATTGCCTGATCGCCGCCTTCCATCCTCCCTCCAAGTAGCCTGCAGGCGCCCCCGTGGGAGCCATGCCCCCTTGAAACGCACGTTTCTTAGGATATTTATAACCCAATTTGAGGAAAGAGAAGTAAAAGAAGAAAAATGTATGATTTATGACTAACTCCTGAAAATGCCTAGCATAGAAACCCTGCTAGCAAACTTGCTGCATCTCTCTCTATATATACACTCTATATGAAAAATTATTCCCTTTGTATGAATATTTCCAGATGCCTCTCGAGGTGCTCTTCAAAGCTCCAAACACTCCTTATTCCCCCTCTTCTTCCCTCAAATAACTGCTAGTTTGCACTTGACAACTCTAAATTTTTAGCAGTTACCGCATTGCTCTGTCCAGAATCCCTCGAGAAACAATTCGTTTTGTGATTTATAGCAGTTGGATGCGACACGCCTCAGTCCAATCAACATTGTGAGTTCCTGTGGTTTGATAAGACAATTTAAATTGGCTTTGGAACCAATTAGCAGCATTCCTTGAAAGCGCTGGGATATTAAGCAGCTGTGAATTTACACCAGGCTGTACCACTCCTCTTGCAACAAACTTTCAGAAATGCACTTGAAAAGTCTGAATTTGGGGGGGAATCCAGGAAACTCTTATAAAGAACATATAATAATGAGTTTTATTTCATTTGTGATGCTACCTTCACATAGGATGACAAAATCTTCATTTGTATTTTACGCACCTGTTAATGTGAGCTAAAGCTACCGTGCACTGGTTTTTCTTCTATGAATACCAAGATGAGATGTTATTGTTCTTGTGTCTATTCAGTTAAAACAGACTGCAAGGAGGTACCTTACCACCCCTTCATTCAATATTTACTCTCCTGCTTAGAATAACACTAGAAAGAGTTCTGTTCCTGTAAATACCTTTAGCTGCAATCTCTTTTCCTCACTTCAGTCTTCATACAAACATTTTAACTTCTAAAAAGAGAGATAAGAAACGATTGATGAGAAAAATTAATTCAAAAAAGAATATTAATTTGCATGCTAAAAATGTGTCTATGTGAATGCCACCTTTGTTTTAAAACTCAGTCTTCAAGTCTGGTTCTGTAGTTGTTAATCTCTCTTAATAAAATTAATGACTATTTCCATTGTTCATTAGCTTCGCCTCTTTTTTTTTTTTTTTTGGTGTCTTCACTTGAAAATACTTCAAAAGAACATGTAAATATTAAACATGCTAAATGGAATCTCAGTGTTTTACTCAGTGGTGTACATCACACACAGATTTTATGCAAAACGTTCCCTTACAAAAATAAGATTATGTGTTGTCCTCTAAATCTTTGTGATTATTTCATCTTAGGCCTTATATCTATGTCCAGATTTTAAATCTAAAGCCCACTGGATTAATTTTAGAAATATGCATTTTTTCTTAAATTTCAAGATAACCTAAGATAAATAATTCTTATAGCTTCATTAGTATTTAGGTCTTTACAATTGCTGAAAGTGAACAGAACTCAGCATCTTGCCTCCTTTGTATATCATACACAATTGAATTGCAACTTTATCTTTTCCAAGAATGTGCCCTATCAAAGACGCTGACCTGTGCAGATTAATGGGTCTATATATTTTATTTCCTTCTTAGGTAGAGAGAGAGAGAAAGAGAGAGAGAGAGAGAGAGAGAATATCTGTGCAAATGGGATCCACCTGTCTTAACAGACAAGGCAAGATGGACCACACTGATTTATAGACCTTCCTGGTATCATGAATTCAGTGCTTTCAGATAATGTTCCTCCAGCTTCATACCAACAGAATAGGCAACTCACAGAATTCCCATTAACACCCTTGTACATGACCTTAATTCTTTTGAATGACTGTATTTCAGAAAGATGGTGACTGAGTGACTAAAAATGAAAAACCCAGTTCAATTTTTTTTAAATCCAGTAAGTTAGAGAAATTATTGCCATACATAGAAGATTGTGGCACCAGGAAACAAAAGAGGATGCTAAACCAAGTGTCACTAAGAACAAGAGAACTGTGAGACCAATTTTCTTTTCTTTCTTTTTTTTTTTTTTTTTAAGATTTCTTTTATCTACTTATTTGAGAGACAGAAAGGAAGAGAGCATGCAGAGTGAGCAAGCACACAAGTAGGGGGAGAGGGGTAAAGGGAGAGGAAGCTCCCTAAACAGGGAGCCTGATGGGAGACTGGATCCCAGAAACCTGATATCATGGCCTGAGCCTAAGGCAGATGCTTAACTGCTTAACCGACTGAGCCACCCAGGCACCTCTAGAGACCAATTTTCAAAGCCATTGAAATTACATTTTTTTAAGATTTTATTTATTTTAAAGAGATAAAGCACGAGCAGGGGGAGGGGCAGAGGAAGAGGGAGAGAGAATCCCAAGCAGACTCTGTGCTTGAGTGGGGAGCCCGACATGGGGTTCTATCTCCAGACCCTGAGATCATGACCTGAGCAGAAATCAAGATTCTCATGCTTGACTGAGTGAGATACCCAAGCACCCCTGAAATCACATTTTTAAACTGATTTATAGTGGAGTTGAATCCTTCCAACCAGTCTCAAACTTAAATTATATTTCTTACTCACAAAAATGTGTCATTCCCTTTCAAAATTGTTGACTAAGGGTCAGTGATCAGTTCAGCAGGCCAATAGCAGTGGCCAAAACACCATTCACAGAGAATAACTGCTTCCATAATTGACTGTTGAGTCTACTCACAAATTAAGAAAATTAAGAAAGGTGTATTAGAATATTGTGTCTTATTCTTTTTTTTTTATTGTGTCTTATTCTCATCAGTTTTTAAATTGTGTCACTTAGTTGGAAAGTTTTGTGAAATTATTCAGGCATTTATCTCCATTTTATTTTTAATTTAATAGACATGATTTGAGAGAAAAGGTAAACAGGCAGAAATAATATATTGATACTTACCTAGCGATTTTGAGAAATTATTAAAAATCCAGTTTATTCTTCATCAATCTCTCTTTTGTATATGGAGATCATTTTTATGGCTTTGCCAAAATAATACAGATATAAAATTTTAATCATTGCTTTTTTTCATTAGTGGGAAAGAATTATTCACTAACAGTATTGATGATTTCAACTGTGTTCAGACCAAAAGAAACTTGGATGCAGCTAGAAACGGTAGGGGTTGGGGGAAGAACGTGGATTTTAACTTTCTTCTGGAAGTTTCTCAGGAAACTTCTTCAGGAAGATAACCCTACAGTTATCTCAGTAACTTTGATAGGTTCTACCTCATTGTCCATTTCTTGACCACAACACTGTTAATTAAAAAAAGCCACAGCCTTTTATTTTCTATGATGTTTCCACAGAAACACTTTAAGATAATGGGTATTTGTTATGCCATCTACACAATGAATGTGCCAGTAAACTGGCCATCCTGCCTATCAGTCTGAATTTACCTATTAAAGATTAACACTAAAAAAAAAAAAAATCAGAATGGTTATCCTCTTTCCATTTCCTTCAAAAGAATAAAGATAATTAACAGATGCCACAGGGAGACTGAATTCCTTAGCTGGGAACTACCTCTGGATGGAAGGGTCAATCAGCTGAGGATCTTAGAAATAGAGGAGAAAACCAGTGTGGAATGAGTTCAGCAAGGTAGCAAGATAGAGAGGGAAGAGAACTAAATATTGCCTGGCTTGGAGTAAGTGTTCCTCTACTTCTAGAGCATTTATCATCTTTGCACTGCCTAATTCACAGAGCTATTACAAAATAGCACATGAATATATATCTTTCACTTTTAAAATGTTATACAGATACGCTGTTTAAACTTTCCAAAGATCTATAATTCTGTTTAAAAGAAATGAAAGAGGAGCACTTTGGTGGCTCAGTCAGTTGTCTGCCTTTGGCTTAGGTCATGATCCCTGGGTTCCTGGATCAAGCATGGAGCCCTCTGCCCAGTGGGGAGTCTGCTTCTCTCTGCCCCTCTGCTCCTCTCACTCTGCCCCTGTCCCAGCTTCTGCTCTCTCTCTCTCTCTCAAATAAATAAATAAAATATTTAAAAGAAATGAAAGGAAGAGAATCTTATCTTAATGAATAGTTAACCATAGCATCTCTCTATCCATCTATCTATATCCATATATCTATATATAGCAAGCTCAAATTAATCCATTTTCAAAAAAAGGATTTTGTAGTATCACAAAATGATTCATCCTAGAATATTGCAAATGGCAAGTGCTCTCGTGTATTTACAGTATGATCCCATGAAATAAATTATCCCATTTATTCAGAGCATGAATAAAGTACTAGCCTGTGTCCAGCATTTATGAGGGATGAGGTTAGGGGTTTCCGGTCCTTGAAAAGGTAGCTGGTGGCCCTTTAAGGACACTTCTACTCTTCTAGCAGCCCAGGTTGAAACCTAGGCATCCTCTGTTTCCTTTCCTTTATTTCTTACCTTTTGTCAGTCCCAAAGTCATCGATTCTAACTTCCTAACATCTCCCAACTTTCACTTTGTCTCCTTTGCATGCTCATTCCCACCATTCAGTATTAATCCAGTACATTCTTTGTACCTATTTCCTTTCTTAGAGCCAGTCTCCAACAAATGTGTACCCCAAATAATAACAGTTAATGAGCATTTATGTCAGACACATGCGTTACATTTATCTCTCATTTAGTCTGTAAGATGGATACTATTGTTATGCCCATTTTGTGGATAATTAAACTAATGCTTACAGTGGTTTAATGTTTAAACTCTAAATCTATTTAAATTTCAGATAATTTGCTGCTGGTCCTTGTTGCTGTGCCTTGCTTTTGCTCATCCCTCGAGGGTAGCAGAATACCCTCCCTTACCCATCTTGTCTAATTGGCAAGCCTTGTGGTTTCTTTAGCCTCATATAGTGAAGACTTTTCCTCTATGATACCTTTCCTGCTCTCTCAAACTAGATATAATCGGTCCCTTTTGTAAACTGTCTAGCACTTTCTCCTTCTCCAAACCTCACATTATATTGTAGCCATTTTTGTACTCTTTTAATGCCCCTTTTATTCGTATACTAGAGGTCAGAGATGTGATCCAACTTTATACTTCCTGTAGCACTTAGTATGCGAAATAAATGTATTGGATAATTGAAAATAATTATGAAAATGAAAGAACTATGTTAAATATTTTTTGTAAAAAATTAGCAGAGTTGACAGGTTCCTAATAATGAAGCAGACCAAAAAATTAGTATAAGAGATTATCAAAGGACATGACAAGAAATCTCACATTGGTCTAAGCAGAAACAATAAGAGTCCAAATCAGTTGTTCCTAGAAAAATTTTTTTTAAAGTTTAGGGGCGCCTGGGTAGCTCCGTCAGTTAAGTGTCCGACTCTTGGTTTTGGCTCAGGTCATGATCTCAGGGTCATGGGATCGAGCCCCAAGATGGGCTCTGCACTTAACAGAGTTGGCTTGAGGTAGGTTCTCTCTCTCCCTCTCCTTCCACCCCAACCCCTGCTGTGTTCTCTAACTAAATAAATAAAATCTTTAAAAATTAAAAAAAAATTTTAATCAAAGTTTTTTATACTTTAAAAAAATACTGCTCTTCCTAAAGGTGATTTTGATACCATTAAGGCCAAAGTGCTATTCTAAATGTAGTCATTCAACAAATACACAACACTTTGTGTCAGATGCTCTTTCAAGTCCCTTACAGATATTTACTTGTTTAAATTTTGTAATAACCTTGTGAGATAGGTTCCATTTTTATCATCACTATCTAACAGCAAAGAAACTTTAGGAGTTAAGTAATTTACCCAAAATCACAGACCTGTAAGTGACAGAGCAAGGATTTGAATGAAGGCAACTCTCTCCACACTATTTTCTTAACCACTAGGCTATGCTGCCTCTATTTTTTTTTAATTACACAATAATTCTCATACTGTATAGTTAAACTTATTTTTAACAATTTGGAAACTTTAAAATTTCCCATTGATTAAGATTTTTTTAATATAATATCAGACTTAAAGCTGCAAGAGTAGCATGAAGAATTCAACCAAATTTTCCAAATGTTAGTATCTTCCTACATTGACTTTTATTCTTTCTTTCTCTCAATATTTTTTTCCTCAACTGTTTAAGAGTAAATTCTAGACATGATATCCGTAAATACTTCAGTGTGTTTCCCAAATTATGGAATTTTAATATATAACCACAGTATAATTATTAAAGTTAGCATTTTAACATTGACATGGCATTATTAGGATTAGGATTAGGTCTTAATATATAGACCTTATTCATATTTCATCAATTGTTCAATAAAGTCCTTTATTACAAAAGAAAATTCAAGATCATGATATGGTTTCAATTATCATGTCTTTAGTCATTTAAAATCTATAACCATTCCTGAGTTTGTCCCTCTTTCTCTCTCTTGCATATTGTGACATTTCTGAAGCAGACAGGCCAGTTATTTTGTAAAATGTCTCTAAATGTCAGGTTTTCTGGTGTTTCCTCATGACTAGATTCACATTAGGTACTTTTCCTCCCTCTAATACATTTAGTAAACTGGCCATTGTAACATCAATCTGAAACACTGGTAAAATAAAATAAAATAGGCTAGAATAAACCCAAAGATGTTATCATGAGTTTGGCAGAAACAGAACTTCTCAGTATCCCTCCATATCATACCATATGGATAGTCTCAACTATTTAAACAGAAATATTCTTGAAGTAATAATTTAAATTTTTACTTAGGAATCCCTGAACTGTATCTTTTTAGTTAGTTTGTTTCAGTTACACATTCACTAAATAATTCATATCTGACACTTCATTTCCTGGGAAATACCCACCAGAAAGGGGAATAAACCATTGCATAGAATTGGTTATGATTCTTTGATAAGATAGAGCCCTAGATAAATGGTCATTGAGTTTTGTAGTTCAAAAACCAAATCCTTTATATACTTGATTATGAAGAACTGAATCTTCCACATCTGTTAGCTTCTTGCTGTACAGATAAACTTGAATTTCTAAGACTACAAAACTAAGACTCACATAGAACTGCAGCCATGCATCAAGGTGTAGCAAGTGTGCCTTCTCTTATCCTGGGTTGCCTTCCACAGGTTGTAGTAGTCAGGATTCTCCAGAGAAAGAGAACTAATAGGATATATACAGATATATAGAGAGAGATTTATTACGAAGGATTGGCTCTCAGAGTTACGGAGGCTGAGAAGTCCCTCAATCTGCTGCCTGCAAGCTGGAGATCCAGAAGGCTTGGCGGTTCCAGTCCTAACACAAATACTCTAACCAGGGGTGCCAAAGTCTGAGAGATGGCTGTCCCAGCTTAAGCAGAGAGCAGATTTGCCCTTCCTCTGCCATTTTGCTCTAGGCAGGCCCTCAGCAGATTGGATGATGCTGGCCACATTGGTGAGGGGGATTTTTTTTTTTAACTCTGTGAATTCAAATGCTAATCTCTTCTGAAACAATCTCACAGACACACTCAGAAATAATGTTTTCAGATCTTCTCTGGGCATCCCATACCTCAGTCAAATTGACACATATCACGCAGTTCTTAAGCATGACCAATAAAACATAGGGAGCAGAGATTTTTCAAAGATTTAACACGTCTAAATGATCACAGAGATAAAAAATCCTCTTAGAGACAATAGGGGACCATACACAATTCAAACAGTGATCTCAACAGAAACATTGTGCTAAATGCTCCCCTTTGTCAAAACAAAAAAGAAGAGTTTGTGATCTTTTTACTTAGGAGGAAAAAAAAGCCTTTCCTTCTTTTAAGGAAAAAGATCTTTCCTTAACTTCCTTAAAAGTTGTTATTTCAACAATCCCGCAATCCACTACAAATGTCTTTGGCAATCCAAAAGAATTATTTTTTTCCCCTTCATGTGAGCTGCTCCTTGTTATAATATCTCCTCTACCTAGGGAATATTTCTTTTTTTTTTTAATTTTATTTTTTATTTTTTATTTTTATGATAGTCACACAGAGAGAGAGAGAGAGAGGCAGAGAGACACAGGCAGAGGGAGAAGCAGGCTCCATGCACCGGGAGCCCGACGTGGGATTCAATCCAGGGTCTCCCGGATCGCGCCCTGGGCCAAAGGCAGGCGCCAAACCGCTGCGCCACCCAGGGATCCCAGGAATATTTCTTATACTTTTTTTTCCTATTAAGTGTATCGATAGCAGAAATACAGAGACTACAATTAAGTCAACAGTCTATCATGCTAGATTCAAGAAATTTTTGGCTTCTGAGAACTCTTGCATTTAGAGTAAAGGCACTTTAAATTCTTAGTCTAGGGTGACGGGCACTGAGGGGGGCACTTGATGGGATGAGCACTGGGTATTATGCTATATGTTGGCAAATTGAACTCCAATTTAAAAAAAATATGTAAAAAATTTTAATTATTAATTTAAAAAAATTCTTAGTCTAAGTCCACAGGATAAATAAATAAATATTTTTCTAAAATTAAGTATTTGAAGAGTTTTTTTGTCTGAGGTTAAATTAACTAGCTTCCAACTTAGATTAACATTAAGTATTCTAACAATAGGAATTTGAAAAAGTCAATTCATAATTGACTTTTTTTTTTAAGTAGGCTCCACACCTAACATGGGGCTTAAACTCAATGATGCTGAGATCAAGAGTTGCATGCTTTACTGATGGAGCCAGCCAGGCACCCTCATATTTGACTTTCAACTGCTTTATAGAATACACAGAGAAAGAAACTGCCAAAGCTCACATTATCACCGTAAGAAGAATTATAGAAGTTTCCTCCCAGGAGCATCTAAACTTAGACTTATGCATACAATTTAGTTATTTTAGATGGGAGACTTTGTCATGAAGATCTCCTTTTCAAAAGTAATGAAAGAAAATAGACTCAAAATCCCTTGAATTACCAAGGAATTTGAGAATAAGAATTTCTTCAGTGCAATTGACTTTACTGTTTTGGAATGTAGTTGTGGTACTGGCAGAAGCATAGACATAGAGATCAATGAAGTAGAAATGAGAAACCATACATCCATGGCCAAATGCTTTTCAACAAGGGTGCAAGCATAATTCAATAGGGAAAAAAATAGTCTTTTCAACAAATGAGACAACTACGTATCCATGTGGAAAACGATGAAATTGGATCCCTAACTCACATCACATATAAAAATTAACTCAAAATGGATTAAAGACATTAATATAAAAGTTTAAAACTGATAGAAAAAAAGCATTAGCCATAATTTTTATAACCTTGGATTAGGCAATAATTTCTTTTTTAAAAAAGGCATAAAGAATGAAAGGAAAAAGTAGATAAATTGGATGTCATCAAAATTTAAAACTTTTGTGCTTCAAAGGACCCTATCAAGAAAGTGGAAAGAAAGCTCCCACAGAATAGGAGAAAATATTTGCAAATCATATATGAGATAAGGGTTTACATCTGGATATAGAAAAAATCTTTACAATAATAAAAAAGAAAAATAACCCAATTTAAAAATGAGAAAGGATTTGTAGACATTCCTCCAAAGAAAATGTACAACTGGCCAACAGACACATGAAAAATTGCTCCATATCATAAGTCATTAGGAAAATGCAAATCAAACCACAATGAGATATCACTTCGTATCTATAAAAATGGCAATAATAAAAGAGATGGACAGTAACAAGTATTGACCAGGATATGGGGAAATTGGAACCTTTAAACATTGCTGGTGGGAATACACAGTGATGCAGCCACTTTGGAAAAGTTTGGTAGTGCCTGAAAATGTTAAACATAAAGTCATCATATAATGCAGCAATTCTACTTCTAGACATTTGGAAACAGCCACACAAAGACTTGCAGAATAATGTTCATAGCAGCATGATTCATAATAGCTAAAAAGTGGAAAGAACCTAGTCCACCAATTGATGAATTGATCAACACAATGTGGTATGTCTAGTTAACGGAATATAATTTAACCAAAAAAAGGAAAGAAGTAGTGATACATGCTATAAGATGAATGAAATTTGAACACTTTATGCTAAGGTTTTTTTGTTTGTTTAAAGTTAAGGGAAAGAAGCCAGACACAAAAGACCACGTCTGTATGATTCCATTTATATGAAATATCCAGAATTAGCAAATCCATAGAGAGAAAGCAGAACTCAGAATCTGGGAAGGGAGGAATGTAGGGTGACCGTGATGGGCATGGAGTTTCTTCTGGGGGTGATGAAAATAATCTGGAATTAGAGAGTGGCAATGATTATACAACTCTGTAAATACAATGAATTGTACACTTTAAAAGGGTGAGTTTTGTGGTATGTGAATTACACATCTCAATATAAATAATTAAATACAGGAAGCATAACCATGCCTTCAGACTGTTTACTAGTGTGGAAATGAGGCACAGAGAATTAACTAACATTGTCCAAAATTAGCAATGGAATCTGCATTCTGATTTGCAAATCTGTGTGTTTTAATCTACTAATACACTGTGACTATCTAGATCTACCCTAAGTCCCATGCTGAATGGTCTTGCAGCTTCCAGTTAATTATTGAAATTTTCTGACAAAGTTAGTGGGAAACATTTACCTGCCTATTCACTACATAAAATGCAGTGACCTGGTATTTAAATTTACTTCTGTATCTTTAATTTATTTAGGAGCATATTTTAAATTAATTAGTATACATTGATTGAATACCTAGCATATGCCCAGTGCTGTGCATATGGTGGGAAATGTAGAACTCAAGCTCAGAAAGTCAGGGAACTAGAAATACAAATTGAGAAACCATGAGTCTGTGGATGCTGGTTAAAGTCCTAAGACTGGATGGAATTGCTTAGGAAGAGCAAGCAGAGAGAAGAAAGGAACTAGAATGGAACCCTGGGGACAGATGTTTCAGGGTGGTCAGAAATCATTCTACCCGTGACAGGCATTGATAAGAAGTAGTTAGTGAATATAGAAGTAGAAAAAAGTTACCCTGCCTGATACAAAACACTGTATCTTACTATGTTACATTGTTATTATTTATTTATATGACTGTCTCCCTTGCTATTCCCGAAGCTCCTCAGGTTTCTGCCTCCCACTACACTACTGAAAAAAAAAAAAAAAAAAAAAAAGGTCCAAATTGTCAGATTGCATGGGTTTCTCCAATTCTTCTTATTCTATTACTGTCTTGCATTTGATTCTGCAAACAGACCATTGCTTTATGTTTTTCTTAAGATGTGGGCATAAAAATGGTGCTTCTTTCCTGAGGATCTAGAAAAGGCTTTCCTTGGACATAGGACTGAGGTTGCACTGCACAGAATCCTCCCTTTATCACTTTCCCCTGCTCCTAACCCTCCCACCTCACCCCCAACATTTCCCACTGTAGAATGAAGCCCAAGCATAGTTCTCTGCGATTCTGCTTCTGAGTCGGTGGGGGGGGGGGGGGGGGGGGGGCACCAGAGGATAAACAAAACAAAACTGTGATACCTAATACAACAGAACAATAGTGGGGGATGAGTCCTGGCTTCATTGAAACAGGTTGCCTTACACAAGCCTCATGACACCTCTCTGGATTCCAGCTCTTTTTCAGGATCCTCTTTCTCTGTTGACTCAAAATATGGATGGGCATGCTTCCTCTAGTCTAGTCTACAACTCATCCTGAGCAACCTCATTTACTCTCTGTTGTCAACTCAATATATTGATGCTTATCAATTTATTTCTTTTCCAGATCTGTTCCTGAGGTCCAACACAATATAGCCATCTTGTCCTTATAGACATCTCAAATTCAATGAAAAAATGAAAACAAGGAACTCTTCCTCCCAAGGCATGTTTTTCCTATATTCCTGCTATCATGTACCTTTTAACCCAACCTTGCAAACTAGGAATCACTCTGCCTCTTTCTCTCCCCTAAAACCAACTAAGTAATCCTATGCATTCTATCACCACAGCATATCTTAGGTCCAGTAACATTCTCATTAGGTCACCTCAGTTTACACCCTGATCATTTCTTTCCTAAATGGCTACCATTAACTCATAGTCTCCTTAACCCCCATCATGCCTTTACTCCGAATAACCTTGCAATCCACTTAAAAGAGTGATCTTTCTAAAATGCAAAACTGAATATTTAATTCATCAAATGAAAAAATTGTGATAATCTGTATTATGGTTCCCAAACTGTATACTGAGTCACCCTAGAGTGCCACAGTGAACACATGGCATTTCAGTGGGATACTTTTAATTTTTGAGGGAAATGCAACAATATTTATTTAGACACCATACCAAGTACCACTATTATCATTTGAACATAACTAATCAATGAAGAGAACTGCTGGGTATTTTGTTTGGCCTAGGGCATCATGAAAAATCTACAGACACTAAAGGTATAGTGAACAGAGAAAGTCTGGGAACCTATGACCTACCAAATGTGTTCAAACCCCTCGGAATAACATAAACAGACCCTTACTCACTTCTCTAGCTTCATTTCTCTCCTTTTCATGCCTTTTCTTCTCTGCCCATCCTACTCTACAAATCAGCCAGATAGACTTGTATCTCCCCAAATATGTCCTTCCTGCCATCCTGAGTGGTTAGGCTCTGACATTCAAGAGACTTAGAGACATGGTCTACCCAGGATCTAGGAGTGAGACCTGGTTCACTCCACAGAACACAGGATGAGGTAAATAAACCACGGAAGTCACCCTATAATCCCTATCCGGGTGGATTCTGTAAAAGTTGGACTATCTGAAGAAATGAAGGGAAGGGAAGGGAAGGGAAGGGAAGGGAAGGGAAGGGAAGGGAAGGGAAGGGAAGGGAAGGGGAGGGGAGGGGAGGGGAGGGGAAGGGAGAGGGGAGGGGAGGGGAGGGGAGGGGAGGGGAGGGGAGGGGAGGGGAAGGGAAGGGAAGGGAAGGGAAGGGAAGGGAAGGGAAGGGAAGGGAAGGGAAGGGAAGAGAAGAGAAGAGAAGAGAAGAGAAGAGAAGAGAAGAGAAGAGAAGAGAAGAGAAGAGAAGAGAAGAAGAGAACTGGTTGGCTATTCTTTGGAATTCCATTTGTATTTGTCAGGCCAATGGAAAAGGCCACTCTCCCCTGGTTCCTGTCCTGCTCCCCATTTTCTATAGATGTCTATATTTTTCTAGGGTGGGAAACAGCCAACAGTGAGATTGTTTTTGTCAATGGCTATAGTACCCCCTTCCCTTATCTGAAAAGAAGCACAGCACCTGAGTGACATAAACGACTGCTCCTTTATGTCCTCTTTTAGAAATAAATCTTCTATCATAGAGATTCTTTTGCACATACTTGTTTACCTGTCTCCTCCACTAGACTATAAACTTGTGGAGGGTCAAGACTACACAGGATTCATTGCTATATTCTCTTCACCTAGCAGAGTGTCTGATACATAGTAAGTGACGAGTGGATATTTGATGACAGGTGGAGATACTCATCACTCTACTAAGGAGAAGAGTAGATATTTGATGAATGAATAAATTTCAAGGAGGGTATGATTGAGCCCTACAAAAAGTTCAAGGAAATTAGAAAATAAGCAGTGTCCTTCTTATGCAAAAGCCTAAAAGTCATTAATGACATTAAAGGTGTTTCAAGACAGAAACCGGGACAAGCTGTTTGTAGATGTTGAGGAACAAACTGGAATATGTGGCAGATAGTGTTTACTGCCTCCCAAAAGTCATTCTCCCAATTATTCCTTGCTAAGCAGAACTCCAGTTGTATTTAGGTGTGAAGAAGATTCCCTTTGATGCAGAAAGATGGGCTCAACCCCTATGCTAGGGAGATAATATGGTAAAGTGCCAGCTAACGATATGTAAGGGGAAATCCTTTTGTGGGTTATTTTGGAAAATACTTTACCTCCTTGAGAAAAGCTCATGAAGAATAAGCTTTCTGCCTGCCTTCCCACCTTTGAACCCAACGTGAAGATGTGATTCCTAAAATGGTGGCAGCCATTTTGCAACCATGAGGCGAAGGTCAAATAAACTGCAGACAGTTCTGACATCACTGAACCCGAAAACACACCAGCAACTCTTTACCTATAGACTTCTTGTCACATAGGAAAAATAAACTTCTATTTTAGCTGGGTTTTCTATTCTACTCTTATTGATACAGGAAGAAGTAAAAGAGAGACAGCAAGTATAGACCACCCTTTTAAATGGACATACTACATGGGATGCCTGGGTAGCTCAGCAGTTGAGCGTCCTTGGCTCAAGGCATGATCCTGGGGTTCCAGGATAGAGTCCCGCATCGGGCTCCCCACAGGGAGCCTGCTTCTCCCTTTCCCTCTGCCTATGTCTCTGCCTCTCTCTTTGTCTCTCTTGAATAAATAAATAAAATCTTTAAAAAAAAATAAATGGACATACTACAAATAATACAGATTGGCAGCTATAGGACACAGTGACTTTTGACAATATTTCAAAATGAGGATGGAAATGCAAATGAAATGGGGTTGCAGGGCCCTCTAATGCCCTAAAAGAGACTTGGGCAGCAATTTTGTTGGCAATAGGGAATCATGGGAGGTTTTTGAGTAGTTTTGGAACTTTCAGAAGATTACTTTGGCAAGATTAGCAAGATCCACAAGTGCCAAAGAATGATGCTTCTCTTTGTCTAACTTTCTGACCTTTATGTGACATGACTATATTGGCAATGCCCACTGTGTGACTCACTTGGTGTGTAAACCCCCTCAGTTCACACATGAGTAAGCCAAACAATAACCATGTTGCTTCATGGTGCTTGTTGACCTAATACAAACATAAAGTCTCAAGGCAAATGAAATGTTACATCATTTCAGTGCTGCCATGATATTAATAGTCCTGGAGGAAGTTACAAGTAAATAAAACTTCTGTTAATGAAAAGTGGTGATGGTAGAAATAAACATTGTATGAACTCTTGCCATATAAGATGAGAAAATGAGACTACATATATATTTCCAAAATACTGATTCCTGATATTTAATCTACACAAAAATACTAGACGTGCCTAAATAATAAATCTTGCATGTGAGGCCTGAAACAATTAGATTTTTCAAGAGTGTTTCTGTGAAGATACAGAGGGTTTTTAATTTGCTCACTTAATAAAAAAACATTTTTAAAGATCACATAAGAATAAGTGGTCTTATGCTGATTCATAGTTGCAACCATGTTCTCTCTTCCTACTAACTCCACTCAGAAAACAAGTTTACAGACAGACACATCCAACTAGGAGGAAATCTCTGCTGTGAACATCACGTAACATACAAAGACTATACAGGAAAAAGACCCGGGTATGTTTACTTTGTTGTTATACACGTGAATGTCACCTTACAGAGATTATTAAGGACTAAGAAAAAGAAATGTGTCATTTGTTTGGTTTTTGGACTAGGAATTGATGTTAGAGGATTTTAAATAAATTATAACAAGCTTATAAAAAAGTACATAGAACAAAAAGGGATAACATCTTGCTATTATTGCCTCTGACCATTTTACAAAGAGACACCCCCTTTGGACTTCTTCCTATTCCCCTCTCCTTCTTTTCTCCTCCCTTAACAGGAAATCATTGTTTTGAAGTCTGTGTGTAGCCTTCCTGTTAATAGTACTATATATTTACTTATATAATATGCAATTCATTATATTCTCTATGGATTGTGTGTTCTAATTTTTCCTTCTCCAAGGTCATGAAGATATTCTCCTGTATTACATGCGGTATTTTTGAAGTTCTATTTTTTTTTTCCAATTTAGGTTTTAAATCTGTCTAAAATTTAATTTGTGAGTAGAGTAAGGTCATGATCTAATTTTATTTTTTTCAAATGAATTTTTTAATGAAAAAAATAAAGAATTTAATTACTCCTTTATAATCTGTAAACTCCTCAACAACACCATGTTTTATCTATATCTTCCTCAGTGAACATTATTGGTACTTAATATAATGCATATATATTTTGGATAACTGATACGTTTTTCTAGCCCCTATTGCTTAGAAGATATACAAAGTTGTCCATCTAGATTAATCTGAGTTGTGCCTTAATTTATTCCCTCTGAACAGGAAATAGCATCTTAATAAGATTAACTTGATATAAGTACTGAATCATTCCAACTGAACTAAAAGGTCCTAATAACTTCCCTAACTTTGCCCATTTTAAGAAAGCTTGTCTGGAAAAAAGCACAAAAACCTACCTACCCTCCAAGTTAGACTCCTCTGATTTGTTCATCTATGAGGAGAAAAGCACAACAAAGTAGGACCCTGAATTAAAAACAAGTTTTAAGGCAGCCCGGGTGGCTCAGCGGTTTAGCGCCACCTTCAGTCCAGGGCCTGATCCTGCGGACCCGGGATCGAGTCCCACATCAGGCTCCCTGTGTCTCCACCTCTCTCTGTCTCTCCTGAATAAATAAAGTCTTTTTTTAAAAAAATAAAAACAAGTTTTAATCTATTTTTATAAGACTTGTAGGTCAACTATTTTAGTTAGAAGAAAACACGTGCCAAACTCAATTTGATAAACATATTTCAAGAGTACCACAGATTTAGGCTCTTTATAAGGCCTAGTTACATTGATTTAGTTCTTGCAGAGATCTGCTTCCTTTCTCCTTTCTTTCACAAATAAATAATCTGAAAGTAAGATATATAACCTAACTATAATCAGAGGCAATTAATGAAAGCCAAGGAAGGTAACTTTTAAAAAGAAACATTCTAAGATTCCTTCAAAAAATACTTCTCTAATACATTTTTAAAAGTCTCCTTATAAAATTTTGATCTTTTCAAATAATTCCAGGAGCATTAGAGTCACATAAGGTATGAACATTTGTGTGTGTGTGTGTGTGTGTGTGTGTGTGTGTTAATATGGTTCTGACAGCCCACACAGTAAGGAGGTAAAACTGGCCAGAAGAATATAAAGACACCTTGGTAAATGTGAATAAAGTGAAATCCAAAGTGAAATAAAAACGTATGGGGAAGCAAAATCATTTTGTTTTCAAATACTGTATGAGATTAAACTTATTTTATCAAGACTAAAAGAGGCCCTCAGGTCAGAAAATGATGTCAAGGCTTTCACGTGTGTATTGGCTGAAGTCTTTTCACTTGAAATAATTTCTCTCAGCTGCTTCTTACAGAGCACGCAGGCAAATTCCCCCTGCCAAAAACAAAAAACCCAACCAAACCCAAGAGTCTCCACGAAGATTAAGCACAATCAGGACATACCACCTTCTGCCTTATCTCTAATGTAACAACATACTTCTGTTTCACTGAACAGCGCTTAGAGACCTTGACCTTCAAAATCATAAAAACGTCTAGACCAACTACCCGAGAACCCCGATTTGGGGGCGTTACGCATTCAAAACCATTGGTCTCTAGGAAGAGTTCATCTCCCCCCCCCCCCTTTTTAAGGGATCAAAGTCAGCTGCAAGTGTAAAAGAAAAAGTCATTTTTAAAAAAAGTTTATCCTTAAAAACGTATCTCAGCACCTGGCCTTCCTCCTGTTCAAAATAAACCAAGAGAACTCGGATTCACGCTGCCGTCTGCTTTTGCAGACCTCTCTTAAAATTGGCATTGGAAAAAAAATAAAAAAATAAAAAAAAATAAAATTGGCATTGGAATTCCCCTGGGAAAATGAAATTCGGCTTCCACGTCTACCCAAAGCTTTCCCCGTGCCTTCGAGCGCTGCAAAAGCGAGATGCGAGATCCTTTTTTTTTTTTTTTATCCCCCCCCCCCCCGCCCTTTTCTTCTCGTGGACGTATTCAGCGGGCGGCCACCCTGAGCTCCCCGGGCGGGCGGCGCTCGGCGGCTGAGACCCGGCCCGTCGCGCGAGTCCGGGGGCGGCGGGGGAGGGGCCGCCGCGGAGTCGGGGTTCCCGGGTCCCTCCTGTCTCCGAGCGCGGTCCCACCCCCACCCCGTCCCTCCCCGCCCCTACTCTCCGCACCGTTCGCGACCTGCACGCGCGCGCACACACACACACACACACACACACACACACACACTGAAGCGAGACGCGCGGGGGGAGTGCGGGCCCAGAAAGGGAACCGAGGAAAAAGCGCCTGTGACACAAAATGGAGAAAGAGGAACCGAGAGGGGAAAGGAGAGAAGGAAAAGCAGGGGGGAGGGGGTCCCGGGGCAGACACGGGCGCGGGTGGCGCGGCAGGCTGCACGGGGACGGCGCCCCGGAGGCGCTCGCCGCGGGACGAAGGGGCAGACCCCGACGGAGCGAGAGGCCGAGGCGGAAAGAAAGACGTTCCAGAGGCCGAGGCTCCATTTTCAGCAGCGCCATATTCGCTTCTCCTTTCGCCGCTTTTTGTTGTAGGGTTTTGTTTGCAGCCGGTGGACGGGCGCCAGCGCGTTTCTGCAGCTTCAGCGGCTTTGGTCCGCCAGAAGGGGAGGGAGGGACGGGGCCCCCCGCCCCCCGGGCCCCCGCCCCCGCCCCCAGCGCACCTCCTGCCCCCGCGCCTGGGGCTGCGCGTCCGCCTCCCGCTCGGCGCGGCTCGGGCCGGGACGCGACACCCGCCGGGGCCCCGGGGCTCCCCGGTGGCCGTGCGGTGGGCGCGTGCTGCGGCGGGGACGGCGAACCGAGACGCGTCGAAGAAACACGAACGCGCCCCTCGGGGAGGAGGCGGGGGGCGCGCGCCGGGGGGTGCAGCGAGGAGGGGCGCCCCGAAATAGAGGCTTCCCGGAGGGAGCTGGGGGTCAGGGGCGCGCGCGGGCCGGGGGCCCGGGTCCCCCGCCGCTGGGAGCCGCGGCTGCCCCGACGCGCCTCGGGGGTCCCCCCGCCGCCGGAGGAGCGGCCAAGGTCGCGGCCCGCGCGGGGCCCCCGGCGGGTGGGCAGGGAAGCGCCCCAGCGCCGGCCCCGGGCGCGGGTCTCCGCGGAGGTGCCCTCGCTTCCCGGGGATCGGAGGCGCGGTCGGAGTCGCGCAGCTCCTTCGAGGCAACTGAAAGCGGTTCCGGAAACGAAGTCCCGTCCTCTCACCCCAGACGCCCCAACTGCTGGTTTCCGTCGAGTTACATCTCGGCCGGTCGGTGGTGCAAGTGACGAACGGCTGCAAAGTACATTCTCCTCGCGCTCCCGCTCTTTCCGCTCCGCTCGCGCTCGACACCGTCTTCGCGCACAGTCACGCTCGGGCGGGCGCCGGAGACGCCCCAAGGTTCGCGCCGCGGGCGCCCGGCCTGCCCCGATCTGCGATCTGCGAGGGCCCGCGGGGCTGCGGCCGGCCTGGACCGCGCGGGGCGGCCTCGGAGGGCGGCGGGCATCCCCGTGGGGCCCCCGCGCCGTCGGGTTCCGCGCGGTCCTGCGCCTCCAGCCCAGACGGCTGCTGCCCCCCGTGTCGCCGGGCCTTGGGTTCTTCGCGGTGCAAAGGGACGGTGGCTGCAGGGTGGAAGCGCCGGACTCTTCCGTTTGGCGGCGTGCAGCATGTCCAAGCGGAGACTCGGGGTGACCGCAATGGTAACCGAACCACACAAGGTCCCTGGGCGCGTCGGTTGAAACAGCTAAAAGTTGAAACAGCTTCACTCCTGTCTTTCACCGGATCACTGCGTCCTCCTCTCCTGCCCAGCGCCACAAGCAGAGCACTGTGCATGTCACCGGCCCCTGGAGCACTCGGGTCATCTCAGAGCCCGCAGTACAGCAGGGAGCGCCGCCCACACCTGGCGCCTCGGGAGCTGCTCGCTGCCAGCCGCCAGCCCTCGAACCCCGCTCCCCGGGAGCCACCGACGGCGCATGCCCACCTGCGGGTCTGCCTTGGACAGGATAACCCGGCTCTTCTATTACTCCGGCTATATTAACGGGCCTTTAAATTTTGGAATGACATTTAAGTCATTACCGACGGTTGATTATTTATATGTCTAGTTTTTCAGATGACAGATTTACATAAAGAAAATCTATCTTTCCCAAGCAGGAAAATAAAAGAGATTTCTTACATTCTTCTATTAGAAAAGTTGCATTGAGATGCAAGTTTCAAGTTACTTTAGTATTAAACTGTTTTCCCTAAGCGAGAGCTGGGTGTCTAAGCTCAAACATTAGTCTTGGCATCGTTAGTTAAGGTGATCTTTTCCTTGTGGTTGCGTGTGTGTGTGTGTGTGTGTGTGTGTGTGTGAATACTAACATCAAAACTTCAAATCGATAGCTGCGTGATGGTTTTAGAATATTCCACAAAATTAAGAAGTAAAAATATTGGCAAGCTATAGGCCTAGCTCACAGAGAACATTACAACTTCTGTTTCTGAGACAAGGTAAAAGGGGCTATAGGACATTTTAAAATTTAAAGTATTCGTAGTCTGGAATAGATATTTATCATTTCACGATACATGAAATTTTAAACTGAGCATTGCCTGTAACACTCAGGTTTATATTATGTTTTTGGATATACTCAACCCTCTTTTGTGTTTCCTCTTTCATGAGAAAGCTTACTTTTTAGTCACCAGCTTTCTTTTAATTTAGTCATGAACTGTTTTTTTTTGTTTTGTTTTTTGTTTTGTTTTTTTTTTTAGTACAAACCCTAAGGCTATTTAGAAGATGATATTTATGGCAGCCAAATACAGGGCAAAAAAAGTTCAAATTTAGTAATTTTCTCATCTCTCAAAGATCACTTCCTTCAAAAATAAAAGTTGGAAATTGTAATTTGGTTGGTACTCTATCCACTCTTACATCTGGCCATTGAATTCAACTGATTAGGTATTAAGGCCTACTTTTAAAAAAATCATTGTAAAGCATTTATTAAACTCAAGAGAAACTGGGATTTCTTTTCATAAATCCATGTACTGATGAATTGCAATGTAGGACAAAGATCACCATTTAATGTATCTCACTTCCACTAATTCATGTGTCAAGTAGTGCTGGGTAATATGCAATTTAGGAAGAAAAATCAAATCATCTCTATTTGACAGATTTACCATGTAAAAGATGTCATATAATCACTGTCTTAGACTTAAGAGGCAAAATTTTAAGTAGAGCTCTTATATTTTATTCAAAATCCATTTTAGAAAGGTAAGGTAATATAGATAACCTGCAGAGCAAATTTTTGGCCAAATAGTTCTTTATAAATGCAGAAAATTCAGAAATGTTCAATATATGAGAGTCAACTTGTGACACATACGATCTTTACAAAACTATACTGATTATTATTTTTAACATTACTAATTGATCTGTTTTTCAAAATCTTAATATTGGTAATTTATTGAACACTGTTAAGGCATTTCCTTATATTTAGAATTGCCTGCTTTGTTACATCATAAGTCCTAACTGTTTCAACCCACTCAAATATGTTATACTAAGTGTCTTTTAAATGGTCCTTATTTGTATTATGACTGCTTCTAATTTTTAATATGTGTAATTTTTACATTTTGGAGTACATTTTTTTAGTGCCAGCTACTGTTATATGGAATTATCATATGGAATACATTCAGATATTTTATGTTAGGGCCCAAGTTTAAATGCTTGACATACAGTTTGCAGACGGTGGGCCTTGAAAAAAAATTGTTTTAAGTAAATAAAATGCCTGAAATAAAGGCATGTACAACGACAGAAAGCAACAAAGAAAATAACTTCATTTTGTTATAATTTTATTGGCATTTAAGAACATTTAATTAAAAACATAAAGTAAATTCCCCATTCGTCACAACCTTGTTTCTGTACTAAAATATTAAAAAGTAATACAATTTACATTCTCTAGCTATCCTTTTCTAATCCATTGCTTTACTAAATGCTCTTCTGATTGTGCATACTAGATACAAAGTATGAGCAAATACTTAGATAATTAAATGAAATGAAAAAATTAAAATTATTTCCCTTTTTAATGTTTGATATGGTTTCTTGTTTAATGAAAAATCAATAGAGTTTAAAGATTCTAACAATTTTAAATCTAAACTTAAGATGAAAACTAGCATTCATTTATCAAATATATAAAAATTATTGAGGTCCAAGATCACCTGAGCAATTAATGTATTGAAAATACATTTTGAAAGGCAAGAAGTTCAAGGGTTATAATTCTGTATTAACTGGGAATTTAGGAGTAGTATTCTTTTTATTTTAATATTACCTCTTGCTTTAGGAGAGCTGGGCATGATGCCACAAATGCTAAAAGAAAATGTGTGTAGTACGGTGGTGGTTGGAGGCATAAAAGGGAGTTATGGAGTTAATCATATACCTTTTTTATCTACATGTTTGTTTGAAAACATTTTTTGTTTGTTTTCAGCTAAATATTTGTCAGTATAGTCAAAGCTTCAGACAATTCCTCAGATAACTGTAAAGACTGAAACAAGGAGCAAAAGAATATTGATTGGCTAAAATTTGATAGTTTTCATGTCACAAATAAAAATTGTATATAACCCATTGATCTTAAGTGGGCTTAAAACTCTACAAAATAATGTGGAAAGAAACTGCACAGCTGTTTACCAAATATAAAATTATTACCACAATAAATGCAATATTTTAGAAGTCCTTTCAGTGTTTTTTGTACATTTTAATATACTGTTTTAAATTACTTGTTATTGTACAAGTGTTCTGAATTGTACTGTTTTTAAACCTAGAGAATAGCCAGCTGATTTTTGTACATTACGAATAATAAGGAACTATTAGAATTCTTGGTTACTAACAAGGGTCTAAGCACAATGATAACAGAATTTCATAAATCAATTATATGCTCCATTTGATGATTATAAAGCATAATTAACTTACTTGACACCAGCACAAACAATGTTTTGTTTCTTTACAGAACAGGCTATGAGCTGTTTCCAATTATTGCACTGAAATGCTGTCCTCTAAAATTAACAAATGAATGAACATTTGCATACTGTACATTGTACTAAAGACAACCTAGAGTGGAGCTATCCAATTGTTTTTCTAATTATATTTTGCCTACTTACATAATTTATTTTCCACGGAGGAACTAGTGATTACCTAATTATTTTTTTACCTAAGTAACTTGGTGGAAAAAAAGCTCCAAAAGTAATATGTTACCCTTATGAACAACAGAAGATAAAATTAATCATTTGAACTGCCATCTAGAGATTGTGACTTTAATTCTTAATTTAGAATATTGAGCAAAAGATATAGTAGTCATGTTGTTCCTTTTGTCATGCCCTTCCTTACAATGATATGGGAAAAACAGAAACAAATGTATAGATAATTAAAGTAAATATTTTCTGGTTATGTAAAACAAAGGAGAGTCTTAAAGGAAGGGGGATTGGTGTGGAATTCTTGTCTGCCTTCCTCCCAGGTAGACTAGGCAAATTGCTACTTGGCACAACTTCAAGGACAACTGCAAGGGATGCATCCTCCTCAAATACTTCTATTACCAATTTAGTGATGCCTTGACATTTTTATAGTTTAAAAGTTAGAACCTAGGTAAATAAAATCCAAGTACTACTGAGAAAACTCACATTCTCAGCTGTTCTCAATTATTTATACCTTGGAGCATCAGAGCAAGTGTTGGTGGAAGGAAGAGAAAGTTGCAGGATGCTGAGTAATTGACATGAATGAGAAGAGAACTTGGGAAGGTGGGAAGGGACAGAGGATGGGAATTGGTGAGGAATAGAGACACACTTTCTTGTCCCCAGTTTGGCCTGGTCAAAAGTAACTGACTAGGTACCACTCCATTTAACATTAGCACTAAATGATCTATAATTGACTTCATTTTATACTATTCCTTATATCTCAGCAATTAAGCTATCAGTGCAAGGTGTAATGGAAAAAAAAAATGAATTAGAGATTCCAGGTGCAAACTTGACTTGAATGTAAAATGCTCAGATCATTAAAGTCATGTCTATAAAATAGAAAGTGAAATATTAGTTGTATTATGTATTTGACAACCAGATAATTTATCTGTCTACATAAATCAAATTAACTAGATGATTGCTAAATTTCAGCTTTACTGTATTAATAAATACCATGACTAAAGACAGTCTCTTAAATCACTTTCGTAGTAGATTTTAGTTCTTTTTTTCCCCTGCTGGTTATATTAATGATGATTTCCACACTGTGCAGGAATTATAACAATTGTTAGTTCAAAATTAACTAAGATAACCAAACC
Organism: Canis lupus baileyi; assembly: GCF_048164855.1. Lineage (NCBI taxonomy): Eukaryota > Metazoa > Chordata > Mammalia > Carnivora > Canidae > Canis > Canis lupus. The sequence continues at coordinate 9,215,549 of NC_132842.1, read as the reverse complement.
ATCATTTCATGCTTCAGTTAATTCAAACATAAACCAGACTCTGATTTTTTTAAACAAACTGTTTCTGACCTATTTTCTATCCCAAAAGCAATATTTAGCAGTTTCCAGGAAACAAATGAAGGTTAATAGACCACCAGTATTAAGTTTAACTTCATAATTTAAAGTAAAAAAGGAATGGCCTAAGTATGAAGTTTATGAATGTTTGTTGTTTTTAAACATTGAATTAATATCATTGAATTCACCCAAACCAAAAAATATATAAATATTGAAATACAATTTCTAGTCAATTTGATTACCCATAATTGACTATTCTGGTTTGCAGTTCAATAACTTATCAACCATCAAGGATATATTTTAGCAAATTAACTCTTTTATAAGTTTAAACAACTGAAAATTATTTCTCAATGGTGCTGCAATTCCTAACAGTAATTCAAGAGATTTAGAGATTTGGGAAGCTGAGTCACGCTGATTTGCAAAGGAATTGGTTAGCTTGTACCCTTGTCTCTAATGAAGGGAGATACATCTTCAGATATGGTAGATTCAGGCATCTAAGGATTCCAGACTTTTTCCTACCTGTTAACCTGCTTCCTGAGTCCAATTTCAATAGCCCGTGAGTCTCTCCCCACCCCCACTGGACTTGATTCTGGTTTCTTATTTTATGGCTGCAGGCTGAATTTTTTTCTCCTGTGTTCCTAACTTTGACTTGACTCACCTGCATTTTAAGCATACTTTCTCAGTGTTTATCTGTTTTTGAAGAGATCCTTATCTGTGTGTGTCTCTGATCAGAGCCTACATATCCCAGTGAATTCTGACACGGTTGCTCAGCCAGCCATCAATGCTGTACTTCCCTGTAGCATGACCACCCAACCACCTGCCCTTCGGTAAGAACAGGGACCTGTCAGCATCTGTTGATGGGGTTTCCCTCTCAGCAGGGCCTGCTGTCAGATGTCTAGGAATGAGTAGATGCCTGCTTCATCAGAAAAGACCAGGAAAACTCTCACCTTTGCAACACCACACAGTTGTGCTAGGGTTTCCCTCAATTTCCTATGTTCACTAGATCAATGAGTAATATTTTTTTTTTTTTTTTTAGTTTTTTGGTTGCCAAAAACGACCTGACACCAGTTTTGTCTGAGAACCTGCCAATTAGTCCCATCTTCAGTTAGAGGGATTAGAGGAACTGTCTCCAGTGCCTGTATTGTCTCAGTGCTGGACAAGCCCCAGCGATGGCTGGATACTTGCCTCCTTAGAACGAGACTTCCAGATAAGGAATGAGAAGAATATGAAGACCTAGAGCAAGGCCTCAGCCTCCCCAGCTTCGTCTTGAACCACATGCTTAAAAACAGGAGAACATCATGACTCTGATTTTACTAGTATCAGATTTCTGAATCCTGAGCCACTGCCTTTGGCTCTGCGACAACTTTTGCTAACTCCTAGCACATCTGCCAAGCATCTCCTACTAGCAGTGCAATTGGGGGAGCCAACGCCAGATTAGGCTTTACGAAGAAGTGAAATAAATTATGATTTAATGTATCATGTTTTCTGCAACATAGTTCTCTCAGTTTTAACTGATACCCAACTACTTCTCTTTAGGATTCTGACATTTAAAAAAAAAAAATGGGTGTAATGAGTATTCCGCTTCCTTGAAGATCCAATTTGTTCTCTTACTCCCAGAGGTGCCCAGCTATACTGACCTCAGATAGAGATTGGTGAAAACCTATCTATAGTTTCTTTTAAATCTACTTTTCTGGCATGCAACTTTTTAAAAGATTGTATTTATTCATGAGAGACACAGAGAGAGGCAGAGACATAGACAGAGGGAGAAGCAGCCTCCCTGTGGGGGGCCTGATGTCAGACTTAATCCCAGGACCCCAGGATCACAACCTGAGCCAAAGGCAGATAGATGCTCAACCGCTGAGCCGCCCAGGTGCCCCCTGACATGCAATGTTATTTCATTTATTCCTCATAGTAAGTTTACAAGGAAGGTCTTATTAAACAGATTCTACAGAAATGCAAACATTTGTTCTCAGTTAATTTAACAACTCACATTCAGCCAAGCATTGTACAAAGTGTGTGAAGTACTTTGCACATGATGACTGTGTGATGAGGATACCATTATTGTGACAGGTTAATGAGCAAAGAAGGCTTATCATAGTCAATACAGTGGCTGAGGTTCTTACCAATGTTACTCATGGCCTTCCCTATTGTCAAATCCAGTGGATCCTTTTCTCTCCTTACAACTGTGTGGCACCTGTAAGCCCTCTTAGATTGACACCATGATTGCCAGCTCTTTTTCCTACTTTATTGGCCTTCTTTGCTTCCTCTTTTTTATCTTAACTCGGTGATGAAGTTCCTTAAGATAGGGTCCGGTCTCTCTCCTTTACTCTCTCTTTTCCTAGATGATCCCAAACATTCTCACAATTTCTGTTACATTTCTACAGTGACAACATACCTCTATCACCGAACTCTTCTCTGAAAACCAACATATCTATCCAACAATCTGTTATCATCATTTTGATGCTCTGTGAGTGTCTAAAATCACATGATATATCCAAAGTTGAATCTTCAAACTGCCTCCAGAACTGCTCCTTGCATTCTCAGTGAATGGCTTCACCTTCTACCTAATTGCCCACATCATTTTCACTGTTAAATACAGTCTATCACTAAGTTCTACCATTTTCACTCCACAGTGTGTATTCTTTCCTTTTTCTCTATCTTGACAGCTGTCATATTTGTTCAAGCCATCATCAACTTTTCTCCGTACTACTACAATAACTCTTAGTGGGGTCTTCCCTCTGCTTTGCCCCTAATTCTGTTCTCCATTCAGCCATTATAATTTTTTTAAATTATTTGGTAAAATTTTCTCAGAAATGTTACAGAAAAGCACACCAATTGTAAGTGTACAGCTTAATGATTTTTCACAGCCTGAACACACCTATATAACCAATGCTCAGATCAAGAAATGGAATGTTATCAGTACCCCCAGGAACCCCTTCATAGTCCTTCCCAGTCATTACCTTCCCCAGGTGACCTGACCTCTTTGGCCATTGATTCATTTTGCCTACCTCTAAACATTATTATATAACTGGTAGTAACAGGTTTGAAACATAAAACAAATTATGACACTATACCTAAACTTCTCAAAAGCTTCCTTTATACTTAGACTAAAATATTAACACATTGCCGTGGCCTACAAGTCCCAACACAATCTGGCCTCTACATACTTCCCCAAGCTCGAATCCTGCCATTTCCCATTCACTTAGTATGTTTCAGCTCACTTGGTCTTGTTTTAATTCCGTAAATATGCCAAACTCTTTCTTGACTCAGGGACTTTGCATATGCTGTTTCCTCTGCTAGAATGTCGGTTCCAGCATGGCTGGATTCTTCTCACCCTCAAGTTCTCATTTAAGTAACACCTCCCCAGAGAAACTTCCTGTGATCACTGTATCTCACCCACTGCTCCCATTCTCCTTCCAGAGGATAGGGCTTGTGATGGCTGGGGTATATATTCAGAATGGCTCAGGTCTCTTCTGCTTGGCAAACAAAACCGGCATAAGAAGATTTTTTTCTTTATTTGTTTTAGCAGCTCTGCACACATACAACTTATGGAGGTATTTGAATTCATTAAATTTGTTTTTTTAAAAAAAGGAAGCTGGAGAAATCAGAAAAGGAGTATCAGAGATTGCAGAATCTGAAAAGACTTCTCTTCTGTCTTCCAGGAGACTAAGTAGAGCATATGGACCTCCCTTATCACCTGTTTTAGATTCCCTGGTGAGGAGAAGGGAGACCTTGGCCTCTCCTTTTAAAATGCAAATATTAAGCCCATCAGTCTGTGGATAACTAGACTTATGCTGTAGTGGAGAATACTGGGAACCTGGCAGGCAGAGAAGCGTGTGGGAGCGAAGCAGACTCCTTCTGCATATTTGGCCACTCTCCCGAGGACCCAGGTGGCAGATTCCTGGCGGAAACCATGTTCTGTATAAGTTGAAACCCTCACCACCTTACATTAAGTATGTAGATCTCGATTTGTGTGACTTGAGCTTGGATTTCTTGGAAATCCACTTTATCATATTCCTTCGAGCTTCCTCCTGCTGCGTTCAAATAGTTTCACACTGTCGATGGCTGCCTGTGTGCCGTTGAAACAGACATTTGGGAGGAAGGGAGGTGGGAGACAAGAAGAGGGATGGGGAGTGGGCCCAAGTACACTGTCCACTATCTGGTGAAGAACAGCCACCATCCTTGAGGAAACAGTTACCAAATTGTCCTCTATGGGATGCCCTGAGCTCATGATCTCTTGAATGCTGCTGGGCAAGTCCCTAGCCTGCACCCTCCCATTACACCAACACCTTTCCCAGGCTTCTGAAGTAAGACTGCATACACAGTTTCCCTGGAAATTGATCCTCAATTTCACAGAATGCTCTACTTCAAATAGAATTTTTTGAGTGAAGTACTTTGTGTGGGATTTGGGGCTCATCTTGGAGAAGAGATGTCCAGGATTATTCATATGAAATTCCATGCACCCAAAATGTTTGCTCTCCGGTAGCATGGGTTTGGAGAGAACACAAAAGTGTAACTATTTTTTTTTAAAGTGTAACTATTTGCTTGCAACAATTATATTATTGTAATCATTTAATAATTATAGTATAAAAGATATTAGACTTCTATTACTGTTTGGGTTTTAGTTGGGCTATTTTCATTTCAGAAAACATATTATTTCAAGTCCTCTCAACTAATTGAGGTATGGGTCAGGTGAAAGAGAAAGGCTAATTGGAAAGCAGATGTTTGGTGTTATTTAGGTAGATTTGCTCACTTCTGGGCATTTCTGGTGTTGACTCTTGAGGCCTGTCTCACCATTGCCTCACCCAGGCTTCCTCTTCCTGCTTCCAAATGGTGGACAGGGGAAGGGGGGCTGAAGGAATGTTCCACCATCATGGACTATGGCCTGGCTCTCTATAGGACCTACCTAGCTGCTCTCAGGCATTGCTCTATCTCATAATTTTAAAGTTTCACCATCTACAGAAGATTGCTTCATTCACTTAAAGTCTTTCATTTCAAATTTCTGACAGAGACAGCAAGAGGGAGGGAGGGATTGAGAGAGAGAGAGAGAGAGAATCTGAATGATTCATTCACCCTTACAAGCCTAATCAGGCCATGGGTGTCTCTGGCCAGCCTATGAATTTACTGTCCTTTCAGCTGGGGGTGAGATAGGAGATGAAGGGGGTCATGTAGTACATGTACCTAAAGCCCACCATTTCAAGGGTTTCACAGAGTTAGGGGTCGGGACCAGCGGGAATGATCCATTTTCTTTCTTTCTTTCTTTCTTTCTTTCTTTCTTTCTTTCTTTCTTTCTTTCTTTCTTCTTTCTTTCTTTCTTTTTCTTTCTAGGTTTTACTTATTCATGAGAGACACACAGAGAGAGGCAGAGACACAGGCAGAGGGAGAAGCAGGCTCCCTGTAGGGAGCCTGATGGGGGACTCGATCCCAGGACCCCAGGATCACAACCTAAGCCAAAGGCAGACGCTCAACCACTGAGCCACCCAGGTGCCCCATGATCCATCTTTCTTAGAAGCAACTGGGGTTGTACTAGACAATGTATTTGACATCCTTAGTAAACGTCATTAACAAAAGAAAAGCTTTAGCAATGCAAGCAATAGGTACAAAACATACAAAGTAATCTTTCTTTTTTACTTAATGTAAAGATGTATGCATATAATGATGGTAGATATTTTTAAAGAATACATTCTTTAAAAAAAAAAAAAACAACCTGGTTCGGAATGTTTATTTGACCCAGCTGTAGAGTATTATCCTACGGACTCAAATTAATATATTCTTCAGAAGCATTAGTATTATAATAGTCTATTGCTGCAAGCAATAAAAAAACAGAACAAAAGGATTGAAGTAAGGGTTTACTTTTGTACACCTGGACTTCTATGGAAAAGAAGGCTTTGATGATAAGAAGGCTTTGGAGAGGCTGCTGTATGTTCCAGTTACAGTATTCATAATAAATGTTAGGTATTTCCAATCTTGTCCTGCATTATTTAACACGAGTTTAACCCAATTTTTCCTTAGGCTCAATGAAAAACAGGTGTTAAGGGAGTAATGCGAAGATGTTTTTATCTTCCTTAGCTATTTCTGCAGTGGTGGGAGAAGGAATTCTCTCACATTCTGAATAAAAAAAGATCACACATTTCCATCAGCAGTAGTTAGCCAAGAACCTAGAAACCATCCCTGATTCCTTTCACTCCTTACCCCCTCTTTCCAGCCAACCCTCCATCGAGTGCTGGTGGCTCTCCTTTCAAAGTATATTCTCTGAATCTGACCACTTTTCACCATCATCAGAGCTACCAGAAAACAACCCAAAACTCAACTACGGCAGCCATGACAAAGAGGTTTATTTGTCTCTCATAAAAATAGTCCAAGGGTAGGCAATCCAGGTGTGGTATAAGAGCTCAACAATGCCACTAGGGACCCAGACTCTATCTTTCTTTTCCATCATCCTTAATGTATTGGCTTTCATTCTCATGCTTGTTACCTCATGGTCTCCAGATGGCTACTACATTGCCAGGCATTGCATCTGTGCTCCAGACAGGAAGAAGGATGTGGGTGGAGAATGATTTCCTTCAGAAGTTTTGTCTTTTTATTTAGGAAGGGAAGCCCTTGCCAGAAGACTACTCTTCACATTTCATCAGCCAGAACTGGATTCTGTACCTATTCTTAGACCAATGAATATCCAAAGGACTAAATTGCTGAGGTAGCTATTGTAGACTTGTTAACACAGTATTTCTCCTAATCTCCTTCTACTGTGCCTTCCTGTAGCTGAGACTGGAAAGCTAGAAACTACATTTCCCAGACTCCCTTGCAGCTAGGGAATGCACTGAAGCAACAGACACAAGTACTAGTTGTTCATTTTGCTGGTATCCATTAGCAGGGGTAAGGTGGTTCTGAAGTAATTAAACAGGCACTTCCTTGATTGCCCCTTCTTTATTAAAATGACTTAAATCATTATTAACTCCACTCAGTGTTGGCTTTTCTCCTTTTGGTTTTTGTCTCTAGCTATTTCAGTGAAGAATATTACAAAGTTAGGTAACTCACAATAAAGCATTTTAAAGCATATATAATTTCCTCACAGTTTGATGAAGTAGGGTTAGAACAAGATAAATTTCTTTAGTCTGAGAATCACAAATTCCTGGCTTCTCCAAAGACACTGCTGGTGATTTTGATGATGGTGTGATTTTTCTAAATCATCCAGACACTGGGAATTCAAACCACTGGTATTTTCTTTTTCCTCTTGACTATTAAAAAGCCTTAAGGCAAATGAGTGGCTCTCTTCCTGAAAGTATAGTTTTCATTCTATATATTTTTGTGTGCTGCCCTCACTTCTGATCCTACCTTTTCTCTTTTTTCCCTTTTTTTTCTTAATTCCTTTCCCTATATGTGTTATTTAATTCTGTTGCCTCTTTTTTCCACATGGCAAAAACTCTTTATGAAAATAGGTAAAATTATATGTCTGTTAAACAAGAAAAAAATTATTGAGTAAAGACATTTTATCTTCCACATTATAAAAACTGTTAATAGTTTGGGTATCAAATGTAAAAACCGGGGTTAAACATTTCATAACTGTAAGATGACTTTAGAAAAAGATTTTAAATTGGTCCTAAACAAGAGGCTCTGCTTTGTTCTTTGGAAAAATATAGACTCTCCTCCATATGTTTGCCATAAACTTGAGACCAGGGTGAATATAAAAGATGGATGCTCAGTAATGGCCTTAAATCATCTCTTACTATGGTGATGATCAAACATATCATAGAACTGAACTGGAAGCGTTTTTCACCAATACTTTAGGGGAGATAAATGCATATTAAAATGTTTTAAACACTGATAGTCAGGATAGCAAGGTGAGAAACTCATACCCAAATGGCAGTGATGTTGTCTGAGCTCATTTAAGATGGGACCATACCCAGGGGACGGAGGGAAGTATGGATAGTGGAGAGAGTTTGCTCTGCAGCCCGACTGCAGTCTTGCCCCAGACCAGAAGCTTCCCAGGAGCCATTTTCAAAGCTGGCAGATAATATTCCTTCAGAGCATCTGGGTGATTCTGTTGCTGCCAAATCAGTTAAAAACATGAATAGCCATCTAATTAGCAAATTCTAACGTGTCTGTAAATGTGTGTTTCATGAAATGTAAGAATAAGCAAAGATTCGGCCTCATGGCTTTATTATCAGCAGATTTTTTTACCTTAAAAAATATTCACCTGCTTCATCACCCACTTTGTTTACTAAGCACAATTCTCCTAAACGGTTTCTGTTTCCCATCCCCCACCCTGCATCTGACCCCCAATCAAATCTGCTGTTAAAAGCATTATCAGGGGGATCCCTGGGTGGCGCAGCGGTTTAGCGCCTGCCTTTGGCCCAGGGCGCGATCCTGGAGACCCGGGATCGAATCCCACGTCGGGCTCCCGGTGCATGGAGCCTGCTTCTCCCTCTGCCTGTGTCTCTGCCTCTCTCTCTCTCTGTGTGACTATCATAAATAAATAAAAAATTTAAAAAAAAAAATAAATAAAAGCATTATCAGCATTGAGCATATTCAAAAGAGTGAGCTGAAGGCAAGTCAAGAATTCTATAAAGTTTTCAATAAAGAAACATTATTAGGAAGTGTGAAACCTGAGGGAGTACTCACTCCTTAAGATCCTCCCTTGGCTCCCCAATGCATCCACGGTAAAGTCTACAGTCCTTAGAATGGCGTACTAGACTTCGTGATGGGAACCTTGTTTCTCTCCCCAGCTTCATCTCTGGTCACTCCCCATCCTGTGGCCCGACATTCAATACTGAATTACGTGTTGCCTCATGAAGGCACCACATGCTTTTCTGCCTCTAGGCCCCAGCACAGCCTGGACCACTAACCCACCTTCTTTGTCCCTTCTCCCTGCCTGATGACTCTCGCTAACCTTCCAGGACTTGCCTCAATCTCTACTTCAAGCAGGGAACTTTTTTTTCTCTGTTCTTTAAGATTTTATTTTTATTTATTTATTTGACAGATACAGAGAAAGAACAAGCAAGCACAAGCAGGGGGAGTGGCAGGCAGGAGAGAGAGAAACAGATTCTCCACTGAGCCCAATGCAGGGCAGATGCTTAACCAAGTGAGCCACTCTAGTGCCCAAGCAGGGAACGTTCTTTCACTTCCATTTTTTCACAGCACCCAGTGCTTACCCCCACATTGTACCCCTTAAGCTGTCCCAGAGTTGCCTGTGTACTCTTCAGTCTCCGACTGTAAATTTTTTGAAGGCACAGACTCTGTTACGTTTATCATCACATCGCTACCACCTAGGAAAGTGCCTTGAACATAGAAGGTGGTAGGTACACCACTTGTTGAATCAATGCAAGTTACCTCTATGAAGGAAACAATTCATTTGAATGAAATGTTTTACTGTGTTTGAAAAAAAATCACTCATTATCTTATGGACATAACTCATAGTGTATCAACATCTACGTTTTTTAGTAAGTCCTTACAAAAAGCGTTGTCATCCTATTTGATAATCTTACTACTTTGCATTTTTATCTCATGTTAAACTTATGAAAACTTTATTGTAGCTTAAACAAGAAACTAAAATTCAAAATATTTATTTTAAGAATGAAGATACTGCCTCAGTGTCCATCGAAACATGAATGGATAAAGAAGATGTGGTCTATATATACAATGGAATATTACTCAGCCATTAGAAATGATAAATACCCAGCATATGCTTCAACATGGATGGAACTGGAGGGTATTATGCTGAGTGAAGTAAGTCAATCAGAGAAGGACAAACATTATATGGTTTCACTCATACGGGGAATATAAAAAATAGTGAAAGGGATTAAAGAGGAAAGGACTCCACATCACTTGCCATCAGGGAAATACAAACCAAAACCACAATGAGATACCACCTCACACCAGTGAGAATGGGGAAAATTAACAAGGCAGGAAACCACAAATGTTGGAGAGGATGTGGAGAAAGACAACCCTCCTGCACTGTCGGTGGGAATGTGAAATGGTGCAGCCACTCTGGAAAACTGTGTGGAGGTTCCTCAAACAGTTAAAAATAGACCTGCCCTACGACCCAGCAATTGCAAAGCTGGGGATTTATCCCAAAGATACAGATGCAATGAAACGCCGGGACACCTGCACCCTGATGTTTCTAGCAGCAATGTCCACAATAGCCAAACTGTGGAAGGAGCCTCGGTGTCCATCGAAAGATGAATGGATAAAGAAGATGTGGTTTATGTATACAATGGGATATTCCTCAGCCATTAGAAATGACAAATACCCTCCATTTGCTTCACCGTGGATGGAACTGGAGGGTATTATGCTGAGTGAAGTAAGTCAATCGGAGAAGGACAAACATTATATGTTCTCATTCATTTGGGGAATATAAATAATAGTGAAAGGGAATATAAGGGAAGGGAGAAGAAATGTGTGGGAAATATCAGAAAGGGAGACAGAACATGAGAGACTCCTAACTCTGGGAAACGAACTAGGGGTGGTGGAAGGGGAGGAGGGCGGGGGATGGGGGCGACTGGATGGCGGGCACTGAGGTGGGCACTTGATGGGATGAGCACTGGGTGTTATTCTGTATGTTGGCAAATTGAACACCAATAAAAAATAAATGTATTATTAAAAAATAATAATAATAAATAAAAAAATAAAAATATAGAGGAAAGGAGAGAAAATGAGTGGGAACTATCAGAGACAGTGACAGGACATGAAAGACACCTAACTCTGGGAAACAAATAAGGGGTAGTGGAAGGGGAGGTGGGCAGGGGGATGGGGTGACTGGGTGATGGGCACCAAGGGGGGCACTTGACGGGATGAGCGCTGGGTGTTATACTATATGTTGGCAAATCGAACTCTAATAAAAAAATATACAAAAAAAGGAACAAAAATACTTTCTAAATAAAGCTGGCAATTAAATTATACAACATGAAACAACTATCAGCAACAGTTCCCTGTAGAATAGGAATCTAGTTATTTTACAAAGAGCAAGTGGCTCCTTTTCAGGCTGTAAAGAAAAAATATTCTTAAAGGCCGTCACTATCTTTACTCTGACCTGATGGTGATAATAATGGCAATTTACATTGTTAAATGTGTATGAGGTGCCAGGACCTTTAAATGAATTCTTCATTCAGTTCTCACAACAGCACTATCATTACATATGTTAAAAAAATGAAGAAATGAGTTTTTGGTAAGCTTGTCCAAACTGACTTGTCCAAATTTACATGCTTAAAACCGGTAGAGTGGAGATTGAAGCCCACGCAATGTGACACCAGAGCTTAGGCTCTTTCCTGACTTCTGGAAAGTGAAATCTCACATTAAGAAATATAAGATACTGCTTGGGCCCACGCCACAGAGCCTGGTGGCAGGAACATGGTCTGTGTGTTCAGCTGAGCAGCCTTGGCTCAGAGAGGTCAAGTGGCTTCCTGAAGGTCACACGGCGTGTTGGATGGAAGTCAATTTTAAAGCAGAGTCTGGGGATGTCTGGGTGGCTCAACGGTTGAGCATCTGCCTTTGGCTCAGGTTGTGATCCCGGGATCCTAGGATTGAGTCCCACATCGGCTCCCCATAGGGAGTAGTCTCCTCCCTCTGCCTGTGTCTCTGCCTCTCTCTGTGTGTCTCTCATGAATAAATAAATAAAATCTTAAATATATATATATATATAAGATACTACATCCGAATTTTGGTGGATTCCTACTCTATATACTATATAACACTACTAGTTATGGAGTAGAATATAATTTAAAACTGCTCCTTCTGGGCCTCCATCCAATGGGTTTTATTAATGTGTCAGAAATTACATTCTGTGTTACCTTTCTATGGCTACATAACAAATTATCCCCAAACTAGACAGCCTCAAATAACAAACATTTATTATCTCACAGTTTCTGAGAATCAGAAATCTGTCAGCTGCTTAGGTGGGTGGTTCTGGTTCAGTCTTTTATGAGGCTGTGGTCAAGCTTTTAGCCAGGACTGCAGCCATTTCAAGGTCCAACTGGGACTCAAGACCTCACTCCAAAGCTTGCTTTTGTTAGCAGGCTTCCCTTCCTTGTGAGATGTTGGACTCAGGACCACCATCTTTCCCTGGCCATTGACAAAAAGCCTCCCTCAGTTCACTTCATGGGCACCCCATTGTGCAGCTCATAACATGGAAGCTGGCTTTCCTCAGAGTGAGGAATTTAGAGAAAGCAAGAGTCAGGAACCTTAAAAGGAAGCAACAGGCTCTCCTAACCTAATCTCAGAAGTGACACACTGTCACTACTGCTGTACCCCAGTCATTAGAAATGAGTCACGAAATTCTGCCAAACTCAAGGGGCTAGCACCATCCTGGAGGCTATCCTCCACACATGCTCTAATATGCTACAAAGTTATGAGTATCCTGATTTGATTCCTGAGATGCAAGGTTTCCATGTGTTAATGTTGGCTTTCTCTATTCAAAAGAAAAGGAATTAGATTATTAGACTCAAATGACAAATCAGCTCACATACACACACAAACTTTCATTAGAAGACAAGGTTGGAAAGATGAAGTGAAATTTTAAATATCTTTAACAAATATGTTAAGTTGCTAGTAAATTTCTTAGCAAATATCACATTCTTTCCTAAATACAGTTAAATACAGGTCTATGCTGTAACTGGTTCCAAATTTTAAAAGCCCCCAAATAAGCAAAGAGCACTTAAAAATCCTGGAGAGTATCAGTCCTGAAAACAGTTGTGCATCTTCAGTACTTCCCTTAATCTGACCAATTTCAGAAATCACTGTAGTGTCATGCCAGAGACTCCTTGAGGATGTGTTAAATATGTGTTTCTCTCAAGGAGAAAAGGTGTGTCACTGCCTGACACAATACAGTTAGTCAATTTTAGAGTTTTTTAAAAAATCATTTGCTGGGATCCCTGGGTGGCGCAGTGGTTTGGCACCTGCCTTTGGCCCAGGGCGCGATCCTGGAGACCCGGGATCGAATCCCACGTCGGGCTCCCGGTGCATGGAGCCTGCTTCTCCCTCTGCCTATGTCTCTGCCTCTCTCTCTCTCTGTGACTATCATAAATAAATTAAAAAAAAAAATTAAAAAAAAATCATTTGCTTTAAGGATGAAAGAATTATACACTTTCGACCTACCAGTTAAAATGAAATGGTGATATTGCCAGACTTTAAAGTAATTTGGAATATTACATATTTTCATACTTAGAAACTTAGTCTGCCTCTATATTGTTTTAAGTTAATACCTAACAATGCCATTATCAGAGTAAGAAATCATTTGTTCTGCAAATTTGTTACCAAGCATGACGAAAATAAGAAATCATTTGTTCTACAAATCTGTTAATGAGCATGACCAAAACCTTTAAAATTCTGATCTGAAATGGCACGAATCTTTTTCATAAATGTGCTGTACAGTCTTACAAAGGACTGTGAGATGGTTGCCCTTGACTTATTATAAGGATAAAATTATACATGCTTCTGAATTTTTTCCAATTAATCAGGTCTCTGATTAATCCAGTCTCTACAAATGCTAACTGACAGATAAGTGTGACCCATGAATGCTACAAAGAACAATTATTTTCTTCTTCCTATTGCTGAAAATTTGTCATGTGTTAGCATAATTTTTTTCCCAACAGTGAAATTCTTAACTGTGTTGTAAATGTTACATACCGTTTGCAGCTCCAGAACAGCTACTTAAAACACAGTAAGCCGTGTTGATGCCTTTCCAGGCTTGACCAATGACCTCCAGAGGGGAAACTTGACTTAGGCTGATGTAGAAATCTGCCACTTTTCTAATAATATCCTTTTATAGTGATAATAAGAATTTAGACTTAGTCTACTCTATCAGGAAAAGAAAATATTCACTTCTTTTTGTCACTTAATCAGACACACTGTATAAAAGCTATGGAAAGTTTGTGATCATATTTTGAAAAACAAAAAGAATTACGTGTTGAATGCTTCAACTGTTTCTAATAGCCAGTAAAGTCACATCAATTTCTATCTTGTGAATTCCAAGTTTATTGTTGCTCTTACTGTGATTACAAATGTATTTTCACATTTGTATGTTCTATTAAAAGTGTTTAGGGGCACCTGGGTAGCTGGGTTGGTTAAGCTTCTGACTCTGTTTTGGCTCAAGGTTTCACTGTTGTGGGATAGAGATCCGGCTCCAAGCTCAGTGTGGATTCTGCTTCAGATTCTTTCTCACTCTCCTTTCTCCCCTGCCCCTCCCCGCTCATGCTTGCTCTCTCTCTTTCTCAAGTAAGTAAATAAAAAAATCTTTTTAAAAATTTTTTATAAAAAAATAAATTAAATAAAAATTTTTTATAAATATATCTGAAATGTAAGTTAGATCCTACAAGAGATTATTTTAATATTTAAGATAATAAACTTTCTAGGCCCTTAGAAGTCTTATTGAGGAGCACTTATTAATCAGAATCAATGCATCGTTACGGAAGTGTCTGAACGATTACTTTCCGTCAATATTTGCCAGCATGGCACTGACAGAAACTTAGAGAAGATGCATTTCTCTACGTTGTAATTTTTAATTTTTTAATTTAAGTATAGTTGAAACACAATGTTACATTAGTGTCAGGTGTACAACACAGTGGTTCCCCAAGTTTATACATTGTGCTCCATTCACCAGAAGTGTAGCTATCATCTATTCCCATACTATCCCTACATCATAATTTGTATTCACATAGCCTTTCTCACAGTTTCACTTATTTGATTTTATTTTTTTTCAAAAATTTGAGAGTACAAAAAATTTGAGGGTACATTAATATTCAGTGAAATATACTGACAATAAAATCAGGATTTTGAAAAAGGCTTCATTTCAAACCAAAGTGGATTGCTAGGCTTTTCTAAATAGCGTAAAGCTAAAAGTTTCTCAAACTGCCTCCAAATTCTAACTCCAAGTTAATTTTGTATGTTAACTGAGTTTTCAAGAGAGATTTATCAATGTATATGTTTTATTTTCATTGTGGAGATAGCATACCCCTGGTACTCACTTGAAAATGGAGTGATATAAGTAAATAGACATTCAGTTTATTTCAAAGTGACATGAACAATAAAATTACATGTATAGTCATAAATATTATGCAAATACATTTTCAAGAAAAGAATTAAAAATTAGCGTGTATTCAACTCAAAGTTATAGAACATACTTCTCCAATCTATCAATCAATAAATATTTACTGAATATCTACTATGGACTGAGTCCTGGGCAAGGTTGTTTGGTGATTATATAACTAACTATAATTAAATATAAATATACATATTCCCATGTTTAAAGAGCTTATAGTTTAAGTGAGGATACAAGATTTCAACAGTAGAGATCATTTTATGTGGAATTATGTTAAAAAATAAAAATAGTACATAATAAACGCAAAAGAGGTTGAGAAAAGAAAATCATTAATAGGTGCTGGTGGACTCAGGTAAAATTAAAAGGAGGCAGTGAGCTGTAAGCAAGGCCATAAAGAGATGAATAGAATTTCAGCAAGAAAGTTAGAGCAATGAGTTGTCTCAGGTGGAGGAAGAGAATAAACAAAATATCACAGGCAGGAGTTCACCAGGTTTGTTTTATGGGCAGTAAGGAGTTTAACCTGATAGAAGTGAAGATTCATTTTGAAAGCAGTGGAAATTCATCTGGATAACCAGTGAAGGTTATCAACAGAAAAACAAGTCAAGGGAACTCTGAGTTGCCTCAGAAAGGAGCAAAGGAACCACAGGTTCCTGAACAAAAGAGTAGTGGTGAGAGTATGTGTTTAGGAAACTTTTCAGCCAATGACTGAAACGAAAATATAATTGATGATTTTGAGCCTTTGCTTGGCAAAGATGATGTGAAAAAGGACAAAGAAGGCGGAACCTCTTAAGTTCTATTTGCTCAAGTTCAGTTATATTGTCTTTATTCCACCAGAAAGAATGAAGTTTAGAAAAAAAAAAAAAAAACAACATAGGAGGAGAGTGAGGACAAAGCCCATGGGAAGAGAGTAAGAAAGGAGTTCCTTCCACAATTTGATACAAAAACATATTGATGGAGTGCCTCCTACTTGTAAAATACTTGATGTGAAGCAAACATAAAATCTAATTCACGTGTCCAAAGAGTTTTCAAGATATGTAAGGAATGTACATCTGACATTTTTATAAATATCATAACAGAGGCTCAGAAAAAATCCCATGAGCACTCACAGAGGGCAAAGCCATCTTTCAGGGGTGTGAATCAGAGTGGGTTTCATGAAAGAGGCCCCATTTTTTGTTAATCTCAAAAGGAGTTGTCAGTTGCAAAGGGAAAGGAGCCTCAGACAAGTAATATTTATTCTGAGGCTAACAGTCACGAGTTATTATGGAGAAAGTGGGGGGGAGAATGGATTTGGGGCCAATAGCAGTGTCTGGCATACCTTGTTTGTGTAGACACGGTAGCAGGAAGATGGCATCTGGCTAGTATGCAGAATGCATGTGTGTCCTGCTGCCCAAACTGGTTTGGAATACTTTCTTAGCAGGAATGTTCTGGCTCTTAAAATAAAGGAGTTGCTCAAGCCGGGTAATATGATGAATGAGTTATGAGGTTAGCAAGATGGGGAGATAGAGGAGCAATTCATCCAGCAGAGTGCTCAACCTGAAGAAGTGAACAACGTATTTTGTGAGCTAACACCAACCTTTTCCATTCTTGGCTTTGCCTTTTTGTTCACCAATCCTCCTCTTTCATAATTTGGCCCTGAATCCTAAAACCCTCATTTCCTCATTCCTCTGCTGTCTCTCTCTCCTGCTCCTAGAAATTAAAATTCAAACTTCAGGGTTAGCCATACTTTTGCTCCAAGCCTTCTATTATTTAGCTACAGTATTGACATACTTAATCTCCTTTATGTGACAAGTAATGAACTCCACTAGCTGGAAAACTTGAACGCAAAGAGAATAGACAACTCTTGTGATATAATTCAGATGTTTCCCTCGATTCACATTATTCCTGCTCTAAAGACCTTCCCTGTCCCCAGATATCAGTTGGTTCCTCACTAAAACCAGCCATCAAGCAGTCTCACCTTATGCACACTTGCTTAACAAGATATAACATTTAAATAATTGTGCTGGAAATTTAATTTGCATACTCTCAAGCAACAATTGTTCATTGGTAAAAAATAAAGCACTTGACCTTCTACAGTGGGCTACAAAGACTTCCTAAAGGACAATTCGTTCTGCAACTGATTTTTCTAAATATTTAGTAGCACTCAAACACAGCACTAAACAGGCTATTTGCTTGGAAAAAGAAACAATGCCACTTTAGACACTGCTGTCAAATTTTTGATAAATAAGTACAATATGCTCTTTCGGAAACTGGTGAATCTAAATCAAAACAAAATAAGATCTTTTGCCTCTTTCCAAAAGATACCAGTGATTCTCCACTATTCTTCATCCTGTCACTCTTCCTGGTCTTCTGTGTTGCTTCCTCTTGATCCCCTGCGACTTGAATGTTGGCGTACATCAGGGCTCAGTTATCACATCTATCTCTTTTCTGGGATGATATCAAGAAATCTCTCAGCTTTAAGAACCATCTCTGTGCTGACAACTCCCAATTTTATATCTCTGGCTCAGACTTCTCCCTGTCTCACATATCCCTCTGCCTATAGAGCATCACATGGATGCCCAAAAGACACATCAAACTTAATCCTAAAGCAGAATTTCTGATTTCCCCCTAAAAAGAGACTTAATCCCACAGTCCTCCCTTATTTCAATAAATAGTAACTCCATCCTTCCAAATCGCTGAGGTCAAAAACCTTGGTGTCATTCTTGACTTCTCACTTTCTCCTTGCACCTCCCACAACTAATCTGTGAGGAAACCTTAAGGGTTCTACCTCCATAATCTCTCCACACTTTGACCACTCTCACTACCTCTGTCACAAAGCAAACTGCCATTATCTCTCACCTAAATTCTTGCAATAGTCTCCTAACTGGTTTCCCCACTTCAACCTTCTTCTCCAACGCCCATGCCTAACTAAGGTCTTCTTTGAATATAGAAGCCAAGATGATCCTTTTAAATCTCTTGCTCCACTCACAACCCTCCAATGTATTTCCATTTCAGACAGAGCCAAGGTCAAAGTCTTCACAACTGACTCAGATGCCCCACCTCTGCTCTAGCCACACTGGCTCCCTTGCTATCCCTCCAGGCATGCTCTCTCCCCAAGATCCTGGCAACTGTTGGTCCTCTACCAAGAACGATCTTTCTCCAAATAGCTTCATAGATATTTTCAGGTCTTGATTCAAAGTTATCTTGTCTGCCCATTTAAAAATGCACCTTCCACCTTCCCCCCAGCTCTCTATCTCTTGTCTCTTTTTTACTTTTCTCCATAGCGCTTATTACCTTCTGATGTACATGTTGCTTATTAGTTTATTGTCTATCCTTCCTTACTGGAATGCCAGCTCCATGACAGCAGGGAATTTTGTTTTTTTCATCTAGAGCCATGCCTAGCACATAGTAAGTGATCAAGAGATATAAGTTGAGTGAATAAATGAGTAAATAAAGAGTATTTAAGACAAAGGCAAAAGCATAATTAACAAGTATACTTCCATGAAGGACAGATCCCTTAAAAGAAGGCACTGTGCCTTTTCCTTCTTGGTGACTCTAACAGTGTCTTTCATATTGTAGGCATTCAATAAATACTTGTTGAATATTTGTTGGAGAATAGACTGACACGACACTGGATTGCCTGTGTTCAAAATCCAGCATCTCTACTGACCAGCTGGGAAAAGCATTTAACTTCTCTATGCTTAGTATCTTCATAAAATAGGAATAATAGCTATAATAGTAATTATATATGGAGTTGGAATAATAGCTATTATAGTAATTATATATGGAGTTGTCATGAGAATTAAATGAGTAAATATATTTACAGCATAGTAACTGTTAGATGACAATGATGATAATGATAGTCCTTTGAAACTCACAATGACATAAGAAAATTCCAAATAGGGGGATCCCTGGGTGGCTCAGCGGTTTGGCGCCTGCCTTTGGCCCAGGGTGCGATCCTGAAGTCCCGGGATCGAGTCTCGCGTCGGCATGAAACCAGTTTCCCAGCATGAAACCCGCTTCTCCCTCCTCCTGTCTCTCTGTCTCTGTCTCTGTCTCTCTCTATCATAAATAAATAAATAAATAAATAAATAAATAAATAAATAAATATCTTTAAAAAAAGAATATTGCAAATAAGCTAAAACAATCTAAACTTTTTAAGTGTAGTAAAGGAAACAAGAATTTGATCAAATAAGCAAATTATAGCATGTCACTCTCTAATCGAAAATCTGAGAATTTCCAACTTCCAACTTGGAACAACTTCCATAATAAAATCCAAACTTCTAATCTTGCATGCAAGGCCTTCTAAATTTAAATTTTAAACTCAACATTTAACAGAAAAGTTAATAAGATATAATTTTTTTCAAATAGTAAAGAATTTTCCAGAAACATATGATGATTTTTCTAGGGATCAATAATGTCTCCTCCTGTTTTTACAATGCTTTATGATTTACAAAGAGCTTTTACATAGCCTACTTGTTTATAACCATGACCACATTAAAAAGGAACCAGGAAAGGAAAAAAAAGAGAGAGAGAGAGAGGGAAACAAATCAAAAGAGACTCTCAAGAACAGAGAACAAACTGAGGGTTGATGGAGAGATGTAGGGGGATGGGAATTAAAGAGAGTATGTGTTGTGATGAGCGCTGGGTATTGTATGTAAGTGATGAATCACTGAATTCTACTCCAGAAACCAATATGCAGTATGAATAAATATAAACCATAACATTCAGTATGTTAACTACTAAAATTTAAATTTAGAAAAATAACAAAATAAAAAAAGATTTAAAAAGAGAGAGATAAACCAGGGCAAACACCATTTTTTTCATTTTACAGATAAGGAAAGTGAAATTCAGAGAGAAAAAGTGATTTGTTTGAGGTTTCATAGGTGGAAAATGGTGTATGCAAGACTAGAAAGCAGATTCTTCTGATACTGAATTCAGGGTTTGTTTTACCACAATCTTCTATTGATAACACCGAATTTACCTAGTGGATTTTGTATCCTTTGTATGTTTTGCACATGGGAGGTGTATCATAGGTGCTTACTACATGTTTACTAATCACTTAAGGTGAAAGGTGTGTACATTTTTCTTTTGTTCTCACTTACCAGACTTGTCATAGAAAAGATAATTCACAGAGGTGCCTGGGTGGCACAGTGAGTTAAGCATCTGACTCTTGGTGTCAGCTCAGGTCCTGATCTCAAGGTTGTGATCAAGCCCCATGTGGGCTCTGCACTTAGCAGAATCTGTTTGAGGTTCTCACTCCCTCTCACTCCCCCTCTATCCCCCTTGCTTGTGTTCTCTGTCTCTAAAATAAATACATAAATCTTTTTTAAAAAAGATAATTCACATCTTTTAGCAGAAAATAAACAAGTCCCCAAATCTTGCTAACCTTCACACAGAGTGAATACTTTTCTCGGGCATAAAAGCTATTGTAATGGGCCACTGATTTCTATCAATATTCATATTTACTGTTCATTTCCCAGGAGTTCTGCAAGATTAATGCCCAGCTTTCATGACTTCGGTCATTTCCTTTTGAACTAAAGAATAAATCATCAGATTCTATAAGATCTTGTGTTCCCTTCTGCATATATAATTCTAGCTCCTTTTCTCCTGTATGTGAAGAGACAGAGAGATTTAACTTTAATTGTCTTACACAGGGGTTTAAAACCTTATGCTTTAACATTTCATTGCATACTCCTAGCATTTTCTAGGAATAATTAAATAAAATAAATAGCATGATATTTATATTTAAGATATGTTTGAAAACAATCATGTTTCTAACTGAGCCGTGAACAACAGCCTTCTTGAACAATAAGAATTTAGCAGATACTATACAATAGACTTCTATCTTTTTTATTTCAACTATACTAAGTAGTAGTTTCTCTAAAGCCTAGAAACACCCCCCAATAAAAAAAACCTTTTTTCTATGCCTGATATGAAGATGCATCAGAAACAAAAACTTTTAGAGAAAAAAAAGAAAACAAAAGAGATCTAGCTTTTTGACCCTTTGGGTAATTTAAAGAAATAAGTATTGGGGATTCTGGATGGTGCACTTGGTTGTGTGTCCGACTCTTGGTTTCAGCATAGGTAGTGATCTCACGTTGTGATCTCAGGGTTGTGAGATCAAGCCCTACATCCCCACCTCCGGTTGGGTGCTCAAGGCAGATCCTGCTTGATTCTCTTTCCCTCTCCCTCTGCCTCTCCCCCCACCACACTCCTGCACGCTTATATTTTCTTCCTCTCAAACAAACAAATAAATCTTAAGGAGGGCATGGGATGTAATGAGCACTGGTGTTATAGACAACTGATAAATTATTGAATACTACATTTGAAACTAAGGATGTACTATATGTTGGCTAATTAAATTTAAATAAAGACAAAAAATAAAGAAATAAGTATAGTCTTTTGTGGGTCAGTTATCTGCTGCAGCTGATCTCACCAAAGGGGCAGAGATATTTCCTCCTATCAGCCATCACCTTGGTGACACTCCTGTGATGATTTTCCTGGCTTGCCCAGGTAGCTGCTACAGTAAAATTAACCTGCAGGTTTTCAACCTTAAAAACCAGGAAGCTCACTTCTCTCAGCCTCTTCTCTTCCACTTCCACTGTTGTGTTCTACTTTTCATCTATCAAAAACATATGATGAAAAATGTAATCTAACAAAGGGAGAGGCACTCAGCCCTCAAGTTTAGTGGACACCATGTCTAGACATTGGGCAGAGAATACATTTACATTGTTGTGCAGGCTGCTCATGTAAACTGTTATTCCCTGGCACCTACACCCTAGGGCGAGAGTCCAAACTTGTGATGGGCAGCAAGCCATGCCAACAGATGGGCTCAGGGATGACAGCCAAGGGACTATGTATGTGCATCAAGTATAGGTGTTGAGAACAGGAATTCCAACTGAGAAGATCAAAATGACTGTCTGTCTCAAGCTTATGGTTAGGAGCTTGTCAATTCATGCCTTGTTTAATATAAATGGACTGGAATTCAAGAGAATGGACAGATTTTGACAAAAATCTCACATTTACTTTTTTTAACTAGAAATGTAAAAATAACTTGGCCATTTGCGGGAAATGGTTTGGTGGTGTTTTGTGAGCGGAAAATGTTTTAGCTTCTCCAGAAGACTTCATGATTATTAAAGCTTCTCTTAAAGAAACGTGGAACTGGAGCATTTTACAGAATTAGCTCATTAGCTTCTCATCTGTTATTAAAATCCTGTAGTGCATTTAATTCTATTATTTCAATGTCACATATAATTTCTAAGGAAATTTATCATAACAAATCAATGAAATTGAATTTCCCAATTCAATCATCTGCTAAATCTCAAAAATGCCTGAGATTCACTCTATTTTGTTTTTAATTTAGGAAAGATTGTTCAGAGGGGACACTTTATTGGCATTTTTAAGTTTTTCCTTTAAAAAATAATTTCAAAGTTTCAAATCCAAAAATTATATGATTTGAATCATAAGTGGAAGGAGGAAAGATTCAGAATCCCTTAAGATCACTCCTGTGAACAGAGAAGGAAACATGTGATTTATGTTACATAACTTCTCTGTGTTTTTTTTTCCTACCTAATAAAATTAAGGAATCGGACTAGACTATCTCTAAGGTCCTTCTCAGCTACAATTCCCTATTTCTAATGTAAACAAATGAAATGGTGCTTTTCTTTCAAAATAAGAATCAAAATTCCGAGTAGAAATCTCATGGCTATTACAACTCCAAAAGAAGGTGGAGCACAATGATTGCTGCTACATAAGCCAAATTTCCCTGGATTCCTAAGGTTTTTAGAGGTAAGGAAGTCTTGATTCATCTACACTCTTTCAAAGGCCTTAGAGATAGGTGTTTTCCCCCATCATTCAAAACTCCTCCATAAAGATATTTTTTAATTTTTTAGAAGTAATAACATAAACAGAAAAGGACACATAAGATACAAGAATAGTTCATGAACCTTCATAAACTGAACATACCAATGAAAACAGTAACAGATCAAGAAATAGAGCACCACCAGCACCCAAGAAGATACTACTCTTTCCAGTCACTACCTCATCACTAGCAACCACTATTGGGACTTCTACCAACATATATTAGCCATAACTGTCTTTTGAACTTTATATAAATGGAATCATACAACATGAGCTCTTTTGTGTCTGGCTTCTTTTACTTGATATTATGCTCATGAGATTCACCCACATTGTTGCATGTAGTTTTAGACTGTTTATTCTCATTGCTATATAGTAATTCATTTATCTATACTACTGTTGACAGGCATTTGGTTAGTTTCTAGATTTTGGCTGTGACAAATAATATTCCTGTGAATATTTGAGTACACCTCTTTTTAATAAACATGTATGTATGCATTTCTTTGGGGCATATACTGAAGAGATTTGCTAGGTCATAGGATATGCACATGCAGCTGTAGTAGACATTGCCAGTTTTCTCAAGGAATTCTAATCAATTTACACACCCACCCATCAGTTTATGAGAATTCCTGTTGCTCCACATCCCTGCCAAATTTTAGAATTTATGTCTTTTTTTTTTTTTTCTCTTACAGCGTTGCTTTTCTGGTGAACATCCCAAAGTATATTTTTTTAAGATTTGTTTTATTGAGGTGAAATTCGCATAACATAAAATTAACAGGGATCCCTGGGTGGCGCAGCGGTTTGGCGCCTGCCTTTGGCCCAGGGCGCGATCCTGGAGACCCGGGATCGAATCCCACGTCGGACTCCCGGTGCATGGAGCCTGCTTCTCCCTCTGCCTGTGTCTCTGCCTCTCTCTCTTTCTCTCTCTGTGACTATCATAAATAAATAAAAATTAAAAAAAAAATTAACATTTTTAAAGTGAACAACGTAGGGACGCCTGGGTGGCTCAGTCAGTTAAGTGTCTGCCTTTGGCTCAGGTCATGATCTCAGGGTCCTGGGATCAAGCCCTACATTAGGCTGTCTACTCAGCAGGGAGCCTGCATTTCCCTCTCCCTCTGCCCTTCCCTCCTGCTCATGCTATCTCTCTCCTGCTCAGCTATCTTGTCAAGTAAATAATAAAATATTTTTTAAAAAAGAACAATTCAGTAACATTTATTACATTCACAATGTTGCGTAACCATCATGTCTATCTAGCTCTAGAACATTTCGTCAACGCAAAAAGAAACTGTGCCTACTAAGCATTCACTCCCTATTCCCTGTGTCTCCTAATCTATCCATGGCAACCACCAATCTGCATTCTGTCTCTATGGATTTACTTATTCTGGATATTTCATATAAATGGAATCATACACTATGTGACATTATGCTTCCAGCTTCTTTCACTTAGCAGACTGTTTTCAAGGATCATTCACACTGTATCAGTACTTCACTCTTTTTATAGCTGAATAATATTCCATTGTTTGGATATACTACAATTTATTTATCTCTGCATACACATTTAAGTTCTTCCTACCTTTTAGTTATTATGACTAGTACTGCTGTACATATGTGTGTACATGTATTTAGTTGAACCCCTCTTTTTGATTCTCTTGGAGATATATACTGATATAGATATATAGATATAGATATAAATATATATCTCCTAGGATGGAGATAGATATGTATCTCCTATATATCTATATCAAGATATAGATAGATAGATAGATAGATAGATAGATCTATAGATATCTATCTATAGAGAGATATATATCTATATCTATAGATAGATATACATATCTCCATCCTAGGAGTGGAATTCCTGGGTCACACAGTAATTCTGTTTAACTCATCAGGGAATTGCCAGAGTGTTTCCATAGCAGCCTAACCATTTTAGATTCCTACCCATAGTATATCAGGGCTCCAAATTCTCCACATCCTCAGTAGAAAAATAACACTTATTATTTTCCAGATTTAAAAAAGCATTATGATTATAGCCACAGCCATCCTAATGGGTATAAAGTGGTACTTTATTGTGATTTTGATTTACATTTCCCTAATGAGTAAAGATGTTTAACATCTTTTCATGTTCTCCTTTCCGATTTACATATCTTCAAGATATGTCTGTTTTAGTCATTTGCCCGTATTTTAATTGGACTGTTTGCCTTTTGCTGTTGAGTTTTTAGAGTTCTTTATATATTCTGGATACTAGACTTAATCAATGTACTATTTGTGAATAGTTTCTCCCATTCTATAGGTTATCTTTTCACTTTCTTGATAGTGTCCAAGAACATTTCTTTAATTTATTAAAACAAAAGTTAATTTTGATGAAGTCCAGAATGCCTAAGTGGCTCAGTTGGTTAAGCATCTGTCTTCGGCTCACTCAGGTCATGATCCCAGGGTCCTGGCATGGAATCCCGCACTGGGATCCTAGATCAGCCTGCTTCTCCTTCTGCCTGCCACTCCCCCTGCTTGTGCTCTCACTCTCTCTCTAACAAATAAATTAATAAAATCTTTAAAATTTTTGATGAAGTCCAATTTATCTATTTTTGTTGTTGTGGCTGCTTGTGTTTTCATGTCATATCTAAGAGTCCATTGTTAAATCTAAACCCATGAAGATTTACTTCTATGTTTCTTCTAAGAGTTGTATGATTGTAGCTCTTATATTTAGCTTGTTGATCCATTTTGAATTAATTTTTATATGTAATGTGAAGTAGGAGTCAATTTTATTCTTTTGCATATGGTTATGCCAGCACCATCTGTTGAAGAGAGTATCTTTTCTGCTATTGAATGGTCTTAGCATCCTTGTTGAAAATCAATTGATCATAGATGTATGGATTTATTTTTGGAATCCCAAATTTATTACATTGGTCTCTGTATCTATCCTTGCTCTCTGTATCTGTCCTTATGTCGTACCACACTGTTTTGATTACTATAGGTTTGTAGTTAAGTTCTGAAACTGGGAAGTGTGAGTCCCTCAATTTTGTTCTTTTTCAGTATTCTTTGGCTGTTAAGTGCCCCTTGCAATTCCATATGAGTTTGAGAATTGACTTTTCCATTTCTACAAAAATTGTCACTAGCATGTTGACAAATTTCACTGCATCTGTAGATTGCTTTGAGTAGTACTACCATCTTAACAATATTAAGGCTTCCATTCAATGAACACAGGATGTCATTCCATTTATTTAGACCTTCTTCTATTTTTTAAAGCAACATTTATAGTTTTCGGGGTACGGTTCTTTCACCAACTTTGCTAACTTTATTCCAGGCACTTTATTCTTTTGGATGCTCTTGAAAGTGGAATTGTTTTCTTAATTTCCTAGTCAGGTTGTTTGTTGTTGGTGTATAGAAACACAACTCTGTGTGTATGTGGGTGACAGAATGGGGACTATGTGTGTATGTGTACTCATCTTGTGCTTGAAACTTGGCTGAGATTTGTTTACTAGCTCTAGCAGGTTTTTTCTTTTTGGTAGAGTCTTGGAGATTTTCTGTATGTAGGATCATGTTGTCATTAATAGAGATAGTTTTGCTTCTTCCTCTCCAATTTGGATGCGTATTATTTATTTTTCTTGTCCACTTGCTCTGGATAGAACTTTCAGTACATTGTTGATTAATAGTGTTTAAAACAGACATCCTTGTCTGTTAGCTCTTAGGGGGAAAGTTCTCAGTCTTTCACTATTGAGTTTGTTAGCAGTAGCTCTTCATAGATAACTTTTATCATGTTGAAGATGTTCCTTTTATTCCTAGTTTTCTAAGCATTTTTATCATGAGTGTTTTAGATTTTGTCAAATGCCTCTTCTGTATCAATTGAGGTGATCATGTAGTTTTTACTTTCATCCTATTCATGTGGCATGTACACTGAGTTTCCTACGTTCAATCACCCTTGCATATCTGGGATATTTCCCACGTTGTCTTTATATATAATCATCTAAATGTGTTGTTTGATTTGATTTGCTAGTATTTCGTTGAGGATATTTGAACTTATATTTGTAAGGAATATTGTCCTATAGTCTTTCTTTCTTTCTTTCTTTCTTTCTTTCTTTCTTTCTTTCTTTCTTTCTTTCTTTCTTTCTTTCTTTCTTTCGTTCTATTTTTTTTTTTTTTGATATCTCTGTCTGGCTTTAGTATCATTACAGTACTAGCCTATGAGTATGAGAACATACCAACTATGAGCTGGTAAATATTTCCTCTTCTTCCATTTTTCAGAAGAGTTTGAAAATAATTACTATTAATTCTTTAAATGTTCGGTGGGACCGATGTGGTTTTCATTTGCATTACTCTATTGTCTAAAGAAGTTGAACATCTTTTCATAGGCTTATTGGCCATTTTACCTCATCTTTTGTGGGTACTCTTCACACTTTGCATTTCCATATTAATTTAAAAACCAGCTTCTCAGTTTCTATAAAAGAAAGGAATCTTCCTAGAATTTGGGGACAAAATCAGAAGAAACATTGTAATAATTCAATAAATATTTGCTCAGTGCCTGATGTTGGCCATGCTCTCTAGGAGATGTAAGGATACAATGGTAAATGAGACACAGTACTTGCACTCAAGGAGCAGCCTTGCTAGTTTCTGAATTCCACACTGAGAATCTCCATAGAATTGATGCAGTCTGTGTGTTGCTTTTTAATCATGACAGATTTATAATGGGTGGTATTAGACACCTGCTGAGGGATTTTATGATCATTTGTAAATGTCTTCCTGATGAAATGGGGTGCTTTCCAAAGCCTTGTGAGGTTTCACTTAAGAAATAGGAGCTTGGAGTTCACTGGGTTCTTCACAGATGATTTTATTTAATTCTCACAGCAACATCTCCCAACAATTAGGTAAATAGTATTGTCCTCATGTTTACAGATAAGGAAACTGAGGTTTAAAGAATAATTTACCCAAGATTATACCATGAGTATATTATGGATCTAGGGTTGGAACCCAAGTGTTCCTAATTCCAAAATACCAAACTAGAAATATCAAGAATAGAAATGATATAAAATGACTTAGCCCTATGATTTAATTTCTTGCAACAGGCTTACATGTGCAATGTCATAACAGAAGAGATATGATATGAATGTGATCTTAAATATTTCCTTCATACTTTACCACTTCCATACCTCATTGTATCTATCTATATAGTTACATATATGTTTTGTGGCTATATATGTAACTACCCTTATGTATACATATATAACTACACACACATACACACGTGTAACTGGATATAGTTATATGTAATTACATATGTATATATAGTGATATAAACATATATATGACTGTATTACTATCACTATAGTGATATCAACATCTAGTTAATATGATATATTGTATCATTAATTATATAATTAATACTTATATTAATAATTATTATTTATTAGTATGATGGTAACTTAATATCACTGTGTATACGTATATTAGCATATTACTATATATGCATATATAGCTATCATATATACATATATAGATACTATAGCTCTATATAGTTACATATATACATAATTAATACACATATATACATAAATAACTGTAGTATATGGAATACATATATTAGTATATAGAATACTATATATACTACATATATACTGTAGTATATAATTATATATATTGTATTATATACATCCTAGTATGCCCTCAAGGAGATAGGCTATAATAACAAAATCTAATAAAAGAGATGCCAACTATACATCAAAAGAGTTGCAAGGTTATTCTAACTGATATTGCTAAACTTTGGAAATGGATTCTGAGGATGTTCAACCAAAGACAATGGGACAGAATTTTTGGTTTGAGTTTGAGTTTGTTAGCAGTGGCCATTTATTGGATGTACTGACTCAAGTAGCTGGGAATTGTTCTAATGGATCGGCCAGTTGGTTGCTGAAACCTGACTGAATAAAGTTGAGATGTCTGAAACTCCTTGATATAATGTCAAGGAAGAAATCCAAATAGTAGGGAAATAAAAATGTTGGAGTGGATTAGTCATGCAGAGGCTGTTCTCCCAACTGCTAACTGTGTCCCCTGAGGGGGTCCAGAAGACAGTCCTTGGCGAGAGTAGTACCAACACCGGAAAAAAAAAAAAAAAAAAAAAAGAACAAACATTGCACTGGTTGTTCTGTGTAGCCTGGGGATGTTTTGATTGAAATGTGCTTTTGATATCATTCCCCAATGAATTCATAAAGAGAGTACCAAGGTCTCACTGAGTGCAGTGTCACTCAGGCAAGGTGTATGTGGCAGCAGAATGGGAGTGATAAATACAATCAGCCCTACAAAAATCTTTGTTAGCAGCTATTTGAGTATTGGCTCTCTAGAACCAAATTAGATAGTTAGCCCCTTAAAGGCCTACTTGATCTAAATAACCAAAACTTCTATCTGGTGAACAGAGATTTGCTATGAGCTTTGATAATGGGGATCCAGGCCATTCACCCAACTCCTGAACCTGAGTCAGTCCAGGGACCCAGAGTGCCTGTGTTGAAAGAGAGGCAGGGACCATTGGAGGAAGAATCTGTATCATCCCCTGTCCATACTGTGTATCTTCTCCTGGACTTTCCCAAAAGCACTTGCAAGTCTTTAATCAGCGTAAGAGTTTAAAGATGTTTAGAAGATAATTGGAAACTAAGAACTGCAATTCCTGAATGAAACAGTGGTTTATAGAATACAATGAGATTGCTTCCCTTGTTTCCTTTAATCTTAGCTCAAATAAGGCCATCTCTGATCATCCAGTGAAAAATGCAAACACCTTTCCATCTAGAACTCTCTAACCCTCTTCCCTGACTTACTTTTTGCTCTATAGAATTTGCTGCCTTCTATATTAGTTAAACATCTGTTTCTTTTAGAACACAAGCACCATTAATGCAAGGATTATTATCTGGTTTTTTTTTTTTCGTTGTTGTTTTACAAACAGCTAGAACAATGCCTTTATAAGTATTTATCAAATAAATAAAAATGAGAAATAAAATTTTGATCTGATTTTGTATTATTTAGGCCCAGTAGTACCTTAAACTCATACTGTATTTAGTTCCTCTGTTGCTAAGCACAAAAAGGAATAGATAAAATATGAAAGAATTTCCACCCAAATTCCTGTCATTGCAAGAGCAAGAGCTCTTATGGCAGGAGGGGCCACATTCAGAGCTCTTAGAGCATCCCCTGTGTACCTCTCTATACCAACCAGTCACCAAAAAGCAATACCCTGCTACCGAGGGATCATAGAGATAAGGGACATCATAACAATGCCCCTTATGGGCAGGGTTAAAGATTCTTTTTACATCACTGTTTAACTAAACTGTATTGTTAGTGAAGCTGATAGATATCTTGAAAAAGGAAGCATATTATCAACATTTCAATCTCCCTTATAGGAAAAGAAGTAAGACAGTGAGTTGATATCCATGAGATTCACTTATCTTGTAGACATCACTCAGAAGTAGCTGGCCCTATTGAACAGTAG
Source organism: Canis lupus baileyi (assembly GCF_048164855.1). Classification (NCBI taxonomy): domain Eukaryota; kingdom Metazoa; phylum Chordata; class Mammalia; order Carnivora; family Canidae; genus Canis; species Canis lupus. Next base: position 9,185,169 of record NC_132842.1, on the reverse strand, counting down.
AAACGTGTCCTTGACAGATTGTTGTGCTCTCTTATGGGATATACAAAATGTTTTTAGCCAACAACCAATTCTCCCACAGCTAGAATAGATGGATTTGGGAACAATAGGAGGAAGTAAGAGTGGAATCTTTCACTATTACCCTAATGATCCCTCTGCAAAATGTTTGCTTACTATCCCAGTAACATTAGGCTCTGGCATAGAGGTCTTAGTACCCAAGGAAAGAATTTTTCCATTAGAGGTAAAGCACAGATTCCTTTGAATTATAAACTGAGAGTGTCACATGGCCAATTTGGGCTTTTCGTACTACTGGATAACAGTTCAAAAAGAAAGTAAGGGAAAAGTATGCACTGATTCTTGAGGATACATCAGATCACCTCCTACACATCAGGATATACCAGATCACCTTAGAAGTGGTGAAAATTACAAAAACCCAAATATGCCAGACTCAGATCTTCCAGGACTGTTGGTGTGAGCCCCTTTGGGTTAAGAATCTTAACTAGCTGATCACAAAGGGAATAGAGAACATGTAGTGTAGCAGGAAAATCATAACATCTACCCTTGCCTGGTGATTCATGCTATGAGCAAGGATTAGTTTCTTCTTTCCTGTATCAGGGATATATCCAAACATTTTAACTAAGGTCCATTTTCTCTCCAGGTCTCTTTTCCCCATTATTTTATTTAGTCTTTAAATAGATGTAGTGATTAACTCTACACTTAGTCCATGGATTACAGAATATCGAGATGGGATGGTGATGAAACTAGAAAAGGAATGCACAGCATCCTGGGATCCTGACTTGGAACTGAGTACAGTTAGTAATGAGATTGCGTTGACCTTTCTGGGAAGGGAGATGAACACATTTTCCATTATCCTGAGGCTTGCTCATCATGTTAATTTTAATCGTTTCTTTTCTTCTAAGATTCTTCTTCTCTCTCTCTCCCTCCTTCTTCTCCCTTGCTTCCTCCCATTTTTGGAAGTCTCGAGTATGGGAAGAAGGTTATATGCTGTTATTAGACAGTTTGACTGTCTAAAACAGGGGTAAAATGCAGAGTTGAGCAGAAGCTTGTTGTTCTTCTTGCATTCAATATCTGAACTCTCTGGATTTGAAGAACCCCTCATTTTATAGGGCAGAGCCTGCTGCCAACTAAGCTGAAAATCTGGAATATTGTAGTTATTTTGTTCAGATTCCTTGCACCTAAGCAAGAGCTCTCAGCTCCCAATTTAGTCTTGGGACCTAGTAACACAAAGACACAAGTGTCATGGTGGCAGACGTCACCAGACAGCCATTTCCTGAAGCAACGAGGGGAGTAGTTCTAGCAGAACCCTCCTGGGCCAGCTAGTGACAGGTCCTGTGCCCAGCTATTCCGCCTGCTATCAGCTACTCCCTGTCCAGTGCTATCTTCCAGAGAGCCGTGCTGTGGGCGATTGGGCTGCCGCTTCCTGGGTAGGTGGCCCGGAAGCAATGGTGTGCTAGCGTCCACTGTACCAGGTTGTAAAAGGTGACTGCTAACTTGGTGGACATTTGTGAGCCAGTCAAGAATCATTAAATGTAATACTAGTGGATCCCTGGGTGGCTCAGCGGTTTAGCGCTGCCTTCCGCCCAGGGCATGATACTGGAGACCCGGATGGAGTCCCACTTCGGGGTCCCTGCAGGGAGCCTGCTTCTACTTCTGCCTGTGTCTCTGCCTCTCTCTCTCTCTCTCTGTGTCTCTTGTGAATAAATAAATAAAATCTTTAAAAAATAAATATAATACTAAAGATTAAATTATGTAAATTTATTATTAATAAATTAAATATAAAATGAAAGTAAGTACTCAAAATTCATTACTTCCTATTTTTCTACATTTTACTGTTATCTGTGGACTTAAGATTATTTACATCTACTATATCTGTATGATATGTCTCTTCCCAAGTCCTCGTTCAGTGACATCACAGGAGGAGCTTGAAATCAGCCAGGATGGGAATATTTACACCATAGAAATTGGCAAACACCACAAAGTAGGACTTGATTTATTGTTTTGTTGAGTGTCTAGGGTTTAAGTTATGGAAAAATGTTAATAATACAGATTAATTTAAAATTTTGCTGTGTCTATAATCATTACTTGGAAATAGCACAGAAATTAAGAAAACATACTCCCCACACCCCCAGAGGACTGGTTTCACTGCTCAAAAGCCTTATTCTCCGTTCTTCCCAGAGATTTTAAGAGCAACCTATTATCCTTGTCAAAAATCTTTTACTGAACAAATCAGGTAGCATAGGTATCCGAGGACCAAGAAAACAGGTGGATGCACTAATCTATCTGCAATGAGACAGTAACTTTTCAGTAGCATGTAACAAAAATCTCTGCCATGAGCCTACAATGTTCAAGGGAAGGCAAGATTCTGCCTTTCATTCTGAAGCTTAGCCTCAATTTGTAACGAGAATATTCCAATCCTTTGAACAACAGTCCAATTCCTATTTAAAATTGCTCATCTTTCAAGAGGCACCTGGCTGACTCAGTAGGTGGAGTGTGTAACTCTTGATCTCAAGGTTATGAGTCCAAGCCCCACATTGGATGCAGAGATTACTTAAAAATAAAATCTCTAAAAATAAAATAAAATAAAATAAAATAAAATATTTCATCTTTCTAGGCATCCCTATTTAACTGCAACATCTCTTCTACATATTATAACATATACCGAGTGTCCCCAAGTGTAGATTTATATTCTGATGTGGGACTGTTTTGCATATTTTTGAGGAACTAAGCTACACATATCAAAAGTAACAAACATTTATTGAGTACCCACTGTCTGCAAAATGCTGTGGCAGGAGCTACTGAAGAACAATTTTGGACCTTAGAGAACATTAGCATTCTGTACCAGAGAAGACATATACACAATGACTATAATTCAAAATAGAATGTGTTAGGAAACATGAAAGAGGTTCAAACTGCTATGAAACCTACCAATTTCAGCAAGATAACAACTAAGCAATCATATCATCTATAACAATAAGCCACACTTGATAATGAATGTTATCCAAATCAAAATCTTAATTGTTATTTCTTTCAACATGAGAAGACTAATAGGCGCTTAGAAGCCAGACAGACGGACTTAGAAGATACCCAGTGACTTGCTTACTATGTTAACGGCTCAATCAGGGAAGCAGAACCAGTAGGTGTAATGTGGAATAAGGAATTCATTATAGAGATTTGAACTTACACAAATGTGGGAGAAAATGTGATTGTAAAGATCTGAAAAGGGGGTGGGGATACTTGGAGGATCAGAGAAAGTCACTCTCCTGGGAGCATGATTGGGAGTCTATAAAGGCTCTGTGGTGGGTCTGGAGTCACCGCAGGCCAGGAGAGCTGAACAGTAGTAAGGATAGCTGGACATGAAGGGATGGAAAGCAAGCACAACTACTTGTAGTAACAGAGCATACTGGCTTGATATTGTCTCTCCAGGCATCTAATCTGGCCCGGGACTGAGAGCAACTGAAGGAGGAGATTGGCAGGAGCTGAGGGAGCTGTTGCCTCAAGCCAGCAAGATGAGCCAGGAGATCATGCTTTGAGGGTAATGGCTGCCGCTTCACTTCTACATTCCAAATCTTGCACAGATTTCTCTTGTGGCCAACTTTAAATGCGAACCATACAAATCAGGAAGTTTGGGGAATTCCAGCGTGGCTAAACTGACACAGTATAAAGCCACCATACTGTGTTACCTCAAGTAAGAGACTAAAGTGCTCTTAGTCTCAGTTTTCTCATTGGAAAAGGGAATAACAGCATTTACCTAGCAGAGGTATTGTAGCTGTAGTTGTAGCCTATAATATTATTTATCCCATGAAACAAGCTTGTTTGTTTGTTTGTTTGTTTGTTTTTCAGAGAGTGCACATGCGGGGTGGGCGAGGGGCAGAGGGAGAGACAGAAAGAGCTTTTTTTTTCTTTTTTAAAGATTTTATTTATTTATTCATGGAAGACACACACAGAGAGGCAGAGAGTCATAGGCAGAGGAAGAAGCAGACTCCACGCAGGGAGCCGGATGTGGGACTCGATCCCAGGACCCTGGCATCACGTCCTGAGCCGAAGGTGGATGCTCAACTGCTGAGCCACCCAGGTGTTCCCAGAGAGAGAGAAAATCTTAAGCAGACTCCACATCCAGTGCAGCGCTTAATCTCCTGACCCTGAGATCATGACCTGAACCAAAATCTAGAGTTGAACACTCAACCGACTGAGCCGCCCAGGTACCCCAAAACAGATTCTTGTATAGCATTTATGGTATTTCCCATATCATAAATTATGGTATTTTTGGCTATTTATTATGGCTAAATTTATGGTATTTCCCTCTGTTTTTTAAGTTATCTTTTTTTTTATAAGATTATCAGTATGACTTGCTAATTTTAAAAGAAATTACATATAATTTTTTGGAAATATAGTTTAACATTGAGTTTATATGTCTATTCCTTCGACTATAAATGGTTTTTGATATTACTGAAAGCAAATCTTATATACAGTTAACATCTATATTTACAGTCTAAAATTTGAAAATAGGCAGATGATTTGGATAATATGAAACCTCTATAATCACCAAAGCCCGGTCCTCAATTTATACTGATTAGAAACTTCAGATTCCTCCAAAAGTTATGTGACCCTCTATTTTTATTATTTTTTGAAGTAATCTCTACACCTAACCTGGGGTTCAAATTCACAACCTTGAGATCAAGAGTATGATGCTCTACCAGTATGATGCTCTACTGAACCAGCCAGGCATCCTATGATCCTCTATTTTTATATTCTTTCTACTTTGAGGCCTGTGGAGCCAATGCCCACAATGAAATAAAAGTTCATTGATCATAGGATTGCCAGACTTAGCAATAAAAATACAGGATGCCCAATAAAATTTGAATTTAAGATAAACAATGGATAATTTTTTAATATAAGTATATCCAATGTAACATTTGGGACAAAGTTATACCCCCCCCAAAAAAAACATTCATTATTCATCAGGAATTTTAATTTAACTGAGAATCCTGTTTTTTTATGGAAACCACTCTGACTCTTCATTTCTTCTAAGGCATCCTAGTCTCACTAATTAAGGAATCTCTCCTACAGTCATACCTTCTCGTATTATTTTTGCCAACAATTTCCATAGCAGTTTCATTTCACACTTAATATATCCAAAGATGAAACATGACCTTGGCCTTTCAAATGGCTACCCTTTCCATCAAGTCACCTCAATCAGCACTATTGACATTCTTCTCATCTCTTCAAATAGAATCTTGGGTTCATTTTTGAGTGCCCTTTTCCATCTTTACTTACTTCCAGACATTACTAAATTCTCTCAATTCCGTCTTTAAAGTAACATCCAGGGCAGCCTGGGTGACTCAGCAGTTTAGCACCGCCTTCAGCCCAGGGTCTGATTCTGGAGACCCAGGATCAAGTCCCATGTTGGGCTCCCTGCATGGATCCTGCTTCTCCCTCTGCCTGTGTCTCTGCCTCTGTGTGTGTGTGTGTGTGTGTGTGTGTGTCTCATGAATAAATAAATAAAATCTTTAAAAATAAATAAATTAAATAAATAAAGTGACATCCAAGTGTTCACTTTCCTCTTCATTTTCACTTGCCACCACCTTTGCCCTGACCTGCATCTGCTAGATAGTTTCCTTAACTCCCATCTTCTTTGATCCTGTCTGAATCCTACTCATCTTCCCAAAACACTATTGTTTCACTGTTCCACACTGCTTAGAACTTATAACTGCTTGTAACTGTCTATTATATTAAGTAATATAACTTGTATAAAATATTTTGTTCTTTGAATGACAATGTTAAAATGAAAAGACAAATGACAGTTTTTTCAAGAAAAAATAGATAACCTGAATAGTATTACATCACTTTAAAAACAAATTCATGGCTCAAGACCTAAAATAAAGAAAACTTCCCCAGTGAGCTCTACAAAATATTTATAGAAAACTAAATACTAACTCTACACAAACTCTTACACAAAATAAAAAAGGAGAGAGATCAACATTAGCCTGATACCAAAAAGAGACAAAGACATTAGAGGAAAAGAAAACTATAGATCAATATGCCTCATGAACATACATGCAAAGTCCTCAACAAAATATTAGCAAATTTATGATACATAAATTTACATAAATTACAGTGATACATAAATCAGATAATACCTCAAGACTAAGTGGGCTTTACCACACAAATGTAAGTTTGTTTCAGATCTTAAAAACCAATCAATGTAATTCAACATATCAACAGACTAGAGAAGAAAGAATGCATGGTCTGGCAGCCCTGGTGGCTCAGCGGTTTAGCGCTGCCTTCAGCCCAGGGTGCAATCCTGGAGACCCAGGATTGAGTCCCATGTCAGGCTCCCTGCACGGAGCCTGCTTCTTCCTCTGCCTCTCTCTCTCTCTCTCTCTCTCTCTCTCTCTCTCTGTGTGTGTTTGTGTGTGTGTGTGTGTCTCATGAATAAATAAATAAAATCTTTAAAAAGTATATTTATAAAAAAGAATGCATGGTCATCTCAATAGATATAAAAAAAGGCTTTGAAAAAATCCAACAACTATTCATGATTTTAAAAAACCTCTCAGCATACTAGGATTTTTTTTTTTTAAAGAATCCTTTTTTTTCTTTTTAATTTTTTATTTATGATAGTTACACAGAGAGAGAGAGGCAGAGACACAGGCAGATGGAGAAACAGGCTCCATACACTAGGAGCCAGACATGGGATTCGATCCTGGGTCTTCAGGATCACGCCCTGGGCCAAAGGCAGGCGCCAAACCACTGCGCCACCCAGAGATCCCAGCATACTAGGATTATAAAGGATGTTCCTCATGTTCCTCAATCTAAGAAAAGATATCTATGGAAAATCTACAATTAACATCATAGTTAATGTTGAAAGACCAAATGCTTTCCCTGAAGATGAGAAACAAGGTAAGGATGTCCCCTTTCACCACTCCTATTCAACATCATCCTAGAGATCCTAGCAAGTGCAATAAAGTATGAAAATAAATTTAAAGGCACACAGATTGGGAAAGAAGAAATAAAAATTAACTCTATTTACAGAAGACACTATTGCTTACACAGAAAAATTCCAAATATAGTCTATAAAGATCACCTAGAACTAATCAGTGAATTTGCAAAGTATTAGGATATAAAATCAAATTTGCAAAGTATTAGGATATAAAATCAAAATGCAAAATCAATTGTATGTTTACATACTCACAATGAACAATTGGAAAATGGGCTTTTAAAAGTATTGTTTAAAATAGTACCAAAAAGGGATCCCTGGGTGGTGCAGCGGTTTAGTGCCTGCCTTTGGCCCAGGGCACAATCCTGGAGACCTGGGATCGAGTCCCATGTCGGGCTCCCTGCATGGAGCCTGCTTCTCCCTCTCTCTCTCTCTCTCTCTCTTTCTATGTCTATCATGAATAAATAAAATCTTTTTTTTAAAAAAGAAAAAAATAGGGATCCCTGGGTGGCGCAGCGGTTTGGCGCCTGCCTTTGGCCCAGGGCGCGATTCTGGAGACCCGGGATCGAATCCCACGTCGGGCTCCCGGTGCATGGAGCCTGCTTCTCCCTCTGCCTGTGTCTCTGCCTCTCTCTCTCTCTGTATGACTATCATAAATAAACAAAACAAAAAAAAAATAAAAGAAAAAAATAAAATAGTACCAAAAAGCATACACTACTTAGATATAAATCTAATCAAAATGTACAAAATCTTCATGCTTAACTATAAAACAGTGATGAAAGAAATAAAAGAAGACATAAATAAAAGTAGAGATATGTCACACACATGGCTTGTCATTTCTCCTGTAAATTGGTCATAGATTCAGTATGATCCCAATCAAAATCCCAGCATACTTATTTGTAGAAATAAAAAACAGATTCTAAAATTTATGTGGAAAAAGCAAACAAAATGGAATTGCCAAAATGAGTTTGAAAAACAAGAACAAAGTTGGAAGATTCATACTACTTGATTTTAAGATTCACTTCGATAAAGCTGCAGTAACTAAGACTATGTTCATATTGGGAAAAGATATTGACATAGATCAATATGTCATAGAAGATCCAGAAATAGAGCCACATATATCAATTGAATTTTGACAAGAGTGAAAAGACAATTCAATAGAGATAGTTTGTCAACAAGTAGGGCAAAAAATTGAACATCCATGTGCAAAAAACCCACAACTTAATTAGTATCTCACACAATATATAAAAATTGGCACAAAATGGAATACCTAAATGTAAAATCTAAACAATAAAACTATTGAAGAAAACATAGATGAAAATCTTTGTGAGCTTGGTTAATGAATAAATTCTTGGACACAACACCATTAAATACAACCCATAAGAGAAAAATTGGACTTAAAATTTAAAACTTCTGTTCTCTGAAAGACACTCTTTGTGAAAAGACTATCCATAAAATATTCATGGAAGTAGTTGCAAAATATATCTAATAAAGGAACTGTATCCAGAATATATAAAGAACTCTTCAAACTCAATAAGAAGAAAACAAACACTCCTATAAAAGTGGGCAAAAGATTTGAATTCACACTTAACTAATAAAGATATATAGATGGCAAATAGGCACATGAAAAGATGCTCAACATCAGTAGTCATTAAGTAAATGCAAATTAAAACCACAATCACATACCACACACCTGTTAAAAGGTCTAAAATAACTTATAACACCTGTGCAGCTGGCTGGCTCAGTTGGCAGAGCATGTGACTCTTGATCTTGGGGTTGTAAGTCTGAGCTCACATTGGGTATAGAGATTACTTTAAAACAATAAAATATTATAAAAATATATTAAAAATAAAATAAAATAACTTATTACACCACATGTAAAGAGGATGTGAAGCAATTGAGACTGCCATACAATGCTGATGGGAATATGATAGGATTCTATGATGGAAAACAGTTTGACAGCTTCTTAAAAAGTTAAACATACACATATCATATAACCCGGCAGTTCCACACTTTGATAGTTATTCAAGAGAAATACAAGCATGTGTCTACACAAAATCAGCATGTAAATCTTTATAGAGGCTTTTTTCATAATCTCCAAAACTGGAAACAATCTAAATGCCCATCAACTGGTGAATGGGTAAATAAAATGTGATATATTCATACAATTAAATATTATTCAAAATAAGTAATGAACTACTGATACATGCATCAGCATAGGTGAATCTCAAGAACATTTTACTTGGTAAGAGATGCTAAACACAAAACTACAAACTGAATGATTATATTTGTATGACATTCCAGAAAAGACAAAACTATAGTGAGACAAAGTAAATCAATTGTTGCCTAGGGTCAGGGGTGGGGTTGGTATAATGACTACAATGGGGAAGAGGGAAAATGGTTGGGATTATGGCAGTCTTTATATCTTCAGTGTGATATGCTTATATGACTGCATAAATCTGCCAAAACTCATTGAATTGCTTAGTACTTCGGAGTTGTAAAGTTTAGACCTCCACATTTCAAACTGTGTCTTCTATTCCATGGTAGGTAAGGGTTCTTTTTTTCTTATTCTTTTAAATTTGCTTAATCTTCTTAATACTTTAAGAAGCATGTGGCATTTGTAGAAGGCGTTCTAAGCAGAGCCAAAGGATCACAAGTTATGGATCACTCTAACTAGAGTATGAGAAAGCAACTCCTTGAAACAAGATGAGAAATATTCCAGAGGAAAATGTGAAGCCATCTTGATTTTGCTACCAAAGACTTACTAAAGAGCTGCTAACCAAGAATATAATTCAAGAAAAACTAGAGTAATAACCAGTGGGAAGAGAGGAAATGGCCTCCTAGAGGGAGGCAGGCTGACCAAAAGGAACACTGGCCTGGATTCTGAGATTTCAGGGGGAGGGGCAAAAGATGAGGGTAAGATAACTATTGTCATCAAGGTCTTTGAGGGTATCTTATGACTGCTGCTATTAAAAGGGCTCTTTCAGATTCACTTTAGAGTCCCTGAAAGCAAAGAAGTGCTAGGCAGCCCAGAAGGTTTTTATTTAATTTTCTAAGTAGGGGCTTGTGTGCTTGGGGTCCTCAAATGGTTACATCATGTGCACAACAGCTGTAAATTTGAATGAAAACAAAACAAAAAAAAACTATGCCAGTATAAACAAGACAATTACAGAATTACATTATTTGGTTATAATTGCATGCATGAAGCACATGCTTAGGCCAGACTCTGAATGCTTTTCAAGAGCCATATGAAAGATGCCATTATTACTTCCATTGTACATTTGAAAAAAATGTGACTTAGAGAAAATAAGTCCAAGGTCATAGAACTAGAAGCAGGTGGGATAAAGACTTGAGCTAAATTTTCTATGACACCATGTTCTATACTACCTTTATTCATTCAACAAATATTCTTGACTATCAATCATGTCTAATAAAAGGTGAAACAATAAAGAAGTAACATCCATAAAAGTTTAAATCCCATGTTCTTCAGTGTACTTTAAGAAGGCTGCAATTTATTTATAGAACTTTTTTAGTGATCCTATTTTATTTTAAGATAAAAAGAAAATGTTAAGCAAAGTTATGGAAATTTCTCTATTAAAAAAGAGAATACATTTCTGGGCAAATCCCCCCAAAAGATCTTTTATGTTCCTTTTCACAGAATCTTGTTATCCTAATCAAGTATGTTATTCAAAAAATTAATATTCCACTTATAACTAGAGAAAAATTCTAATCCTTAAATTTGCCATTTAAATCTTGTATTTCCAAAATAATTATTCATATAATTATTCAGATATATTAAAGAAAAAGAGGGCAGCCTGGTGGCTCAGCGGTTTAGTGCCTGCCTTCAGCCAGGGATGTGATCCTGGAGTTCCGGGATCGAGTCCCACATCAGGCTCCCGGCATGGAGCCTGCTCTCCCTCTGCCTGTGTCTCTGCCTCTCTCTCTCTGTGTCTCTCATGAATAAATAAATGAAATCTTAAAAAATAAATAAATAAATAAAGTTAAAAAAAATAAAATAAAATAAAGAAAAAGAGTAACAACTATTTTCATTCAAAGAATGGTGAATATTATTCCAATACAAATGTAGCATTATCTACTCTTCCATTATTATATTTAGCTGGAATGATCACTTAAAATTTTACATAATATAAAACTATGCTGGAGATTCTGATTACATTTCAATGTAAAGGGTTGTTTTTTTTTTTAATCCCCTCAGGAATCATGTTAAATATATTCAAATCTAACCATGTTTTTATACTAACTTTAAAAACTTTAATAAAACAAAAATAAGCTAAAAAGAAAAAGCTTAAGACAAATACAGAGTGTTTATGCCATTTGTGTCAATGGAAGGATAGTTAAGGCTGAACTAAAGGTTTAAGTTTGTTACTTTATGACATATGCTCCCCCCACCACCCGCCACTACTGGACAGGATGTTTGTTTGCAAAATGACTACTTTCCTATAGTCGCTCTTGATTTTAATATAACAGACTATGATTATGACTCAACTTGAACATTAGTGACATGGAATGTCATAGTTTCTACAAATAGACAAATATTGATCATAGCAACTTTTAGAAACAGAATAAAAGCAAAATAAAATTAAAATTAACTTAGAAGTATTAGTTTGAAAATGCTTTTAGTATTATCTAAAAACTCATCGGTTAAAATATCTCACAAATGTCTGAAATTTAGATTTTCATTTATGTCCACTTTGTTACAAAAATAATTTAAGGCAAACTTTAAAACTACAATATATGTAAAATATTATTTTCTTTCTATTATGATTGGCAAATGTAAAATCAATATTTCCAGTATATGCTGTTGGCGGGAGTTTTTTTGTAAATAACACATACTGTCTATAACAATTTCTGAAACAAAAGATGTATCTTGGGCAGCCCGGGTGGCTCAGTGGTTTAGTGCCTGCCTTCGGCCTGTGGCATGATCCTGGAGATCCGGGATCGAGTCCCATGTCAGGCTCTCTGCATGGAACCTGTTTCTCCCTCTGCCTGTGTCTCTGCCTCTCTCTCTCTCTCTGTGTCTTTCATGAATGGATGAATAAAATCTCTTTAAAAAAATATGTATCTCTTTATTGATACTATTAGTCTTATGAAACAGTTCTTCATTTTAACTCACAAATGTCTTAATTTGTGAATTAAGACAACAAAACAAAAAAACAAGTTATCTTAAACCTCTACTCACCTGTTTATTGTAGTGGATCGCATTTTAAATTTTCCCTTACCTTCAAATTTTAAGAAAAGTATATGAAAATGTAGTTTTCATAGGCCTCATTTGCCCATGTAGTTCCATATACATCATTATTCTTTCCCAAATTTCTCCTTATTTCTTAGTCCATAATTTACAGAGCACTACAAGTCACATAAACATTGCCAATTATCTGATTAATTTTGATTTAGAATACTATTGCTCCAAATGATCCAGGCCTGTTTCCTTTAGCACAAAATAAAAAGAAAATTGAATAATTACCCCGATACCAGTAACCCAGGTCCAAGTTTCTAATCACATGGACTAAATTGACTATATTAATATAATTCTCCCTTTCACTCTGTTGTTAGTCATTATTTTCTTGGTATTTTATGACATTAAAATGATTTTATAAGTCTTATTTTGCAATCCCTTTTCACAAAATACAGATAAAATGCTTGCATAAAGAAATGTGATTTTGAAAATAATACTTGAAAGAGTTAGAGCAACTATATTTATGTTTTAACCTTAATAAAAACAATTAAAAGCTTGAGGAGAGAAAATTCTCTATGGAGGGGGGACAGAAAGGTTTAATCTATTTTATAGGTGCTTGTTTTCATAGTCATCTGTAAAATTACTTTCTATAAAATTACTTTCTGAGCATTTACCATGGTATAAAAGTCAGTTATGCATAAACTATTTAAAGTATTTTCTGAATATGTCTATCTATGCAAAAAAATAAAAGTGAGTGTTGAACCCAATTATACTACTAAGGTTTTCTTTAAAGTATTTCTAGCCTGAATGTTGTGGTAAGATGTTTTCAAGGCTATGTTTTACTTTGGCAAGGGAGATAGAATATGTATTCTCTTGAAAATAACTTATCCAAAACAACTGTAGTTAAAATGTTAAATTCTTAACCAGTACTATTTAAAATATCATATATATTTCAAAATATTAAGACACTTATGGGGGACACCTGAGTGGCTCCGCGTTTAAGCATCTGCCTTCAGGTCAGGTCCTGATCCCAGGATACGAGATCAAGCCCTACATTGGGCTCCTTGGGGGAGCCTGCTTCTCCCTTTGCCTGTGTCTCTGCCTCTCTCTCATATATATATATATAAGACACTTATGGGGCACCTGGGTGGCTCTGTCAGTTGAGCATCTGATTATTGATCTCAGCTCAGGTTTAGATCTCAGGGTCGTGAGTTCAAGCACCACCTTCAAAAAACCATACAAGAAAAATACTTTAACTTAGGCCTTTCTTTGCCAGATAAGCTCTTTAAAAATATTAATTCTGATTTAAATTTTAAAGTTAAATGACTTAAAAGCACATTGTGTATTTTTTAGTGTTTGTAATGTATTTAATTCAGATTGTGCATCCTTATATACATAACTTTGGTTCTGAAATGATTTGTTTGATAAGTGATAGTCTAGTGATGGTCATTTTCTTTTTTAAATTATGCTCCTTTTCACAAAATAAATATGAATATTGGTATATTACTTAAATTTCAAAATTTACTATGTAAAAAGCATGGTCACAAATACCAAGTTTTAAGAAATATTGGCTTTAAACAGTAATATTCCATAGAGCAGGCCCATTCATTCCTTTTTTTTTTTTTTTCCCGGAATTTGTGGAACTGGCTCAAACATCAATTTCTGCAGTATAAGAAAATACTATTAGAATAGATTCCCCAAACCAGAATCAAAAAGAAAAGGAATTTGTTAGATACTTTCTGTTGTTGTTGTCTAAATGTAGGACATCTTGAAACTGATTAAGTTCTGGACATAATAGATGACCTTCCAGTCCATTCCAAGCATTACTGTGAGGCTCAGTTGAATTCAGCGTAGCTAAGACAATCTCACTGTAATAGACTGTCAGAGAAAATAAACAATAAATAAGCTTTCCATAATATTTCTCATGAAGGGAAAGTTTTCTTCCTTCCTTCCTTCCTTCCTTCCTTCCTTCCTTCCTTCCTTCCTTCCTTCCTTCCTTCCTTCTTTCCTTCCTTCCTCCCTTCTTCCCTTCCTCTTTCCTTCCTTTTCCTTCTTTCTTTTTGAAAATATACAACCTCTCTCTAAAAATATTCAACCTCTCTCTAAAATTTATAGAATAGTCTATACACAAATGAAATAATTAATTAGATATATTCATCAAAATAAACTTATTTCAACATGTCCATCTTTCACGTTTATTTTCTTATAGCTAAGCCATGGGTCATTCTGGCTGAAACCAGTTAATGAAGTAGGAAATTGAAGTAGTGATCTTTATAATTTACTTTTTTTTGATCTTTATAATTTAAATAGAGAAAAAAACCGCTGTTGATAGGCAAACTATGTTTATTATCTAAGTTTTCTGTTTGACAGAATTTATTGGATCATTGACCAGCTCCTAATTTTTATATCACTTTCACTGGTGAAGTAGACACAAATTGTGTGATTTAAGAAGCAAATTTGCTTTTCTTAATCCATACAAAAGATAAGCAAATTGTAACCACTTAAATCATTTACTGAATTTAAAGGTAAACTGTTAGTTTTCATTTGTCTATGTAGAGAATTCTAAGACACATAATTCAATCTGTCCTTTAAATGCAATGTTGAGTATGATTGCTTTCTTTATTTCTAATTTACTCATCTTTAAATTAAAATTTGCCTTCATCCCTTACCAAATTGTATTTATTTTCTTTTTTCTTTTTTCTTTTGTTTATTTTCTTTTAAATAATCAATTCTTCATTTCTTCCTAACTGAACACTACAATTTTAGTCAGTTCAGCTCAGATATTTCCATGTGACATTAGTTGCTTTGCTTCAGAATAAGGGTTCAAATCTCCTAAGAAGAAGACATGGCTTTTCTAGTAAGCATAAATTTTTTTTTCCAAATTATAAACTGGTTAGATAGAAAGATTTTATATTAAAAATTGTCATTTGATTCTTATGTACATTCCTTTAATGTCATAGAGTTATCTTCTTCTGACTCAAGTAACTAACAAAATCATGGCAGGACCATCTTGATAATTCCCAAATTTTCAGAAATTCAAGAAAATTCTCCTTTTTTGACAATATCTTGACTGTAGAATTTCCTATTTGCAAAGTTTAACAAAATTATAGTTTCCTAACTTCGAGAAATGCTTTGAGATTTATCTTTTTAAGAAGCTTTCTTACTGTGTAACAATTTAACCTGTTAAAATTTAGGTTTAAAATATTTAAGTTTGCTTATCAGATTTTGAAGGTTTATATTTGATATTTCCCTGATACAACTATCTGAAAAATAAATATTTTTAAATGGTACTGATGAAAATATTGCTTACATGGAAATTGTACTATTTAATCTAAATGTTTTGAATAAAAGCTTTTTGGGGAAAATCCAATACATTCATACAAAACTATAAGCATGAACACTGTATGATTGATTTTCATTCCTGTGGTTCCAGTTTCTTTAATGTGACTGGCATTTCACTTTCTCTCACATACTAAGGCACTAATTCCATTTAAATTAATTTGAGTTTTATTTAAAAGTCCACACATATAAGATAGGCTATATGATGTGAGGAAGGAGAAAAGGTTATATTTGTCTTTGTTAATTATTGTAGCAATGACAATTTATAAACTATTAGGGATTGAGTTAAATGTTTAATTTGAAAATAAAAGTTTTGTTGTTCCCTCTGAACTCTCAATGTGGTTTTTTGACAATGTATGTGACATAAGACTCAATTTGAAATCACTGAACTCTGTGATCATGAATGTACGAAAACTTGACCATTCAAATTCCAAGTCCTAATCTTTGCCTTACACCAAGTTAAGATATTTAATAAAAGAATGCATATAGATTTTATAAACTTCACTGAAAGGATTTTGACCTATACTCAGATGCCATGTATAACTCAGTTAAATATTCCTGTCAGCTTAAAATACCTTTAGAATAACAAATTCTATTTTCATTAATATGTATCTCAAGACTTTATGATCACTAGCCATCACAGAATGATTATTAGGGGGCAGAGAGAAGACAGTTTCTCATGTATAGGTAATTTTTAAGTGTTTTTTTTTTTAACTTTCTTCTCTCTAAAAAATGAACAAATATTCCATGGGCAAGGATAAAAAAGAACACCACTAGAACACATAGTATGTATGCCAGTTAACACTTCTAGATGTCTTATCAGCACTTAGGCATATTGGCTTCCCTTCCCCACCCCCATGGATGTTCAATAAACTCTTCATTCTAAAGAAATATTTCCTTTCAACTTTCTTTGCACGAAAGCAACTGTTCTTACATGGTCTAAAAGATAAAATAAAAAAAAAGAATGCTAGAAAATACTTTATTTCATGAAACTAACAAATGTACCAATGAGGCCTTTGGGAGAAGTTGCTGTAAGTGCCCCCAGCACATTTTAATTGTGCTCCCAGTGCAGAGGCCAATATTAAATTGGTTTCTTAAAAAAAAAAAAAAAATCAACCAACAGCTCAAAGTATACAATGTATCTTAAAACATTGTAAAACATTGTTTAAACGATACTTTCTAATTATTTGAGTGATTTCTAGATTCTCAAAAAGAAAAACAAATACCAGCACTGTCTACCGTAACATTTCAATTTAGAAGGAAAAAACATTAAAAAATGAAAATATACAAGTATTTTGTTATTTTCAGCTGCACATAGGTATTATTTTAAAAGTCTGTTTTTTAGAGGCCAAATTTAGTCTGCTGGCTTTGAGCCTGCAGTATTTTTTTAAAGTCTAGTGAAATCTTCAATGCTCTTTGTAGTAGTCAGAGCAAAACTTTTAAAATATTTTTTTACACTTTCAGAATGTGTTCATATACAGTTTTTCTAACAATATAAAATGCATCGATTTTTGCTGCAAACAATAGTCTACATCTGTGCAATCATGCTTTTTAATGATCATACTTCAATGAACTTCAATGACTTACTTGCCAAGAATATATGCTCTATCTACATTTAAACAAACAATCTTGTGCTTCCTTCAAAGGCAGTTGAAATAAAATACCTATGGTAGAAAAATTCAGCTTTTCTAGTATCAAAAAACATAATTAAAATTTTTGTAGAGCTGTAAATGTACTCACCACTTGGGCCTAACACATAAGGAAATTTAGGCAAAAGAGGATAAATAAGTGCTTTGTAAGAGAATGTAATTTCATGTGTATAAGACAGTAACATGACAGCTATTTTGAAAATAATCCCTGTGAATTTCTTAACTTTTATAACCTCAATTTACAACCATTTATGGTATGTACTTTCCTCTTCTAAAATAACAATTCAAAAAATATGCTCAAGCATTAATGCTTTCTTTTTTGACACTACATTAAGTATGATTACAATTATCAACTCAATTTCTATTAGAGTATTAACAATCAATGTTATGCAAGGTCATAAACTATATGTAATAAATGGTCTTGGGTGTTAAAATTAACACACCTCTGCCCTGTAAAATGTCCCCTATGTAAATAGGGTATCTGGAAATTTTTCAACTGACATTTTACTACTGAAGAGAAACAAGGAGTTTGGAAAGAAGATGGGAAGAAAAGATGAACATGATTAATAGGTGTTTGTTTCATAAAGACTCTAGGGAGACTCTTAAATCCTTCACTGCTCCTATATGCTCACCGAAGTGAAGAGCTAGTTCACATGCCTTTCAAAGCCTTCAAAGGAAAATTCAGTAGTTACTCAATCTGTTACTGATGCTAAATTATTCCATTTGTGTCCTGTTGTGAAATCAGGTGCTCCTATGTATTGCTGCAAGGTTAAATCTTGACTGTTTTCATTAGAAACAATTTTTCCCCAAATAAGCACCTAAATTATTCCCACAGAAGTGTTTCACGTTGAACCTGCTTCAAATAAATAATCGCTCCTGAAGACTAAAACACCTTTCTTGTTCCTTATCCCTCCCCTCCACGCTTAAAGAACTTGCTTTTGAACTTTTCTTTTTAAACTCTTTGGATCAAAATTGCATCATCTCCTTTGTGTCTCGTTCCCCCCCCCCCCCCCAAGAATTCACTCTAGTTGTCCAACTTCATAGACATATAAAGGAGAATTTTAAAACTTTATACAATGTGAGTCTTTAAAGTTACGGATATCCGAGACAGTAATCACTTCTAGTAAAGACCTTGACACTCCTAACTGTATCTTACTGAGATAACTGCCTGATACAAACAGATGAAGATTGTTTAATTAAAACCATAGAGATGTCATGAGTACAGCAGCACAGAATTCGAGTCAGTTTGCTTTTGGATGATATTTATTTGCAGCGGCATATGAGATTTTAATAACTGTCAAACATGTATGTGGATAATGTATTAATTCCTCAATTGTTTAGGTACAGCAAGAACACACGCACGTCTGTGCACACGCACATCCGTGCAGGAATCAACTGCCATATCCCAGCAATGACAATGAAAAAGGAGAAATAAACAAGGCTTGTTAGATGCCTACAGCCTCACTCACAAAAGAGCAATGCTGGGAGGTTAAGCTGTGGCGTAAAACAAAAACAAACACACACACACACACACACAAACCAAAAAAAAAAACCAAAAAAAACCCACAAAAAAACAAAAAACAAAACAATAAACAACCCCAAACCAAACCAAACACAACCAGTTGCCTCAGAATGGGAGCTTCCCGAAGGCTTTCGCGCTGAGGAACTAGGAAGGCGTAGTTTTCGGGGGACGTGGGGCCGGGACCCAGACCCCTTCCTCCCCGCCCCCGCCCCCGCCCCCGCCCGGGGGTCTTTCAAGGAACGCGGCGGCGGAGCCGCGCAGGAGCCGGTGACAGACCTAGGTGAGCCCCGGGTGGAGGAGAAAGCGCCGAGCGCGTCCACAAAGCCCCCGGGGCCGCGCCTCTCGCTGGGGCGCCGCAGGAAGGGCTGGACGGAAGCCGCGGCGCCGGGGAGCTCGGGGGCGGCGGGCGGTGGACGGCGGGCGGCTGGGCGCGCTGGCCGAGGCGCGAGCCGGGAGGCCGGCGGGGAGGCCCCGGGCTGGGAGGCCCGCAGCCCGCGCCGCCGCCCCGAGCCGCGTGCGCGCGCGGCCGCATCAGCTGAGCGCGCGGCGCGTGTCACGTGGTGCGCGTGTCGAAGGTCACGGCGCGCTCACAATGGAGCTCTCGGAGTATGTGCAGAAAGGCTTCCAGATGCTGGCCGATCCTGGCTCCTTCGACTCCAACGCCTTCACGCTTCTCCTCCGGGCGGCTTTCCAGAGCCTGCTGGACGCCCAGGCGGACGAGGCCGTGTTAGGTAAGCCGCTCGGCTCTGAGCTAGATCGGCCTGGGTGGAGGGGCGCTCCGAGAAGAGGAGCGAGACCGAGCGAGAGGGGAAAACCCCGGGAAGAGGAAGTCTCCCGGCTTTGCCCTTCGCTCCGGACGGAGTGTGGGGCTGTGAGCCCGGAGCGGCCCCTGACCATTGTTCTGGCCCCGGTTGGCACCTGCACATAGCCTGCCACTTGTTTCTGCTCCGATTTCTCCTCCCAGTCTCTTTGTTCCTTTGTAAAGCCCGTGTTAAAGTCTTGTTTGTGGCCTAAACATCCAAGGTTTTCAGCCTGGTCGGAGGCAGAGGCTGGTTGACACTTGGACTCCGTCAGGGTAGCTCCCTGCAATTCAAGCGTTCAGTGCGAGGCTGGCAAAGGTTTGCAAGAGTCTGTTTCCAAAGCAATTACCAGGTCACCAAGTGTTGACATTTCCCAACTTCGAAAATACCTCCAGTTCCTGTGATCACTCCAACACTCTGGTTAGATATGTTTTGCACAGGTTCCACGCCTAGAACCTTAAAATATGGTGCAGAATGTTTTGTTCCGCATCAGTTACCAGGAGGCAAGTCTCTTTTAAATGGTCCGGTCAGTGATTGCGGAGTGCCGTGTGTCAGTATGGATTGAAGGCATACTTTAAGACAGATCGCTTTTAGATCATTTTCTTAAATATAAATATCCCAACAATTCAAATTTTGTTTTTTCTGTAGTTTCATGATCTATAACACCTTACAAAAAAGTATGAAAGTGGAAGTTCTTCAAACGAAAATAGTAACCACCACCTGGGTTAATCTCAAAAAAAGGATAGCTGTCAAAATCTGAAAATATTTTGAAAATTGTATTACATATTCTGAACTCGTGCCCCGCCCTTCATATATTCATGTCTTTGGAGCCAGTTATTCTAAAAGTAATCGATCTTTAGAGGGAAAGTTTATTCATTCTTAAATTTACACCATGTAAAATATTTATCTTATTTTTCCTCTGAATTTACTGCATCCAGCATTGTAAGGACCAACTGTGTGGTTTCTTTTTTTCTTTGGGGCTACAATGTTTAAAAAAAAAAAAAACAAATTAAGGCAAAATAAAAGAAGGTAATTGAGACTGGTAACAGCAGAATTACTGATGTATGCTCTTTATTGTTTTCCATTGACCTTGTTGTTCATCTCATTTACTTATAATTGCCAGTCCTTATAGTTGAGTTCTTTTTTGTGTTCTTGTTTAAGGGGATTTTTGCCCAAATCAAAATACTCAATTTAGAAACATGACTATAAGGAATTTCCTGTCACAGGCATCACTAGCAATTAATTTATTTTAGATCACCCAGACTTGAAACATATCGATCCTGTGGTTTTAAAACATTGTCACACAGCAGCTGCAACCTACATACTAGAGGCGGGAAAGCAAAGAGCTGACAAATCAACTCTAAGGTACAGGATTTATTTAAATATCCATTTGTTTTCAAATACTACCTTTAAGATTCCAATTTCAGTTTTTAAAATGGACACTAAACTTTGACTTTTTTCCCCCCTCCTTTAGCACTTATCTAGAAGACTGTAAATTTGATAGAGAGCGAATAGAACTGTTTTGCACGGAATATCAGGTTACTTATTTAAAGTTTTTTAAATTAACAATTACTATTTTTCTTCTCTTTGCAAAGATGTGTTTTCTTTCTTTCTCCCCCCCCCCCTCCAGAATAATAAGAATACCCTAGAAATCCTACTGGGAAGGTAGGTACTGTCTAAGGTGTCAAGCTGAGCCACTTTTCACTTGCAGGTATGAATGGAGAGTGCTGGTGTGAAACAAAACAGGGCAAAAAGACAGGGATCTTGACCAAAAGAAAAGGGGCCAAAGGGCAAGTGAAACGATTGAAGTTAAGCTAATGTTTTTAAAGATAAAGTTTATTGAGATGATTTTTAAAATGCTCTTTTATTCTTCAGAACTTGAAAATAAAGTTTAACAATGTTTTAAATTCAGAGTAAATTGAAATTGTGTATGTATGTGGCGGTGGGGGGGGGAGGTAGACACCATTCTTGGTAGAAATAAACACTGAAAGTTTCTATGTAGATATTATGTACAAAATTATCATTGTATTTTTTAGTATAGGCAGATCTCTTCCACATATAACTGATGTTTCTTGGCGTTTGGAATATCAGATAAAGGTAAAGTTTAATGAACTGTTCTCTAGGGGGATTTAGGGAACTTAAAAAAAATAGAGTTAAAAACTGAATTTATGTATTGTGTTGTTTTAGACCAATCAACTTCATAAGATGTACAGACCTGCATATTTGGTGACCTTAAATGTAGAGGTATTTACAGATAAGCCTTGTCTAAAATTTAAATGTGAAATGAAATTTTAAAAGTCCTTGATTTACATAAACAGCATTTTTTTCTCTTCCCTAGAACACTGATTCCCGATCCCACCCAGAGATTAGTTTTAGTTGCAACATGGAACAATTACAGGTACAGTATTAGGATCTGTGAATATACCTATCTGTTTATAGATGTTTAATTGAGAAATATGCTCATGGAAAGTTCAAAAGAAAAATTATCTAACCATCTGCCGGTAGATAGTGAAGGATTTAATGGGAAAACGCTTCAAAAGCAGTATTTTAAAGTAGGCTTCACTTTTGAACTTAAGATGTTACAAAGAATTGGTTTTGTATTTGCTGTTCCCTCTGATTAAGACAGATTTCTGAATTGTAGTACTGAGTGTAACTTCCTTCTATTTGTGATTAGTTTGCTCCAATAGGACAGAGCAAAATCAAGAACATGTCTTTGAAAATATCTTCTTTGCTTTCGGAAGTTGAATTAAACTTTCAAACAGGGTTTTCAAACATTTTTAAGTGACTTTTTAAAAAGGAGGAAGTATACATAAATTCTAAAACTATATTGCCAGTGTAAGACTAGAAAAATTCAAAACTACATTGATTAGTGGACATGATAACGAATTTATTTCTTACCACTTAAAAAAAATGAAGACCATTACTTGAAATTTTGATGAATTTTGAATTTGTCAAAAGGCATCTCCTGTGGAGTTGTTTTAATGTAACCATTGATCAAACTAAACTTTCAGAAAGTGTGGATACAGCATTATTTTTGTTAGATAACTTGAGAAGTTTAGTTTTGACGTACCTTGCCTATTAAGAGGATTCGGTTGGAAATCATATTTCAAATCTGAGGGCAAGTAGTCCACTTGAAAAAGAAATATTTTAGAGGAAATCTTTTGATCGATAGTGGTTTGTCAAAGACTGAAATCCTCGAGAATTTTAAACTCGTTTAGAAAGCGCCCCGACTTTTTTCTTGCACCTTTCTCAAACTTGGATACTTCTGTCTTGTGTTTTATCCTAAAAACGTGGCATTATAAACATCTTTTAGGACTTAGTGGGGAAACTTAAAGATGCTTCGAAAAGTCTGGAAAGAGCAACTCAGTTGTAACTTGGGGAAGTTAACGATCCGTCCGGGTCTAGAGGAAGATCAGGAACGCCTTGTCGTCGGCCGAACCACCGTTTGTTGAGAGCTGGATGTCCTCCTCTTGAGTAGAAAAAATATTTCCCTTTTGGATTTATGCCGCTCATCAGTTTTGACACTTTATTTTTTTACACTTGTAAAAGAGTTGAGGGAAATTCTGCCTGAGTATTTCAGACGTCTTTAGTATAAACTGTACATTGATCCCATTTTGGTCTTTTTCAAGTCTTACAAAAGGAAGTAGACAGTATTACATTCTGAATAAATAAGTTGTTCCCACAAAAAGAGTGGTGAGAGTTTGTTTGGATTTGAGTTCGTGTGTTAATTATTACTTTGAAGACATACATGCGATTAGCGTTAACTTTTAACGATCGCCTGCTCTCTTGGGATGAAAGTTAAACACAGTGGGAAAGGATGCGATCCCCGGGGCTCGTTGAAGACCCCAGCCCCGGGACTTGGGGAGCGGACGTGGCCGCCCCGCGGCGGGCGCCGGTCGGTCCCGTTACCTGCGCCGGGGGATGGGGGGGCGGGGGCGGGGGCGGGGGCTCGCCCGCAGCAGGACCCTCGCCCGCGGGGCTCCCGAGGCCCGGCCCGGCCAGCCCCCGCGCGGAGCCCCTGCCCGGAGGGAGCCCTGCCCGCGCGCGCCCCGCCTCGGCGGCCAGCGGGCGGGGAAGGGGGCTGGCGCGGCCGCGGGAAAACAGGGGCGGGCGCTGTTGTTTCCGCGAGCCCAACTCGGGCGCAGGTTCCGCGCCGCGGCGCCGGAGCCTGGGCCGCAGCCCGCGGGGCTGGCGGGGCCGAGGCGGGGGCGGTGGCCGGGCGCTCTCCTTGGCGGGAGCCAGTGGACGTGTGCGCCGCGGGCGGAGGCGGGCGGCGGAAAGAAAGAAATAACGGGGGGCGGGGTGGGCTGAGCTGTGTGCGGGGCCGGAGCGATGCCCGCGCCGAGAGCAGGGTGGCGCGTGTGGCGCTGTGGAGAAATGTCTCCGCAGCCGCGCCAGCGCCGCCGCCGCCGCCGCCGCGCAGAGCGAGGGGGGAGGGGGCCGGGTCGCGCTGCTCGGAGGGGAGGGGGCGGCCGCGGGCCCGACTACACCGACACTAATTCCCAGGCCGCCCTTAAGGAATGAGGGGAGCACGTGACCCGGTGGGGGGGCGGCGGGGGGAGGGGGCGGGCGGACTCTGAGCCATTTTGGAGCCGGTGTCAGTTTCCACTCTGCCTTCAGCGGTGCATTTTTTTCCACCCTCCCCTCCCCCCTCCTCATCCTTCCTCCCCTCCCCCCGCCTCTCCGCACGCACACACACGGCGCCCCCCACTCGCCCTCCTCCCCCCCCCACGGCAACTATGAAATAATAATCGTAGTATTAAAGGCAGAGATCGGGGCGAGACAATGGGGATGTTGGCGAGGGAGCCCCGATCCGGATTAGAAACACCTCCCAGCCCCGCAGAATAATACTGATCGCGCCCCCTCCGCGCGCTCCCTCCCCCGAGTGCGGAGCGGGAGGAGGCGGCAGCGGCCGAGGAGGAGGAGGAGGAGGAGGAGGAGGCCCAGGAGGAGGAGGCGTTGGAGGCCGAGGAGGAGGAGGAGGAGGAGGAGGAGGCCGAGGCGGAGGAGGAGGAGGCCGAGGCGGAGGAGGAGGAGGAGGCCGGGCTCGGGAGGCAGCATGAGCCGAGCGCGGCGGCCGCGGCTCCTCTCGGCTGCGCTCGTTGCCCATTGACAGCGGCGTCTGCAGCTCGCTTCAAGATGGCCGCTTGGCTCACATTCATTTTCTGCTGAACGACTTTTAACTTTCATTGTCTTTTCCGCCCGCTTCGATCGCCTCTCGCCGGCTGCTTTTTCCGGGTACGTAGGAGGCGAGGCGCCTCCGGGACGGGGCTGGGGGGCGGCGGGGGCCGCTCGGGGCCCGGGCCGGCCGCGGGTGGACGGGGAGCGGCCCCCCCGCGCCTCTCCCGCGCCGGCCGGGAGGGCGCTGACAGCGTGGGCGCCGAGCCCCGCGCCGCCGCCCGCCGCCGCCCGCCGCCGCCGCCGCCGCCGCCGCCGCCGCCGCCCGCCGCCCGGCCCCGCGCGCCGCCCGGCCCCGCGCGCCGCCCGCGCCCCCGCGCGCGCGCCCGCCGCCGCCCGCCGACTCCCGCGGCGCCGGGACCGACCCGCAGCCCGCGCCGCGCCGCCGCCGCCGCCGCCGCCGCCGCCGCCGCCGCCGCCGCCAGCCGGGCTCGGCGCCGCTCCAGCCGCCGCCCGCTCAGCCCCGGACGCGCCGCGCGCGGCCCCACGTTTTAGTTCCTTTCTCCCCCGAGCGCCCCTCTACACCCTCGCGACGCACATGGCCCCCGAGAAGAACTCTTCTATTTCCAGCCTCCGCGGCTCGCCCCGCCACGGCGCCCTTTGTTGAGAGGTAGATTTTGATGAAACGGGGACGGGTTCCTGAAATCGGGAGCTGCTCGGGTCAAGTGGCTTCCCTCTTCTCCCGAAGAAAAGGCTTTTGAGGGGTTTAAACGTCCAGAGAACGCCCTCATTTTATAGGGACGGGTTACGTGGGGGGCAGCGATGCCGCCAAGGTGGATGTTAAACTGGAAAGAGCCCAGACAAAAATGTTATTAACTTAAGTTGGAGGGACACTTGTGTGAAATTGGATGGCTTGTAAGATGGCGGTTCCCAGTTGTTTCCAAGGTCTCCTGCATTTGTCTTTAAAGTGGTAAAGTTTTCAAGGTGTTCTTTGTTGGGAGTCTTAGGTAACTTCTCCAAACATGGCTTGGGACGTGCGCACTGGGAAGTGGGCATTTCAAATTTGGAGCTTTTTTTGGAGTGATGGTGGTGACTGGACGTCACTCCTGCAAGAGGTTTCCCCTTTCTTCCCCCCCATTCTTTTTCTCTTCTGTTTTTCCTCCTCGGTGGCTGCAGTTTTTCTCTCCACCTCTACTATGGGATGCACTTAGAACCATGACTTAAGCCCACTACGTTTTATAGGTTTTGCTAAATGTCAGCATGGGTCATGTGGTGAAGAGATGCTTTGGAAAAGGAGCTCTAAAAAGTTGACTACATGGGTTTACACAGTCTTTTGGGTTTGACAGCGATATAGCATGATCTTTTCCCCCAGAAATTTACAGTTAATGATTGGAAGTAAACAAGGAGAGAGACTTTGATCATTCCCAATTGCAATAAAAGGATTTAGTGGGCTTAGTGGTCACGGTCCAATATTTGAAAGAGAAGCATGCATTTAACCCCTTTTCTTTTAAAGTAGGCAAAATTCTGGGCATATTTATCCAAGTGTAGGTTGGTGGTAACCTAGAATGTTATGAGTACTTTAACGTCTATTTTATAGGAACCGTAACCCCCAAGTTCTGAAAACACATCACAAGCTGCAAAAAAAGAGTTGGAAGTTAAGGATGCAGATTGTTGACTGTATATACTAACTTATGTGACTATGTTAACATTTGAATTTTATTTTAAGTAGATTGAGCAGAACCCCTTAGAGATTGATCTTGTGAGCAGATTTACAAACTTCTTAATATTTGAGTTCATTCCCATTCATTTGCCCCAAAGGGCAGAGGGGTTTGAAATAGCCTATCTGTGCAAATTATATGCCTAGTAATTATATGCCTAGTATCTTTAAATCCAAGCTGTGTAAATCCCAACTGTGTATGCGTGTGTGTACACATGTATGCTTTTGTAAGAAAATTGAGCATTTAATTGTACTTGATAAATCCATTAGTACTCTACCACCAAGTTCTGGGATGTGCATTAAGGTACCCAACTAGGCTAAATTCTCCCTAGGAGTCAAGTTAACCCAAACTTTGCCCATACTTCTACTGGGGCTGTGAACCCCAATTGGGGTTACAGAGCTCATTTGCATTTCTTAGATTGCAGTAGTCAAGCTGATTGTTAACATAAGAACTTTCTTCTGTTTTGCTTCATTTTGACAGTACTGGTGTTAGGCCTCCCAACTAAACTGACAGCCCCGAGTAGATTATAATGACAAGTTTTAACTATTGAGTATTTTTACTATGGTACGTTTGGTGCTGTTTTACTTGCCTACCTGGCAGTTTCTATGTTGGAACCTGGAAGGCTTTCATTTGTAAGGTGCAAGAAGAGATTGTTTCTTAAATCTATCAAGCATGTCAAACGTTTTGGAAGTCATCCTTAGGTTGCCAGGACTTTCAAGTGGTACAAAAAGGTAAATAACTGATTTTTATGTAAGTAACAAGGTGATATGATAGTGATGTTTACCAGCATTATAAATGGTAATAGGACTGTGGCCAAATTCTTCAGAACTGAGGTTGAAGAGTTGTGTGAATTAAGACTTAAGATGAATTTGAAAGACTAGTACCTGTGACTTAAATGTTAAAAGCCAACCAGTAGACTACCTTCCACTGAGGTTTGACCTGTGTTTTAGTATTTGGTGTTTTCTGTAGAGTAAGAAAGGCAGCTATTCTTACTGAAGTCCCTTCCTAAACTTCATGTGCGGTGGCTTTAGTGTGATACGCTTTCACAAGGAGACATAAGTACCACCTTGCTATCTTTCTAGGAAAGGTCCTGTGGTTTCACAAGGAGAGTTTTCTTTAAGAATTAACGTTTTGTCTTTAATCAACCACAGTGGATTTAAATACTGCTACTTTTTAGAGACAGTGCTCCACCCACAACTCCTCTGCAACTCCACTTAGATTTATTTTAACAATATGTTGACAATAGTCTTGTAAACAAGTAATCCAAAGGTAACTGAAGAATCACATTTGAAGTTTTCTGGTTGAAGTTGCCAGTTGCCACTGTGATCACTTTCATAAAAGAGACTTTGTTTTGTTTTTGCCGTTCTCTAGTACTCTAAAGCGGTTAGTTTGAGCCATTGAGGTATGTTGATTGATATTTCCTTCTTCTGCATTAAAATTCCCTAAGAATTAAAAACCTCAGATGCATCTTCAGGTTTCACAGGTTCCTAGATGTCTATTCAAAGCGGCTTTGAGAATGTACTTCATACTTCAGTCTGGTCTAGAAGCTTGGTCCTATTTTAGGTTCTGAAATGAATGAAGTGGGGGTAAGAAATATATTTTTCAAGAGTACTACACGAAATAATTGACTTCCCTTGATTGTCCGCTGGTGTATTCTTGCTGACAGTTCCCCACCGTGACTTTTCTATATTATATGGTATCTATTGGGAATATTATTCCATCGTGTGGGGATGTGAATGGAGGTTAGGTTGAGAAAATGACATTTGTTTTTGTCTCCTATCGTTGCTCTGGGTTGACAAGGTGTTGATTTAGCGTTGGGAATGGGCTGTTCACATGGTTCTTTACATATTGTCACTACGTACCGATTAAAGTAGTTTGTCTCGCCTCCAGCATAGTTCAAATAAAACACACGGCTTTGCCCCCTCCTTGTCTTCTTGTAAAACAGATTTTACTTTTTAGCCTTAGCAAAACTTTCTATCGCTCATCTAATCTGCAGGAGAACTTCTTATTAGAGAAGAAAGCTTTAAAGAGGTTCAGTTCAATAAACATCTCTGCAATTTGAGCCCTGACGGTTTCGGGCTAAGTGCACAGTTGGCAATTCTCAAAAGATCCCTTCGTGAAATTTTTGACTTAGTGATTGCTAACAGGAGAGATAGAGTCAAGATCTGAAAGAAGCTCTTCGCACCGAGTCGACTTGGAAAGAGGCCCCCAGGAGTGTCCGAAATGGCCGGGAGTGCGGTTTGCATTTTCCTTTCGCGCTCGCTAGCTCCGGGCCCCCCAGGCTGGCCGCCGGCCGGGATCCTGCTCCCCAGCGCCGCGGGCCTCGTGGGGCTGCCCCACCCCCGAGCCGCGCCGCCCGCCCGCACCCCACCCCGCCCCCGCGCCGGCCCCGCCCCCGCGCCGCGCCGGCCCCTCCCCCGCGCCCGCCGCCGCCGCCCCGCCGCCCCGCACGCCCGCCGGAGCTCCGGGCTCGGCCGGGCTTCGCGCGGAGTTGCAGCGGTGGCCGGATGCCAAGTGTAAGTGTAAGTTGCTATGGAAACCCCGACAGAGGCGAGTTCCGAATCCGGAGCGAGACGGAGCCCGGGGCGCCGCCGGATCCGCCCCTCGCATCCCGGCCCCCGGGCGTCCGCGCGCTCAGGCCCCAGCCCGAGGCCGACTGGAGGTGCTCCTGCGGCCCCAGCACCCAGCTCCGGAAATGCCAGGGATGCAGATAGGGCAGAATTTGTTTTCCCTTTGTATCGCGTGAAAACGTGCCAGGTTCTGGTTGCTGGAACCGCCTAAAACAACAGGAACCCCTGGGAAGCCAGGGCATGCTCCCGGATTTTCGATTGAAGATCCATAAGGAAGTTTTACAGTAAATTTGGAGACCTGGGACAAGCCCTGGCGGTTGGTAAATATCTACGGGGACTGTGTGGCGTCTGCAGCAGCCCTGGGGCTGCTAGGCAGGAGGACAAATGGAAGAAAGAGACCCGAATACTCTCAGCTCCCAGCCCCCACCCCAGACCTTTTCTTCTCCCTCCTGGAATGACCTGAGGGACCAGAAGTTACTTTAGTTGAATCCTTTTTTGTCGTTTCAGTATAATTGATTCAGATCTGATTAGTAAATTCCTTCTGTAGAAAACGTTGGGACAGTCCAGCTGTACAGTGTTAAACGAGTTTTATGAACTCTTCAGCATTTCAGAGTGTTGGGTTACTAGAAGTTGGGAGATAATCTCGTTTCTCTTTCTGTGGATGATAGCCAATATTTCTGTGTCTTGCAGGATATTTTATCAAGCAGAAATGCATCGAACAACCAGAATCAAGATCACTGAGCTAAATCCCCACCTAATGTGTGTGCTTTGTGGAGGGTACTTCATTGATGCCACAACCATAATAGAATGTCTACATTCCTGTAAGTACATAGTTTTAGACTCTTTTATTGTGTCATTTATATTTCACATGTCTTTCTGATGTTTGGAAACTACTAACAATTCCCGCAATCCTTGAGAATGTTGGTACAAAAGTGATGGAGTCATTTTCTACTCTTGCATTTGGTGAATTTTTGTTAATGCATATTTTAAGTGTATAAGTGTGCAACAGATGAGTGTTCTCAGGATGTTAATTGAATTAGCTTAGTTAATTGGAAATACCTTTTGGCATTTACTATTTTGTTACCACTGGTTCTCCATTTTTGACACTAATTTCAATGCTTAATATCTAATTTCTAAACTTATAAAACTTTGTTTTTCTACTTCCAGTCTGTAAAACATGTATTGTGCGTTACTTGGAGACCAGCAAGTATTGTCCTATCTGTGATGTCCAAGTTCACAAAACCAGACCACTTCTGAATATTAGGTAAGAAAAGGTTTAGAATTATTGTTTCTAATCGTTATTGGAATGGCATAATTTAGTAAAGGCTACGCTGTTTTATTTTTCACACAAAACTTACTGTTGAATACCCACCTGATGTGTATGTTTTGTAGAGGTTGCTTTTCATTTCTTCCCATTTTAATTTGACTAACTGCAAAATTTGGTATTATTCAAGTGGATTTTAAGAGTTTTTTTTAAAACCATCTTTTTTAAAACCTGAAGTAGTTCTGCATTTCTGCATTGCTTTATTGACTTTATGACGGGCTGGAATGAGTGTGTTTAAAGTACTTCCATTTTCTTCTCTTAATTCTTTCATATTAGCTAGTTTTATAACTTGAAAGGCACACTTCTCTGGTTCTTTGCAGTGAAATACAAAGAATTTCTTAATGAATGTAAAATAAAAGTATTCTACTGACTTAAAAGATTACTACTATATAAAGAATTTTTATTCCCGTAATTATTATGTTGCTGATGTAGACTCACAATCAAATAAAATAATACTATAACACAAAGAAAACAAAGAATCTATCATAACTTAAGAGCATTTTAAGTTTTTGCTATTAATAATTTACTAATTATTTTTCAGGTCAGATAAAACTCTCCAAGATATTGTATACAAATTAGTTCCAGGGCTTTTCAAAAGTGAGTAACTTGCTTACAAATGAATTTTTACAAAGTATTTCATCAGTTTTACCTGCTATAACAAAAGTTTGTCTTTTTCTTTTCTTTTCTTTTCTTTTCTTTGTTTTTGCCCTCCCCTCTTTAGATGAAATGAAGAGAAGAAGGGATTTTTATGCAGCTCATCCTTCAGCTGATGGTAAACTCTTTAGAGAGGGAAAAGATAATTTATTTGGAGGGAGAACTTATTCATTAATTGATTAAAATTGAATTAAAGTACCACTTCCATCTTCCTATATATGTAATATTTTAATTATTTAACTTTAAAATTAAATTTGAAAATGTCTTTATAGCTGCCAATGGCTCTAATGAAGATAGAGGAGAAGTTGCAGATGAGGATAAAAGAATTATAACCGATGATGAGATAATAAGCTTATCCATTGAATTCTTTGACCAGAACAGGTAAATTCTGTAGGAAATGTGTTTTATGCTAATCTGCTCATAGATACATTATTCCACTAATAAAGTTATGTTTCTTAGATTGGATCGGAAAGTAAACAAAGACAAGGAGAAACCTAAGGAGGAGGTATGTTCCATATCACAAAAACACAGAAGAAACATTGTTTGGATTCTAGATTTTTATGAAGGTGTATGTTGCCCTTTAGAATATAACTAAGGCTGGATGATGCTGTCAAGTAGGAGAAAATGATCATATTTGATGTTTAAGAATGATTTATATCTGATAGTAACTAGATAGAATTTATATATGATTACTGTTCTTAAAAAGTACTTTAAATAATATTTAATGCCTTGATGTATGTAAAGTTTTCTTATTTTATCAGTAATCTGCCTATTTCCTATTTATAATAGTAAACTCATAGTAGAGAATTTAGTCAATTTCAGTTTTGGTATTCATACATTTTGTTATATTGAGGCACTCTAATTGAAATTTTTTTCTTACCCAAAAGTTAGGAATTTTAAAAAATAACTTTTCTAAATGTATTTTTAGGTGAATGATAAAAGGTATTTACGTTGCCCAGCAGCAATGACTGTGATGCACCTAAGAAAGTTTCTCAGAAGTAAAATGGACATACCTAATACTTTCCAGGTATCTACTTTATAGTTCTTGTGCATTTAATGTGAAATTTTTTGATTCAGTGACTTTTCTTTTTGGATTCTGAACCCAAAAAAAGCAGCCTTTTTTTTTTTTTTTTAATTAGCAGTTTATTGGAACTGTCTCTTAAAATGTTTAGTATGAATTTTTTCTTATGCTATGAAAAAGATTCCTTAGTAATTTCAGGAAATATTTTTCCTCATTTAAAGTGTCAAGAGGGATTCTTTCCTTGTCCAGATGTTTGAAGAGAATGCTTTTTAAAGCATTTTTGGATTGCATATAGATGACCAAAAAGAAAATCTCAATTTATCTTTGTTCTTCATGGTTCTTAGTAACTGAAATACTATTTTCCAATAGATTGATGTCATGTACGAAGAGGAACCTTTAAAGGATTACTATACACTAATGGATATTGCCTACATTTATACTTGGAGAAGGGTAAGTATTATAGCTGATGCTTGATGATTATCGTGGTAAACTGTATTGAAAGAGGACTAATTTTTTTCCTTCTCACTTTGTAGAATGGTCCCCTTCCTTTGAAATACAGAGTTCGACCTACCTGTAAAAGAATGAAGATGAGTCACCAGAGAGATGGACTGACAAATGCTGGAGAACTGGAAAGTGACTCTGGGAGTGACAAGGCCAACAGCCCCGCAGGAGGCGCTCCCTCAACCTCTTCCTGTCTGCCCAGCCCCAGCACTCCCGTTCAGTCTCCTCATCCTCAGTTCCCTCACATCTCCAGCACTATGAATGGAACCAGCAGCAGCCCCAGCGGTAACCACCAATCTTCCTTTGCCAATAGACCTCGAAAATCGTCAGTAAATGGGTCGTCAGCAACTTCATCTGGTTGATACCTGAGACTCTTGAGGAAAAAACAATTTTAAAGCCCTGATTTATATAGATATCTTCATGCCGTTACAGCTTTAGAGATGCTAATACATGTGACTGTCGTCCAATTTGCTTTCTTTTGTAGTGACATGAAATTTGGCTATAAAAGATGGACTAGTTGTGATACTCATATGGACGTTAATGGAAGAGAAAGATTGTTCCTATGAAGAATTGGTTTCTGAGAAGGCAGGCAAGATGTTTTTCTGTGTGTTAGGGAAGATGTGAAATGGTTTCTGTAACCATTGTTCAGATTTGAAAATACTCTGCAATGGATATAAACATTGGGCCATAGTTTGTTAATCTCAACTAACGCCTACATTACATTCTCCTTGATTGTTCTTGTTATTATGCTGTTTTGTGAACCTGTAGAAAACAAGTGCTTTTTATCTTGAAATTCAACAAACAGAAAGAATATGCATAGAATACTGCATTCTATGTAGCCATGTCACTGTGAATAATGACTTCTTGCATATTTAGCCATTTTGATTCCTGTTTGATTTTTACTTCTCTGTTGCTACACAAAACCGATCAAAGGAAAGTAAACTTCAGTTTTACAATCTGTATGCCTAAAAGCGGGTACTACCGTTTATTTTACTGACTTGTTTAAATGATTCGCTTTTGTAAGAATCAGATGGCATTATGCTTGTTGTACAATGCCATATTGGTATATGACATAACAGGAAACAGTATTGTATGATATATTTATAAATACTATAAAGAAAATATTGTGTTTCATGCATTCAGAAATGGTTGTTAAAATTCTCCCAACTGGTTCGACCTTTGCAGATAACCCTATGTTTGAGCCTTATCAGCATAGAACATTTTTAATGTGGACCTCTAAATCTCAATTCATTTGGGAATCAAAATTCATTTGGAAGCAACTGGCAAATCATAATACTGATTTTTCTCTAGTAATACGTTTACTTTTCAAATTAATTGTTGTAGTAAAGAAAAACTTTTAACTAAGGACTTTGGAAATGGTGTCTTCATTTCCCGTTGCTTTTGATGGAATGAATGTGTTTTTAAAATGCGTATTGATCACTATAGTTCTAAAACAAATTTTTAAGTAAACCAGAAAATTGCTGGAAGAAGGCATTTTATCTAAAATTATTTTAACATGTGGTTTAGCAGTTACTTCAAATTTATGAATTGCTTTTACAGTTATAAACAATGACATATACCCTCTCTCTAATGTCTTGAAATAAAAGCAATTTATTTTTAGCTTCTCCAGGTATTTTTAAATCGAGTGAACATGTTGAATTTAAAATATGAAAAACCATAATCGTTTTCAGTTTGTGTTTTGCTTTGGTCGAACTTGGTGTGTGTTCATCACCCATCAGTTATTTGTGAGGGTGTTTATTCTATATGAATATCGTTTCATGTTTGTATGGGAAAACTGTAGCTAAACACTTCATTGTTCCCAGTCTGCAAAAGAAGCACAATTCTATTGCTTTGTCTTGCTTATAGTCATTAAATCATTACTTTTACATATATTACTGTTATTTCTGCTTTCTTTAAAGATACAGTAAATGAAGTTTTATGAAGCCACAAAATACATATATTTTTATTTTGACCTAAATTTGTACAGTACCATTGTAAGTGTTGTTTCTAATTATAGATGTAAAATTAAATTTCATTTGTAATTGGGAAAAATCCAATAAAAAAAAGGATATTCATTTAGAAAATAGCTAAGACTTTAATAAAAATTTGATATGAAAAGCACAATGTGCGGAAGTTTTGGAAAACCTACTGTGGATTACAACAGGTAAAACTAAAGAGAATCCATTGCTGTCTTAAATAGTGATGTTGCTAAGAAGTCCATGCTTTGTTGTATAATTGCTTGAAAGCCCAATTGAAAGATGTATCTGTTTATTTACTCTACAATCTTTGAAGTAAAAGTTACCCATGTTTGCCAATTTTGGTGAATTTAACTCATTTTTCTAGGCTTCTCAAGTTTTTCATGATGTTATCTAAGAAAGAAAACTTAGTTAATGGAAGTTTCAAATGATACTTTAACTTTGGATGGTCATGTATATAAAGAATGAAAAAATATTTTTCAAAAACTAAAAACTTCAAATGCTAGTGGACCTGTCACTTGACTTACACAAAACCAAGTTGTAAGAACTAAAAGACTTTACAATTCAACCTTTTTATGATGGACTTATTTTTTAAATTACTTATTAAAAATCAGATCTTAAATTTATGGCTTACTTAACACTGTTTTACCATACTTGAAAACATGCATTTATTTTGTTTGAAAGGATTTTTTTCCCTACTCCATTTGAAAATTTCTTAAGCGTTACTGGGTATTTCAGCTAAAATGTGTTTTAATAAAACAGAAGAAAAATTATGTTTTGCATTCTCCCATAACCAGCTTTCACAGTTGTGACTATTAAGTTTTAAAACTTTTGCTAAGCTACCACTTTAAGAACCTTCAATCTTCACAATAACCAATATCAAAGTTGCTAACTTTGTAACTCTTAGCAGTAAAGGCAGGGTACCTGAAAAGTCGGCTTTAAATTTGGCTTTTGCTTCTGAAAAGTATTCTAGGGTTATATATCTCAAAGTTAGTACTTAAAAAATATTCCACAGAAAATGCCTAAATTGATTTCACAGATTCAGTTTAAATGCAAAAGGAGAATGAGGCTGGTTACTGTTGTGTAAATAGCGATCTATCTTGCTTTACACATGCATACCACTTTCCAAGTACTTTTTGCTTTTAAAATTGCCGGCCGTTAATTGCACTGAGTGGGGGGGGGGGGGAAAGAAGCTGCCCTATGGTTGACTTAACCTACCAACCATATTGCTTTGTTTCCATATTCATACGTGCAAACGTTAGGATTTCTGGAGGTACAATGCGACTTTCCTACATCCTTTCCTCTTACTCTTTTCCCAATATTTGGAGTTTGTGTATAGGCCTATCTAGATCAAGTTTTATTGTGAAATCTAAGAACCCATGTGAAATACTACTTCCCACTGGCCAACAAGAAATGAAGATGTTCGGCTTTTTAAAAGTAGCTTATGGTCATCTTTTGAGGGGACAGAATCTTAATTTTAGAAACAATCTGTACATGGGACCTAGTCTCAGAATCGTGAGGTGATGGAAGTGGGGTTTTTCCCCCGTTTCCTTTATATTTTAAAGGTCTGGTAGATACATTTTTCCCCCTCATTTTCCCTGGAATGATAGTTGGGAATTCTGATTTAGTCTAGTTCTTCTATAAAATGGAGGTTACATCATATCCTGAAATACTATGGTTGTTCCCTCATACAGTCTTTTTGCATTCTATCCAAAGCTAAGGTCTTGATGCAATTACATTTAAGATGATCCCATTTAACACTTTAAAGACACTTGATGTGAAACGACAGAAGACAGCTCCAGCGTGAGGCTTTTGGGTTAGATAGCATCATTTCACTTGAGGATGTTTCTTCAAGTATAAAATAGCACAACAGGTGGTTATTTTTAAGATGGCTCTAAAAAATAATGACTCCTTCCAAATAAAACCTTGTATTAAACTGGGACCACAGATTTCAGATGGACAGGTCTTTTATAAGAAAGAGAAAGTAGTACATATTAGAACCTCCTAATAAGTCGGATTTGGGAAATACTCCCGCGAATACCTTGAGCCTGTGGATCTCCTTGCAAATCTCAAAATCGCCCAGTTTTGATTATGAAAGTCTCCGAAAATGTTTACACAGTCGAGTGTTTCCTGTTTCCGCAGTTAATTTTTTTTAACGTTTTTTTCTTCTTTTGGTTCTTGAAACGGATTTCCTTTATTTGCACCAGTTTCTTTTTCTTAGTGTGCAATTTCTAGAGTTCTCACATGAAGACTTCACTGCCAGCCCTGTCTTCATCAAGTCGACGACGTCAAAACTCAGTCATCACTGCAAAGAGGCTATTTCTAGGATCCTTGTGAGTTTCCTGAAGAAGTTCAAGCGCATGTGGAAAACTCATCCCGACATCTCATTTAACCCTCCAAATATAGTAAGCACTCAATAAAACTTCCACCGAGTTAAATTACTCCCATTCTTCTGCACTCCTAAGAATATTATCCTCCAGAGACTTCTCAGAGAGAATTTTGAAAAATAGCAGGTGTCGTTCCCTTAGAGTCCCCCATATTTCAGTAAAAATACTACTTCTTGCTCTGATTCTGGAGTCATCACAAAGTCCAAACTGCACAGAGGACGTGGTTTCAGGTTCGGTGCCGATTTGGTGCCCTCCATCCTGTCCCCCCCACTAAGTTGGCTAACAGCCTGGAAGGCTGCGGACCAGGGCACCCGGGAAACGCGTCGAAAACTGAGATGGAAGGCATGGGGACGCTGCCGAGATAAAGACGTTACTGGAGACAGAGGAGTCTGTCCAGGATCCGGGATCCGGGATCCACAGTGTTTGGAATAAATGCCCCCAAGAGTAGACGATACTCAAGCCGAAGACGGGAGCGCACGGCGCAGTTGGAAGGAAAAAAAATTTTTTTTGAAAAAGCGGGGGCGAGGGTGATTAGGGTGGCAAGAGCCACAACTTAAAAAAAAAAAAAAAAAAAAGAAGGAAGGAATAAAAATGAAAGAAAAAAAAGGCAAGCAAGCAAAGCCTTCTCCTACTCTGGTGCCCGGTGGAAAGGGCACAGGACGACCGCCTGGAGAAATGACCTCCCTTGCACCGGTCAGGCTTCCCGGGCTGGCTTCCCGGTCAGGGAGTCTTCCCCACAAGGACACATTGAGGAGGAAGCTGCCATTCTCCCGGTCCGTGTTGTCCAGCCAGCGGCCCTCGGCGCGGGGCCGGCGCGGCGGCTCAGACCCCGGGGACCGCGCGCCGCGGGGGCTCCGCCAGGCCCTACGCGCCGGCCGAGCCGCAGGGCGCCGGGAGGCCATTTTGCGCGTGCGCCGCTTGCCTCGCGCCGGCCTGGGTTCGGCCGATTCGGATCCCGCCAAATTTGAAAGCGAGATTCTCAGGCCCCGCTGGCTGGGGACGCGGCGGAAAAAAAGAAGACGTTTCTCCAAAGTCGGAACCTGTGGCAAGGCGGGGGGGTGGGGAGCGGCGACAGCGGGGTGCGCGCGCCTCACGAGGCGGCCGCCTCCCTGACGAGGGCTGGCCCACCGGGCGAGACCTCCGCAGCCTGCCGCGCGGCGGAGGCGCGGAGACCCGGCCTCGGGCCTCGAGCTCGGCGCGGGCGGAAAGGCGGCCCACGTCCGGGGAGGCCGCGGCGTCGCCCGCCGAGCCCGCCGACGCTCGTCCGTGCGTTGCACCCCCTCCTCCTCCCGCTTCAAATGCTACGCCCTTTCTCCTTCAAGAAAGGGGTGTCCTTGCAATTGGAGCTTTTATTGGATAGATCGCAAACTCCGTTACTAACAAAACATCAAGCTGCCATCTTGAAGGTTCCCGAAGGCCGCGCTTCGAGGGCGGTGACTGGGAAGGCGGGTGGGAGAGGGTCCTCCGGTCGGGCCCGGGTCCCCTGGGGCTTAGTCGGTGACGCTGCCCAGGGCGGGGGTGGCTTCGCGGGAGCAATCTCGCGGTCTGGGCACAGGCCCACACGTGGGGCCCCAAGGCGACGCCTAACCAGGCCTGGGGGCCAGGCGACCCTGGGAGGCCGGAGACTGGAGGCCGCCGCCCCGCGCCCTCGCGCCCCCGGCCGGGGAGAGCGCGGCGGCCCGACGCTGGGATGTCGCCTCCGAAAGACGCTGGCTCGCCGCCGCCGGTTCCCGACAGAGCCTGCGCCCGCCGGGTGCCCGGGGCGCGAGCGCTCCCCTGACCTGGGCCCCCCGCGGGCGCCCCGAAAACCGGGAGAGAAAGGAACGGCTCGGGAAGGGGAGTCGGGGCAACGGCGGAGAAGTGAAAGCGGCCTAAAATGGGCGACGCCGGGCGAGTCCTCTTTATCAGCGCGGCAGACTGCAGGAGCCGCCATTTGGTGGCGGATTTTGGTATTTCAGTAGCACGTTGTGCTGAACGTCACAACTGGCTTGTATACGTGGCAGTGTCACTCTTCCACCGCGGTTTTTAGAGATGCCAAGTGTCCCCCAACCCTCCCCCGCGGGGGCGCCGGCCCCCTCGGCCACTCCCGGTGGGCCTCTCGGCGCGCCCCGGACCCAGGGCGGGGACGTCTCCTCGCGGGCGGCGACGGCGGCCGGAGCGAGGCGACGCGGGGCCCGGCGCACACCTCAGCGCGGCGTTTGCCTCCCCGTTTTTCGGAGACCGGGGCGCTGGCGAGCCCGCAGCGCTCCGCGTCTCCCGGCGGAGAATGCCACTGCCCTGCGGCCGTGACGGGCGTGGTCTTCCCGCCGGCCCGCAGCCCTGCCGGGTAGCGCGCCTCACACCTCTCGGCGTGAGGAGCTCCGCCCAGGGAAGGAACCCACCCGACGAGAGGCGGCCCCTCGCGAAGGTCGGGTTAGGATCCCGCGCTCGCGCTTCCAGCCCGGCCCGGCGCCCTTCGGGGACCGGGGACGCTAGACAGAGGCGCAGGGCGCTGGGAGGCCTGGCGTCCCACCTGGGGTGGCCGGGTCTTCGAGGGTCTCCTTGAACAGCCCCCGAAGCGTGAGGCGCCTGCCTAGCGCCAGAACAAAGGGCCGCGGGGTGAACGCGAGGCGAGTCCGCGCGCGCGGCAGCCCGGGGCTCCGCCCGGCCCCGGGTCGGGGGCGCGAGCAGGCCCGGCTCCCGGCCTGGTGAAGGAGCTGGTGGGCGCCCTGCAGAGCGCGCGGCCCCCGCCTCCGCGGCCGACCGAATGCACCCAGTCTTCGAGCCGGAGCTGCCATGTTGCATGCACAGAGGGCGCCAGTAATTTGACGCTTCCGAGGCGGCGACACCCCCATCCGAAGAGCCCTTCGGCCCTCCGCGCCTCACAGCCGCGGTCAGAGCCCGAAGGGACCGCGGGGCGCGGGCCGCAGCGAGGCGGCGGCGCCGCAGCCGCTTCCCCTCGCCACCTTCCTTCCAGGAGCTGCAGGGCTGCGCGCTAGGCAGAGGCTCGGTTGCCAGTAGCAACCACACGACGGCGATTTGCAGCCGGGGCCGCCGCAGCCGCCGCTGGTACCGCTGCATCCTCGTACACCTCGGGGTCGAGCGTTTGAAACTCTGGGGGTTGCCCTGGTTGACATCGCTCGCCCCCGCCCCGGCTCCTCATCCTCCAGTACCCTCAGCTCGGCTCAAAAGCCAGCTCCCCTGGCTTGGCCCTGCCCCCACCGCAGACAATAGGGGCTGCTAGGAGAGCACGCTGCAGCGCGCGCCTCGCTGAACAGGCACCTGAGCCCCCGAGATAGGGCGCTTTGCTTAGTCCCCAGCCCCAGGTGCCCTGCTCTCCAACTTGAGCTGAAATGCTTTGTCAATGGGCAATCCCGTAGAAAGCTTTTCTTGACATCAGAAATAAGCATGGTGGTAAAGAAAGAAGTCAAGAATAGACGCCCACTCCCTCTCTGGTAACATGGACACAAAGAAGAGCTTATGGTTGTATCTGCTCTTGGTAACAGTGGCTTTCCTCTGGGTTAGAACCACAGGAAAATGCTACAATCTTCTGTCTTCTTTGTCTACCACGAATATTTTGATTTGCTCCAGCCTCACATCCAAATACTTGTTATGCGTAAGCGGATAGAGCATCCCACCCCCCTTCATTTCATTTGATGAACCACATCAGCTCTTGGCAGTGTAGACTGGTCTGATCCATAAAGAAAATGATTGACCTTAACCCTCAGGAATCTTTTTGCCTTCCTAATATCTGTGGCTCTAGGACACTGGTTTAATTTTTTTTTAACAGAAGCTTGTTAGTGTTTTAAACAGGTTTTTATTGAAGAAAAGTATCCAGCACAGTCTTTTATTTAGCTAGTAGGATAATTTGGGAAATATATGTATTGCCAGATTTCTTCACGCTTGATAACTGTCCCTTCTTTAAATAGCCATTAAGTTAGCTGAGTGTTCTTCAAGGATTAAAATTTCATGTAAATCAGCTGAAATATGATTTCAAAAGTTTAAAGCGCCTAGAGAACAACCACCTGTCTTATAAATCTTTGTATGCTTCAGTCCTTTAAACACAATTCAACAAATATTTGAATTTCTAGAGGATTCCAGAAGTTCAACA
This sequence comes from Canis lupus baileyi, assembly GCF_048164855.1. Taxonomy (NCBI): domain Eukaryota; kingdom Metazoa; phylum Chordata; class Mammalia; order Carnivora; family Canidae; genus Canis; species Canis lupus. Next base: position 9,144,351 of record NC_132842.1, on the reverse strand, counting down.
ACACTTATTTTAAAAAATTATTAATAACTGCTATAAAGTTTGGGTACCTTTAATGAACTCGCTGAAAAGCTAGACATTTTCCAAGCTAGTGCCATTAGTCAGATATTCTCATTCATGCATATTTTTTACCTAATTATATTTCAAATGTGGTAGATTGTACCAAAATTATCTGACAGATGTTCCCAGAATTCTAAGGACAATGATAAAGTGTATTTAAGAACTAGTAACTTTGCTATTCTCCCACTAAACTCTGAAAATTGGTTAAATAGGCAAATGCAGGATGAGACTTTAAAGAGACTTTGGTACTTTCAGATAGCACAAGCATGATATTAACAGTTCAACAGGAACACTTAAGAGGTTGTATTGGATGTTGCAAATCTACCAAGACAATGCATCTTGAAATATCTTTTTTTAATTTAAATCAGCTTTAAAACATACTGAAAATAGTTAATATGTCTTAATCATATCTGATGGTGAACTCAAATCAATACGCATCCTAAAATCTTAGGTGTGATGTTTTAAAAGGGGTTCACTTTTAAGCTTCACAAAATGTCAAGTTCATTAAATAAGACAGTTTACTTCAAAGAAGAAAGTTAGCATTACTTGGTTCCTGGAGGCAACATAATGACCTGTAGATTGCCCAAACACCCCACCACCACCTTAAAAATAGGAAAGCAAGGCTTTAGTGAAAAGTTCCCTTCTACGGTCTTTCAAGAAAGAAAAGCTCCAACAACTTGCTTTGGACCAAGTTAAAGAGATTATCTCCCTTTTTCATTATGACTGTGTCTTTCATTGAATTGAAGGATAAGATCAAAGTGCATTCATATTCATGTGAATTATCGCTATTGACTTGAATAATGATGGATTTCATTGTTTTATTTAAACTGAAACCAGAAATGCTGCTTTTGAGTCTATACCCCTAAGGCTGTAGAATTTCTTCTATAAGGACTCAAAAGCCAAGCAATTAGGTCTGACAACCACGTCATTTCCATAATGTACTTCCCTACAGAGGACTATTTATTGGAATCGGCTACATTTCTATAGAATCTTACCACGCAATTTTTGACTCCTTTCCAACCTCTTGGGAAAAACAACAACAACAACAACAACAATAACAATCCTAAGTTTAATAAACACACTACCAAAATACTTAAGTGTAAATCATACTGGGAAGATAAAGTGATGTTTGGAAAGCATTTAGTTGTTCATGAATCAGAAAATTAATCTTATCAGTAATTAATTCAGGACAGTGTTTTTGCTTTGAACATGATTCATTACAGTTTGTTTTCTAATGTAATTGAAGAACTTGGTCAGAGTAAGCTTGGGAAAATGTGTTTACCAGCTGTTTCTTTCTAAATATGCCTCGTGACAATTTTCTTAAAATATTTTTACTTGGGTTCTCTTCAAACTACCCCATCATTTTCTAAGGAGAAAAAGGTTAGGAGATGCAAAGGACCTCACTTACTTTTACCAAATGCTCATTCGACTCAAATTATTCACCTATGAAAATTCTTAGCACTTTGGAGAACACCTCTAAGGAAAGTCATTATAATAAACTAAGTTTACAACAAAATATATAAGCATCCTTTAAAATGGACTTAAGAAAATGCATGTCATGAACTTTAACACACAATTCATGTAGGCTCTCTAGACTGAAAGAGAGCCTCTAGTGCACTACAAGTCTATTATATTACCATGGTCTGCCATGGGTTCTGGGAATATCCTTTTCCCACAAAGATAACTGATGCCAGTTTCTTGGTATCATTCTTAAATTCTTGCCATACATTGAAAGCACTATGCATAAGCATCACATTTTTTAAATTATTTTTTTTTCTATCTAATTGTGCAACAAAAAGGCTCTATCTTCACTATCCCCATTTGGTGTCCATAATATTGCAAAAGACCTTGTAAGCCAAGAGTTTTGTTAGTAAGTGTGTTTCTATTTGAGATTTGGCCATAAACATTCTGGCATTATTTGTATACTTCTAAGTTTATTTGTAAACTTCCAAGAACTTTACTCTTGACTTAAAATTAAAATGAGAAGCAATTACGTATTCTTTCAGCAGAGGGAGGGAAAAACTCCTAGAATAAAAAGCATTTCTTTGTAATTCATTTCCTGTCTTGCTAATGGGAGAGGTATTATTTTCTTCATACGTGTAGTCATTAATCTTTTATATTACCCATATGAGAACCTTTATCCTTCACTTAAAAAAATAAATAGGGGGTAATGTTGGAGTAGGAGGTAAATTAAAATAACTCAGTAGCAATATTCAGAGATTTCCCTCTGGCATATCAAAAAATAAGATGTTTTATAGCTTGCTCGGGCTAACGAGAAGGCAAATTGCAGTGCAAATATGTCCTCGTAAAGAATGAGATGCTGTGCCACCGCGTCTTACAACCTAGTCTACGTTTTAGCGGAGCTTACTCTTGGATCTGATAATCCCTGTGGGGGAAACCGACCTGCAGAGTGGATAAACAGCCTATGCCATCTTTGTTCAAGCACAAACCTTGAAATTTTTCTCTCATTACTTTTTCAGCATTTTCGAGGGGTCAGCGCATACAGTCAGTTATTCTTCAGAGGAATCAATGAGCAAGAAGTTTGGGTTTGGAACTTGATATAACAAAATGACGTCAAATTTAAAAAAAATGAGACTCGCACATGCGCAGTGAGATTTGGCTCTTTTTTTTTTTTTTTTTTTTTTCAAATAAGCTTTTGGTTCTTCAACCCGCCTCTGGGATCTGGCCTGCGCCACGGGGTCTAGGGAGCTGGCTGAAGGAAGGTGGTACGGGGTTTCAACACCCCACCCCCGGCAAAAAAAAAAAGTCTGAACCCTCAGGCTCCCCCCCGCCGCCCCCACCACCACCACCGGGCTCTCTTTAGAACTCCTGGCAGGAGAAAGTCAGGGGGAAGCAAGGCCGACCCGAGCGGCCGCGGCGAGTTTTTCCGGCTGCGCCCGCGCCGCGGGACCTCGGCTCGGGGGTTCGGGGCTCCGCCCCGGCCGGGCCGGCCCCTGAGAGTTGGCCGCACCATTCCTGGGCCCACCGCCCGGCCGCGCCGCGGGGAGGCTCGGCCGGGACCCCTCCGCGGGAGCCCGCGTGGCGGTGCGGTTCTCGCCGGAGCCCTGGCCCGGGGAAGCAAAACGAAAGGATAGAGGCCTTCTTTTCCTGCAACCCGCCCCCAGCAGACGCCGGCTCTGCGGGACCCGCGGTTCCCTCCCTCAAGATAGCCAGGCCTGCAGAGCTGGCGGATGCACGCAGAGTGGGACACCCCTCACCCCCGACGCACCCCGCTCGCACCCTCGGGCATCCCCAAGGCCGAGCGCGCAGCCCGCCCGGGAGGCCCTGCGGAGGGGGGAGCTGCCGGGCCGGGCCGAGCCTGCGCCGCGCTTCCGCACTCGCGCCCTCGGGCGGGGCGCCCCCGCCTCTTCCTCCCGTCAGCTCCCCCTACCCCGACCCCGACCCCGACCCCGACCCCGACCGGGCTCCCCCGCACCCCCTGTACTGCCTAGCGCAGCGGTTCACCGCGGGGCCCGCGACGGTTTCTGATCCAAACCACCACCTGAGCCCAGCCCCAGCTGGTTCCCGGAGCCCCGTCCCTCGTTAGGAACTGCGCGGAGGTGCTCATCGGAGTTAGAGGATTTGGGGACTAAGAGAAAAGTCGAGGACCTCCCGGAGTACTGCATTCTTCCCTTCCCCTGGGACCCCAACAGCCCCATCGGCACTGAACACAGGTGCCTGCCGGCCCGCGCCGTCGAGCCGGGAACCCCGCGTCCGCCCGGCGCGGAGACCCGCCAGTGTCCAGTGGTGCGGCGCCGGCCAAGCACTAGGCTTCCGTCTGGCGGAGCCGGGGAGCCGCGGCGGCTGGACCTGCACCTGACCGGTGCGCGGGCCGAGTCCTCCCAGGTCCTGCACCCGAGGCGGGCGGGGTGGGCCCCGGGGGGTCGTTTCCTATGTGACACCTGCCATTTTTGCCTCCTGTATCCTGTACTAATAAAAAGATGGGAAAGGGACAGTACCTACCATCCCTGAGACGAGTCCAACAACACCAAGATTTTAAAGAGTTGGGGGCTGGGGTAGTGTTGAGAGGGAGTGGCTGACAGAGGTCTATGTCAGGGAGCTTAGAGTTTTCTATCTGGTGATGCGGGGTTTGGGTACAATTTTTAAGGAAAACTCACTTCCTTAAAATTATCCATATCACATACACACACACCAAGCAGCAATAATTCTCCTTCTTCTTCTTCTTCTTCTTCTTCTTCTTCTTCTTCTTCTTCTTCTTCTTCTTCTTCTTCTTCTTCTTCTTCTTTTCTTCTTTTTTTTAAATACATGTCCTAGTACCTATTTCAGGCTTCTACGTTAAAAGAATCCATTTTTAGTACCAATCACTTTGTGCTCTATGGTGCCTTTGGAAGCGAAATTATTCATGTATGGAATCCCCCTAATCATGGTTTATTTTGAGAGTGGAAAAGATGAGCTCAGTCTCTGCATCCATTGAATTACTGGAAAAGAAATTCATTTACAGGTATAGCCTTAGAACTTTGGGCCAGTTCAATCACTGTCCTCTTAACATTTTACTGACCTCAACACTGAAACGTAAACACTTTAAAGTTTAAAATGTGAAGAATTGTCTTTAAAAGGCTTGAAAAGCAAAGAATAGGAAATAAGACAAATACAGCCCAAGCATAGAAATGTTAATCTTCCCCTCCTGGAAAGGAGTGTTGAGTCTCCTCTGCACTGCTGACAAACCTGATTACACAAATGGATGGTCTGCTGAGACCCAAATGCAAAATCCTGATGTTTTTCCCTGAAAGAGTGCCAAAGCAACATTTAGGAGTCATATGTTTGCTTTCATCATTGTAGATAATATTTTGAGTCCACTAATTTGGTTATGAGATATGTAGTGTTTTTATTTTTAATTCAAGTATGCAAATATGGAGTTGTTTCAGTGACCTTAGATTTGTTTTTGGCAAGGTGATTATTGTATTCTATAACTTAATAATTACATGCAATTGCCAAATGAATGCCTATTTAAATGCTAATACTACGTTTTAATTCTTTGGGGGAGGAGGGAAGGAGATTTCATATCTAAATAAAAGCCAGCTAATTTTTATCAAAAACAAGAAGCCTTTCATTATTTAAGTGATTTAGATATTTTCATTTCTTCACCTAGGTTACCCTAAGTCCCTGGTCTTTGCTTCCAAAGCACTTGTATGGCTTAGAGCCATTATAGCTCTTAAAACATGGGCAGGCTGCAGTATATACTTGATGAATGAACTAATACTTTGTTTAGGTGTCTTTCTCCCACTAGATCTCATGTGCTAGAAGACAGACACATTCTGTTACTAGCAAAATGTCTGGCATACTTTGATACTTAATATGTGTTTGGCTTGATAGAAGAATATGTATACACTTGATTCACCTCAACAATTTTTAAAATGTGGATGTTAATATCTAATCAGCATATATAAACCTTAACTTTTAAAATTCAGCGAGGAGCTGAAGAAAAAAAATATGTATGGTAAAATTAGCAAAATTTCTTTCAGGCATGTGTAAAATATATTCCCATGATAATGAGATTTTTCAGAATTCCCAAATCAGATTTTAGAGAAGCAGAACAGGATATCTAAACTGACTTTATAATGTTGTCTTTTTAAGTCTAATTTGCATAAGTAAAAAAAATTAAATGCAAAAGTGATTTTGAAGTTACACATGATTAGCTTTTTACAAAAGGAGCCAGATTTCCAAACAAATCTTTCATAGAAACACTTTTCAATTTGTTCAGATAATGTGTTTTATCCTCAATCAAATGTATAGTTTAATAGATTAAGTACATTGTATATCTGTATTTAAAGTCAGCTGGTACTTTAAGAACAGTAATCTTAAATAGCACTTAAACCCTGAAATATCCCTTTGAACAGTTGTCTTTCTCACTACTTAAATGCTACAGGTGTGTATGTGATATTGGGGCATTCAATTAGCTTTGTAAAACAGAATGGTATTTTATTTTGAAGTTACTAAGTTGAAAAGTGGGTCAGAAAATGTAGATTGGCTTTCTTGTCAGTAAATCTGCCATATTTTACACTTGAATTGTTGATAATTCATTTCTATGTATATTATAATCATTCTGTAGCATTTCTCTCTTTAATGGTAAAGCCTTCCCCCCCCCAAAAAAAAATGCTAGAAGAAAGAGCAAAGATCTAGATTCTTTAATGTGTCCAATTTCAGATATAAAGTGGGAATCCTATATTATGTTTTATCAGGAAAATATAATTTAACCACAGATATTGTTAATGACAGATATTCAGAACCTCTAGTTAAAAATAGTTTATATACTATCTGAACTTAAGTTTTTAAACTTTGTAGCATTCCATAAGTAGACTTGTATACGTAGTATATTTATAGGCTTAGGCATCTTTTTCAGTATTGAGTTCCTATCTCAACACTTTTAAAGTAGAAAATCATAGTAAAACAATTACTAAAAATGGCAGCTGTGGTAGCTTAGGAGTTTGAATTGTTTAAGGACTGAAACCAAATATGGAACCTCTTAGTTTTAAGGGGGATTTTTTTTCATAATGCAACAAGGAACCGAAAACAAAATTACAATGAAGGTTTTATTTGCCATTTTAATTATTTGCTCAATCTGTTTTCCCCCACATGGGAACATACAAAAACTTTAATTTTAAAAGACCCGAGAGAAATGTGGGGAGATCATCGTGAAACTTACGACTTTGGAGTTAGGTAAAGGGATTGTGAGTAGTCCTGGCTTCTGAACTGCGGAGCAAAAGGCATGCACCTGCTCCTGTAGCAGGGACCTGACTGATTAAACTTACTCATCTCTCTTATTGGTGGTCTATTCCCCAAGTATCTGGGGCTCTATAAAATATCAGGATTTCACCGGAGAGCTCAAGTCGGAGTGAGAGCCTAAAGATTATTATATAGGACTCCCCTCAAATATGAGAACAAGCTAAGTTTTCATACTCCCTTCTATTGAAGAGGAGATATCAAGAAGTTTCCTGTCTTGGCACTACTTAGCAGCAGCTGTGGCTATCTACTCACTTGACACCTGGTGAAATTGTAGTTTCTGATGGAGAAACACTTAAAGTTGACACCTGTCCTTGAAACATCCCCTATACAGTTTTCAGGCAAGCTAGAAACCAGTGATAGGCTACTTAATCCCTGTTAAAAGAAACTGGGTAAAAAAAAATTTTTTTACACTTATACAACCTAGGGAAGTCTAGTTAAGATCATGTGAATCAAGACTTTCCAGGTAAAAAATTTTCTCTCCCTTTCTTTTGGAAATGTCATTTAGCAACAAAATGAAGCCTCAATTTAAAAGACAGATGTCTAAATACCACAGAAGGGAGGAAACAGCAAGGTTGGTAGGAAGGAGAAAGTCACGGAAGACAGGATATTTATCAATCGTATGTTCCCCGTCTACTTTTCTCACTGAATCTCTAGAAGTGCTTGTTAAATACTTGTAAAGCAGTAGTTATGGACACGGCTGTCTTGCCCCTCCAGGAATCCTGAAGCCAGAAATGCCAGGCACAGGAGAGCTGGATCCAAGGGGAAACCATTCAGCGGGCGTCGGGGTTGCACTGGCAATGCGTATAAGGATGACACGGCGTCCTAGCTGGGGTGTCCCTTGGCCGTCCAAGGGAAGGACGACTGCGCCGACGGAGCTGACTTAGCCTCGCCGCGCGCCGGCCGGCGCTCTCGGGGTACCCCCCGCCGGGACCCGGTCCGCGGCACAGTCGGGAGAGCCGGCGGCTGTGGGTCCGGCCGGCGAAGAGCCCCGGCTCCCGGCGGACGCCTGCCCGGGCCAGACCCGGGCCCCGACGGCGCACGCCCCCGCGGCGGCGGCGCGAGCGGGACGCGCCCAGGGGACCCCTGCAGGCGAAGCTCCCCCGGGGGCTGCCCGCCCGCGCCCCGCGCCCAGAACCGCTGCCCTGACGTCACGCCCGGCCCGGGCGGTCGCCGCGAGACGGTCGCGTTCCGGTTCCGGTCGGTTGCCCGGGCGACGCGGGTACACAGAAACGGCTCCCGTCGGAGGCGGCGGCTCGCCCCCTGGGCTTTCTCGCAGGTCGGGCGCGGACGCGGACGGGCCGCCTCGCAGCCGAGCCGGTGGCGGGCGGAGAGCCGCGGGCGCCATGAGCCAGAGGCAGGTGTTGCAAGGTAGGGCCCCGGGGGCAGGCGCAGGGCGGGGGCGCCCCGACGGCGGGCGGCGGGAGGCGCGGGGACCACCCGGGCGGCCTGCTCCACCGCGTCTGTCCCCGGCAGTGTTCGAGCAGTACCAGAAGGCCCGGACCCAGTTCGTGCAGATGGTGGCGGAGCTGGCGACCAGACCCCAAAACATCGAGACGCTGCAGAACGCGGGTGAGCCCGCGACCCCCGGGCCCGCGTCTCTAGGTGCCCCCGCCGCGCCCTGCAGCCCCGGGTACTCAGCCCTCGGTGCCTCCCCGCCCCCTGCCTCCACCCCGGCCTCCCCCTCCCCCCACCCCTCCGCTCCCCGTCGCCCCGCTCCCCTGCCCGCTGAGCTTTGGAGAGGCGCTGGGTGGCGGCGGGAGGACGGTGCCCCTAAGCTCTTGCAGCACACCGCTGAGACCCTAGAGCAGCCGTCCACTTTAGCGGGTCTTCTTGGGGTGCGAGGCCGAGAGGGTGAAGCGTCCAGATGGGCGTGAGAGGGGCCCGACGTCCCTGTTTCCAGCTTTTCGCAACCGGGCGAGTGTCAAGTTGAAAGTCAAGGCCAGAAGAATGGCCTGGAAGTCATTTTACGCAAATGGAAATCTACCTCAATCAGACCCATTTTATCCGGGTGCCGTGGCTTGTCACCCTGCCTTTGATCACCTTGGACTTCCTCACACCAAAGGAATTCCAGAGCGGTTGACACATTACTTCTCGCCTTGCATTAGTGAAAGAGCAAAGATTTGCTTGAATAATTTCTAAGACTTTCAAAGTAGGTGAAGTGCTAGCTTTGGGAAGTCCTTCTGGTGCTGTCGTTCCACCCCCCTCAGTCCGAACCCATGCATACTCTAGAAAGAGGAAGAGAGACGGGGTGTGATCTGCTTCCGATCAATTAACATAAATAGATGGAGAAGATCCTGGTGGATTAGGGATGATTCCACTGCCGTCTAAACTCAAAGTAAGGTAGCATTTTAGCACTACTGTATCATAAATGTTCAATTTATAGTTTGTGATCTTTAAAACTCATTCAAATTAACACGGAGTTAAAAGATATTTTAAGGACATATTGACAGGGCAAGAATGCTTAGAAATAATGTTTGTTCTGGCTTCTCTGGCGAGGGGGGGGGACTTACAATTGCACCTAAATGGCAATTTTTTCTGTCACTGAGAAGGATTTTGGTGTTTATTCCTTGTATGCTTTTATTTGAGGGTGGGGTTGTGTTTAGAATAGAGAAAGTATATTTGATAATCATGTTTTAAGACTTTTTATTTTGAGATAATTGTAGAGTTATATGAATTGTAAGAAATAATAATCCCGTAAGAAATAATACAGAGATCCCCTGTACCTCAAGGCTGTGGCATGATGTCACAACCAGTATGTTGATACTGATAGAAATCCATCCACTGTATTCAGGTTTTATCAGTTTTGCTTGTATTTATTTGTGTGTTTCTGTGTATGTGTATGTTTAGTTCTGTACAGTTTTATCCTGTGTGTATCCATCATCACTGTAGTCAAGATACACAACACTTTCATTACTGCAAGGATCACTTTTATTGTTCTTTTATAACCACACCTACATTCTTCTTGTCCCTAACCCTGAAAAACCACTAATGTGTTCTCCTTTCAAAAATTTCAAAGTTGATCATCTTTTGTTCTGCAGTTGTTTCATGTAGATTAATTTTCTTTCTTCTGCATGTGTGTGTGTACTTATGTGCTTGTATGTATATTCCCCAAAGTACCCAGAACAGTGTTGGGCACAGTGTTTCATATATACTGGCAAATACAAGTTTATTAGAGCATATTACATTATTTTTAATGCACTTAATTTTTAGTCCCCTCCCCCTCAGTCCTACTCAATGGCTTTTGTGAATGGACACCTATCTGTTTACAGATATTTAATTTCTGAACTATAAGTAAACAGTTAAACTATGACTTTTTTTTAAAAGGGAAAATGATTGACATTATTTTAAAAATTTGATACTGTAACACAGGAGTTTAAGTAACAAGATACAGAATATCAGATTTTAGTATAATAGTGGCAGGTTATCTTTTCCTGTAAGTGTACAATGTAGAATGTGTTATGGAATTTAATCAATCCATCCAGACCATTAGGCTAAGTGATCACCAAAGTATGGGACCTACATATGACATCTGAAGTAGCCGCCCATTTCCACTTATGGTCTGGCTTATGAAGGAAGGGAATACAAAAGGAATATAACAATATTTTGAAGTTGTCTGCTCTTGATCAATGTTGTTGATGGAATGCTAAGATTTTTCTTTTCTTGAGCTTACTTTAACATATTTCATGTCATCTAGATTCAATTTAAGCTCTCCTTTAATAATTTTAAATAGATATAGCTAATGAATATTTCAACATATTTATTCTTTTAATTAAAATCTGTAAATTTTGTTATGAGAACATAATAGTCTATAAACCATTCAAATGGATTGTTCTTTAATAATAATCAACATGGATTTTAAAATACTTTTTAATGAGCCACAATAGCTATGCATCACATATATTATGATCAAGTTTTTCTTTCAATCAAGTGACTTCATTTTGATAGCATAAAGTACCAATGCATCTTATTCCTGACTTTGTCGTATTCTCTGCACACTTGGGAAGGTTTGGTTTTGCTTTCTCACTTTTCTCCCCTAATGAACTGCTTAAATAAATATGTACCATGGATCCAAGATAAGGTAGAAAACATTTTCCTTATAGGCATCATGATAAATCAGTAGTTCACTTGTTAAGAATTTTTTAATTCATTCACTCTGAAAGGAACCTAAAAGTGAAAATTATCCGATATGGAGTTTTATTTCATTTTAAATCTGTGATCTTTTTCATTATATTTTCGATGTGTTAACAAGAATACTTGCTTTATCAAATATGTCCAAAGTAATTACTAAAGCAAACAAAGTGTTGCAAGATATCTTCTTTAGAGTATTTGGACAAAAAATAAGTTTGATTTCTAACCAGAATTGTTACTAGAAAGAATGGTGTACAATGTGTTTACTCTAGAGGAATTTTTTTTTTTTTACTGAGATTTTTATTCCTTCTAAATCAAATACGTATAGGAAAACATTTAAAAGTTTAATGTTTGTTATAGAATCTCTTTATGCACCCTCCAACCCTGTGCCTTTGAACCATTACATCTTGCAGCTATTTAAAAATGAATTTTGATACTTCCCTCTTTGAATAATTAGTAACACATGTAACACATTGTAAATAGTAGAGACAATACATTGTTACTTCTACCAATTGTAGAATTTCAGCAAATGGAGGTGATCGTTTAGTTATAAAATATAAGTAATATATTTTGTGGCATATTGGACTATCAGGCTCTCTTACTTAGGTTGCTTAGAAAGTCTTTTATAATAAGCTAATATAAAAACTCCAAGAAAATTATTTTTAAACTGCTTAGCTACATAAAATAAACTTTCTGAAGCAGCTACTTATGTAAGAAAAATGGGAGTAAAGTTTAAAGTAATATTTTGTAATATTTAACATATAATGTATAGCAAAACAATAAATATGGCTAATCACTAGTTATGTACATTTTCAGAAGAGTAGCAATAGAGAAGATTACATACTTTAACACTTTAAATATGCATCTTTATGAAGCTAATTTGCAAATCTAGGCAATTTGATGAGTTTACAATTCAAGAAAATTATTTGTTGACACAAAATGATCTGAAGTTACACGTGTCTGGGGTAGGGTGAAAATGTTCAGATTAATGATTTAGCACCTCAATTTTCTGAGAAGGTAAAGCCTGTGGTAAGCATTTATGTTTAAAACATAGCCTGGTAGGTACAAGTAGCATGATTCTCTTACAAAAACCACTAATCCAAAGGATATTGAAACTGAAAAGATAATGAGTAAAGCAACTTCAAAAAAACTTAATCAATCATGCTATTTAAATTTCATGAATAAAAATAAATAAATAAATACATTTCATGAATGTAAAAGGAGTCTTAGAGTTTTGAATGCATGATAATTAAGCACTGATCTTAAAAGATAGGGATAGTGATTTTGTGTTTTGTTTGTTTTACATATGCTTAAGTGAGGGAACTATAAAAATTCTGAACTTGTATGCACCTAATAATACATCCTAAAAATAAGATCATTCAAAATTGTATTCTATGTTTCAAACCCTTGTTCCTACTTGGACATTTATCTATTTTGTTATTTAAGCTTTGGTACAGAAGTAGAAAGTAATGTAGCCAGGGTTAGGGTATCCTTGTTTTCTTAGGAAAAATTGGATGATTTAAAAAAAAAAAAAAAAAAAAAAGGCTATGGATGACCCTATTAGAGTAGGGCTTAAAAATGGCAAGTTTGTGTGGTTATATTTTAATGTGACAATTTAATGTTTTTGAAAAGTTACTTAAGTATTTCCTAACTCTACCTTTCAATGTTTTTTCATGGCTTTTGCTCCTCTGACTAGAACCTTTTCCTGTACTTCTTTGCCTAATTAATTTCTACTCATTCTTTATGGCTCTGTTGGATGTTGATTCCTCAGGGAAACTTTCCTTAAGCCCTCACAGTAAGTTAAGGCTCTTGATTTATGCTTTTCTTGCTCCTAATATTTCTCTTTCATGATACTCATTATGATTGCAATGATTTAGTTTCTGTTTTCTCCACAAACTGTAAATTCCATGCCCAGCGTAATGCTTAGCATAGGGCAGATGTTCAACATGTTGAAATAGAATGAAAGGAGTAATTATTTTTCTTTTTTAAAAAATTTAATTTTTTAAAGTAACCTATCCCCAACATAGGGCTTAAACTCACAACACTGAGATCAAGAGTCACATGCTCTACCCACTGAGCCAGCCAGGTGACCCAGGAGTAATTTTCTTCTGAGTGTTTTCACATCTCTTAAAAAATTAGATTCTTATAACAGCTCAGGTAGGTAGTATAGGTATCTTCTTCAGTGTGGATACTTAAGCTGCAAAAAGGTTGATAATTACCCTCATTATAAAGAGAGTCCCAGTCAAACTAAGACTAGAAGATGTTTAATTGCTGCCTGACATTGCACTCTATGTTACCTTGTAAGTGTTAGTAAGCTATTTCTAGGTCGTTCTAGGAGTTCCTAATACATCTTAATGTTAACTGTTAAACCAGGTCATTTCTTTAGGCCTTTGGGTGCCAAAGGCTATCCAGTAATTGTGTGCAATTGGCTTTTGAGGTCTCCTTGAGGATCATTATGGGAGCTTGAGTGGAGGCCGGGTGCAGGGAACTAACTTTAATTGATAAGTTTGAGGTTTGAGGGAGTGGGAGTTGTATTTAGGGCTTACACTGGACTCAGAACTCTGGAGGACCTTCAGCTTCCTCTGACTTCTAAGGAAAACCTTATCAAGGCAGAAGCTCTTTAAAAAGCACCCCAGGAAAAGTGTGTAATCCACTGGAAGTTGCAAACTAAGATAGTACTTCAGAGAGTCCTTGGACTGAGTCCCTGCTGGGATGAGGGAGAGTGCAAGGGAGACTTCCTTAGAGCCCAAGGTGGCTAGCCGCCCTGTGACTGTCGCTCACTTTTTAAGAACATGGTGGGGTGGGGAGTAGAGCACAGTGGAGAGAGAGGCACTTGATATTTGTTGGTTGATTATATCTAACACTTACCTTTGTTTTTTAACTTAATTATGCTTTGTGTGAAGGACTTTTACTCCATGTTCACTGTGCTCAGAACTTTGGGATTTCTATCAAGTACTGGCCCTAGGAGAAATCAAAGCCACCCTTGAGAAAAAATTTGGTTTTGCTTTATACTGGGTTGGATGGCCTCTCCAAACACGTCAGACTTCCCTAATTTTCAAAGTGAAATATTGGTTTTGTCATATACCTAATGCTTTCTGTCCTAAGGGTGGATCAGTTTTAAATTAGATTTTTTTTTTTAAAGATTTTCTTTATTCATGAGAGACAGAGAGATAGGCAGAGACACAGGCAGAGGGAGAAGCAGGCTCCATGCAGGGAGCCTCATTTGGGACTCAATCCTGGGACCCCCAGGATCAAGACCTGAGCTGAAGGCAGATGCTCAACTGCTGAGCCTAATTTACTTTTATTCAAGTTTTCTAAGTCCAGGTGAAAATAAGTGATATTTGTGCTATATGTATGTGTGCATGTGTCTTCAAAGGAAATGATCTCTATCTACTTTTCTGTATATTCTATTTCTGTGTCATTAGAATCACTATTAAGTTATATACATAGACTAGCTTATGTTAGTTTTCCATAGAAATGTCTTTGTAGAATTAGTCTAATAATATGCCTTTTTTTGAGGGCTTATTAAAAAATACTTAGATTTCTCCATAGCTTCCTTAAATCTACCACTGAAGACATTGTCTATTTTATTAAACATTTTTAATGTAAAGATATACTCTTTTATTCAACCAATCTTTATTAATCATTAAGTGTCAAGCTAGGCCTACATATGAAATTTCAGGAAAAAAAATTTTGTTCCAGCTTCATTTCACAAAGTGGTTCCCTTTTTACTTTTGCTGCCAGGAAACTCAGTGATATGTTTAAAGTTCAGTTGTAGTAGCTATTCTTAACCTATATTTTTGATAAAATTATCAGTTCTCATCTCTCTACTACTGGCTCTTTTTTTTTTTTTTTTTTTAGATTTTATTTATTTATTTGACACAGAGAGAGAGAGAGTTCAAGCAGAGAGAGTTAGCAGAGGGAAAGGGAGAAACAGGCTCAATCTCAGGACCCTGGGATCAAGGCCCAACCTGAGCTGAAGGCAGACACTTAACTGAGTCACACAGGCACCCCTACTACATGGCTCTTAATTTTTATCTTTGTATCTCTATCTTTTAAAGAAAACTATCTCAAAAAATTTTAGAGTAAGTGGAATGTGAATAAAACATTTTATCTGAAAGAAGTTTTTTGAACTGATTACCTTCCAAAAGTGACCTCTTCAAATATTACTCATGAAACCTCTTGGAGCAGACAATCCTTTTATAATTCTATTTATTCTCTACTGACCCCATTCATGAACATTCCAATTTTCTGCAGGCAGGTGGGTTTCATAGGTATAAATCATAAAAGAGAAAATCCATTGCCAGAAGAAGACAGGACTAATTCAATATTTAGAAATTCAGCTCTCTAGAAAACTTTCAAAATAAGGTACAATTATATCTATGTGCTCTATATACCTAAAAAAAGAACTATGAACATGCATTATCCATTTTGTTATTTTTTTATTTTTAAAAGGTTTCTAAAAATCACTTTTTTAAATATATATAATTCACATGCCATACAATTCACCCATTTAAGTGTAAAATTTAGTGGGTTTTAGTACATTGTTAATATTTTAGTAGTTTTTTATTTAAATAACTTCTATACCTACCATGGGGCTCAAACTCATGACCCTGAGATCAGGAATTGAAGGCTCTTTTGACTGAGCTAGCTAGGAATTCCAATATATTGGTAATTTCTTAGAATTGTGGTAAAATATAACAAAATTTGCCATTTTAGCCATTTCTTTTTAAGATTTTATTTATTTATTCATGAGAGACACACAGAGAGAGAGAGGTAGAGACACAGGCAGAGGGAGGAGCAGGCTCCATGCAGGGAGCCCGACGTGGGACTCTATCCCGGGTCTCCAGGATTAGGCCCTGGGCTGAAGGCAGCGCTAAACCGCTGAGCCGCTTTAAAGTGGCTACCCATTTTAGCCATTTTTAAAGTGTACAGTTCAGTGGTATTAATTACATTCATAATGTTATGCAATCATCACCATTTCCAAAACTTTAAAAAAGTCACCCTAAACAGGAGCTCATTTTGTTTTTATTTTAACTCAAAATTGCCTAAAAAAGAGAAAATTGCACATTAAATTTCAGTTTGTTCCTTCACCATTCAACATTTATTGAGTATCGAAGGGCCAGGGGCATGTTTAGATGCTGATCATGCAAAAAATAGGAGGCACAGACAATGCACTTAAGGAGCTTATTTGCTGAAAGAGAGCTACATACATACTTGTTGATAAGTGTCCATTACACAACATGTGGAGCATACATGGAGGGTACCTAATTCAAGCTTTGGAGGAGTACATTCATGGAAGACTTCTAGACGGAGATACCTAACTGAACTTCCTAGGAGTTAGCCAGATGAAGAAGGCGGCAAGGAAAACTGCATTCAGATAGAGGGAACATTATGTGCAAAGGCACAGAGGCAAGAGGAAAGGTGGTGCTTGATAGAAAAGTCTAATGTTTAGCTATGGCAGGAGCCTCTTGGGATAATAGGGCTACAGAGAGGCAATGCATGGCTGGAGAGGAAAACGGGCCTATTTATGAAGGACCTCATCTGAAGTTTGGTTTTTATCCTGAAATGGGCAGAAAGTCATCAAAAAGCTTTCATTAGAGGAGTAAAGGGATCCATTTTGTATTTTTGAGAGATGATTTTCACAGCAATGTGGAGGATAGATTGTAGGGAATTAAAAGAGGATCAGGAAGACCGAGTGAGTGCCCAGTGTTGTTATAGCAGTCATGCTGCCTCACAGATCTGTAGCATTTGTGTCTTAGGGGAAAGGGCAGGAACAGGTGAGGAGAAAGGAGAGCTCGGGGTGACTCATGGTCACCATTCATGAATGGAGAAGAGATACAAAAAGCAGAGGAAGACCATGACCTCCTTTTCTAATAGTGTCAAAGTTGAAGTGTCTGGGGTATCTGTGTGCCAGTGACTATAGTGAGCAGTTTGGGTACGTAGGGCTCTGGAGCTCACGAGAGTCACTTTGGCTGGAAAGAGAGGTTTGAACATGTGGAATTTACATGTTCATTTGAAAACCATACTAAAGGCCCATTTTAAATTTATGTGTATAATTATAAACATGTAAGTTCCAGTCATTTTATCTAAAGTATCATGTCAATTGAACTTGCCATAACCTTTATGATCTCTGAGTTTAAATCTTGCATATAGACGGTGGTGGCTATGACCTAGCCACTGGAAGAATGAATGAAATTTCAGTTTAATATAGTAATCATGGAAGAGAACTACAGTAATGTTAATGATAGAATTAAATGAATTCAACAGATAATACCCTTTGGTATGCATTTGAAACCTGGCTCCTGTAGGCTGGTTTTCATTGGCAAATGGGATGTGATTGATATAGGGGAGGAGAAACAAAAGAGCATAGATGCTAGAGTTATCAAATAGTATCTACCTCATAGGATTTAATGAGGATTGATGAGTTAATATTTGTGATTTTTAAAAAAATATTTATTAATTTCTTTTTTTTAATTTATTAATTTATTAAGGGAGTCCCTGGCACATAAGTACTATGTAGGTATATGTTAGGTAAATAAATACCTACTGTGCTTTGTGCCCCTTGGAAGAGCTGCTAGCTGTCACTGTGAGACTCAGTGCTCTTGGTCCCAGCTTCTCTCACCCTTCCCTACTCAACAATGGCAAATCAGCTGTGGTAGTCCTTCACTCACAGACATCTGAATTGACAGTGACTTACCAAACAAAATTCAGAGGATACTACAATTAACGAGAATACATTTATTTTTTTTTTAAGATTTTATTTATTTATTTAGAGACACAGAGAGAGAGAGAGAGAGACAGGCAGAGGGAGAAGCAGGCTCCATGCAGGGTGCCTGATGTGGGACTCGATCCTGGGTCTCCAGGATCAGGGCTGAAGGCAGCACTAAACCGCTAAAGCCACTGGGGCTACCCAACGAGAATACATTTAAAAGAAGAAAAGAGATGTTTCCTGAATTATTTACCATTATAATTGAATTCTGTGCAAAAAGACCATACATTTCATGATTCATTCTGATCCCTCAAATAAACTAAGGGACTCTTTGTGTGTTTTAAGGGATATAACATCTAAAATTATAATTGATTCTATGGTTATAGCAGCAAAGAAGTATTTCACAGAAAACAGGGCAAAGAGATGTGATACTGAAATTTGTGATTTCTTAATCAAATGCAGGAATGGTGGTCAGTGGTATATAATCATAGAGGCTAGAAGAAACCAAAGCAAAGCCTGAAAATTATTAATTCTAAAAACAAAACAAAACAAAACAAAAAACAAGAGAGGAACACTTAAATATTTTCAAGTTAAAAATGACCAGTGAAGGAAGATGAGAACATGCTATAATATTCATCAGTGTCATGGAACTTGCTTCAGTAAAAATATAGTCATGTAAATGTAGTAATTTACAGAAGTAAAAAACTTAAAATTAGTAAAGTTAGTAAGTGTAATTGGAGTTACTCTGTGATGGGAGAGTCGGTATAGTAAAATTGAAGTAGATTATAGTTTCTAGAGCCAAGACCAGAAGTACCTTAATAAGAGTTAGTTGTATATTCAGAACTGTGCTAGATGATTTGGTAAATAGAAAAGAAGTGTAAAACAAAGTCTGCTCTAGAGATGTTTATCATTTTACTGAGAAGATAAGACATTTATTCACATAAAACAAATGAGAGCCACATAACATGCTACATCAAGGATGGCTGCTGTGATTTGTACAACTTCAGAAGTGCCATTTGTATCATGATCTATGTGAATGGCATCCCTTGGATTTGTGCAGTACATAGCCTGCTCAGCCATATGTGTTGGGCCTTGGAATTATTCAAAGTCTTCATTCCCATTTATTTGCTTCCCTGAGAGTAGGTGGTACAAACAATAAGGTTCCCATGGCTTTCCATTTTATTTAGAGTAACATTACAAAATCTTAATTCAGTTTATAGCCAGATTTGATCTGGCCCCAACCAACTTTCCAGCTTTATCACTTGCCATATCAGCCCTCCCACTTTACATTTCAGGCCAGTATGAATTTATCATGGCTTCTTCAACAGTTGGCAACAAGCATACATCTTGTCCAAGCTAGAAACTTGGAAATATCACTTATTCTTCCCTTTTCCTCACAATAATCGGTTTGTCTTGTAAATATCTTGACCTTTCACTTTTCTCTTTCCCTTTGCCATTAGCTTTCTCCAGGCTATCTTCACATCTGGCCCAGATTCATACAATAGCTTCCTAAGTAGTCTTCCTGCCTCCCATCTTGTCTCTTTTCGTCCTTTTTCTCCAGTGTAACCAGTAACCCTTCTTTACAAAGTACAGAAACACTGATGTTAATGTTGAGATTAAATTCAAAATACTTAGGTTTTTGGGCTCTTCAGTACTTTTGCTTCTGTTAATCTCTTAGCCTTGTTTCCCAACTCTTTGCTCCCCTCTTGTGCTATGATCACACTGAATTCTCAGTTTTGACAAACTCTCTTGGCTCTGAGCTTCATTTATACAGTTCCTTCTGGTTTGAAAACTCTCCAGTCCTTCCCATCTCCACACCCTCCAGTTATTTTAGCAGATGATCTGTGACCCATCTGAGAGCCTTCAAATCTCCACTTGGATGTCCCTTACCTTGGGTTTCCTTCCTTGTGTCCCTCAAGGTCTAGGTTGGATGCTCCATTGTATATATATTTGCAAAGCACCCTCTACTTCTCTTTTAGTTGCATATCTCATAATGTGTTGCATTCGTTTGCATTTTTTTATATTTCTCTTGACCCCTTTATAAGTTCTTTGAGGTCAAAGATGATTATGTTTTCTTTTCTTTTCTTTTTTTTCTTTTTTGTAAGATTTTATTTATTCATTAGAGAGAGAGAGAGAGATGCAGAGACACAGGCAGAGAGAGAAGCAGGCTCCTTGCAGGGAGCCCGATGTGGGACTGGATCCCAGGACCCAGGGATCATGCCCTGAGCCAAAGGCAGATGCTTAACCTCCTGAGCCACCCAAGCATCCCTGATTGTGTTTTCAATACCTTGTATATTCTTACTAGATACTTCTTGAATGAATGGTGAATAATTATTCTACCATGGTAATTCTAAAATACATGGTAGAGGGATGCCTGGGTGACTCAGTGGTTGAGCATCTGCCTTCAGTGCAGGTCCTGATCCCAGGGTGCTGGATCAAGTCCTGCATTGGGCTCCCTGCAGGGAGCCTGCTTCTCCCTCTGCCTGTGTCTCTGCCTCTCTCTCTGTGCCTCTCATGAATAGATAAATAAAATATTAAAAAAAAATAAAATACATGATAGAAAAGGCTCAATCTTTGAGGCCAGGGAACCATAAATATTTCTTCATCATAATGGAAGGTGCTGATTAATGAGTCCTATACATTAATAGTAATAACATGTTGATGAGAAATATGGGCAACAAAGGGAATGGATTCCTTTTGCACATTCACTTACCAGGCACTTACTGGTATATATTTTACCCCAACTCATCTGCCTAGCACTTTAAAAATTTTAACTCATTTTAATTCTCACAACAACTTTATGAGGCACTCCTAGAATTTGTCACCATTTTACACATGAGGGAACTGTGATGCAGAGATGATTAGTTAATGTTGTTGAGGTCCCACAGCTGACATGTGGCAGAGCCTGGAGTCAAAGGCAGCCAATCTCCCTCTAAATACATGCTTTAATGATCTCAGTCTGTTGTCTCTCCACACAAGCAGTTGCATAACAAGCAGGGCAAGAGATTCCTTCTATTTCTAAATTTTTTTATTTTTTATTTTTTATTTATTTATGATAGTCACAGAGAGAGAGAGAGAGAGAGAGAGAGAGAGAGGCAGAGACACAGGCAGAGGGAGAAGCAGGCTCCATGCACCGGGAGCCCGACGTGGGATTCGATCCCGGGTCTCCAGGATCGCGCCCTGGGCCAAAGGCAGGCGCCAAACCGCTGCGCCACCCAGGGATCCCTCCTTCTATTTCTAAAGCATGAAGTCCCTCTATATTCTTATTGGACCCCAAACAGAATGTCCCAGTCAGATGGTAACATTGACAGGCAAAGGTAAATCCTTGACTACATATTGATTTATTGTATGCAGAGATGACTTCTTTCAAAACTTCATAAATGAAGGGATCCCTGGGTGGCTCAGTGGTTTGGCGTCTGCCTTTGGCCCAGGCCCGATCCTGGAGTCCCGGGATTGAGTTCCGCATCGGGCTCCCCGCATGGAGCCTGCTTCTCCCTCCTCCTGTGTTTCTGCCTCTCTCTCTCGGTGTCTATCATGAATAAATAAATAAATCTTAAAAAAATAAAAGCTTCATAAATGAGCTATAGTAATAGTTTCATGGTAAACGGTCATATAGAAAGACACTTTAAAAAAGTATATTGTTGGAATTGAAATTTTTAATGCCTTGTAAGTTATATATAAATCTTCAACATATTTTATGTTTATGATAATTTTGAGTATAAAACTGGAAAGTAAAAAATATACTTGATAGAAATCACTTTTAAGTCTAAAACATAAGGACATCAAAGGAGTTGTGATTATTTTGAGGGTATTTTATAATCTCCTCCATTAGATTATTTGTTTCTTGAGGGAAGGAGCTGCCTTTGCTCAGGTGTTTAATCCTATTGTTTGCCAGTTGGTGAATCCTAATCTATTTTTTGAGTGAATGACTAGGGGCAGCAGGATCAGCAAAGTTATTTTTGTTGTTGTTTTTGTATAACTGGATTGAATGTAGGTATTAGAATCTATATCTCTGGCACTGAAACAAGAAAAATAGATAAGAAACTCCAAGCTATAAAGTTGGGAGGAGAGAGATTGTGAAGATTTATCTAGAAGTTTCAGAAACACTTTCACATCATTTGATCAGTTTTTATAAAAGAAACATGGATATTAGGGTATAATATGTGAATCATTATTTTTAATATTAGAACCTGTGGGATCCTTCAGTAGAAACCTCACTGAGGTCATTAGCTGTCACTAGAGACCTTGCTTATCAGATATTGTAGCCACTATTCAAAGTGCTGTAATTTACGGACTCTAAATTTTCATGCATTCATTCACTAAGGATCAATCACCATGGATTCCTAATGGACAGGCAGGTAAGGAAAATTTTCTTTTTATGTCATATATGCTTCTTTTCTCCTTTACCTTTCCCTTCCTCCCTCTCATACTGCCTTCCTTCCTTCCCTGGTTCCTCTTGTATCATTATCTGTATTTTTAGGACAGACATAATTAGAATAACAAGGTCTCCATACCTAATCTGTGTAAAAGATAAAAACATGTCTCTGGGGACTGATAATTATGAATCACTAAGAGATATTTCAAGGACTAGAAATTTGGTAATAAATAGAAATAAGGTAATAAAGATTACCTTACTCAAAGAAAGATATATTTTTTAAAATATTTATTTATTTATTTTAGAGACAGAGAGTGAGCTTGAGCAGGGGGAGTGGCAGAGAGAGAGAGAGAGAGAGAGAGAGAGAGAGAGAAAGAAGCAGGTTCCTCACTGAGCTTGAAGCCTGACACGGGGCTCCATCTCACAACCCTGAGATAATGATCTGAGCCAAAATCAAGAGTTAGAGGCTTAGCTGTCTGATTCACCCAGGCCTCCCCAAACAAACATATTTTAAACTGAAACTTTAGCTTTTACTTTTATAGGTTCAAAGATTTTAAATTTTTCAAAAGTCTTATTGTGTTACTGTCTGAACTAGGGAATGTGGAAAAGAATGATAGAGCAGGGACGCCTGGGTGGCTAAGTGGCTGAGCCATCTGCCTTTGGCTCAGGTCTTGATCCCAGGGTCCTTCCGGCTCCTTGTGGGGAGCCTGCTTCTCCCTCTGCCTATGTGTCTCTGCCTCTCTCTATGTGTCTCTCATGAATAAATAAATAAAAATATTTTTTACAAAAAAGAATGATAGAGCAGAGGCATCTGCATAGAGGCCTAAATTTGATATTAAATACAGGGATAGAAGGAAAGGAATGGTGTGTCATTTTGTTTATCTTATTTTTCCTGGGCCAGATGTAGTAGAAAAATGGAGGAGAGGGCAGCCCCGGTGGCTTAGCAGTTTAGCGCCACCTTCAGCCCACTGCCTGATCCTGGAGACCCAGGATTGAGTTCCATGTTGGGTTCCCTGCATGGAACCTGCTTCTCCCTCTGCCTGTGTCTCTGCCTCTCTCTCTCTCTGTCTCTAATAAATAAATAAAATATTTTAAAAAAAAAAAATAAAAATGGAGGAGAAAATATATAAAGCAAAAAATTCCTTTGATTATGTGGACAGGTGAAATACATATAGGGAGGTAAAATATTTTACTGCTAAAACTACAAACTGAAAATTTACAAAATTGGGAGACTTATGATATTATTAGCTAAATACCATAACTAATAATAAACACTTAAAACTAAGTTAAACATTATAGGCCCAGATAGATGAATTTATTCTTCAACTTCTTAATGTAAAAGTTCAAAGTTTTTGAGATTTAATTCAAAATAACCAGGATTAATAACCTAATATAGGCTGATTTTCCAATTATATTTCTTTTTATTTTTTTAAAGATTTTATTTATTTATTCATGAGAAACACACAGAGAAAGAGAGAGAGAGAGAGGGAGGCAGAGACACAGGAAGAGGGAGAAGCAGGCTCCATGCAGGGAACTGGACATGGGACTCGATCCTGGGTCTCCAGGATCACGCCCTGGGCCAAAGGCAGCACTAAACCACTGAGCCACCCGGGCTGCCCTCCAATTATATTTCAAAAGGCAATAAGCCACTGCCTTTATATATATCAAATGGGGGTGCGGGGGAGGAAATACCAGAATTATCAGGAAAAAATAACATGAAATGTAATTATTGACTTATTTTATGTTAAAATCATGCATCTTTGTTATGAAAAATCAAGTTATATTCAACAACAACCAAAACCAACCCAATTTAAAAATGGGCAGAGGACTTGAATAGACATTTCAACAAAGAACATGTAAAATGGCCAATATAAGCAAAAAACATAAAAAGGCATTCACTGACATGAGTGCTAGGGAAATGAAAATCAAAACCGCAGGAGTTACCACTTCACACCTGCTAGAGTGCTGTTATTAAAAAACAAAAAACAAAAAGTAAAACGTATTGGTAAGGATGTGGAGAAATTTGAACCTTTGTACTTTGCCGGTAGGAATGTAAAATGGCACAGCAGTTCCTAGATAGTAATGATGATTACACTAATTTGTACACTAAAAAATGGTTTAAAATGGTAATTTTTATGTTATGTGTATTTTGCTACAGTTAAAAAGCCAAAAAAAAAAAAAAAAGATTAATGAAGCAACTAAGGAGAAGACCAAAAAATTATTTTAAATTCAACTTTCTAGAAAGAACTCATGTTAATATTTGGTTATCATTCTGTACTTTGACCTTTTTATTGTGAGGTATTTCAGAAATTATCACTATAAAAACTATAGATAGTCATATTAGCAACACTTATGAGCACAGACACACTGATTTGTTGAATGTGAGCTGTGATCTAGGCGTGAGTAGAAGTGCCTGCAAAGTTAACCAGCCTGAGTGCGATTCAAACTTGCAACTGTGATCTCATACAAGATGACCTCACCAAGCCACCCCTGCCATAAAAATGAGCACTAAGTGAAACTGGAAACTGTGAAAAGCCCCGGGTCACATCGTTACATGTATCTGTGATAAGCATCATTATTCTCTGCTTATGTTATTTGGTAGTAGTGTTTATCTTAATTTGGTCTAATCCTAAGTGTTACTATAAATGTTTTGTTTTTATTCTATTTCAAATGTTTCTGGATATAACATTATAAAAGAATATTGATAATATTTGCTTTTCTAGATCACTGTGGTATGTTTTTAAAGAAAAGATGTAATAACATCTAGTTGAATAGCCTGCTGCAAATTAAGTAAAGTTTAGAAGGTCAAAGGGCATTTTGTTCCAGTTTGAACTCTGTCATTACCTTTCTTGTAACCTTAGACTAAAACAGCATCATTAAAGCCCAAATAGCAGTTGACTATTTTGGGTATTTTATAGTAAGTCAAAGGTAAGATAAAAAATTAGAATAGCCAATCAAATGTCCAAAATGTAATCATTTTTTATCTCCTTATCCCTACCTCCTCAACTTTCAATATGTATTATATGTTTAGCAATCATTAATGAAGAATGTCTGAATTTCTGTTTTCCACCATTTATTAGTTTTGTAATGACTTCTTCACCTTTCTCACCTTTCTTTACCTTTCTCACTTCTTCACCATTCCATTTCCTTACCTGTAAAATGGACGTAATAGGGCCAACTTCATAAGTTTGTTATGACAGTTCAGTGAACTAATATGGAAAATGGAAAACAAGTCCTTTTTTTTTTTTTTTGGAAAACAAGTCCTTAAAACAACGTGTGCATGATAATAAAGTGCCAGATAAATACAAGCTATCTTTTACTATTGTTGCTGTGATGATGATATACCTACTATGTATTCAACTCTAGAGTCAGTATTATGAGAGCTAGTAATACAAAACACTTATCTCAAAGAATTTGTTTCTTTGAAATAGTGTCAGAAATCTGAATTTGCATCCCTTCATCAATGTGAGGCCCTAGCCAGTTGAAATCATAGAAAAGACCGAACAGCTGGAATTAGAGAAAAAAACAAAAGAAAACAAGACAGATGGAAGTCTCCATAGAAGTCTAAGCCCTGAAAGATAGGATTTGCAAAGGCTGGGGAAAACCTACCCCGATCCCCCCTCTACCCTCTACCATGTGGTAGGTAGGCATTAAACTACATACTCCATAATCTTTCTTTGCACTCCTCATGACAGCCTGGTTAGGTCACATAGCTACTATTTGCCAAATCAGGGATTTAAACTTTTAACCTAACTCCAAAGCCTTTCTTGTTTTCATGCTATGCCCCTGCTTGGATAATTACAGGTTATATTATTCCAGTTAGATGCTTCTAAATATATCATTAGTTTTTAGTATATAATTTTTTTGTTTTTACTGATTTTTTATGGTTAATTTTATCTACATATATGCTGAATTTTATATTTGCTTTCTCATTTAATTTTGCTGACATATGTTTGTTCATAACTCAGGTGTAATGTCTTTGCTGAGGCCTCTTCTTCTGGATGTGGTCCCGACGATTCAACAGACTGCTGCATTGGCTCTTGGGAGACTGGCTAATTATAATAATGACTTAGCAGAAGCAGTGGTGAAGGGTGACATTCTTCCCCAGCTTGTTTATTCATTGGCAGAACAGAATGTAAGATTAAAAAAAATGTTTTGTATCTTTTTTGTCTTATATTTTTAAAAATCTGCTAGTTTGGGTACAGTGGCATGCTTGTAGGCATTAGAATTTTAGGATATTAATACAACCTTTAATTCTTTGAACTGCATATAATGTTACCTTTAGGGTATTTTATCTTGGGAGTGATGGGCACATTTTTTCCATTACTGTTAATATAAGAAAACAGATTACACAGTTTTTAATGGGATTATATATAAAGCAGTACTTCTGTGAATGAGAGTCTTAAACCTGTAGGATCAGCTTTAGAGAGCTGTAGGAGCCTTAGCTAAATAAAAAGTTGTTTTCAGCAATCCTTATATGCAGGTGAAATCTGGTTAGTGGAAACTGTGAGACAGCTTGGAAGCAAGGGGAAGAGAAGCATACAAAAGGAAGGAGAATACCTGTAATGGAAGGTTTGGTAAAGTATTTTATACCAAGTATGTAAGCATGTCGGTTCTTTCAAGAGTCATCTAAGGGTGCCCCGATTTTTTTCCCTTTCTATACGGCTCTATTCTATGTTTCTGTACAGCACCACCTAACAATAGTTAAGGACCTTCCTACAGATAGGGTCTTGGTCTGTTTATTCCATTCTATTAGTTTACCATAACCTAAGGATGTATGTTTCTTTTTTGGGGCTATATATTTCTTGATATATTTTAAGATTAAATTCCTATTTATGTAACCAAATGACAACTATCCAATTTAAAAATGGGCTTAAGACTTGAGTAGACAGCTATATACATATAAAGGAGATATATACATGGCCAACAAAGATGAAAAGATGTTTAACAGCATAAGTCATTAGGAAATACAAATCAGAATCACAGCAAAAGATCACTTTACCTACTAGGATGGCCACGACACACACACACACACACACACACACACACACACAAGAAAGAAAAAGAAAAGAAAACTATAACAAGTGTTAGTGAAGATTTGGAGAAATTGGAGCTCTCCTACATTGCTGATATGAGTGTAAAATGGTGCAGCTGCTATACAAAACAGTCTGGCAGTCAAGTTAAACATAATTACCACATGACCCAGCAATTCTGCTAGTTAGATTTCCAAAAAAATTGAAAACAGGTGTTCAAACAAAACTTGTACACAAATGTTTATAGCAGCATTATTCACTATAACAAAAGAATGATTGGATAAAATGTTGGACATCCATATAATGGAATATTATCAGTTGTAAAAAGGGATGAAGTGCTGACACATGCTACAACATGGATAAATCTTGAAAACATTATGCTAAGAGAAAGAAGCCAGACATAAAAGGCTATATATTGTATGATTCCATTTATAGAAAATTTCCAGAATATGCAAATCCATAGAGACAGAAGGAGATTAGAGGTTGCCAAGGTCTGGGAGGAGAGGGGAATGAGGAGTGATTCCTGAACATGTATGCAGTTTCTTGTTGAGCCAGTGAAAATATTCTAGAACTAGACGGTGATGTTTGTACAACACTGTGAATGTGCTAAATGCCACTGAGTTGTACACTTTAAAAATGGTTAAGATAGTAAACATTTTGTGTATTTTATCAGAATAAAAATATAAATCCTAATTGTTTAAAATTTTGCTTATTTTTATAAATTGGAGAGTCATTTACTGACTGTCTTATCTCTACCAGTGGTCTCAGAAATTTTATTTTTCTTGCAGGTGTTCCTTCTATCATCAAATACTATTAGACTTTGTTCTTCCTGGACTCTTAGCTCTTTCTTTCGAGGGCAGAGTCTGTGTTTTGGTATCCCATGAAGAAGGTTCTCAATAGATCTAAATGCGAATGAATGTCCATGAGCTGTAGAGACAAAAAAAAAAGTGCTAGGGCAGAAGTAAGGAGAAAGTGAGAATGTGAAGCAGTATTTCTAGGCTTCTGTCTCCTTCATCTACCAGTCCTTTAATTCATTTCTCACAGGATTTAATCTCTTCTTTATGAGGTACAAAGTCCCTGGCATGGCTTTTTTTTTTTTTTTTTTTTTTCTTAAGGCAATTCTTTTGGTGAGGAATGGGAGAGAAGAGAGTGGAATTTGGAGAAGCGGAAATTAAGAGAAAGGGGAAATGGGATCAGAAGGTGTGAATTATAGGCACTGTAGTTAACAGTGACTATCGATGCCCAGTAATTGTGAATTTGAAAATTCTGCCATATAAAAAGTCACATTAGCTTAAGGTGATGACAGGAAATTTATCACCATTATTTTTCCATGATTATAAGAAAATAATAGCTATTTTAAAACTCTAAGTTTTATAGTAAGTAGATATTTGTTACTGTCTTTAATCTTTATAACAAATATTTTAATATCTATATGTTGACATTTAAGAACCTAAAGAAATATATCAAATCAAAATATTATTATTGTATATTTCTTATATCATCAACATATACCAATTTTTTATATTTAATATGTTAAAATACACTTGATATATTTTCTTTCCTATAATTTTTGTTGTATTTTAATCTTTTAGCTAAAGTAAAATAGTATGCTTTCAAAATGGGTGCTGTAGTCACCTAGTCACTTTTAATTGTCACTGTAAAGAAATAAAAACTTGGAATCTAAAATAGAGGATTAATCGGGTTCTATTAATAAAAAAAAGAGATTATTACTATGTGATTATGCTAACCATAAAACAACAGTGAGTGTTATAGCCAAACACTTCCTCTACATTTAATTTTTTTAGTTATATGAAGAAAAACATGTTAGTATTGTGTTTCAGGTTTTTTATTTCTCAATCTGATAAAATTTTATATAGAAAATATTATAAATATGAAGCATTACTTAAAATTCACCTTACAAATAGAAGTCATTTGTATTTATCGTTTTTAAAAAAGCATTTCTAAGAGGGGATAAGTAACACATCCCCTTGTTTGACTAGTTTATTTACCAGGAAGGGTTTTAAAATATATCATGAGTGTTTTGCCTTTACATTTATCCAATAATTGGTAGTGTATCTCGAAACATGGTTGTTATTTCAGGATAACTTGGGACACCCAAAAGATTAGTTGAGGTCATGAAAGGCCTACCATGCTTAGAGACTGAGGCCAAGTAAAGGAAATGAATTTGTCAGTGGACAGTTTTGTTGCACATGCTAA
This sequence comes from Canis lupus baileyi, assembly GCF_048164855.1. NCBI lineage: Eukaryota > Metazoa > Chordata > Mammalia > Carnivora > Canidae > Canis > Canis lupus. The sequence goes on along the minus strand of NC_132842.1, from coordinate 9,115,085 downwards.
CAATCTAAGAGTTCCCATGGGTCAAACAAATACTTTTCAATGTGATGCAGATACAGAAGATCTCATTATTTTCTGAATTGGTAGGAAATACAATGTTTATATTTTATTTTATTTTACACAATTTCCAAATGAATGTTTCAGAACAAAACATTTGAAGTGTAACTTAAGACTTAACATTATTTCAGTTTAGTTACTGAACAAAAGCAATAGGAGAACATCAAAAGATTTTGCAGGATGTTTTTCATCTTTTGTATTGAAAAGCTGTTGACCTTTATTTATACTAATGTCATTTTCATGTTGGTTTTGGTCTATTTTAACCTTTGGTTTTATGAGTGCTTAATTCACTTTGAGTTTTATCTATTTTATCATTGTAGCGTTTTTACAAAAAAGCAGCTGCTTTTGTGTTACGAGCAGTTGGTAAACATTCTCCTCAACTAGCTCAGGCAATAGTTGATTGTGGAGCACTGGATACGCTGGTGATATGCTTGGAAGATTTTGACCCTGGAGTCAAGGAGGCTGCAGCTTGGGCACTTGGATATATTGCAAGACATAATGCAGGTAATGGAGCATATCTGAAAACAGGATTATTAAAATTTAGATTTATTAGGTAAATCTGGTTTTGCTTAGTGAGCTATAGATGCAGTTCTAATGATGTTTCCATACATTATGGGAGATAAGTTTTGAATGATGGCCAAATTGTTTGGATCACAAATTCACAAAAACCTACACATTTCAGTCTTGGGAGAAGATATTTGCAAATGACATATCCAAAATCTATAGAGAACTTATCAAACTCAACACCTGAAAAACAAATAATCCAGTTAAGAAATGGGCAGAAGACATCCAGATGGCTAACAGACACACGAAAAAATGCTCAACATCACTCATCATCAGGGAAATACAAATCAAAACCACGATAAGATACCACCTCATACCTGTCAGAATGGCTAAAATTAACAACACAGGAAACAACAGATGTTGGTGAGGATGTGGAGAAGGGGGAACCCTCTTGCGTTGTTGGTGGGAATACAAACTAGTGCAGCCACTCTGGAAAACAGTATGGAGGTTCCTCAAAAAGTTAAAAATAGAGCTGCCCTATGATCCAGCAATTGCACAACGAGGTACTTACCCAAAGGCTACAAAAATACTGATTTGAAGGGGCGCATGCACACTGATGTTTATAGCAGCATTATCAATAACAGCCAAATAATGGAAAGAGCCCAAATATCTGTCAACTGATGAATGGATGAAGAAGATGTGGTAAATTGCTGGAGGGGAGATGGGTGGGGGGAAGGGGTAATTGGGTGATGGACATTAAGGAGGGCGTTTAATGTAATGAGAACTGGATGTTATGTGCAACTGATGAATCACTAAATTCTACCTCTGAAACTAATAATACACTATATGTTAACTAACTTGAATTTAAATAAAATCTTTAAATAAATAAATAAAATACAAATCTATTAACATATATATAGATATAGATACATAATGGAATATTACTCAGCCATCAAAGAGAATGAAGAATGATGAAATTTTGTCATTTGCAAAGACATGGGTAGAGCTAGAAAGTATTATGCTAAGTGAAATAAGTCAGTCAGAGAAAGACAAACACCTTTGATTTCACTCATATGCAGAATTTAAGAAACAAAACAGATAAACGGAAGGGAAAAAAAGAGAGCAGGAAGCAAACCATTAGAGATTCTTCACTATAGAGAAAAAACAGAGGGTGGCTGGGGAGGAGCTGGGAAAGGAGATGGGCTAAATGGGGGGTGGGTATTAAGGAGGGCACGTATTGTGATGAGCACTGTGTGTCATACGTAAGTGAAGAATCACTAACTTCTACTCCTGAAACCAACATTACACTGTATGTTAACTAGCTAGAATATAAATAAAAATTTGAAAAGAAGAAAACCCTACGCATTTCAGTCATTATCTTAGTTGGCAGAAAAGAAATTTGAAGATGGAAAGAGAAAGGGAGTGGGGAATGAGGAGAGTGAGATATTGATGGATTCTCAAAGACCTTGGTAAATTGGTTCAGTGAAAAAATTTTAGTTTGTCACTCTTCGGGGGATATTGGGTCTTTATTCTCTCTCATGATAGGGGTGTTCTAAACCAGGCAGGAGACATATTACTTGAATGAATAGTGTTGAAGAGAAATGGACATGATAATTTCTAGAATATATTTGTATTGAGCCCATATTGGCAAGAAGAAGGGGAAGGAGGAGTACCTTCTTTTATAAACTCACAGCTCAATGAAGTCATCAAGAAGGACATGGACCTCTTGTGTGAAGTTTGTGCTGACACACCTGATTGGTAAAGAATATAGAGGGAACAAAATTTCCCCCACCACTTTACAGAAGTTGTTAAACAATATGAACAGATAATACAAGAAAATACAGTTTCATTTTTTTATTTTTTATTTTTTAAAGATTTTATTTATTCATTCATTCATGAGAGACACACAGAGAGAGAGAGAGGGGCAGAGACACAGGCAGATGGAGAAGCAGGCTCCATGCAGGGAGCCCAATGTGGGACCCGATCCCAGGTCTCCAGGATCACACCCTGGGCTGAAGGCGGCGCTAAACTGCTGAGCCACCCGGGCTGCCCCAAAAATACAGTTTTAAAACAAACATGTAAAAATGATCAACTTCACTAGTAATCGAAGGGCTGCATATTAAAACATCAGTGCAAATGTCTTTTTCCATTTAATATTATTTAGAGGAAAAAAGAGAAAAGCAGAAATGTAGCCAAATGGCTGAGAACACAGTGGCGTTAGGATCTGAGTTTGAGTCCAAGTTGTATCACTTAGTTTCTGTATGACCTTGAACATGGCTTTTAAACTTCCTGAACCTCACTTAACTTCCTCATCGGCAAAAGATGGCACCTGAAAGTAGGTGTTTCAGAGATTTACTGTGAGCACAATGAGATAATATATGCAAAGCACTTAGACCAGTAGGCACATGGTAAATATTCAATAAATATAAGATATTAGTAATAATACTGAAGGTTGGAGAAGACATGATGTTTATACCCATTGGTGAAGGCATACAAATTATATAAACTTGTAGAAAGCAGCTCGGCAAAACTAAGTCGTGAAAGAGTTCATGGCTACTCTAAAAAGTCTGCTTTGGGAATTCATCCTAAAGAAAGCATTCCATAGAATGAAAAAGTTATATTCATGCAAATGTTATCATAGTATTATTTATAATATCAAAAACCCTCAAATATTGGGCAGGAATTTAGCAATTAAATTGTGGTAGTTTTTACTTAATGGAATTTCACTTGGCAAATTAAAAAGTTAATTATGAATCCTACATGGTAACATGGAAATGTGATTGTAATGTAAAAAAGAGATAAAATTACATATTGCAATTATAATAATATAAAAATAAGTTTTTTATGTGGACATAATTTTTTTTTAAACTTTCCTCTTTTTTTTTTTTTTTAAGATTTATTTATTCATGAGAGACAGAGAGAGAGAGAGGCAGAGACACAAGGGAGAGGGAGAAGCAGGCTCCATGCAGGAAGCCTGATGCAAGGCAAGATCCCGGGTCTCTAGGATCACACCCTGGGCTGGAGGCAGCACTAAACTGCTGAGCCACCTGGGCTGCCCGTGGACATAAATTTCAAAGAAATACACATTTGTGTTACTAGGGTGATAGAATTAAGGATATATTTGTTTTCCATATTTTTAAGTGTGTGTGTATGTATAAAACAGTAGGTACCACTTAGTACTTACTGTGTGCCTGGCTCTGTGCAGTATGCTTCAGATACATTATGTCATTTTGATTACTGTTACTCCATAGGGTGGGTATTACCCTGTTAAACAGAGGAAGAAAATGTAACTTAGAGAGGGTGACTCAAAGTTGCCTAAATGGTGGAACCTGAATTTGAGTCTAAATATGTCTGACTTCAAAGCCCATGTTAACCACAGACCATAACAGCTTCACTCAATATATCTTAAAAGAGCGAAGAAGGAATTAAAAATGGAAATATGAAGAGGTTCTCCCATGGTTATGTTTAATTTGGTTCTTAAAATGGCAACACTATTAGAGACAAAAAGGGAAGAAAATGATGCAAAAATAAGTGGAGAAAGAAAGCTATTGTCATGCCTAGAACGATTCTGAATCAGTATACTAAAATGATTTTCTGGGGCACCTGGGGGGCTCAGTCAGTTAAGCATCTGGCTCTTGGTTTCAACTCAGGTCATGATCTCAGGGTTGTGGGATTGAGCCTTACATCTGGCTCCCCACTGATCAGAGTCTGCTTCTCTCTCCCTCTCCCTCTTCTCCCCCCCACCCCTGCTCACTTACTCTCTCTTTCTCTCAAATAAATAAAATAAAATCTTAAAAAAGTATAGTTCTTTAATATCTGGATTTTGGTTTTCCAAATAGGGTCACCTAGGACTATTCTTTAATATATGTTGATTGAGGAAACTAAGGTAGTTTTTTTGTTTTTAAGATTTATTTGAAAGACAGTTGGGGCAGGGAAGGGGCAGAGGGAGAGAGAGAGAACCTTGAGCAGACTACCCACTGAGCATGGAGCCCAACATGACACGAGACTTGCTCCCATGACCCAGAATCCTGGACCTGAGCCAAAATCAGGAGTTGGATGCTTAACCAACTGATCTGCCCAGGCACTCCTAAGGCAGTGTTTTAAATCAGAAGCTGGTTACCATGAGAAACTGGTTATCATATTTAGTTTTGGGTTTTGCTGTTGTTGTTGCATGTGGTCAGAGGACTTTATGGCAAATAGATTGTAATATGAATATTTCAAAAGGCGGTGCAAAGGAGCTTTGAGAGACTGCCGTACAGATACATTGTCAGGCAGGTGCCTATAGATAACCTTTCTCTATCTCCCTTTTGTTGAGTCTGAGGCTAAATGATTATAGTTCATAAATAGAATCTGTCTTAGGGATTCCATTCCAATTTCTTGCTATAATCTGGCTCCCACATGGAATTCCCACTGTAATTTCAATATTTCACAGTAGTTAGGGATCTGGGACCCAGAAGCTCCCAGAAGAGATTACTGCATAGATTTCTCAGAAGGAAAGGGAATTGTTACCCAGTAGGCAATAAAAGAAGTCATCACTCACATCCTGAATTAGTGAAAATAGAGGGTTTACCTCTAAATAACCTGGTTTCTTTTTCAATGATTTCCTAAAAATAGAATAAGATTAATCGGAGGACACTCAGTGTTTTCTTCTTAGTATTAGGAGAATATTTCATAGACAGTTCAGGAAATAGAAACCTTAAGTGGAGATGCAAAAGAGATAAAGTGTACCTGTAAGGGCAATAGAAGGAAAACGTTTTGTGTCTCAGAAACAAAAATAAAGTAAGCATGCAATTAGAAGAGAAAAATCAATAGGCACCATCTGACTTGTTCTTACTTGAAAGATACAACTTCTAAAAGTTATTTCTATGAGTAGATTTTAAAGCGTTTTAGATAATCAAAGGGAACTGGAGACAAACAACCCGAAATGGTGTGGGGTTTTTTTATTTTTTAACTCTGTGTGAATCGTAACATTAAATTTCTGTGGTTGAATCACCAGTTATTGAATATACTTGACATATAGACCTCTTACTAGGAAGATAAATAAACTATTTCTTTGTTTTCTCCTGCTTTTTAAATAAAAGCTGAGATAAATCCTTAGATTGGTTCTTTCTTCTTCCTTCTCTCTGGATTCTCCCAGTCTGCAGCATTATTCTATTAACATATTTAACTCATCCATATTGACTTCTCACTGTATCTGAGGATTAGTCTTGCTTTTGGAGATAATAGAAGGATGAGGCGAGGAGCCTGCGTGGACTAAAAGTGTGAGGGGCGAGGAAGAATGAACCATGGGTCTCTGCAGGTGCAGGGCTTCCACCTGGAGGGGCCCAGAGGAGTGTGTCGCCCTCTCCAGGCCCTGCTCCCCTGCTCCCCACTGGCAGCCTCTCTCTGGCTTCCTTACTGTGGTAGCACAGCAGCTTCCCAGAGGAGCTGCTTCCAGTGACCTTGAATCAAGGGTGTGGGAGCAGGGAGGGTAGCACTTGGGACTAAGGTGAGAGCAATAGCCTAGCTGAAAACATGAGGAAGGAGGAACCATACTAAGGTTTTGTAGGTATGATTTTCCACATTTCCACTTAAAAATAAGTTTTAAGTGTTTATTCTGGAAGTTTTAGCTAAATATGCCATCTCTTTATATACTTTTGCTGTCTCAGAGTAAACTTTGTTCTCAAGCCCAGCAAAAGGAATATAGTACATTTGGTTAGGTGTCCTAAAACATTTTAATCATTGCTATAATTGTCATATTATATAGATGAGGAAACTGAAGTAGAGAGGGGAAGGATTTATTCTGGCCCGGCAGCAATTTATGATGGAACTGTCTGGCAATTACTCAGAATCTTTCAGAGATTCTTCCTTTTTATACTGTGAGTATGTAAAGTGTTTGAGAGCTCATCATTCTTCATTTTAAGCTCCTCATTGTATCTAAAAGTCTTGCCAGATACCTCTGTTTTTAATCCCTCATGGCTGGTTTCCACATGTGTGACTATCCTTTCTCCTATAGACTTGATTGATGTCCACAGGACTAAATCAAATGAGAGATTTCCATCCCAGCTCAGTGGCAGTTAGGAGATAAGACTGCCAGAATGAGCAGTGCTGGCAGGAACTGGCTGGTTTGGATACTATAGAAACATTTAGTAGATTATATTCTATTTGCCTAATAGATAATATAAAGAAGGGATCCAGATCAAGCTGGCCAGCCTGTTTCTTTTCTATCTTTATGTAGAATGATGACATGATAAATAGAGAAAATAATTTTAAAATTCAGAGTTTTGCAAATATTCTTCTCATACCACCCATCTATCAATACCAATAGGCTAAACCCATGTGGAACAGCCTTAGGAAGCAGTAATTAATTTTTGAAAAATCCACATATTCATGACAAATATCTGAGATAAACAGGGACTTTGTACTGTGTGGATGAGGGGGTGAAGGGGACTATAGCCTGGTAATTAAAAATTATTTTAAAAGTCCTACAGATGACTGTCTTTACTGATGCCTGTAGATAATGATGTTGATTTCTGTACTGTCTTTTTCTTTGTACAACTTGTTTTATCTTGGAGGGGTCAAGGAACACATGAGCATCTGATGTATATGAGATTGTATGTATTACCTGTTATACCTATTTTGATCCTAACATTGATTTCCACAAATACCTTTTCTACGTATTTAAGTGTTGGTGAAAAAAAGATAAAGTGCAAATAAATGTCTTATCCATGTTCTTTTGTCATGGAGGCCAAATATGTTAAAGTAACACTTTAATTATAACTTTACTTCAGTAGTTACCTCCTTTGATAGTCATTTTTAGGATTAGTTTGTGTGCTAGCTAGAAGAAAAATATGTTGTGAATGCTTCTGTATTTTCATTTATTGTGATTTTTAAAGTTATAAACTCTTGTTTGCTAAAATCTTCTGAGATTTTTTTCATGCACCTTTTTTTAGAATTTAGAATATGAAACAATAACATAATTCTGTAATCTCAGATTCCTAAGTCCTTGAGGCCTGTAACTTTATATATGAGGCTAGCAAACAATTTATTGCCATCATCATCATTGTAATCATCAAAAAGTATCTGAGGCACTTATGTGTATGTTACCATGTCTTCAAAGTAAAATAAGTTGGCTAATATCTTACCTCCAGGACTTTATAATGTAAGGTAGAAAAATTGATAGAGATGAGTATAAAAGTCATCCAGACAGCTGGGCACATTAGACAGAAATGTGCTGTCCTAAGAGTACATATAAAATACTGGGTGATTCTAAGTTGGACCAAGTAAAGGGTGAATGACAAGTCAAGCTTTTTGTGCCATTGCAGAAAGGGCAATAATCTTTATATTATTCTTAAGAACCTCGTTACATCCAGATAACCACTGGACAGACTTTGGGCATAGAAATAAAAACAAGTGACATTGATAGTACAGTTATAGGAGAAAGGAAAGTCCTACCCATCAAAATATTTCCTCTACTTGATGTCATCTAATATTCTTTTAGTCTGAGGCTTTGTTTTCTGTTTGGAAATATCTGCACAAGAAATGTCACTAAATTGTGTACTGAGTAGGTAAAGACAAGGGTATTTGTAACCTATTAGTTTAGAAATAAATCAAGTTTGAACAGTACATCATAACATATTTTTGGAGTTTGAACAAAAGCATTTTTCAAACTTGATTTATTTTCCAGTCACTAGCATATAAAACTGTCCAACACCCTTTAGATATTGAGGGGAAAAAACTTTTTTATTTATATTTGTAATTTTCAAAGTTCATTAGTCATCGTGTATTTGAAGTTTGAAAGTACTGCAATTAAGCATTTAATAAACATCTGCAAGAGAATTACTTCTTGAAAGCTTAGGACTTTGTTAGCATAGAATTATACTTTGAGGGGAGACTGGGTGGCAAAGTCAGCTGAGCCTCAGAATCTTGGTTTCAGCTCAGGTTGGGAGGGGTGGTGAGATCAGCCCCACAACAGGCCCCCAGCTCAGTAAGAAGTCTGCTTGAGATTCTCTTTCTGCCCCTCCCCCTCACCTAAAACAAAAAGAATTGTATTTTGAAATAAGTCACGTTCATCATCTTATCCTACCATAAATTTTAAAATCCACTGTCTACAGGGAAAATACTGTATAATTACCATGTTATCTGGCTGATTTTGCAGTTAACTTTTAGGGCCTACTCTGCTCTCATCTGTGGCTATAGATGAATGAACCAGCTTGCTAGAAAAATGTAGTGTAAATTAATTGCATTAGAGTATTTTGCTCAAGATAGGACCTCTGGCCTTGAAAAAGTGTTAACTGCAGTTATTTAACTATTTGTGTGATTATTCTATTAGAAGCCATTTCTCTATATCTCCTTTGATTTTAAACTACAGTTTTACCAATATGGTACTGCACTAGTCACACGTTACTGTCACGTACTTGAATGGTGGGTAGGGCATCTAAGGAACTAAATTTCTGTCTACCTCTAACATAAATTTAAAAATCGATAACCAATTACTGGTAAGTTTTTAGGTATGATCGAAGCAACATAGGCATGTGAATCTACTTTTTCAGCTGTAAATTTTTTGAAATCTAAATACAGATCGAGTTTTTCCAATGAAAATTTAGAAGCCAAATTGAGATGCAGCAAAGTGCAAAATATCCACTAAATTCTAAGACTTGATGTGGAAAAAAAAGTGAAATATCTCATTAAAAATTTTGAATGTTGCTTGTATATTTAAATTATAATATTTTGGACATGTATTAAAGAATGTATTTTATTAAAATTAATTTCACCTATTTCTCTGTTTTTAAAAGATTTTACTCATTTATTTGACAGAGGGAGGGAGAGGGAGAGAGAGAGCCCAAGCAGGGGAAGTAGTAGAGGGAGAGGGAGAACAGGTTCCCCATTACGCAGGGAGTCTGATGTGGGGCTCAATTCCAGAATCTTGAGATCATGACCTGAACTGAAGGAGGGCACTTAACAGACTGAGCCACCCAGGTGCCCCTAATTTCACCTATTTCTTTTTGCTTTTTAAATGTGGCTACTAGAAAATTTTATTTTATTATTTTTTTAATGCTGGATTCCTTTCTTGAATTATCTAGCTTTCTAAAGTTTTTTCTTAATTAAGATTTTTTTACTTATTTATTTGAGAGAGAGTGAGAGAGACCATGAGTGGGGGGAAAGGGCAGAAGGGGTGAGAAAGAAGCAGATTCCCCACTAAACAGGGAAACAACCTATCAGTAAGCTCCATCCCAGGACCCCAAGATCATGACCTGACCCAGAGGCAGTGCTTAACTGATTGAGCCACCCTGGCACCCCACTACTAGAATATTTTTAATTATATATGTGACTCGCATTCCTATTGGACAGTACTAACTTAGAATTAGCACCCTATGCTTTGTGTTTATTTGTTAAAAGGCAATATACTGGTAACGCTGTGGTCTTAAAAAGTCATATACATAATATTCATGTTTTTTTAATCAGTGAAACTAAACTGTAGTATACAGTAAATTAAGGAATTCAGAACTAAAAATACCATTTGGGGAGAAGTAAGTGATGATTCAACTTCAAGTAATCTCTTACTCAATGTAAGGACTAAAATATACTTTATAAGATAAGTGGCCAGACTGCCAAACTCACACATGGTGAGACATGATGGTGGAGACATTTACTTATAAAATAAACAATTTTGCAGTACCTATTAGGTTGCTGTATATTAGGTTGACCTACATGAAGTTACCTATATTCAATTGGTTCTGATTGAACAAAAACAGAAGTTTATGTGGTTTAATCTGAAAATATCAAGAACCTCAGGAATGCCTGGGTGGCTCAGTGGTTGAGCATCTGCCTTAGACTCAGGTCGTGATCCCAAGGTTATGGGATCGAGTTCTGCCTCAGGCTTCTCATAGGGAGCCTACTTCTCCCTCTGCCTATGTCTCTGCCTCTCTCTGTGTGTCTCCCATGAATAAACAAAAAAATATATTTTTTAAAAAAACCTCAAAAAATGTCAACACTCTTCCCCTTAGTAATTGTAGCTCTGGGCCGCTATCAGAAGTAAACACACACGTGCATGTATGTTTGTGTAACCTGTGGAGTTCTAGATGTACGTATGTATGACCAGTGGTAGCCAGCCTCCAAGATGCCCCACAGAGGTCCTGTGTCCTGGTATTCACACTCTTGTATAGGCCCCTCCCACATCATACTAGGATCAGTCTGTGTGGCCACTAGAATATGGCAGAAACGATGGTAGGTTACCTCTGAGAATAGGTGACCAGCTGTCAGAGAGGTCTCTGTCCCAGGGTCTTTCTCCCTTTCTGTCTCTCATCACTTATTCTGGGGAAAGCCAGCCTCTATGACAATGGGGACAGTCAGACAAGCTAGGGAAAGGCCCACATGGTGAGAAGCAGAGATCCCTCAACAACCAGCAAGAAACTGGAGCTTCCCAACAACTACACTCAGCTGAGTGAGCCTGGAAGCAGATTGTCCCCACGTTGTGCCCTCAAATGACTACAGCCATTTGTGTGACACCAACTTCATGAATAACTTGGAGCCACAACCACCCAGCTGGGCTGCTGCTGGATTCCTGACCCACAGAAAATGTGAGATAATAGATGATGATGTTTGAAGCTGCTGAGTTTGGGTCATTTGTTACACAGCAATAAATAACATACATAATCTTTAATGCACAAAGAGGTTCACTCTGCTGTACTTTATAATGGCCCAAACTCAAACCACGATTTAGAACAAGAGAATGTTCTAAAGCAGGGAAATGGTTAAGTAAATTATGGCATGTATTTACTCACGGGGGTATTATGCAATTATTAAAAATATCAGGCAGGATCTATCCTTAGGAATAGACGCGGGCAGTGGAAGCCCATGGGTAGCTTCTAGGAACAACTCAGAGGGAGTCACACCAAGAATGTTGGACCAGGAGCCACCTTTATCAAAGCATGGAGCAAACTTTCTAACCATCCAGTGTTTCGTTTCCCTTTTCTGTTTCCTCTGTGTGTGTGCTTGTAGAGAACACCAGCTACCCTTGCCTGTCCAGCCTCTTCAGCAGCCAGAGTGACTTGAAGGCAGGGACTTAGCACTGGGCTAGAGCAAAGAAAGCGTGCCAGGGATGTCACAATCATAAAATGCACCCTTTCCACTTCAGTTTACTTTTTTTGAAGTGCGAAGCAAAACTGTAAGCAGAGTGAAGGTACAACCGGGGCCTCAGCATTATAGACTTATCCAGCAATTGGAAACAAATGAAAACATTTCTAGATACAAAAAGTATATTTTGTAAAAGATCTGATTCCCAGGAATTTAGTATCCGTTTTCTTGTGGATGGAGCATTATAAACTCTCTCTGTAGCTTTTGCCTCCTATTTGGCTTAGTCTTAGCTGTGAAGTTGTTAATAAGTCAAAAACTAAAGATTGCCAAAATTTGGGGGTTTTAAAAATTGCTCTAAATCTTATGTTACTTATTGACTTCCAAGGCCATGCCCAAGTCTTTCTCATTTCCCACATTTTCTTTCTCTTGCCTCCACTTCTTGTTCTCACCGTATTTTGAAGCTGCTTTTTATATTTGAGCCTGTGTGCAGTCCATCCCAGCTGATTGTAATTTCTTACTACAGCACCATTAACTCCAGATCAATGGCTTACTTGACTCACTTGACTTTTTAAAAGAACCAGAATTATTTAACCTTCAAAGCATATGTATGTACGTTAACCCTTAATCTCTCAAACACTCCACCCATGTGTATGAGTTAGACTGATGGCTCTGAGGATTGGAAAGACATGGTGTGGAAATAATGTAGGAAAAATGGCATCTGTGAGGTGGAGGAGATAAATAAAAAATCATATATTAGACTCTTTCATAATTATATGAAAATTCTCTCTCCACCCTTTTCTCACCCTGCAACTGGAGAGGTCTATCTCTCAGCTCAGAATTATAGATATCATGAGCCTTGTTACCTACAGAAGGATGTTGCCTCTCTTAGATGTGTTGGTGAAGAATAAAGCCAGCCTCCATGATGGCCCCTCAACCCCCAATGATGCCCACCTCCTCCTACTCACATCCTTGTGTAGCCTCCTCCCACATTTCACTGGTGCAATATAGCAGAAATGATGGTATGTGACTTCTGAGGTTAGATTATGAAAGACTGCAGGCTTTGTCTTGGGTTCTCTCTTTTGGATCACTCACTCTGGGAAAGGCCTCATTATAAGCCACCTATGGAAAGGCCCCAGAAATGGGGAGGACCTAATGAAGTCTTCTTCAACACCCAACATATAAGGAGTGTGCTTAAAAGCAGATCTTCTAGACCCAGTCAAGTGCCCCACCAGTGAAAGGCCCCACCCTGAGACACCCAGCTAAGGTGCTTCCAGATTCCTGAACTACAGAAACCATGACATAGTGTTTCCTGTTTCAAGCAGCTAAATTGGTGTGATTTGTTACATAGTAGTAGATAACTAAGCAGTAGATTAGCTGGGTTAGACCAAAACCAGGACAAATTTCTTCCACTTTGGAAATGCCATTCCTAAACTCATACTGGAGTATGGTCAGTATATAACCAGCTTTGGCAATTGCCAACACCATATTTGCTTTTGCTATAGTTTTACCAAATCATGAAAAATTTGGTTGAATGGGGTGACTGATTATTCCAATACAAGATTATCATAAGTGTGTAGCCAAATTTTAAATGTATTTTTAACCTACTTTATTTCAAAAAGGTTTTGAAGTGATAGTGATACATTTTACGGCCAGATGCAAAAACCATCCTATCTTGTGGATAAACAGGGCCACCTGAGTGCAGAGAAATGATGATTCATGACTTTCTTTTAGCTTTTTTTTTTTTTAAGATTTTATTTATTTATTCATGAGAGACACAGAGAGAGGCAGAGACATAGGCAGAGGGAGAAGCAGGCTCCCTATGAGAAGCCTGAGGTGGAACTCGATCCCATAACCTTAGGATCATGACCTGAGCCAAGGCAGATGCTCAACCACTGAGCCACCCAGGTGCCCCTCTTTTTAATATAACTTTTTATAGGGCTTAGAAACAGTGAGTTAAATGTGGTGTTTGAAAAAATAATTTAAAAAACAATAAAATTAAAAGAAATTAGAGTTCCTGAGATGTTTGATTTACCTAATTATTTCTCAATGAGTGTGCTAAATTCGTAATTTTTCTTCTTTTTTTCCTTCGGAGAATCTCTTCATTTTGAGACCTTTTGATGAGTTCTCCTGATCACTTAATTTTGCTCAAAGTCTTCTCTCCTACATCTCCAGTATGAGAAAAATTACTTAAGTATTGGAATATATGTTTAGGTTAATTCTTTTTTTTTGCAGGCCAACTTTTAAGTTTTCATCGGTTTCCTGAAATTTGCCACTGAATTTATTTTATTTTATTTATAAATAACAAATCATGTTCTTTTATGACTCCAAAAATCATTACTTTTGCACATCTAGGAGGCCTCCCACAGGTCATTTTAGAAGGTATGAATTTTAAGCCCAGGGTTGTGAAGTGATGGTTACAGGCTGTAGATGGCCCACAGATGGACGGGGTTTATTTGGCTTGCATTATATTGTCTCACAGAGTGTTCTTAAAAAAAAAAAAAAAAAAAGCCAACACTTAAAAACTGGGCAATTTCACATTAAAAATCAGATTTCTGGCTTCTCTTGAAAAATTATAGGCCTATATTCTCACATAGCAACCCTGGACTCAAGCTAAGTAATTGCTGCTGCTTGTAGCTGGTGCATATACTTTTCCTGTTTTGTACTGCTACCCCACTTAGTATTTTTCTTACACCTTCTGTCTTCACTTATTTGACTTACTTGCCTGGGCCCTGTGGACATGTGAGTTTGCCACTCCAGATCTAAACAAACAACCTTCCCCAGCAATTAAGAGGAGGACTTGAAGCCAGCAAGCCTGTGTGAGCTGAGCCCTGTTAAAACAAAATCCCTTTTCCCTGACTTCCCTGTTACAGTCATGCCTGTTATATATGCTGATGGGCATTCCTGTCCTCCTCTTGTCAACATAAAGTCATTTCTAACATTCCATTAATCCAGCTTTAGATAGCATTAATTTTATGAATGTTGTTGTCCTTTATGCAGTGTCTTTTTGTTTTACAATGGAAGTATACTGAGTATTTTTGATTTTACTAAATTAATGTTTTTGATCCATTGAAGTTGTAACACTTCACACCTGTTAGAGTGTACTGCAAATTCAGCCTTTATTTTGTTAGGAAAAGAAAAACCCAAGACAAAAGCCCAGGTCCCAAGAACAGCACAGAATAAAATTCTTAAGAAAAGGCAACTGTGTGAGAAGCAATGAGTTCTCACCCAAATTTTTCATATTAAGAATACACAAAGAATTGTAGGCACATAAGCCCTTACAGATATTATTAGAAAGGATCATGGAAAAACTGAGAGTCAGAAGTGTGAAGGGTGACCACCCTTGTCATGGTCCCAGGGAGGAGTCTGCCTTACATCCTTCACTCAACAATGAGCTGTTCATGAGGCCCAATAGAACCAGTTATTCCTTTACTGAAAGCAGCTGACCATCAGATCTGAGGATTGTATATTCAGTTTTCCATATGTCTGCAATAAATGGCTTTCATTATTATTTATGAAAAAGGGAAGTGCTATTGTATAGTTTTATACCCTCTGACAATTTGCAGTCTAAAATATTGTTATAAATTAATAATGTTTCACATTTTAAAAATAATATTTTAACTTAAATGTAATAAGGGCATACATTAAGACAAGAGGGCAAGTGTAAAAGAGTAAATGGATAGTATTTCTACTATATATTAGTAATTTTCAAAAGATTTCCAATTTTCAAAATGCTTAAAGGAGGCATACCCCACCATTTTTATTTTTATTTATTTATTTTTGATGAAAGACAGAGAAGCAGGCTCCCTGCAAGGAGCCTGATGTGGGACTGGATCCCAGGACTCTGGGATCACACGCTGAGCCAAAGGCAGACGCTCAACCAGTGAGCCACCCAGCTGTCCCCATACCATTTTATTTTTATTTTTATTTTTTTCCATTTTTTTTAAATAGAAAATTTCTTCTATATTGAGAAATAAGCTAAAATGTTTATATTTTTTCTTTATAATAGCATTATTAGTATAGTTAGCATAGCAGTGGCTGTGTGTATGGACAAAGACATGTTCATATTTCTTTTATTTAAAAAAATTATAATCACATCAAAGAAAATTTGGCAAATTGAGAAGAAAAATATATCAGCAATAGTACCACCAATCCACTATAAATCCTGTTAGTATGTTGGTTATATTAACATAACCCTCTTTCTCTGCATTTTTCTTTGTATAACTACTTCTAATATTGCTTGTTATCTAACAGGATAATTATGTGAATGTTATTGCATAAGATTTATTTTTTGAAAATGAACTTTTAAAGTTATATTTAAAATTTTAAATGAAGCTATTTTCAGGCACTGAGATAAATTTCTTGACTCACTGCTTTTCTTTGGTCAAACCTGTAATGAGCATGTGAGTCTGTGTATATCAATCTTTGATTTCATGAGTATGAAGAATTATTGAACAACCAAAACTGATTTTCAAATTAGAGTTAGAAATGAACTCCAAGAGATTTCTTTTATGGGAAGGAATTTTTTAGGGGCGGAGGGAGGAATTTTTAAATGTACCAGAATTTGCATGTGCTTTGGTTACCATTGCTTTTTTTTCAGAATAGAAAAGCATAGGACAAAAGAAACCGGGAAAAGGAAGTAATGTGGGAGGGCACTGCCTGCTACACTCCTACATATGCATTTTCCCCAACCACTCCACAGACTTGACTCCTAGCTCTTTCTTGTAGTGGTCTGTTTGTGCATTCACCCTGAGCCAACTCTGCTCAAACAGAAAAGTATTTTACTCTATACTGCTTCTCCAAGATCTAGCCAAGTTTCTAGCACATAGTATAAGCACTTAATGAACACCCTATAACCAGAGGAAGAGAGGAAAATATGTAAATATACTGAGCATGAAAGAGGACAGGATTATTGTGATGTTTTGGCTGTAAGTTACAGAATATCAAGTACAAATGGCCTAAAAATAGGGACATTTTTTATTTTACGTGACACACAAGTTCAGAGTCAGGGCAGTTCCAAGCTTGGTTATGAAGCTGAACAGTGTCATGGAGGACACAGATGTTTTTCATTTCTGTACTCAACCATCCTCAGAATATTGGTGATTTCTTCCGCTAACATTGCAAGATGGTTGTAAGAGTTGCAGATGTCATTCGTACACTTGACCATGTCCAGCAAAGAGTTGGTGTTTCTTTCTGTGTGTATCTATTGATGACAGAGAAAAAAACCTTTCACAGAGCCTTCTAGTTGACTTCTACTCACGCCTTGGCTGACAAAGGCTACTGTGTAGACACCAACACTGACTGGCACAGAAATGCCAGAGGAAGCAATAGTAGGCAAGAGGAGAAAGATATGCCATAGGAAAAAGGGGGGTGACAGAGGCAGGATGAAAGAGTCTGCAGTGTATGTAATATAGCACAGCGTGCATTCTCTAGGCCTGCTGTATTCTTTCTTGTATATACACTGCCTTCCTTATACCTTATATGTGTAGGAAGGTAGCTGAATATTATCATTTATAAATAATAGTGTGTTTCTGATCCCAGGTTTTATAGAACCATATAAATCTGGAGATGTGATGTATATGACATCTCAAGTACAGAACTGGGAGGCCCAACCCATGTTGTTGGAAGCTTCATTACCTTCACAGTAAATCTTTCTCCAGTGCCATCACTGGCCTTCCCCACATTTAACATCACTACTCTGGAGAGAATAGAAAACAGCTGAGAATGGGATTGGGTAACAAGTCAGAAGGACAGAGTTTGTTTTCATATGAACATATAGAGTTCAGGAAAAGGAGGATATGGCACTCTAAACAGTTATTCAAGAAAAGGATAAAATGCATGGGAATTACAAAGATAGTAGATTTTTTTTTAAAAAGAACCTTAGTTATTAATAATACTTTTAAACAGTTATAGTTTATGGCACATTCCTACTCTTAGTATAAATAAAAGTGAGCAAACATAAGTAGATGAACTAATCTTTATACTATCTCAAAATAAAATGTGCAGCCCATTACAGATCTCCCTCAACTTACAATAGGGTTATGTCCTGGTAAATCCATTGCAAACTGAAAATATCCTAAGTTGAAAATGCATTTGCTAGACCTAATCTACTGACCATCATAGCTTAGCCTCGCCTACCTGAAATGTGCTCAAAACACTTAAATTAGCCTATAGTTGGGCAAAATCACCTAACACAAAGCCCATTTTATAATAAAGTGCTGCATACCTTGTGTAATTGGTTAAATACTGCAAGTGAGAACTGGAATGACTGTATGGGTGCAGCATGGTTGTAACCCTATTGGTTGTTTAGCCTCGTGATCATGTGGCTGACAGAGCTGAGGCCTGGGGCCACTGCCCAACATCACGAGAGAGTATTGTACTGTGTATGTATCACTAGCCTGGGAAAAGATCCAAATTCAAAATTTAAATTGCAATTTCTGGGCAGCCCGGGCGGCTCAGCGGTTTAGCGCCGCCTTCGGCCCAGGGTGTGATCCTGGAGACCCCGGATGGAGTCTCACATCGGGCTCCCTGCATGGAACCTATTGCTCCCTCTGCCTGTGTCTCTGCCTCTCTCTGTGTGTGTCTCTCATGAATGAATAAATAAAATCTTTTAATAAATAAATAGCCATTTCTGCTGAATGTATATTGCTTTTGCTCCATCATAAAGTTGAAAAACCTTAAGCCAAACCATCCTAAGTTGGGGACTGTCTGTGTATATATTCAGGTGCCCTTAAATATGTACACATAAAGTTAATATTACCATACAACACCTGTATAATTTGGACTGAACTGAATTAAGTAGCATGTTACTAATTAACATAAAATATGAAAATTATATCTATAAGTTACATATAATATCACACTTTATGCTTTCTTTCCATTTCCCTTGGGTAGGGGTGGTAGGAGAAATAAAGTAATCACCTGTTTCATCTGCTGTCTTATTGGTCTTCGGGCAGTTGCAGTAGAATCCCAGAGAACATTCTGAGGAATCTGTTATATTGCCAGGTTGATATTCCAGTCTGTTGCTGTTGTCTTTTTTTTTTTTTTTTTTAACCATCTTCCTCTTATCTTCCTCTTGTTCTCAAGATTACATATTAGCTTCCCATTGTATTTCATATTTCACGTTAGATTTTTTCAAATTGAAATATATTTGCTAATCAATGTAGTGTTAATTTGTAGAAGTGTGTCGTCTGCACCAGAGTTGAATGAGTCTGGCACATAATAACCTTTCGTTGATACATGTTTAATGAAAGCATGAATGAATCATTTATATAATAGAACTTCTAGGATAATTATAATAATTGAAGGAAAACAAATATTGGACACTATAACCTGTGTTTTCTAACATTATTTCCTTTTAGAAAATGTGATATCACCAATCTTTTGAAAAACTAAACACTGTATTTTTTTAATTAAAGACTTTAAGTGATATGCTAAATAGATATCTTAGCTTGGCTATTAAGACATAAATTGCTAAGGCACTACAAATCTGGGAAAATGAGAAAATAATTTGAAAAGAAGAGATTCTAGAAATGGGTATATGTGATTTAGTAAGAGAGACCATGAATACAATGAGGGGAGAATCTGTAACTATGTATGGTGTTTTATGCTTCTCAAAAGGCCTATTTTTACATATATATTATATGGGTCTGCCTGCTTGTTTCCCATTCTCTATAATTTAAAATGTGTTATTTTTATAGTTTGTCTTGGACACATAAGCAAATCAGCATGTATACTCAAATGATTTTATTTCTGACATGTGAAATGGTTAAAATAAATTTATTCCTGTATCTAAACATTAACATTTACATATTAAAATATGTTATTCAGTTGTGGATCTCATTTTATGTGTACAATGAAGGTATACCTTTTAATTCTGAGTAAGTTAAAAAAATCTTTTAAAAGTATTATAAGATGAAAGGAATTTAAAAATTGACATTATTGGCACAAGATTCGTGCTAATGTTTACTCATGTAAATAGCACAAAATACTGCCTAATTAGTGTGGTTGGTAAATTTTTGGTACTTTAATTTTCTCTGTTATTGTAAACCATGCATAAAATGCTTGCCTATTGAGAAGTGCAGAATTGTCAGAGCTTAAACAGCTGACATCTGCTTACTCTCTTAAAAAAAAAAAAAAAAAAAGAATAACAAGCCATTTCAGCCTAATCTACCTCAAATGTGTTCATGTAAATGGAGGTCCATCTATTGACCTGTATTCTTTTCAGCTCAGGATTGGTCCACATGGTTTATGAAACCAGGAAGGCTGATTTGAAATGCAGATGTCGAGACAGTGAAGTACACCCTCCCCTTTTTTCTTTGCTGTATCTGTCAGGGTGAAAAATGGCTTGCACAAGGGTCAGTCACCCATACTCACTTAATTACTTTTCTTGGACCCACAGAACTGTCACAAGCTGTGGTGGATGCGGGAGCTGTTCCTCTTTTAGTACTCTGTATCCAGGAGCCAGAAATTGCTTTGAAAAGGGTTGCTGCTTCGGCCCTCAGTGATATTTCAAAGCATTCTCCAGAGTTAGCACAGACAGTAGTGGACGTGGGAGCCATTGCTCACTTGGCCCAGATGATCCTGAACCCTGATTCTAAATTAAAGGTATTTAAAAATAAGGTTGAGAAACAAATCAGGCTTCCAAGAAAATAGAAATGTGGGTAGGTTAATATTACTATACATTTAAAAATCATTAGTAAATTTATCATTGAAAACAGATACAGATATGTTATATATTTGGTCTTTTAATGCATGAACCTTTTGCTATAAACATTAGATGGTAGACTTATCTGGTTAAAATATGTAGCATCGGTATTAACATTGATCATTAAAATAAGGAATTACATAATGATTGGATCTCAGGGTTGGAAGGTACCTAAAGTTCTTCTGGCCCACCACTATTATATTTACGTTTCTTATGAAAATTGCCATATTTATCTCAGTCTTTTTTATAGCTTTCTAACATTTGATCTTTAGTTAATAGTCAATTATACTTTCACATTCTAGTGGTTACATTCTATAAGATTTTAAAATTGTTAATGTTAACTAAGTAATGGAAAGCTGTTTGAAATGTTATCAGCATGATGCCAAAACTCAGATTATACTTTGCGTGATCATTTTTGTACTACATGTATCATAAATTAACAATGTGAGTATTAATTAAGGAATACTATTCATGCAAAGGTCATATTCTTCAATCATCTGCATAGATAAGAGATTTAAATAGTGTGCAGAAGAATGAAGGCATTTAATTTGGGAATTAGGGAATTTAAGAAATTGAGTATCTAGGTATGAGACCAGGAATTGACTGTCTCAAGACTCCTAAATCTAAGGTTGTGTTAGAAACATAATTGTTTTTTTCCTTTTTAAGAAGGAACTTGAGTGTGTATAAGGCTGTATAAATCAGAACTCTACAGCAAGCCGTATGCCATGTTTTGTTTTATTTTGGTTTTTCCTTAACAGCATCAGGTCCTTTCAGCTCTTAGTCAGATTGCAAAACATTCTGTGGATCTGGCAGAGATGGTGGTGGAAGCAGAGATCTTTCCAGTTGTACTTACCTGTCTGAAGGACAAAGATGAATACGTGAAGAAAAATGCTTCTACTCTAATTAGAGAGATTGCAAAACATACACCTGAGGTAAAAAAAATTTTTTAAGGTGTTAAAATACAGTAATATGTAGTTAGTTTTAGTTTTTAAGCAAAACATCAACTTGTTTACAAGGCATGAGTGCTGTGCCACATGATCTGGTCAGGGCTTCTCACCTCAGCAGTACAGACATTTGGGACTAGGTAATTCTTTGTTGTGGGGCGCTGACCCTGTGCACTGTCAGGTGGTTATTGAGCAGCAATCCCTGGCCTCTGCCCTCTAGATGCCAGTAGCACCCCTAACCTTATCATGATAAAAATGTCTCCCTATATCACCAGATGCTTCCCAGGAGACAAAGGGCCCCTAGTTGAGAACCACTGGGTTATATCAATGGAGTTTGAATCTAAAATCTCAGTTTTTAATAATTGTCTGCTTTCCATTTCTAGACCTAGAGCAGGGGGTGGACTTTAGTCATCCTTGTCATTCTAGGTCAGCTGGGAGGAGTAAGAGAGGGACAGATACCTCCAGGTCTGAAGAGACCACATGGCCCACAGCCTAGTATAACCCCTCTACTAATTGCTGGAGTTCTCAGATGCTAAAGGAATCTGGGTGGATTCTGAAGTTGTACATTTTTCCATGTGTATTTTGACTCATCAATTTTCATTTCACTCAACTTAGTCCTCATTCTTTACGTCACCTAACATCTTCATTTGGTTGAGATTTTTCAGGACTGAAGTGCAATCAGCTAGTAGTCATTGCTAGCAAAGGGGGGATAATTAGGCTAGAATATTTCAAGTCTGACATTGTCTTTTAGCATTCAGTGATTAATCTGTTTCATGTTCACACATTGTGATTGGGGGTTTCAGTAGTTAGCTAGTTATGAACTAGCCCTAGGCTTAGTGTCTCAGTGAGGAATTTTGACATCTATTAAGGATAAAAGTTGTGTTATTGATGCATGAAAAACTGAACCAGAGTGGCTCCTCACAGTGGCTGCTCACTTGAAATAGCAGGATTATTATACTTGTACTTTTTTTTTCATGCCTTAAAATTATTTAAAAAAATTTTTTATTAAAAAAAAATTTTTTATTAACTTATTTTATTTAGATTCAATTGGTTAACACATCATTAGTTTCGTATGTAGAATTCAGTAATTCATCAGTTTCAAATAACGCCCAGTGCTCATTATATCATGTACCCTCCTTAATGCCCATCACCTGGTTACCCCATCCCCCCACCCACCTCCTCTCCAGCAACCCTCAGTTTGTTTCCTGTAGTTAAGAGTCTTTTATGGTTTGTCTCCCTCTCTGATTTTGTCTTATTTTATTTTTCCCTCCCTTCCCCTATGCTCCTCTCTTTTGTTTCTTAAATTCCACATATGAGCAAAACCATATGATAATTGTCTTTCTCTGATTGACTTATTTCACTGAGCATAATACCCTCCAGTTCCATCTATGTCAATGTATGTTTCCTTAATGAATATAACAATCTTACTAAATGATATTTCAAATTTTGCCAGATGTTTTTTAGGTCCTAAACAAAAAAAAATCAGACAAGGCTAAAGTAATATTTAAAGATAATCTCATGTATCATAGTCACGATGATCTGACTCTCTTTTCCTCCTAGCTTTCACAGTTGATAGTTAACGCAGGAGGAGTGGCTGCCGTGATTGATTGTATCGGGTCCTGCAAAGGAAACATAAGACTGCCTGGCATCATGATGCTTGGTTATGTAGCAGCTCATTCTGAGAACCTGGCAATGGCAGTGATCATTTCCAAGGTCTGTGTGGATTTGGCCTTATCTCAACTTGTTATTAACCCACCATGGAGTGTAGCCTTAGCACATAGTAGGTGCTCAAAAAATATTTGTTGAATGAATAAATATTGCTCTCCCAAAGAATGCTTCAAAAGCTGTGTGCTTATGGCCTCTCTGGCAACCCTCTAGGGTGTGGGTTTCTTATCAGCATAGAAAACCTGCTGCTGTATGTTAAACAGAAGTGCGGCTTGGGTTGGTGTTTTTTTTTTTTTTTTTTCCCCTTGCTAATCCTCAGAATAAAGAGGAACCTCAAATCTTTATTTTCTACCTATTCCTTGGTAATTCTTTGCTTCACTCCCTTTTTATCCTGTGCTTGTCCTTTTGTTCTTCTATTACCAAAGACTATGGTAGTGACTAGAGCATAGTGCTTTCCAAAGGGTCACCATGGGGATATTATTGGGATTTTTGATTTGCAGTTCTTTTGTGCATAGTCAGAAAGCTTACACATAGGAAGAAGGATGAAAGAAGCAATTTTTTGCTTCCTGTATTTCTTCCCTAAACTAACCAGGAGGCATTCCCCTCCTTTGCTCTAGGGTTGCTGCTGGCCTCTCCCACCTAGTTTGCCTTTCAGTGAGTGAAAGATTGGGGTAGTAGCAGCAGCAGTTCGAGGCACACCACCCAGCGCTGCATTATTCTTTCCTTGTCCTATGCAGTACCATAAGGACTAGTAACAACAACTCTTATTTCCATAACACTTTGTAATTATTGAAGCACATTCACATTCCTTATCTCATTTGATAGTCATAACAACTGAGGCCCATAGTCAGAATTTGAGGGATGGGGATAAGGGTATCTTCCCTTCCTCTTGCCCCTTCATTCTTGATATATCCCAGAAGTATAGAGTTTCTGGAAAGTTGCCTCATTTTTTTTTAAGATTTTATTTATTAATTTATGAGACACACACACACACACACACAGAGGCACAGACACAGGCAGAAGCAGGCTCCATGCAGGGAGCCTGATGTGGGACTTGATCCCGGGTCTCCAGGATCACACCCTGGGCTGAAGGCGGCGCTAGACTGCTGAGCCACCCAGGCTGCCCAGGTTGCCTCATTTTGAAGACAGATCTGATCTTTTTTGTATTGGCAGACAATTTTTAGTTTAAGAAAAATAAAAGCCAAAAGAAGCCAAAAGAGAGATATGGCAGGTTTCTTCAGGAAATTAGTCTTACTAATAACTGAAAAATAAAAGCCAAAAGAAGCCAAAAGAGAGATATGGCATGTTTCCTCAGGAAATTAGTCTTACTAATAACTGAATTTAAAGGTGGACAAAAAGAAAATATACATGATCATTTGGCCTTTGCTATGGTAGCCTGATCTTATGACACTGACTTTTGTATATTAAATTTAAGGTGATAATTATTATAGTCTCAAATTAGGTAGAAAATTATGCCTATACAGAATCTGGAATTAGAGTTTGATTACTTGAGTCTTCCTTGGGTATATAAACTGTGGTGTATTTGAGATCCTTTAGTTAATTCTGTTTGATTACTAAGATAAAATTGAAGTCTATGTAAAATATAAGTACATGATATCTGTGTAACAAAGTAATCATTTCTACTTTGACATTTAATCATGTTAAAATGGGCAAAACTATCATTTAAAAATTGGACGAAAGAAATGAAAATTATTTACTATTTCAAGAAAGTTTTGAATGAATGTATTTCATCTAAAAGTTACTTAAATAGGATTCTTGCTCTTTCATTTGATTTTGGATCTATAATAGTTATTTTGTTCTCAGATCTATTATACTTGGTGAAAGGCATTTTTAAAAAAGGATTCTAAATTAACTCTTTAAACAAAGGACAATAAAAGATTTTAAAAACCCTAAACATTTTAATTTTGTCACAGTGGAATCTGGTTTTGCCTATAATATACTAGTCTGTGGCATCTGTTGTTTGGTTAAATGCCTCTCTATTTTGGGAGTAAACGCTAGCAGAGATATTCTTAGTTTAGTTGGATTGTTACAGATAATTAAGGTAAATTAGTTCTAGTCATTTTATTGACTTGAAAAATGACAGCCCCTGTGATGTGCTCATTTATTGAACCGTTTAGGAAAAAAAGGATCAAGGCCAAAATGATTCCTTCTAATGTTTGAGAGACACGGAAGACTCTTTAATCCTGCTCTAGATTCATAACACTTGCTCTTTTGATCAACGCTGCAGGGTGTGCCTCAGTTGTCAGTCTGCTTGTCAGAAGAACCAGAAGATCATATTAAGGCTGCTGCTGCTTGGGCCTTAGGACAGATTGGGAGACACACTCCAGAGCACGCACGGGCTGTTGCGGTCACAAACACCTTGCCAGTTCTACTGTCATTGTACATGTCAACAGAAAGTTCTGAGGATCTTCAAGTAAAAGTAAGTGCTTAATTTTTAACAGTCATATGAAGATTTGTTACATTTGACTCGTTCTTAATTTTAGGGGCATCTGGGTGCTGCAGTTGGTTAAGCATCTGCATCAGCTCAGGTCACGATCTCAGGGTTCTGGGATGGAGCCTTGGGTCAGCTCCCTGCTCAGCAGGGAGTCTGCTTTTCCCTCTGCCTCCACCCCTCCCCCTTAGCTTGTGCATGCTCTGTCTCTCAAATAAATGAATACAATCTTTTAAAAAATATGTCATTTTAAATGTTTTAATTATCATTATGGATAATGTTGATTTTATTAGTCAAAAAATACAAATTTATCAGAACTGAGGTAGCTCTCCTTCAAAAATGGGTTACCCTTATTTCTAACAGTGATAATTTTAAATAAAGTTCTCTATAGGTGCAAAGTGGTTTGTAAAATGAATGTCTGGCTTTTGCATTCTGCATTCATGTTGACTTTTCTTATGGAATAGGAATTGAATAATAGAACTTTGAGGTGGAATTATAACTGTAGTCCAGTTAACATAAAAAAATTGAGTCCAAAAGAATTTAAGGTGCTATTGAAAGGCATAATGGAACTGGTCAGAGGGTATTCCTGGAAGCTATGTTCCATCTTTCTTAACTCTGCTCTAGTTTTTAATTATATGCTTTGTGTTTGTTCCTTAAAAGAAAAATGTCCAAAAGATGCATTTTATTTATTTTTTTAAAGTGAAAGCATTTTTAAAATTTTTATTTCTTTATTTGAGAGACAGAAAAAGAGTGAGCAAGAAAAAGAGGGAGTACGAGCAGGGTGAGGGGTAGAGGGAGAAGCAGACTCCCTGCTGAGCAGGGATTCCCAACATGGGGCTTGATTCCAGGACTCCGGGATCATGACCTGAGCAGAAGGCAGACACTTAACCAACTGAGCCACCCACATGTCCCTAAGTTAAACGTTTTAAAATCATGCATTTTTTAAATAGCATGCTTTCTGGAAAAAAAATATCACTGGCTATTTAGAATGATTGGCAGAACATTAATTAGGATGGGTTGTTTAATACTTTTAAAATTTCAATGAAAGAAAACAATGTTTCCCAGCATAACTCCCTTAAGAAAACATGTGCCTTTTTTGAAAGGAGTTTTCAGAATTGACTTGGATTGAGGAAAGTGCACAGAAAAGATAGTAACTCAAAATAAAATTAACAAGAGTAAGTTAGAGGACATTTAAATTTAGTTAATAAATAAATAGGAAAGCACATTGGCTGAAGCAACTTTAGATGGTAGTTTACTTGAACTATATAGCTGAGGGACTCTGAAAGTTAGGTTATGTAGTGAGTCATTAATTGTATTTATAAATTTTATAAAAGTGAATTTATGTTTATCTGGTTATGTTTATGTGTTATTTTTCTACAGATTCCTTGAGGGAATTTTTAAGATTAGTGTTTTCTTTTTCAGTTTTTGTAAGACTTTCTAGATCAAAGCAATGACTTCATAGATTTAGGGCTTCCCTTATATTTCTCCAGTGTTGAGTGTATTCCTTGGCAATGTTTGGTAGAGAGTAAGATTGACAATAAGCTAAGGCCTTTCCCTGGTTAACAATTCTGTGATTCTTTGGCTTTCTGGTGAGAAACCACAATTACATTTCCAGTTTTGAGTTGTCCAAGTACAGCTGATTTACATATGTATAATTTTAGCTTATATATGTAGTTCTCTTTTTGCCTCATATTTAACCCATCATCATGCTTGCCTTTTCTTCCCCCGTCTTTGGTCTTATTTCCACCCCCACCTTCCTACCTCCTCCTTTCTCTAGTCACTGGTCCAGTGACTAGGGTCTCCTCTGCAGGGTCTCTGCAGCTATATGCTATGGCCAAAATGTAATAGTAATCATGTTCAACTTCTAGATTATCTAGAAGTCTCTATCACTTTCAGATTCCTTCAGGTAACAACTTTTATCTTCCTTTAAGTTTTGGAAATGAAGGAATATATCAGCCACAGCATGAATAATTAATAGTGGAATCAATAGTAATTATAGTTTGAGAAACCCTTGCAAATAGTGTCTTAGGTAGCATTATATGCTTTTTTATATACTACAAAGTTTATGTAACTTGGTTTTTAATGAGCTATTATGTTGTTTTGTCATATAAATATCACTAGAGTAAAATAAGTTTGAAAACTTCACCTTTTGGGCAGCCTGGGTGGCTCAGCAGTTTATCGCTACCTTCAGCCCAGGGCCCTGGAGTCCCGGGATCGAGTCCCACGTCGGGCTCCTTGCATGGAGCCTGCTTCTTGCTCTGCCTGTGTCTCTGCCTCTCTCTCACTCTCCTCTCTCTATGTGTGTTTCTCATGAATAAATAAATAAAATATCTTTTTTTTTAAAAGAAAACTTCACCTTTTGAAATAAGATCATTTTTATTATATATATGTTTAACAAAAATAGTTTTGTTAAAACATTCGAGTTTACTAATAGAAGCAAAGGTTCCTTCCGCCTATATTTGATATGATATTTACTTTCAGGAAATACAAGGAGCATTAAATTAAAAAGTGGGATCTTTATTAATAATTATCCCTGTCAGCAATCCTTCCAAGGCTTTAAGTCTATCCAAATATTTTTTTATTGTAGGGACTTGATTATTATTTTTACTTCCCCAAGCTTTCTTGGATTCTAACATTTGTTGTTTTAAAGGCTTTAGAGTGAAAGTCCAAGTCTGTTTGATTTGACATTATCTCAGTAGGGAAAAATGTATCCAAGAGCTTTAGGAACCTCTAATGGTATTTTTCATTTGTTACTCTGTGGCAGCTTTCAAATTAAAGGCCATGTTGAAGTTCATTTTATCCCAAAGGCATGTCAGCTTTTGTAAGCATTCTCTAATTGGTTCTGATCCAGGAGAACCAATGAGCAGTCTCTTGGAAATGCTTGCATGTTTTCACATGGCCTTATATCTGCCTGTATGTTATTAAAAACAGGGGGAAAAGTCCATCTTTTATCTAATAAGCTCACCTACATATATTTTGAAAGTATTCACACAATTGCATTTTTATTTGTTCTGATTTAGAGGCATCATATTGAAATGGGCCATCTTAGTTTGGCATTTGACTAAGTTCATTCTTTTACTTCGTTATGAAAGTATTGCTAAGATTATTTGACTTAATTATTGTGTTCTTGTCATCATGGTTGTTTCCCTTCATTCTTTAATGGCTTTATTGAAATATAGTTCATATGTCATTCAGTTCACTCATTTAAAGTATATAATTCAATGGTTTTTAGTATATTCACAGATGTAGCCATCGCCACAATCTAATTTTAGAACCTCTTCATTCCCTTATGAGCAGTCATTCCATACCCTCCATGCTTAGTCCCTGGCAACCATTAATTTATTTTCTGTCTTTGGGTATTTGCCTCTTCTGGACATCTCATTTAAATGGGATCACACATTATATGTGATCTTTTGTGCCTGCTTCTTTTCGTGTAGTGTAAGTTTTAGGGTTCATCCATGTTGTAGCATATATCAATACTTTGTTCCTTTTGATTGCCAAATAATATTCAATTGCATCACTATACTGCATTGGGTTTACCCATTCACCAGTTGACAGACATTTGGACTGTTGCTACTCTTTCTACTATGGCAAATTATACTGTTCTGAACATATTTGTACATGTTTTTGTGTGGATGTATGTTTTCATTTCTCTTGGGTACAAACCTAGGAGTGGAATTGCTAGGTCACACAATAACTCTTTAACATTTTTAGGAACCACCAAACTATTTTCTGTTGTGGCTGCACCATATTACATTCCCACCAGCAATGTATGAGGGTTCCAATTTTCCACATTCTTGTCTATAATATTACTTTTTTTTTTATTGTAGCCACCCTAGTAGGTGTGAATTGGTATCTCACTGTGATTTTGATTTGCATTTCCCTGATGGCTAATGATGTTGAGAAATCTTTTTATGTGCTTATTGGCCACTTGTATATCTTCTTTGGAGAAATGTCTAATCAGGTCCTTTGCCCATTTTTTATTTGGGCTATTATCTTTTTATTATTGGGTTGTGTGGGTTTTTAAAATATATTTTTAATATAAATCCTCATCAGATGTATGATTTACAAGTATTCCATTCTATGGGTTGTCATCATTTTATTGATGGTATTATTTGCAGCAAAAATCTTTAAAATTTTAAAAGGTTCAATTTATTTATTTTTGTTGTTGTTGCTTCCACTTTTGGAGCCCTATCTAAAAAGGCTTTGCCTAAAACAAGGTCATAAAGATTTATTCCCTCTTCCTTTCATTTATTTTCAATTTTAATTTTAATCTTTTGGGGGGAGGGGCAGAGGCAGAGGCAGAGGCAGAGAGAGAATCTTAAGCAAGCTCCATACCCAGCACAGAGTCCCACACAGGGCTGGATCTCACAGCCCTGAGATCACGACTTGAGCCAAAATCAAGAGTCAGATGTTTAACCAACTAAACTTCCCAGGCACTGCCCCCTTTCCTTTTAATAACTGTAACTCTTTGGGCCAGAATGCTTTCAGAACAAAATTAACTTTTGAATTAAAAACAGTATTAACTTTAGGCAATTTTCATTAAAGATCATCCATTAATTGCTTCTCCCTCTGCCTCTCTTTCTCTGTGTCTCTCATGAATAAATAAATAAATCTTTAAAAGAAAAAAAAAAAAAAAAAGGACACCTGGGTGGCTCAGCAGCTGAGCATTTGTCTTCGGGTCAGGGCCTGATCCCAGGATCCGGGATCTCCCTCTACCTATGTCTCTGCCTCTCTCTCTCTCTCTCTCTCTCTCTCTGTGTCTCATGAATAAATTAAATCTTAAAAAAAATAAAGATAATCAATTAAGGAAAGCAACAACGAAGAAGTTTTGTTATTTCTTTCATTTTTTAAAAAAGATTTTATTTATTTATCATGAGAGAGAGAGAGAGAGGCAGAGACACAGGCAGAGGGAGAACCAGGCTCCATGGAGGGAGCCTGATGTGGGCCTCAATCCCAGGACTCCAGGATCACGTCCTGGGCTGAAGGCAGGTGCTTAACCACTGAGCAACCCAGGGATCCCCCTATTTCTTTCATTTTCTGTGAAAAACAATTGAAATGGTATCAAATATTTGCATAATATCGACAACTTCAGCTTATTAATTACTTATAGTCTTATGTGTGTTATTAAGAGATTAAAAAACAGTGTTGCCAGTTACTTACCGTAGTTTTACAATAGCTTTTATCAATATGGACAGAGTCCATTTTTAGTCTAATCTGAAAAATGAATGAATGTGCAACTATATATGCTATGCTAGTTTATAGGAAAATCAGGCTCAAACCCAAGCTGCCTTACATAGATAGCTCATGACTCCTTCTCTGACATCATCATCTATTATGCATGTCTAAGGATAACTAACTAACTACTAAATGCTTGATTTACTGAAATAGAATAAAGGGTTTGTTTACCCCATATAAATTCTGTATAATAGTTGCTCATTGCCATAAATAAGCAAACATAAGGCACATTTTCTAAAGGCTAATACATTTTAAAACAAACATATAACATGATCTTATGTGTAGAAAATCCTAAGGAATAGACACACACAAATACTAGAACTACTAAGAGTTCAAGATCACCAGACATAAGATCAATATATAAAAAAATCTATCATATTTTCAGGGGCACCTGTGCCCCTATGTTAATAGCAGCAATGTCTATAATAGCCAAACTATGGAAAGAGTCCAGATGTCATCAACAGATGAATGGACAAAGAAGATGTGAGATACACACACACACACACACACACACACACACACACACACAATAGAATACTACTCAGCCATTTAAAAAAAAAAAAAAAAGAAAGAATCTTGCCATTTGCAACAATGTGTATGTTCCGGAGCTCTAGAGTATTATGTTAAATGAAATAAGCCAATCAGAGAAAGACAATTATATTATTTCACCCATATGTGGAATTTAAGAAACAAAACAGAGGAGCATAGAGGAAAGAAGGAGGGGAAAAATAAAACAAGACAAAAATCAGAGAAGGAGCAAACCATAAGAGACTTAACTATAGGAAACAAACTGAGGGTTGCTGAAGGGGAGATGGGTGGAGAATGGGGTAATTGGATGATGGGCATTAAGGAGGGTATGTGATGTAATGAGCACTGGGTGTTATATACAACTGATGAGTCATTGAATTCTACCCCTGAAACTACTAGTACACTATATGTTAATTAATTGAATTTAGATTTAAAAACCAAACAGGCTAACATAAATAGCATTTTAAATAAATCTATCATATTTTTTCTTTTTCTTTTTTTTTAAGATTTTTTAGGGATGTCTGAGTGGCTCAGCAATTGAGCGTCTGCCTTTGGCTCAGGGCATGTTCCTGGAGTCCCAAGATCGAGTCCTGCATTGGGCTTTCTGCATGGAGCCTGCTTCTCCCTCTGCTTGTGTCTCTGCCTCTCTCATGAATAAATTAATAAATAATCTTATTTATTTATTCACGAGAGACACACAGAGAGAGAGCCACCCAGGTGTCTCAAAATCTATCATATTTTCATATGCTAGTAATGAACAATTCAAACATGGCTTGCTTAGTCGATGGAGCATGCAGCTCTTGATCTCATAGTCATGAGTTCAAGTTCCATAAACTTAAAAGAAATAAATACGAAATTAAGACAATAGTTTCATTCATAGTAGCATCAAAAAGAATACTTAGGAATAAATTTAATAAGAAAAGTATATATTTGTACACTGAAAACTACAAAACGTTGCTGAAAAAAATTAAAGAAGGTGTGAATAAATGGAGAGACACTGTATTTATGGACTGGAAGATTCAATATTGTTAAGATGGCAGTACTTCTTCCCAAATTGATCTCTATATTCTTTTTTTTTTTGATCTCTATATTCAATACAATATTTATCATAATCCCACCTGGCTTCCCTCCTCCCCAGATTTTGAGAAGCTGATTCTAAAATTCAGATGGAAATGACAAGGACTCAGATTAGCCAAAATAATCTTGTAAAAGGACTTAATGCTGCTCATTTTTAAAACTTACTACAAAGCTACAGCTATCAGATAAGATAGTGTGGTACTTGCTTACATAAAGACATCTAAATCAATGTGATTGAATTTTGAAAATTCAATTTTCTGATTTTTCACAAAGGTTCCAAGGCAATTTAAAAGGAAAAGGAAAAAAAATAATAAAAGGAAAAGGATAGTCTTTTCAGTAAATGGCACTGAGATAATTATTATATCCTCAAACAAAAATATCAATTTGGGCCGTTATCTCATACCATACATTAAATCAACTAAAAATGGGTCAGAGATCTAAATATAAGAGTTAAGACTACAAAACTCTTAGAAGAAAATACAGAAATCTTTGAAACCTTGGATTAGACATTAATTTCTTAGAAATGACAAAGCACAAGTGATAAACAAAAGTATTCATAAGTTGGATTTCATCAAAATTAAAAGCTCATATGCTTTAAAAGACATCATTAAAATAAAAAGACAAGCCACAGACTTGAAAAAATTATTTGCAAATAACATATTCAAGAAAGGACTTATATTCAAAACATATAAAGAGCTCCTACAACTCAATAGTATGAAGATGAATAGTCCAATTAAACAGTGGGCAAAAGATTTGAATAAGCATTTCACCAACAAATAATCAGTGCATGAAAAAATATTCAACATCTTTAGTCACTAGGGAAATGCAAATCAAAACCATAATGAGATACAATATCACACCCACAAGAATGGCTACAATTAGGAAGACAGTAACAAGTGTTGATCATCATATGGAGAATCTTGAACATTTTTACATTACTGGTAGAAATGTAAAATATTGCAGTCAGGCTGAAAACCAGTTTGGTAGTTTCTCAAAACAGTAGACATAAATTTACCATCATCACCCAACAGCTTCACTCCTAGGTATCTTCCCAAGAGAAATGAAAACATCTGTCTACACAAAGACTTGTATATGAATCTCAAAAGCAGCATTATTCATAATCACCAAAAGTGAAAACAACCCAAATGTCTATCAGCTGGTGAATGGATAAATAAAATGTGACAAATCTGTATGATGGAATATATTCTCTGACAATGAAAGGCTCGAAGCACTGACACATCCTATAACATAGATGAACCCCCAAAACATTATACTTAGTGAAAGAAGCCAGACTCAAGAGTTCACATATTGTATGATTCCACCTACTTGAATTGTCCAGAAAAGTAAAATTTATAGAGACAGAAAGTGGGTTGGTAATTGTCCAGGGCTGGTAGGGGAGTGGCTACTAATGGAATGAGGTTCTTTACTGGAATGATGAAGATGTTCTAAAATTAGGTTGTGATGATGGTTGCACAACTCTGTAAATTCACTAAAAGTCCATTGAACAGTGCGCTTAAAATGAGTGAATTTATAGTATCTAAATTATATCTCAATAAGGTTATTAAAAAATCTTAAGCTCAGAAATTGACAAGTAAATAAAATCTTAATTAACTACTATACTAATATTTCTTTCACGTTGGGAAATATAACTGATTATTAATCGCGACATACATTCCTATCTAGAAGTACCTAGAGTCATAGGTATATTTCTTGACAAAGGATAGTAAAGCTCAGTGAATTTTGAGGATCATTAGACTCTTTTCTAGAGTTCTTAATTAATAAATTGACAGTACATCACCATGGCACAGTGGATGTGATCTGTGCTATGCAATTAGTAGACCTTATCATCAACAGCAGTTAAGTTAAATTTGTTGACCTGCTAAGGTCACCATAATCCTAAAATGGCTCACAAAGATGTAACTAGATATGTTGGGGATTGAGAGTTTAATTCAAACTTAGGTTATACTACTTGTGGAAGAAAGTCGGGCGGCATTTCTTAAATTCCTTGTTTCATTTAGTTTATGAACAATGTTTGAGGACAAATGTGTCAAGAGGTAAGTACTGCTTAGCTTGGGTCTCTAGGAAACCATGAAGCCTTTAGGGATAACACAAATGTGATGGAAGTTTTTCCTGAATCCATTTGCCAGTTGTAAAATTAATGATGTGAAAATCAAACTGCTCCTTGAAAAACAAAAGCAGCTCTTTTCCGGCTACTGCGGCACAAGCTACCATGAGCAGCAAAGTGTCCCGCGACACCCTGTATGAGGCGGTGCGGGGGGTCCTGAACGGGAACCAGCACAAGTGCCGGAAGTTTCTGGAGACCGTGGAGCTGCAGATCAGCCTGAAGAACTATGACTCTCAGAAGGACTAACGCTTCTCGGGCACCATCAGGCTTAAGTCCACCCCCTGCCCCAAGTTCTCCATGTGTGTTTGGGGGACCAGCAGCACTGTGATGGGGCCAAGGCAGTGGATATTCCCCACATGGACACTGAGGCGCTGAAGAAACTCAACAAGAATAATAAACTAGTCAAGAAGTATGATGCCTTTTTGGCTCCAGAATCTCTGATCAAGCAGATCCCACGAATCCTGGATCCAGGCCTGAATAAAGCTGGCTGAATAAAGCAAGTTCCCTTCCTTGCTGACCCACCATGAGAACATGGTGGCCAAAATGATGAAGTGAAGTCTGCCATCAAATTCCAGATGAAGAAGGTGCTATGTCTGGCAGTGGCTGTTGGCCACGTGAAGATGACAGGCGATGAGCTCGTGCACAACATCCACTGAGCTGTCAATTTCCTAGTGTCCTCGCTCAAGAAGAATTGGATCAATGTCCGGACTTTATGCATCAAGAGCACCATGGGCAAGCCCCAGCACCCTTACTAAGACAGTTTAATAAATCCTAGTGCTACCGTTAAAAAAAAAAAGAAAGAAAAACAAAAGCAAAAATAAAACCAAAAAAATCCCCAAATCCTCCTTGACATTTCAAAAAGCACTGCTAACTATTCAATAGCAAGATCCCAGAAGACCAGGTAGGCTAAGGCCTGAGAGAGATTCAGAGAATCTGAGTGATCAGAGGAAAGAATGCACTGACGCACAAAACCACATACAAGCCGGTGTGGAATTCCAGTGGAAAATCCACAGACAAATCCAAGCGTGAAGCCTTCCGAAGTGAAGAGGGCAGGCTTTATTTAATACAACGATCACGACCAGCTGTGGCCTGTTGTTCTGCTTGTGGGGGCTGCGCTCCCTGTTGCTGACGGAGCTTTCCTATACGCTCAAGTAGACCTCTGCTCTTTTCTACCTGTGGATGGGGTGGTTTCTCCCCATGAGCTACCACAGCGTTATCTGCGAATGTTCACTGCATCATGCATATGATAGAATCTTCCTGACTATATACCTATAAGCCATGAGACCTTTTAGAGAATGTTTGATAATGACTTTCTACAATAAACTATTTTCTATTTGTTGATTAGGGAGGAGGACCTCTTGGTTATCTCACAGTTTAATATGTACGAATTTTGACACTAATAAAATATAATACATATTAATTTACAGTCTATAGCTTTTTGCTTTTCAATTTTACTTTCCTCATGGGTTATTTTAAGGCATCAGTAATACATTTTAAAATGTAACATGATACAACTGGCAGGATATTCTATGATAAAACCAACGCCCTATAGAAGTTTTTTTGACAACTATCTTTTTTTTTTTTAAGATTTTATTTATTTATTCATAGAGACACACAGAGAGAGATGGGCAGAGGCACAGGCAGAGGGAGAAGCAGGCTCCATGCAGGGAGCCTGACGTGGGACTCGATCCAGGGTCCCCAGGATCAAACCCTGGGCTGCAGGCGGCGCCAAACCGCTGCTCCACGTGGGCTGCCCTTTTGACAACTATCTTAAACAATGAAACTGCAGATTAGACCTGGAAATTCATTTCATTTTCAAATTCTAGGAATATGAGGTATGAATTTTGGTCAAGCTTTGATTACTACTTTGGTCTGTATTTTACTTTGTATTTCAATAGAGTAAAAAAGCCATCAAGAATATCCTACAAAAATGCACCTATCTACCAGCCCTTGAGCCATTTCTGTATGATGCACCTCCCAATATTCTGAAGCATGTGGTTGGACAGTTCAGTAAGGTAAGGCATGCTCTCTTTTCTGGAAGTGAGGGAAGAAAACTTAAATGACTTGTTAACTTTTTTCTGGTGGGTCAATGTCTTCTGAAAGATGGGGGCAGGCTTTACTTTTTAATTCTCACTGACTGTAGTAACAGGAGGGGTAACATAGGTTAATAAAATTAACATAAGTTAATAAAATTCACATATAAATAATTCACATTTCCTTCTTCCTCACTTTCTTCACGGCCTCTGTACTGGCTTTTTCAGTGATCTTGGGGAGTAAATAGTATGCCAATATATAAACACCTCATAATACAGATAATTTATATTGATAGTAATTTAGTAATTATCCTGGTATATGTTGGTCTCACTCATCTGGGAACACTGCAAATATCTTGTAAAGAGAGCAGCCCAGTGGCTCAGCGGTTTAGCGCCGCCTTTGGCCCAGGGCCTGATCCTGGAGACCCAGGATCAAGTCCCACCTCAGGCTCCCTGCATGGAGCCTGCTTCTCCCTCTGCCTGTGTCTCTGCTTGTGTCTCTGCTTGTGTGTGTGTGTGTGTGTGTTTCTCATGAATAAATAAATTAAAAAAATTTTTTAAAAAAGGATCTTGTAAAGAAAACTAAAAAGCTGCCTGAGTCATTTATGACAAAGTCCGTGCAGTTTACTGGAGATGCTTTCAGACAGTCATTTGGAGTTTATTGAATTATTTTATGAACAGTTTTAACAAATATAGCCATCATACTTCTTAGTCATTGCAGATTAAAAGTAGTAAGGTAGAAAGGTCAAGCTGCTAGATGTAGGCTTAGCCAGCAGGATCAACTATTGATAGCAAAGGCTGAGAAAGAATGAGTGGATCTGCACAGCCATCAATGGCCAGGGGGACAACCCTGAGCTATAAAGAACTGGTTAAATTGTGATCAGGAGATTTGATTTAAGAAAATGGGGTCTTTGGAAGTAGCATACCATAGTGGGTTATGAGCTCAGGCTCAGGCTCTGGAGTTAGGGTGTCTGGATTTCCCATTTGCCAGTTGTTATATCTTTAGCAAAGTCTTGATGTCTCTGAACCTCAGTATGGTTATGAGGGTAATGAGAGTTCCTATTTTATAAGGTCACTGTAAAGATTAAATGAGATGTTATATGTAAACAGGTTTACATATAACAATAGGTAATGGCAATAAACATTAGTTTAATGCCGGGCACATATTAAGCATTCAAACCTCCTCCCCGCACTGAGAAACCCAAAATGTTGCTTTTAAGAAATAAAGCATAGAAGTGGTTAAGGTTGACTCTTAAAGAATTAATGGAAATGAATGTGAGGGGCACATATTCATGTGAATAGTTAGGTATAACGCTATATAAAGGAGTTAACATTATTTGTATACTATATTTCTACAATGAACAAAAACTATATAGTGTTACAACTTTTATATTAGGCCCTGCAACAGGTCTAGTTTCAGGTACACATCTGAAAGATGCTACTATCTACTAACAGGCTTCAGTTCTGTCTTCCATGATCTCTAACAGCTTGGGTGACCCTCAAGCACCATAGTCACTGGATAGCAGAAGGTTTTACATTGCTGAGGCTGCCTCAGGATATGGTTCTGGGTATTAGACACTTAGGTTCTGTTGTCCCCTTCTAGGAAAATAATCAAACCTTTTCCCCCTTTGGGTACTAGGTAAGAAAGTGATCAGCCAGTTTGATCGACTAAAAGGGGGAGGGAGTAAGTTGCTGAGTGGCTCATCTACGGAGTCATCAGCTCTTGAAAATGAGTAGCTGACATTATTTCTGAAAGTTTTATTTTATGGTCTCATCTTTTAGGCTACCGAGTGAGGTATTCTAGTTTTATTGAACTTACTATGAAAATGAACACTAACCTGAACTGAGTTTAAAATAAGTCATTAGAGTAAACCAGTGGGATTTGTGGAAGTTAGCCAGCCAAGATAAAATAAAGACAGTACCACATATCATATCCTCTTAGAAATGTGCCTTTGGGAATATTTGCTTTGGGCAGAATTTTGTGTTTTCTTAATCTAAGGATACCAGAGCACTAGAAGGAGATGAGAAAGCAAGGCAGAAGGTAAAAAAGACATTAATTTAGTGTGGCTGGGGTCTGAGACAGGAGGTAATGAAAACTCTCCAGGCCAAACAAGATATTTAAAACAGACGTAGCTGTAGGCTATTTCATTTTTTAGAAA
The DNA here is from genome assembly GCF_048164855.1 of Canis lupus baileyi. Lineage (NCBI taxonomy): Eukaryota > Metazoa > Chordata > Mammalia > Carnivora > Canidae > Canis > Canis lupus. Next base: position 9,076,547 of record NC_132842.1, on the reverse strand, counting down.
TACACACTAGTATCATCTTTTTATTTTATTTTATTTTTTTTTAGAGCGAGCACAAGTGGACCTGAGCCTAAGGGGGCTGGGGAGGGGCAGAGGGAGAGAGAGAATCTTAGCCAGGCTCTATGCTGAGAGGAGAGCCCCATGCTGGGCTTGATCTCACAACCCTGAGATCATGACCTGAGCCAAAATCAAGAGTTGGAGACTTACTGACTGAGCCCAGGTACTCCACTAGTGTCATCTTTTATTGTCCACTGATGTGTATTATCATTCTGTCAGCAAGATCCTTTTGTAATTTTAAGTATTTGTTAAATGCCTACATGTACCCAGTACTCTGTTAAACACTGGAGGATAGACAAAAAAGAATGAGACAAAGTTCTTCTTCAAGGAACTTTATAACCTACCTGGGAGACCAGACAAAACAATTAGAAAATGCTTCAGTGTGCTGGATTTCATAGTAGACCTTTTTTTTTTTTTTTTTTTAAGAAGGAATAAATGAATGCAGTCTGAAGTATTCAGAGAGGACTTCAATGCAGGAAGTACAAGGGAATACAGCTGGTCGTGTAAGAAAGAGAGAGAATGGAGGGGAAAAGAAAGGGTGTTTCTGTCAGAGAGCATAGCAATGACTACAGAAGGGAGCAGCGATTCCCATAATGCAAACCCACCCTCTCTCCAGGACCTTTCTTGTCTGGCCAGTCATTGTTGTCTTGCATAATTTATTTCTTCATCTCCATTGACTCCTTCATCTCAACACATGAACATCCACTGTCAAATCCAGCGACTTTTTAAAGTTTTCATTGGTTGCTTCTCAAAATCTTCTCTTGGATTTGTTGATTCCTTTACTTTTTTGATTTTTCTTGTCTTTGTATCATCTCCTCAATTTTCTTTCTCTGCTACTCTTTAGTATGTCCATTCATTTGTTAAACATTTGTTGAACATCTTTTAGGCACCAAGCACTAGAGAAATAAATGAATGAGTAAATGAACGAGTGAATATATCATTTGTCTTCAATGGCATTTATTTGTGACAGACATAGCAGCTGATAGTTAAAATATTATGTGGCAAGTGCACTGGCAGTGGTTCAACAGAATGCTACAAGAGAAGAAAAGTCATCTACTTCATCCCGGGATAAGAGGGAAGGAGTGTCCCAAAGAAAGTTTCTTAAAGGAAGGGATACTTGAGCTGAATCTTCAAAGATGAATAAGAGCCAAATAAATGTGGGGAGAAGTGTGAAGAGTGGAAGGGCATTCTGGGAAGAGGAAAGAGCAAAGGCAAAGGCAAGAAATGGCCCTGCATGTATCTGTTGAGCTTACTGAAGTGAAATTTAGCCTACAGACTGGTAGGGGGAAGAAAGCTGGAGAGAGATTTAGGACCCGAGTCACAAAAGGCCCTCTGTGCCTGCTGAAGGAACTTGCCTTTGATTTTGTGGGTAGTGGAGAGACCCTGACAGAGTGTAAGCAGAGGAGGGACGCTGCTTTACTTTTACATATGTGAGTGGATCCCCATTACCTTTGCTCATGTTCATTGCCTTTATTCCATCTCCATAACATAAAAAGCAAATGTATTTTTTAAAAGGCTACATTTTACTTCTAATCATCAGCAAACTTAGGCTCATTCTGTTACAGATATATAGGACATAAATTCTCTTTTACATTTCCTCAGATATATTATTTCTTTTCACTAATAATATTCCTACTTGGAAAAGAAAAGCTGACATTTTCATGTGCTTAACTTTTCAAGGTACTGCCACATGACAGCAAAGCTCGACGACTTTTTGTAACAAGTGGTGGACTTAAAAAGATTCAAGAGATAAAAGCAGAGCCTGAATCTCTCCTTCAAGAATACATCAACAGTATTAACAACTGTTACCCAGAGGAAATAGTAAGGTGGGAAAAATGGACTTTGAGTAGTTCAAAGTTAGAGTTTTTCTGTTTTCAAATCTAGATTTTATATCCACTGTGTTAAAATGTGGTCTTTAAAATACTACATAAGACCAATGTATACCTTTACTTTTCTCTTGATATCTTTTCCCCCCTCAATTTAATAATGTTCTGATTGACACCCACATCTCCAAATCAAACTGGAATGTGATCTGAGACATATCTATACTAATCCAACACTAAAGAGTACCCAAATACAGAGAGTAAGTTAAATTAACAATCTTTAATGTTAAACTGATTTAGAAAGGGCCTACAGATTCTGATTTTCAAAGTTCCCTGCATATTATTTTTCTGCCCTAAGCTCACATTTATATTAGGAGTATTATAAATAGAAAAGAGATGTTGAATGGCAAAAAGAAAGTTACTATCTATATTACTATAAAAAAATAATGTTTGTGATCTGCAGGTGCCTCATCGTAACATAGCAGGAAGTTCTTTTGAAGATTAATTTTTTAAAATAAGGTTGATTTGCAGAGCATTAAACCTAAGCCTCGGTCTTTATAAGCCTAAAGAAGAACTATGCCACTAAACCCAAAAGAAATAAAAGCAAAGTTACCAAGAAAATATAGAATGATTTAAACAACTGAATCTTGAAAAATGCCCATAAAATATTCAGAATTAAAGACCATATTTACCTGTATTTGTCTAATCCTACATTCATTTATTTTCCCTAGTTAATTATTAGAGAATATAAATTACAGAGTTTAAATCTTGTAATTTATATAGGGTATATAAATACTTTTTCCTATTTAATATCAGTGGTCTTTAATATATATAGTAACATTCATTGTAAAAGCATAAAATAATCTTCTTTAATATTAAGGTTTGTTTTCTGTACATATATATTCTTCTAGTAAATTCTTTCCAGAGGTACAGTTCATGCACTTTTGTGAGGTTTATGAGAACTGCTTGACCAAGAGAGTTCTAATAAATTAGCTTTAAAGATATTAATATAGAATAACATATATAAGGAGTAGCATATCATAAATGTATATCTACTGTATAAAATATATATATAATATACAAAAAAGGTTATATAAAATATGTGTAAAACCAGTAAGTGAAGGAAATATGAAAATCTTTTATTGAGAAAAAAATAAAGTTAATTTGCATACATTCTTCCCTTCAGGAAGAATGCTATTTTATATAAGTTGAAAATAACTTTCAATGTAATTTTCTAACATAATAAAATTATAGAAAAAAATTTAAAAAGCCAAAGGGGCCTAAATGGAATGACCTATCAGAATTAACCGGCAGTGAGGTACTTTCTGGAATAGAAGTCTTCTTTTTACTCCTTTCTAGAATTACTTTACAGAATACTAGGGAAAAATGAAAACTCTGTCACATTAGAATTTAATCTGGTGCTTTGTCAAAATACCATTGTAAAATTTTAGCCTCACACTCTGTGATCTGGGATTTTATTTTAAAAATTGGCTAATTATCATGAAGAATTCTGATTAGCTGACTTTTCATGTTTATTATATTTTTTAAAACATTAGGTTCTATACAATTTAGAAATGTTCTATAGAAATCTTTGAAACATTATCAATGAAAATGGACAAATATAAGCTCGAAATGGTTTTATTTTTGTAATCATATAATTCTCAGGAATTACTTGGTGACATTTTAGAACTAATTATTCTTTAAAGACAGATTATCAATGAATACATTCTTTCAGCTGTTACTAGCCTAAACATTATTTCATATTGCCTTGCCGTTTTAGTAAACTTTAAAGATCTCAAATAAGGTGGTTGGTGTGATGAGCAGGAAGGGGCTCTGGACTAGAAGGCCTGAGTTCTAATCCTGGCCCATTCCACAGACAGAAGGTATTTTTGGAACTCCTCTGTCTTCTGGATCTCTGCCTAGACTATACTGAAATCAGTATAAAAAACTATTAATGAGGGATCCCTGGGTGGCGCAGCGGTTTGGCGCCTGCCTTTGGCCCAGGGCGCGATCCTGGAGACCCGGGATCGAATCCCACGTCGGGCTCCCGGTGCATGGAGCCTGCTTCTCCCTCTGCCTGTGTCTCTGCCTCTCTCTCTCTCTCTGTGACTATCATAAATTAAAAAAAAAAAAAAAAAAAAAAACTATTAATGAGCTATTTCATTTTTTATACTAAGTTTTTGAAATCTAGTAGGGATTTTATCATATACAGTTCATTTCAATTCAGATGCTAAACTTTATTAGAAATATTTTATCTGTATTTGAATTCTATAACGTTTACAGTAGATTTACAAGTTGTTCCAAAGACACCTAAAAGTTTCATCTAGGGGCACTTGGGAGGCTGGGTTAAGTGCCCAACTCTTGATTGCAGCTCAGGTTGTGATCTCAGGGTCATGAGGAGCTCTGCATGATCTAGGCATGGAGCCTGCTACAGATTCTCTCTCTCCCTCTTCCTCCCCTCCCTTAAAACCGTTTATGTGTATGGGCATGTGCACACACACTCTCTCTCTCTCTCGGAGGATTAGTTTTTACATTTTTATTACAACTAAATATAAAAATTCAGTTCCTCAGTTACACTAGCCATATTTCTAATGCTCAGCAGTCACATGTAGCTAGTGGCTACTACATGAAATAGCACAATTTCTTAAGTTTTGGTTTTTCTAAATCTACTTCTTACCATTTATAAGAAGTACCTCTCTTGTATCTCACCTATTTATCAGGCCTAGGAAGGTGAGGCCTGTTTTAAAATTTGTGACTAACTCAGAGAGAGGAACAGTTTTGACTTCCTCAGTGTAAGAGTACTTGAAAGAGACCCACTGTTGAAGGACATATTTTTCAAGGGTAGGCTGCCTTTCAAGGAGAAACATCTTTTGGGTAACTTTTTATGTATGTGTGTATGTGTCTGCTTAACTATGACTGCCTATAAATACACTATTGAGAAAATACTGTTCTGTTTTGTCCACCTCCACTTGACAAATTGTAGGATAAATTAGTGTAATATAAATTGTGAGTTTTTAAGTCAAGCACAGGTATAGCAAAGTCAAAGCAAATCTTGAACATTAGATTTTATCTGGAAAGAATACCTTAGGAAGTTTAATTATTTTGAGTGTTTTGGAAAACTTCAAATTATGCTTAGATTTTTTTATCTGTTTATTATATTCTAGAATGCCTGCCAAATTTTGACATACTTTTATGTGTATGTAATTTCTTTCCATAGATATGAAGCATCCCATAATGCATTAATCATTATATCTAATACTTCTATACTATATATTTTACAAAATGCTCAAATGATAAATATAAATTTTAGTACTTTAGATTCCCCCCAATCAATGAAAATGACTAGTTTCCTAAGTTTGTATGATGGGATATTTGCAAACCATTTATTAAATAGTTTTTTAATGTGAATTATACTCCCAGAAATTTTTGTTTTTATGGGTGACCAGATCTGATTAAGACATACAGTGAGAATAATCTGTAAGGCAATCAGAATGCAGACATCAATTAGTAATGTCTAACTTATGAAAAAACCTATTAGTTATGATCATTAAAGCAACATCAGTCATTTAACATAATAAAAATAATCTTTGTAATAAAATACTATCACTGGATCCAAATATCTAGTTTTAAAAATGCCCCTTCTGTGCCACTTCATAACCCTTACATGTCTTGCTCTTTATCTAGCACAGTCTTGTAAATTGGTGTTCTCTTCCTTGGTAGTCTCTAACCTTATGCACAAAGCTTAACTATTCAGATATTTGAGGTTTCACTATTAGAATTAATTTAGATAAATATCTTATATTGAATCTTTTGTGCCTACTGTGCTAAATCTTTTTACAAGTATCTAAAAGAAAATTTTCTTTTTCAGATATTATTCCCCTGGATATTCAGACACACTTCTGCAGAGAGTGGACAGCTATCAACCAATTACTAACTAATAAGCAGAGTTCTGTTTTTATACTCTAATTCACAACAGAGTATTTATGAATGACAGTCGTTAAAGCTCTTTCTAAATATTTGAACTAAGTACATTCTAGATTTATTCAGTGTGAAGTACCTTTGGATAATTTTTTCTAAATTTACGTAATACTTTAAGAATTAGTGGCCTGAAAGATGTGGAAATACTGGTCATTTACATAGGATTTGCTCTAAGGGCCAATTTTTAGAAGACACTAAAGGGCATTAAGGCATTTGTTGCTGTTCTGTTACCACCCCACTCCCAGTCTCAAACACTCACACTCCCATCTACATATAGGTGAAAGATGATGTTGAAAACTCTGTTATTTGACCAGTTCCTCCTAGACATAGGCAAGAAAAACTGGCCTTGCAAATTCCTCAGCAGGACATAGCAGGGAAATAGTTGAATAAGGAAACTAATGACAGAACTATAGGGCACCTGAAGAGACTCTGATGCTCTTTACATCAATGCATTCACTAAACACAGGGAAACTCTGGTAACCTGTTGAGTTCTCCTACTAATTTAGGAAGCTGTCCCTCTCCTCTTCATGCCAAATTTTCTAAGCTCTTTTCTCACCTCATTCAAACTGTTCCTTACCTATCATGGGGCTGGAGAGGGAGGAAGTCAATATTAAGCATTATTCCACTACAGACATGCTTCCCATTTCATGGAAAGGTTTCTTCTGAGTCTAGCCTTGCTCATGAATAAACCAGGAAGCAGGCAAATAAAATGGGTCCTCAGCATACCCTGTCTTCACTTCATTTCCCTGAATTTCAAAAGTCACATTTTCAGAGATTTAAGAAATAATTTTTTAAAAATACCACTAAGGTTAGACTTTACATGCATTTTCACTTAGGGGGCTGTAAAGGGGTGAGAGGGGGTTTCAATAAAATTTTAAGAAAAACAGCATTAGAATTGTCCTTTGCATTTTTCCTGTAGTGTATTTCTGACCTTGGGGAATACATGATTAGGTTTAAGGGTCTTGGTTAGTTGGCGTGTGTGTGTGTATGTGTGTGGGTGTGTGTGTGTGTCTGCCTGTCTGACTGTCTGGATTTAGAAGGACATTTCTTACAGTGCTCTTCCCTAGCAGCCTGGAGAGGAGGCAAATGATAACCAGAGAGCCTGCAGGCCACAGTGTTCCCAAACTGGCCAGCTTTCAGATTTCCTTCTTGGATTCCCCGCCCCCCCCCCAAAAAAAGAACCTACCCATCTATTTTTGGTATCTTCTGGATTCATCTCTGTCATCATTTCCTGACAGTGCATAACTTTGCTGCATCTTTTTAAATTAAATTTCATCATACCCAAGATTGTCCCATTTCTTTTTGCCTTGTATCAGCCTAGGATTACTTGGAATTTGACTTTTAATACCTCTTGGGGTCTACTTTGTTTTCTTGTAGTAATTTCTTTGATTTATTACATAAGAAAATAACTTTCATTTTCAGTTGTGGTAGCTTTCCTTTTTCTCCTTCATGCCTGCCCAGCATCTCTTCTGAACCTTTTAACAATCTGAGAAAATAAAGTTTTCATGTTTCTTCCTTAGTACCATTGTTTTAGAATGGCCATGTTGGTCATGACAAAAATTAGTCTCTCTGGAATGAAACCTCCTCAGCTGTTCTAGGAATCGTGACTTTCCTATTATTACTTCTTGTCTTTGCATGTTACTGTAGTTGAAGATTTCATTTCATCATTTCACACTTATCAAATACTATTAAAGAAATAAAATGTTTAATATTGTTTGGATGAATACTATAATTTTATCATGAAATTTGGAAAATATATGCTATGAAACATTAATATAACACACTTAAAGCAAAATTAGGCTTGCTTTATTTTTAGAAAAGTTTGTGATGTGACTTTTTTAAAAAAATCTTATCTACTTGTGCTAAAGCAAAATAGTATGTCTTATTGATGGTATTTTCTTTGATATTTTCATCCCTGCTTTGAATTTTGTCAATTCCTATTCTCCAAGCAGACCAACCCTGTCTCACTGCTCTTCTCCCCCCACTGCAGTTTATTTAAAATTCAGCTATCATTAAGATATCTCATTTAGCTTATATGAACAGCACTTTATTTTTAGGATTTCAGTTCAAGAATAGAATACTTGAAACTTATTATTGGTTGAAACATTATTCATACAGTTCACTTGTTATGAAAACAGGTGCATATAAGTGGTGCTGAAAAGAGATGTTGAAAATCTGGGTTCTAGTCATTTCTGTCACATAGTAAGGGGTTAAAATACTTGTTTGGCTTACTCATAAGATGCTCATGAATTAACCTCCAATGGTGCAGGTAAAGGTTTTGTAAACCTTTCCAGTCTGTGGAAATTGATGTATGATCTTAGGGGAATCTTGACAGCCAATAGCAGATCAAACATTTTGGCTGGCAAATGGGCACACCGGGCCCCATCCTCTTAGGTAAGTGGAGTTGATACTAGATGATTATATAAAGAAAAGCTACATTGCCTGTCCTCATGGAGTTTTCTAATAAAAACACATTTGCCCACACGCAGAGAGTAAAATAGGCACGAGACACTGAACACAAAACAGGCCTATTTCATATATAAACAAATGACAGCCTCATATTTACAGGAGGTTGTCCTGTTTTTCTGTTTTCTTTTTTTCCAAGTTTTTAATTCTAGTTGGTTTTGATCTGTTTTTCTAATCTTTTCCTTTCAAACTACCCTCTTAAATAAGAAAGGATTAAAGATTTGCTCCCTTCTAATCTTGATGTGAGGTCCTGCATAACATAAACCCTGACCTTAAATTCCTAGGTGAGATCATCTCCATTCCAAAGTGTCAAGTATAGAAACTGACCTTGAAAGAATGATTTGTCTGTTTTCAAATCGCCAACTCTTTTAAGTTAGGTGCTAGTGAATGTTGAAGCTGGTGTATTCTGTAGCTTATTTTGCCACAAAATTCACTGTATGGAAAATATTGATTTGTGGCTATTCTGCTTCAGAGATTAAAAGGATTAAATGACAGTCATAACTCTATTGCATTTAACAGTCCATTAAGGGACTGTGGACCTTTAAAATATGATTTGTCTATGCAATTATTTTTCTAGTAATATGAATACTTATTTTTTAAAGATTGATTTATTTATTTGAGAGGCAGAGAGGGGTGGTGGCTAAGGGAGAGGAGAAGAGAGAATTTTTAAGCAGACTCCTTGCTGAGCACAGAGCCCTCACAGGGCTCAATCTCACCACCCTAAGATCACAACCTGAGCCAAAACCAAGAGTTGGATGCTTAGACTGAGCCACCCAAGTGCTCCACCTTTGTTTTAAGAGGATTTCATAGGGCATAAAATTAGATAATCAGTGATATTGCTTTAAAGAATGGTAACTTTTATTGTATTTGAGTAAGCTTTTAAAAAAATTTAGGCAATATAGGAAAAGATAAAGAAAAATGCAAAACATCACTCACAGCCCAGAAAATGTCATTAAGAAGCTGACCTAATTCTAGATATCTCCCTGAGCCTTTGTACAAATAAAAAATTTTAGAAAAGTGTATTCATGCTATCCATGCTATTTTAAAATAAAAAGAAAAAGCTATAATAGCTTGTTTCACTGAAGATGGGGCTTTTTTATTTTTATTTCAGTTGGTGTAAGGAAAAGTTCTCAGTGGTAAATTAAGGACCAATATAAAATATTTATAAATGGGCTCCTTTGTTAATGATTGGCTAGTATTTGCTACAGAGATTTTGTCTTTTATATTTTTGGTCTTTTTAGGAGACATTTTATTTCATAATTTTTAAGTGATTCTATGAAACAGACCACAAGGTTTAATGTCTTTTTCTTTTCTCTTTATACATGAACCTATGACTTTGCAAATGCTATAGAGATTTTATTTTTACTTTTTATTTTTCTTAGAGTGTGTGTGTGGTAGGGGGAAGGGCAAAGGGAGAAGGAGAGAGAGAATCTTAAGCAGGCTCTGTACCCAGCACAGAGCCCAGTGTGGGCTTGATCTCATGACCCTAAGATCACGACCTCAGCTGAAATCAAGAGTTGGACATTTAACCAACTGAGCCAGGCCGGTGCCCCTAAATGCTACAGAGATTTTAAACTGAGTGCTATTTATGGGTTATCAGTTTTACAACACTTGTTCAAGAATATTATACTAAAGATATATCATTTTGCAAGGTGGGTTGGTATAGCTATTTACACATTAAATAAAGCCTATAATTTTTCCAATGTATACAGAATTGGTGGTAATGCACTCCTGCTAAAATTTATACTAAAGAATCGAATGTATACATTACTGATGGTAAGTATTTACTCAAAGTATTTTGGGATATAAAGAAGTCCAGTCCTTTGAGAACTACTGCAACCTATATTGACTTCTCTCCTTTTTGAAGTTCTGTAGCATGTATAGTTTAAAACAAATGTAATTAAAATTCCAAAGAGAATGTCATCATTCTCCCACTTTCTTTTCTTCACTAACTCAAGTCTGACCTTTTTCTTGGATGAAGTGTGCTCTTCTGTCCCCAGTGGCACTAACACTGTGATGAGCATGCAGCAGCACTAATGGCAGGCTAGCCTGAGGATCAGGGCAGCTCAGTTCTCTGTGGTCATGTCTCTTCAAGTCCTGGCACCTTGCTTTTCTGAAAGACCATCATTTAGTGCAGAAGAGCACAGACTCTAGAGTTAGAGACCCATTTTAGAATCTCAAAACTGCTATGCCCTGACTCAGTGGCTTTCAGCAAGTTACTAATAGTACCCAATTTATAGGATCCTGAGGGTTAAACAGGGTGAATGAGCACAGAGCCTGGCATGTAGTAAGCAGTGACAGCACTAACTATATGGTATCCTTGTGTAATTAGAAAAAGGTGCACAGTCCTCAAGACACTTTACTTTTATCTAGGCAGAAATTGTTGTAATACTCTGATTTTTAGACCAAGACACTTTACTGCCATCTGCTGGAAAATTCTCTTAGTAAATATGCAAATCCATGATTTCTATGATGTGAACCACATCCCCTTAGATGTGCTGGTTTCCTTGGGTAGTACACAACCTGCACAACTGTGCACATAGGTGCTCAATAGATCATATTTGCTACTCTCCTTTTCACTTTTGTATATGGGGTTTGGAAGAGAATTCCAGATAAACAATACTATTGTATGAAGCAATTGATTAAAAAAAAAATCAAGGAGTCCAAGTTAATCTCCATAAACAGTTCATGTCTATTTTGTTACAAAGCTTGGACACATTTGGGCTTACTACTTCTCTTACTTCTCACACAGAAAAGTACATTCTATAGTAAAATCTGCAATTTAAGTTAGCAGACATACTAATTCAACCATTATTCTGGCATCTATAAAAACTGAAAGACCAAACAAAGGACATATATATGCAAAATCAAAGTATGTTTTGGAATAATCCATGTAGCATTTTAATCTTGATTTTAAAAAGTGGTTTCAGAATATTACATTGTTATTGCAAGGTGGCAGATCTCTGGAAAGCAGCTCTGCCAGGGCTCTGTTCACCTTTCTTCATCCCAGAACCTGGGATGGGATATGACAGGTAACTCTCTCTTCTAGCCAAATAGCCTTTATTGAAGGGATCATTGTAGGACCTTTCTGTACACGAAAGGCAACAATATGGCTAATTTGCATACCTAGCAGTACAATCATAAAGAAGATTGACTACAGTTGGGTAAGTCAATTCTAGAACCAACAGACTGAAGGACAGTTTGGTCACTATGAGGATAGAGCCTAAAATTCTTCCCTAAGTGTATTTAGTGACTATTTCCCATGCACTTCAAGATACTGCCCCAGGCCTTTTCCTGGGTGACAAAGCATCGCAGCAAGGTGTAGGCCCCAGTGCCGGAGGCAGGAAGCCCTGCCAGATTAGTCAGCAGGCCCTGTGGTATTGGAGGGATTTGTGGGAGGAAAGGACACTGTGCAGAGTTACTGGTAACTCCAACCGGAGAACCCACAGCATAGGCTTCTGGGATTTGGGAGCATGGCCATACCATCTATAGTAAAGAACTTTACACCATTTGAAAAGATGGCCTTGACTGAGACAGAGCAACTGATTGTGCGACATTATGTAACTGCAACCAGAGATAATAGGGACTAGGTTCTAGCAGACCCAGCAGGTCATAAGTTGGGTGGACCCAGCAGCAACCTATCATAAAATGGAAATGTAAGAAACAGGATTGGGCGTGAACAGGAGGGCTAGAGTGCACAAGTAAGTTGTTCCAGTTGGTGGCCCAGATCTCCACGAATGTACTGGCATTCACAACTGTGAGTTCACAACTAGCTCACAACTATGGCTGCATGGGGGTATCTCTTATGGCTGGCTGACAGAAGAGAAAAAAGGCCACCTTTTCTTCACAGATGAGTTGGCTCAGCATAAGAGTGCAAGCCGAAAAGAGATGCTGCTACGCCACAGCCCTACATAGGGGGACCCTGAAAGAGAGTGGTGAGGGAAGGTTTCTGGCCATGTGCCTAGTTGTCTGCTTTGCATGGAAACAAGAATAGTTCCAGGTAAGAATATACACAGGGTCATAGCCAGTGGTAAATGGGGTGACAATCTGGCTAGAGGCTCAGAAGGAGAAATAATAAAATATCATGGATAAGGTGTGAACACAAAATGTGAAGAATTTTGTGTCCCAAGTTCATGCATATCAAAGTGCCACTGTCTTAAAGCCACTAAATATGTTCATGGTCCAGCCATGGACATCAGTCAGTCTCTCTCATCCCCAACTGTAGTGCTGGCACAACGGGTACTTAAGTGGAGTAGCCATGGTGATGGGCAGGCATGGTGGTTATGAACAGGGCTTCAATTTACCAAGGCTGACCCAGCCACAGCTACTGCCAAATATCCAACCTGTCAATCAGAGAAATCAATGCTGACCTCCCAATTACAGCACCATCCCACAAGGTAACCAAGCTACCATCTGGAGGTAAGCCGACTACAAGTGGACCTCTTCTACCCTGGAAGAAGCAGGTATTCATCTTGACTAAGGTTGTTATATATTTTAAGAATGAACTTTCCTTTCCTATCCACATGACCCAGCCAACAGCACCCATCTGAGGAGTAAGAATGTGTGATCTACTGACACAAGATCCCATAGAATACTGCCTTGGACCAAAGAGTACAATCTCATACTGCATAAAGCCACCAGCATGACAGAATGGTGGGATGGCCTCTTAAAGATACAGTTAAGGCTCTGGCTTGGAGATGATACATTTGAGGTTGAGATGCCACCCTAATCAGTAACTATTATGTGGTACTGTGTCCCCAGTAGGTAGAACTATGTGGGAAAGTGGGTGGCATTCCCAGTGGTACACTTGGAAGGTTTGTGCTTCATGTCCCCATTTTAGATCTGTGGGTCAGGAGGTCTCGTACCTAGGGGGATGATACTTCACTTCAGAGTCTCACTGTACTTTATTCTATAGCTGCAATTCAAGTCACTTTAGTCTCCTTAGGCCGAGACACCAGCAGGAAGTCAAGGAGTCACTAAACTAGCAGACATCATTGATCCTGATCATCAGGGGAGGGTAAAGCTCTGTTACAGAATTCAGAGAGGGAACAATTTTTGGCACACAAATGATCCAATGGAATCTCCTGATGCTCCCATCCCCAGTTTTAACAGTAAACAGACAAGAACAGAAGCCATAATCTAAGATGGGAATGGTGGAGATGAGGATTTGGGTCACCCTACCAGACAATATGCCTAGACAGCATGGATGCTAGCTGAGGCAGACCTAGAATGGGTGGTGGAGAAGTGTCAATTACTGAAGGCTTGAGATCTATTGCAGCTGTAGCAACTGTAGCTTGCCCACAAATCTTGTAAGTTTCCCCAGCAATAAAAGCCAATCAGAATCCTAGAGTTGGGATTATTAGGTGGATGAATTTACCATAAGAAACAGTTGGTGGCACAGGAAAAGATGCTCAACATCACTCCTCATCAGGGAAATGCAAATAAAAGCCACAATGAGATCTCACCTTACACCTGTCAAAATGACTAGACACAAAAGGACAAGAAATAATAAGTGTTGGTGAGGATATGGAGAAAAAGTAACTCTCATGCACTGTTGGTGGGAATGTAAACTGGTGCAGTCACTGTGAAAAACAGCATGGAGATTCCTCAAAAAATTAAAAATAGAAATACCACATGATCCAATAATTCCACTACTAGGTATTTACCCAAAGAAAATGAAAACACTAATTTGAAAAGATATATGTACCCCCATATGTTTACTGCAACATTGTTTATAACAGCCAAAATACGGAAGCAACCCGAGCACCTATCAATACATGAACGGATAAAGAAGATGCAGAGTGTGTGTGCATATACACACACACACTGGAATAATACAGTTATAAAACTGAAATCTTGCCAATTGTGCCAACATGGATGGACCTAGAGAGTATTATGCTAAGTGACACAAGACAAAGAAAAATATAATATGATTTCACTTATACAGAGAATCTAAGAAACAAATGAACAAGGAACACACACAAAAAGCAGGAACAGGCCCATAAATACAACTAATGGTTGCCAGAAGGGAGAAGAGTGTGGGGCTGTGTAAAATGGGTACTAGAGATGGGGAGGTCCAGGCTTCCAGTGATGGGATGAATAAGACACAGGGAGAAAAGCAGAGTGTACAGAATATAGTCAGGGGTGCTGTAACAGCGTGATATGGGGACAGGTGGGAGCTACACCTGTTGTGAGCACAGCATAAGGTAGAGAGGTGTGGAATCACTGTGTTGTTCACCTGCAACTAACGTAACACTGAGTGTCCACTGCACTTCAGTAAAACAAGGGAAGCAGCAGCAGCTGGGTCTGAGCAGCACAAGGGATGAACTGTAATGGACGCTCCTCTTCAAAGCTGCGAGCCCACGCACCCACAGGCCCAGGCACCCATTCCCCAGCTGCAGCTCTTTCCTAGGCAGACCTAGTTTCTGTCCTTACCACAAATATGAACTGAATTAAATCCTCAACCCACAACCTGAACGAGCCTTAATAATTTGCTAACTCTTAAAATTAACACCTTCACTTGAATCCCCCCAACACTCAAGAGCACTTAGGCAACTAGTTTAAATTGGAATCAAACCAAACCAGAACATCAGATTTTCTCAGATCTAGGCCCAAGCCACAGTTTCAGACACTGTGTGAATTTAACCCTGGCTAGCCTCTTTCTGGCCTTAGCAGCTCTTGCTGATCAGAAGCTTCTAACTTACTCAGATGGGGAAGAAAAAATTGGTTGTATTTCCAAAAGTAATTCCACACCCACACAATATCATAACCACTTCCCTTCCAAGTCACATCATATAAATAAGTGACACCTGGCTGTGGTTAATCATGTCTCGATTCTCCTCTAATTAAGCCTAACAAAGGCTCTGAATATAAGGGGTGATTTATCTTAACTTCATTTAGGATGAGCCTGCCTCACGGGTCAGGCAAATCTTTGGATTTCTCAACGAAGACCGGGGATAGGAGTGGGAGTAGGGAGGGAGTTAAAAAAAAGCAGTTTTCATGTGAAAAATTATTCTTAGTCTTCAGATTGCTGCTCACACAAGAGATACAGGTCTGGGTTTCAGCACCATGAGGTCAGGAACTCATCTTTGTATTCAACATATCGCTTAGCCTGGCTGCCTGGCACTCAGTAGATCAGTAGTCACTGCAGAGTTCCTTGGGGCCTTGATGGTGGTTGGCACCAGAGCCTTTGGCAAGGACACTCTGAAAGTAGTCTGCCCAAGCTAGAACAGGCTCTCTTCAAGCTGCACTGCCAAGGCTGCTGCCACTTGGTTTACACTGGGCATTGGAATCTGGGTATATTGTCAGCCACAGCCACTCAACTCAAGTTAGCACTGCCTGAAGCAGTTCTCCTTAGGGCTTTAACATGGTAGCCAAAAAGACCTGTTTCAAAGGAATGAGCCCACATGTAGTATAATTCTCAGTTTATTAAACTGTGCAAGCTTGAATACATACTCTGTGCATGTGAATCAACGCCGGAAACTTTGGATTTGACAGGGTCGCTGGTGCCATGCTCTGGAGGAACCGGTGGGCTTCCTGGGCCAACTCTCCCAGGGGAAGGCTTGGTGGTTTCACTCTTCCCTGGATTCCATGATGTCCTGAGTATCCTTCCAGTACATTTACACTTAGGTTCTCTCCAGTTGGTTTCTGTTATTTGCAAGCAGAAGAAAAGCACTTTAGAGGAAACCAGTGTCCTAAGCTGGTTGCTGAGAGAATGATAGTGTCACAGAAGGAAGTGGTGAGAGGTGGAAAGGAATGCTGAGTGGAGAGTTGGGGTGAAGGCTCTAAAAAGCCGTCTTTCTTCAGCTACAGGCGAGGGACTGTGCATAGACTGCTGACTGGAGCTCAGCAGAGGACTGTGAGGGGCAGAGCCCAGGAAGGGTGGGTTTTAAGTATTCATTTTAAAAGTTGAGTACCTTCTCTTCCTCTCTTTTCTGCTTAGGAATCTCTCCAACAGTTCTTCCTCCAACTACTTGTTTGGTTTTAAGATTTTATTTATTCATGAGAGACACAGAGACACAGGCAGAAGGAGAAGCAGGTTCCCTGCAGGGAGCCGGATATGGAACTCAATCCAGGACCCCGGGATCACACCCTGAGCCAAAGGCACATGATCAACCACTGAGCCACCCAGGTACCCCCCCCCCCCAAACTACTTGTTTTGAGTCTCCTTCAGCTTCTTTTCCAAGGTGCTGTCAACAAGAGGGCCACAGAATTCTTTTGATTCCAGGATTATTTCTCGGAGTTATCAGGCATTTTCATTGAGCCTGAGGAAGGTGCCCAAATCCCTGCCCCATCTCTTCCATCTTCCCAAGCATCTCATTGTGAAAATGTTGAAGTCAAATCCTGCCTCCGACTTAAGCGTCTGCTTAGATGAGTTTACTGGCTGCCGCTGGGAAGGGTGGGCTAAATTAGGAAAGGGAAGAGAGCTGTGAATTTAAGAGGACTACACCAAATCTGTGTGGGAGGAGGGAAGGAAGAGAGCAGGAATTTGGACCATTTATTTGCAGCATGTCTTACTGACAGTTAAATACAGTGGTTTGTTCTGTTTTCTGCCACTCGAGGGTTATTTAATTAAATTCATGACCTAGGATGCTAACCAGCCCCACATCTAAAATAATTGCTTCTCTGTTGGTGAGATGTAAAGCCAGGATTGATTTTCCCCTGGCCGATAGCTCTCCTTTCTGAGTCATGAATGTCATCTCCACTCTCCTCCCCACGTAATTTGATCTCTGTATTTGATCCCTATTTAGTAGTACACTTCGCTAAACAGATGTCTGAGTAATTAAAATCCCACATGGGCACATTCGTCCGTGAGTTACATCTATTTAATAGCCAGCTCAGAAACTTTTCACCCTCGGCTCTTCTGCTGTCCTGGTGTCCTATGTCGCTGGTCTTTAGCAAGCTTCAAATATTAGAGTTCCAGCCGGCTATGTTTGTTTTCCTGCATTCACAGAGCCTCTCATCAGTTTCTGATGAATTTTCTCACAAATCCCTGATCTTTTTCCTCTTTCAACTTACCTGGATTTTCTGTACAATTTTCCACCAGCATTCAAATTCTCATGAGATGAATCATCCTACATTTCATTCATGCCAGCACCAGCAATTAAAAAAAAAAAAAAAGGAAAGAAAAGAAATCAGAACAATGTTGTTAGAACCATGGATTAAGAGTGCCTTTTATTTTTTCCCCTGAGGCATAGCCAAATATTTCAGTCTGAACAATCCCCCCATTTTTTTTAAAACAATTTGAGATCAAATACTGGAAACCTGTTTGGTTGCTACAGGTCACTGAAAGATTTTGATGGCCAAAAATTATAGAAGAATGTGTGTTTGGAGCAGGAAAGGGAAGTTAGGAAGGAATGGAATTCACTCACTTTTGAGAGATGACTTGGATGGAAATTTATTTATGAAAATATAAAGAGATAATGTTCTTGTGATAAATCTTATGATACTGATATAACATTACATAAAACTTGAGGTAAATGCTGTAATTTACAGTAGGTAAAAGAATTTCCCTTGTAGTTGATGGGGCATCTTGACTTTAAGAACATTTTTTTTTTTTAAGATTTTATTTATTCATGAGAGAGAGGCAGAGACACAGGCAGAGGGAGAAGCAGGCTCCACGCAGGAAGCCCAACGTGGGACTCAATCCTGGGACTCCAGGATCATGCCCCGAGCCAAAGGCAGACACTCAACCACTGAACCACCCAGGCATCCCAAGAATATTTTGAAATGAGTTTAGGATATATTTATCTTTTCTGATACCTGTCAGTTCAGACTTGAACAAAATCAGATAAATGAGTAGGTGAGAGTTACATAAATTATTTTCCTACTTTTATTTATTTTTTAAAGATTTTGTTTATTTGAAGAGAGAGACAGAGATAGCAACAGAGAACACAAGCAAGGAGGAAAGGGAGAAGCAGGCTCCCCACTGAGCAGGGAGCCTGACTGGAGGCTTGATCCCAGGACCCCGGCAGATGCCCAACCAACTGAGCCACCCAGGAGCCCCTATTTTCCTTTTAAATAGAGTTCCAGGGCAATTAATATGGATTATTTCATAAAAGTAAGTTTCTCAAAACACGTACGCTTCTTGTGAAGTTCTTTTGTATTTGCAACACCGCAGGCATAAAAAATAATGTAATCGAAAAGTAAGCAACAAGTTCAGAAGTCAACTAATATTAGTTTGGTTATAGGTAAGGAAATTCTAAAAGTATTTGTCCCAACTTTATTATCATGATTGTATTTTAAAACTAGGTGAAGATGCTATTGTGTGAGGGGAGCTTTGTTTTGGTGGTTTACACAACTTGTAGCCTTGTTATCTGAAGCAGTAAAGGCCAGGTACATAAACAGAGACATAAATTATCAACAGGATTCTTAGACCAACAGTGACATGGAGTAGGAGGTAGTATTTCAGGAAGGCAGACGAGTTCGACATGATGGATGTGATTTCTTTCACTGTTTATCATCTAGCATTGTTATAAACCTGATGGGTCCTGAGCTAGCTGTGCTCAGGATAAACTCTTCTTGCCTGTTCCCAGCTCCCTTCCCATCCATGCAGTTTGTACTTTATTTAAAGTTCACGGCATTTCTTTCTCTGATCCAAGTCTTCTAAGGCTTATTTCCCCTGCAGTCATTTCTTATCACATGCTCATATATGCTCTGCTGTCAGCTTCTTTCAGATCATTAAAAAAAAAAAATTACTAATTCCAATAACTCACTTATTTCTGACCTTAGTGTAAACTGGGGAGAATTTTTCTGACCTCACCAAGTTGTGAGGGTCCAATGAGCTCCTGTAGATGAAAGGGCTTTATTACACAGTTACATGTGGCCACGGCGCTTGGGCTCCAGTCCCAACTGCCTGGTTCAAATATTATTTTCTAGCTGTGAGATTGTTAGCAAGCTACTTAACTTCTCTGTACTCATTTCCTAATTTGGAAAATGGACATCATAAAAGTACCCAAATCCTGGGGTTGTTTGGTGATGGTTTCATGAGACAATTCGTGCATAGTACAAGGTCAGAACATGCTTCGAACAGTCCGTTTTATGCCCCAGTGAGTGTTAGCACAAGTCTAGGCATCAGTTCACATCCACAACTCCATCTCTCTCCAGCCCTGGGCCTTTGGGGACCGGTCCTCATTTAGGAACTGTGGAGTGCTAGGTTATCTCACTTGAGCATGGTCTGTGACAGCCAAGGTTGGGGCAGGATATAAGAATTCTGGATGAGCACATGTATAACCGGCAGGTATTTTTAACAGCTGCCTCTTTCTTAAATCCTATTCACTGGACTTGGCTTCTTCTCCAATGACTTTATTTTGAACGATTTGATTATCTTGATATTTCAGTTTCCAGCCTATTTGTACTTACATCACAAAGATAAACCCTTCTTAATCCGGAAAATGGGGACAGTAAGAGTATCTGCCCCTGGGTGTGTAGTGAGATGAGTTAAGTGAACCTCTTGACAGAGGAGAGAGGGAAGCACAATATCTTAGGGGTGCTTTTGAAAAAGAAACTGGGCAAAAAGCATTTGTAATCCAACTATCATCACCTGAAATGACATAGAAAAAAAAAAAACGTATAAACAACAAAAACCTAGCATTCTAAAAATGAGGTAAATGATTCTTCCAAATGAATTTTCTTCTTCAAAGGGGTCCCATTTGAATCTGTAACACATAACACATAACTCAAAATGTAATAATGCTGCTTTTGGATAAAAACAGATGGGATTTCTTTTTTGAAAAGGCTTTTTTAAAGGACACCTGGGTGGCTCAGCAGTTGAGCAGATCTGCCTTTGACTCAGGGCATGATCAAGAATCTCAGGAATGCCTGGGTGGCTCAGTGGTTGAGTGTCTGCCTTTGACTCAGGGCGTGATCCTGGAGTTCCGGGATCAAGTCCCACAGGGCAGCCTGCTTCTCCCTCTGCCTATGTCTCTTCCTCTCTCACTGCGTCTCATGAATAAATAAACTAAAAAAAAAAAAAAAAGCTTTCAAGGACCTTGGTACAAATACTAACTCTGCCATTTTATATTTATGACAAATATCTATTTCTCAACTTATTAATATTGTTTGTATAATTGACATATAGATGTTCTCAATGCTTAAGCAAATATATCTATAAGATATCTTCCTTTTTTTTGTGGTTAGTTTCTTCCCATCCAAAATCCCTTAAATATTCACTTGTATTTTCTTTTAGTTCATTTACAGCTTCATCTTCCCATTTGTCTCTTTATCTAGGATGGATTTCAGTGTACAGTATGAAATAAGCATCTAAATGATTTTTTTTTCTCCCAGATGATTGGCCAGTCTTGCAAGTACTAGTTATTGAATAATCTATGTTCTCTTCATTGCCTGATGCATCATTTATTGGTATGTTGAATTTTCTTTCATGGCTATTTTTTCTGAAATATTAATCTATTTGTCAATCTTTTCTCAGGAGTTCAAAATCACTGTAATTATTGCAGTTTTACAGTACGTATTAACATCTGGTACAATGAATCTCCTGTAATTACTCTTCCTTTTCAAAGTAGTCTGGTTACTCCTATTTTTTTCCTCCAAATGGAAATCAATTTTTTCAACTTAAAAAAAAATCCTATTGGGATTTTGGTTAAAGTTGCAAATAAAGGGACATAACAGATTTCTCTAGGGACATAACAGATTTCTCAATCTATTCAAATCTTCTTGTTTTTGTGGGTTTTTTTTCTTTTTTTGGGGCACCCATCCTTTCCAGTTCTTGCCAATACTATTTATATGTAAATAGATCTTTTAAAAAAATACATATATCCCAACAGGTTATTGCTGGATCACTGGAAAAGTTACTGATTTTTAATACTTATTGTTATAACAGCTTTTCAATCAAGTCTCTTGAGATTTCTAGGCAAAAAAATATCATCAGCAAATAAAGGCAAATATTCTTTTGCTTTTCAATATTTTATTTTTTGTTTTTACTTATTTGTTTCTTATTAAAGAATTACTTCAGCATAATTTTAAAGAACAGTATTGATAGCAGGCATCTTTATACCTGATTTTAATGAGAATGCCTCTCGTCATATCATTAAGCACTGAAATTTTAAAATATACATAAAGGGAGACTGAATAGTAAAATGAACTCTCTCATGTGCCCATCACCTAGCCTCGATAATTATCAACATTTCTGCAAACACTCTTAGTACAATTATAAACTAATCTAACCTTTCTAGATGCTAATTTGCAAATATCTATCCAAAGATGGGTCCAGCAATTCCATGGTTAGGCATTAATCCTATACTAGCACCAATACGCATAGGTATTCAAGAAGGCTCACTGTAACTATATATAATTGTAGAAAACTAGACAAAATATTCCCCAGTAGGTAGGTGAAAAATTATGGTATATTCACTAACTCAGATTTATGAAAAATTTTGATAGACCTATGTACTGATGTGGGAAGATATCCAATGTATTTTACACAATGAAAATAGTAAGTGCAAAACAATATGTAAAGTATGATTCTGTTTTTTTTCAAGGGGGATGGTCATATCCTTTAATGTGCATGGAAAACTTCTGGGAGGATATGTAAAACTGTTAATAGAGGTCACCTCTGGGAATGAAGAGTGGTGGTAATGGGAGGTTGAAGAATAAACTTTACACTTTCTCCTCTTTCTTATATTTGGATGTCTTACCCATTAGCGTGATTATTTTTTTAAAAGATTTTATTTATTTATTCATGAAAGACACAGAGAGAGAAGCAGGCTCCCTGTGGGGAGTCCAATGAGGGACTCGATCTTGGACCCCGGGATCATGACCTGAGCCAAAGGCAGACACTCAACCACTGAGCCAACAGGTGCCCCTAGCATGATTATTTTTTTAAAAAAAACTTTATTTAAGGATATGATGTTAGGTCTTAGTTTAGTATTTACCAAGAAGTTTTTAAAAATTTTGTTGTTTTCATCAGGAGTGTTAGATTTTTATCACCTATTAAGATGATAGGGGTTTTCATATGTGATTTGTTACTTCAATTATTGTATTATCTAAATTCCTTGCATTTCTAGGGCAAAATATACCTAATCGTGTTAAAAATTACTTGAATTCAATTTGTTCATATTTTCTTTCTTTTTTTTTTTTTAAGATTTTATTTTTAAAGGCTTATTTTAGAGAGACAGCATGGTGGGGAGGTGCAGATGGAGAGGAAGAGAGAGAATCCTCAAAGAGACTCCCTGTTCAGTGTGGAGCCCAACACAGGGCTTGATTCCATGACTCTGAGATCATGACCTGAGCCAAAACCACGAGTTGGACAATTAACCAACTGAGTCACTCAGGCACCCCCAAGATTTTATTAAGTAATCTCTCCACCCAATGTAGGGCTCAAGTGCACAACCCGGAGATCAAGTCACATGTTCCACTGACTGAGCCAGTCAGGTGCCCCTGATTTTGTCATATTTTCAAGGGGAATTTTGGCATTGAATTTCTTATGAGTTTATATTTTCTAACTGTACTTTTTGTAATATTTTTGACAGGCTTTACAATAATTACATTTGCTTCATAAAATGGGTTAAATTTTTATATCTTTATACATTTAGAAAATATATGTTCTTCAAAATTTGCCTACAGGGCCAAACCTTTTTTGATTTCTTCTCTGGTTTTAATCTACTTATTTTTTTCCTATTTCTTTATTCAATTTGAGTGATTTGTGTTTTTCCAGAAAAATGTAGTAATATGTAGCTAACTATATAGTATTCTCATATAATTAAAAAAAAAAAAAACTTTTCCATTGCTATTATAGATTTGCCAGATATTTCCCTACTTTCTTCCTATTTTTTCCAAGAAAATAACTTTTGGAATTGATCAGTAACTGTATTTTTTGTTTTCTAATTCACTGATTTCTGCTTCAATCTTTCCTTAATTCTCCTTTTCTCAAAGTTAATTTAAGTATTACTGAGTTCACTTATTTTTATTCTTTCTTGTTGAATTTTCTCCTGCTAAGCAATGTTACTAAAGTTGGTCTGGTTTCAAATGAGTTTTGGGTATTTCTAAAAATTAAATCTAATCTCAGAGGAGGAGGATTTTCTACCACTGATGGGATGATGTCATTTAAAGAAATGTGACTCAGTCTCTTTTGGCAAATTTCTAAAGAATTCTTAAAATGTTTTGAGTAATGGAAATACAATTGCAGCAAGCTTATGGCCTATTCTGAAGGGGCCAACACCTATTTGTATGTATAAAACCTGTACATTTGCAAGAACATTAACTGTCTTTATATATTTGAAGAGAATCAAGTACTAGGATTTAAAAGGTAGCTCACATTTGCTTAATGGGATGTCCTCTGATACCACATATTATAACTGAAAGTATGATTAAATGATTTTTTGTTTTGTGAAAATGTGTTTATATACTTTCTGTGTACAGCTTGGTTTCATATTTACTTGTAATTGAAATTAATCCCAAATAGAAATGCAGATTTTTCAAATGCAAAGATTAAAAATTGTTCACATGATAGGATGACAAAGTTTTCTCTGTAAAAATCAATTCACTATGACGATGTTGATGAAGGTAGAGCATTTTTCTAAAATAATTTTTAAACACTCTGATAGGCCACATTATAAGCAATAAAAAGGAGTCATAAAAAATATTGTGCCAAGGTAGATTTGCAGGTGTGACCTTTGCCAACGTATGTAGAATATCATTAGATCCACATGTTTGTAGATTATGTAACAGTATTTAAGTGGCCAGGAAAGGAAGGATTTTGTGGTCAAGAAAGTGGAAATGTCCTTTTTAACATATGACCCTAACCAATCCCATCTCAAATAACTGTTGATCAAGTTACAGATGGTTGGCAAGTCATGTGGGAGGGAAGAGAAAGGTCTGACAAAGTTGCAAAAAACAGGCCACAAAGCGAGTGGCAGTTATCATTAAAAATATAAGCTTACTGAAGGCTTCAAAAATTAAAATAATGCAAAGAAAAACTGTTTTGCAAAGCATTCAAGAAAAAGTTGCTTTAAAAGGCTTTTACATAAAATTTTAGGAAAGACAGCATGGTTTTATGAATAAACAAAATACATAACTAGTCACCCAACTAGTAACGTTATGATCATGATGAAAAACATTTTTCAAATACATTTGAAATATACACGTATTTCTTTTGCACCTACATGCAGTTCAAGTTTTTTAAGCTTCCAAATATTTAAAACCTACAAATGTCTGTGTTCTAGGAATTTACTTTGAGATATTAGGAACCAATAAATGGAAAAGCAAAGTTTTATCTCTATCAACTTCATACAGAGGCATGTATATATAAATTTACGTGTTCAGTACTGAAAAGGTTGCCTTTTAAAGTAGCAGTTTAGGGTTAACAAGACAGTAAGCCAGAGCCAAAAATAACCTTAATTTTGTTTGTTATTGCGGCTGTGAAATTTTCAGTAAAGCACAGACCTAAAGCCCAAATGCTGCTAAAGGATTACCTAGAAAGCAGAGCCTGAGGCCAAGTTTAAGTGCTAAGATTTTATTAGGAGGTACAATCCCAGGGCAGCAAGGGTAAGAGGAAATGCAAAGGAAGCAAATACAAGACAGTACATCACTGAGCCGAAAACAACTTCACAAGAAAGTAGAGCTGATTGCTCAGTCCCCAAGGAAAGCTTCCAGACAAACCATACAAAACCATCTTGTCTTGAGACCTTCTGTCTGTGGAGAAAAAAGGGGAGGAATTTATATGATGGCTACTTCTTGCTTTGTTCTATTTGGTGCAAATTTGTCTCACGGAGCTCAAATGGCCCCATTCTTCTGGGTTTGCCAGATGACCTCTCCAGGCTAGTGCCTGGGAAGCCAGAGCCTGTTGAAGCGCAAGGGTTTTCACCTGACACTGGGGCTGATGGGAGGAGCCAGAGCCTCCTACCTCAGAACCGTGGTCTGAGAGGCAGTGCTGAAGCCTGACCCTCAACCAGAGGGGGACCGTCACAAGAGGAAGCCACAGAAGCAGAGGCCAGGCCTTTGCACTAAGAGACTGAGAAAGGGTTTGGGGGCGGGACTGTGCATATGCGGGGAGGTGCATAAACCGGGCCTGGTATAGTGTATCCTTCTAGGACTTGAGCTCTTCCTAGTGGTGGTGTTCACGGCTTCTTAGGGGAGGAGGAGCCCCTCAATTCAGAGAGAGCACACATCCAGGTCTCAAGTTTTGTAAACCAACGTGTCCCTTAGTCCTCAACTATCCCTCTCCCCCATTTGGGAGGTGTAATTTGGATATGATACAATTCACTTATTTGGATCTGACGGTGACATAAATTTTGTCAACTATATGTCTCATAACCCCCCCTCCTATCAACACATAGAATTGTTCCATCACCCCCAAAAGGTCCCCTCCTGCTCCTTTGCATTCCATCCTAGGCAACTGCTTCCCGTCACCCTAGTTTTGCCTCTTCTAGAATTTCATATAAATGGAATCATTCAGACTAAGGCCTTCTGTGTTTACCTTTTCCCCCACAGCACAAGGTTTTGCAGGTCCATCCATGTAGCTCCGTGTATGAAGAGTGTGTCCCTTTTTATTCCTATTCCGGAGCGCTGACACTCCATGCTAAACGTGGGGCGGGCATCTTTACCTGCATTATCTCACCTGGAATCCTCACAACCATCGTGCTGCACAGTGGAAGGACCCAAGGCTCAGGGAGCCCAGCGGTGGGGGGGGTGGGGGGTGGGGGGAGACAGGCCGACTCGGCACAGCAGGCTCCGCAGCCCGACCCGTGGCACCTGCTGTCCAGCCCGAGGGGGGGCCGACGGGCCCGACCGCTCACAGGCTCGGGACGTGGGGCCCGCGGAGACCCCACGACGTCGGAGCCGCCGGCCCGGCCGCCCCGGCCGCCCGGGCCTCCGAGACCTGTCTGCTCCCGCAGAGCGGCCGGCCGTGGCCACTTCCAGGGGCGGAGGCGGGGCCGCCGCGGAGTTCCGTAGCCACCGCGGGCCGGGCTCCGGGCGCCGAGCGAGGGCCGGCGGCAGCGAGGGCGCCGCGGCGTTTGTGCGGACGCGTCACGGCGAGGCGCAGGCCGTACCGCGCGCCGCCCGGGCGTTTCACCCCGCGCCGCCCGGGCGTTTCCCTCCGCGCGCGGACGGCGCTACTTGCAGCCGCGGCCGCTGGGCGCGAGGGAGTGGGGGTGGGGGCGGGGGCGCGGGCGCGGGCGCGGGCGCCGAGCCGTCGGCGTGGGCGCGGCGTCAACCGTCGACCGCAGCTGCTGGAGGGGCCACGGCGGAGCGCGCGGGCGTCCGGGGGGTCCGCCGCTTCCAGGGCTCGCCGCGCGGTCCCGGCCCCCGGAAGGACGCCGGCCCTCAGGTCCTCCTCGGGGCGATAACATGTGGAGCCTCACTTTCGGGCGGCAAGGGAAACAAAGATGACGGCGCTTGGCCCGGTGGCGCGGAGGGCCCGCCCGCCCGCCCGCCGCTATTGTGTGGCCGCCTGACGGAGCAGCAGCGCTATTTTTCTTACTCCCAACGTGGTGATCCGGTGGCAGCAGAGGGACTTACAAGGAGGCTTTGTCTGCAGAAGAGCTGCTGCGACACGGCCTCTCCTGAATGGCCGCCCGGCCGCCTTCCGCGGGGACCGCCCGCAATTTTTTTTTTTCCCATATCAATTAGAGGGGGGAAAAATCTGCATTTTCCTCCCCACCTTTTTCTTCAGATTTGAGCCCCGGTGTCTGCCGCAGGAAAGAGCTGCCACCCGCCTTGACTTTACCTCCTTTATGTTAGTCGTCAGCCACCCGAAAACTGTTGACGTAACCGAGGGCTTTATGGGCCCTTCAGCAGCATCCAGAGCTGTCTCGGGAATAATGAGGAAACGGTGGAGGTGGGCGATGCTCAGGCACACGGAGCGCCCGCGTTTGTTTGGTTGAATCCACCCGGGTGCCTCCGACGCAGGCCCCGGCGGGGGGGGGGGGGGGGGGGGGGGGAAGGACAGGGAGCTCACAGCCACTTGGGGAGCCAGGGAAGGTGCCAGCGGGAGGAGGAGAGGCAGCTGGGCCCAGGAAGGGCTGGCAGTCCCCCGAGAAGCCCTCCACTGTGGGATTACACAGCAGCCTGTGTAATATTCTATTCACAATATAATAATAGCAGCAAGGTTTGGATTTACAACTCCTTCCTGCTGCTCTCCCATACCCCTCTTTTATTTCTTCACTGCGTTTATAACCACCTGATAACGTGTATTTTTACACATTTATTGGCGTCTCTCCCCACTTGCTACTTGTGTACTGTCGTTCCCTGGAGCCTAGAGCGGTACCTGGCAAAGTACTGGGGGCTTTGCAAATATTTAGTGAAATGGGTGATTTCCAAACAGACGTGACGCGTGACGTAAAGGCCTTGTGAGGGAATCACCAACCCGGAAGCCACGTGACGCCAGGAGAATGGATCTCGTCAAACGTGCGCTTTGCGTCGTGGAGCCGTAATTGATAAGGAATAAGCCAAAAGATAGTCACACCACCATTCCGTTTTCCAAAGAAGAATAGGAAGATAAATGAGCTGGCGCTTTCAGGTTGCTTTCTCTTCTTTCTGGGGCTTGATTTTCTGAGGGAAGCCTACCGAAAACTCTGTGAGGAAGATGGATTCCTGGTAACCCTGGGCACATGCTCACCTCTGAGAGTTTAGGTGGCCTGTCTGATGAGCAAGACATGGGGCTTCGGGACATCGAGAACACATTATACATGTCAATGTTACGTATATATTTTTCTGTCCTGGAGCCTCTCATGTCTATTACACATCTGAAGAGTGTGTTTTACACGAAAATTAGCTGGCTGAATACTTACTACCTGAACGCCCCTTCAAAAATGGCTGATTCATAAATGATGGATTTTTTTAAGAATTTTATTTGAGCGAGTGGGAGAGAGCACTCTCACGTGCCCACAAGAGTGAGGGGAGAGGCAGAAAGAGAGGGATGGGGACAAGCAGACTCTGACGAGTGCCAGCCCCAGGCACGGGACTGGATCTCACATCCCTAAGATTGTGACCTGAGCGAAAACCAAGAGACACTTAACCGAAGGAGCCACCCAGGTGCCCCGGATTGGTTTCCAAGGAAATGAAAATGGAGTGTTTGAGAGTGAAGAGAATCAGAATAACCAACTCCTTTAAGGAATTATCCTGTCTCAACCTCCTTTTCTCTGACACTTTGGTTAGGAAAGGACCACAACCAAACCTTGACTAGGAGAGTTTATAATAACCTGTCAGAGTATACCTGATAGGTTGGAAAACTAAGTTTAAAATCTTATAAGTCAATGCCTCAGTCATCCAGTAATCATGGCATCCTGGTATGCAAAATTGGAGGTATCCTGGAAGATCATTCAACAAATACACTTTATTTATTGAATATTATGTGCTAGGCATTGTTCCAGGTGCTGTAGATACAGCAGTGGGAAGAAAGAAACAAATCTCTCCCTTGCTTTATATTGTTCCACTTTCAGGCCCCTTCCATCCTTTCACTGCATCCTTTAAAAATAAAATCCTTTTAAAACCTAAGTTTTGGCCAGAAAAAGTCCATTTCTCAAATTTTCTTTTTATGGCTATAATTTTTGAAAGTTTAAAAATGACTCTCCTGGATTCCTTTAGTTGGCTGTAAGTGAAGATAATTACTATCCAAGCAGCTTTCACCCTTCCATGAGAATGTTTCCTTCACCTAGACTTTACCTGACCATACCAATCTTATAGTAACATACAATAAAACATAATATGGAGAACAGCAATATTAAACAAAATTTTAAAAACAAAAGTATTCCTTTACCAGATTTTATTTTCTTAAGGAATAAACTAAATGCTGATGTGGAAACTCAGAATATAAATGAACAGTAAGATTCTAGTGGAAACTCAGAATATAAATGAACAATAAGGTTCTAGTACCAGAAGGAATCCAAACCTCTGTTATTATAGTTGTACTAATTCTGCTCTCTTCCACCAATTTCCTCTAAATTTTCTTCCTTTCATTCAGTCTAAAATGCTCACATAAGATCCTGGCATAACTATGAACTGTGGCCTTCCCCATTTCACATTTAAATGTGTTAAAGTTCAACTTTGCTTAAACATTCCTGAGCTATCCTATATTCCTGCTCATTCTTTTCACCCTAAACTGAAAGCATACCTCCTCTCTGTCCTCCCCATCTTTTCTCATCTCTTCCCCACCCGGAATTGCTCAAGCCTAAGGGTTAGAGTTGTATTCTCCAGCATGCTAGTGATTCTCAACCCTGGTTAGCATGTTAGAATCGCCTGGGAGACCTTAAAAAATACTGGCTTCTTGGGCCTGCCCCGACCAAAGAATTAGAATCCTTGGAAGTAGAGTCCCAACACTCGCATTTTTCTAAAGGTCTTGGAAAATTTGAATGAAAGCCAGTTTGAGAAACAGTGCAGTGGGCAGCTAAGTATCTAAAGCAGTGTTTCTCAAACCTCAGCATTTCAGAATCACCTGAAAGGGCTTGTTCAAACGCAAATCACTAGTTCCTACACCCTGAGTCTGATTCAGTAGATTTGGGGTACGGCCCCAATAATTAGCACTTCTAACTAGTTCACAGATGATGCTACTGCTGCTACCATGATATAATCCCCCCAAACAGGGGCACCATAAAAAAAAAAAAAAAAAAAAAAAAAAAAGAAAAGAAAAGAAAAAAATCAGATTGTATTTGTTATTTCAAACAAAGCGTTGAAGTTAACTATCATGGTGCAAATCAGAAATCAGTAAAGGCTTCTTTACCTTTATTTTATGGTTTACATGATTTTTTATTTAGAATTATATTTGGGGAGAGAGATGGGACTCCCCTAATTTTTTTGTTGCTAGGGGAGGCTTCTAAAAATCTTAAGCCTTATAGTTATTAAGTCCCCCACAGACCAGTGCATCTCTTCCCGTAAACCTCAGCTTTCATCCTTCCATGAGAGCATCTCCTTCACCAGATTTTGCCTGACCATAACAAGTCCTAATGGCCCACAACAAAACATTATATGAAGAAAAGTAAAACATACACACCCCCATACACCCCCCATTCCCCCACCCACCCCCTCACACATCTCTCATTTCTCCCAACAAGAAGCTGTAAGGCAGAAATAGTGTTTATCTTGTCTTCCAGGTGATTGGTGAAAGTATCTTGCATGTTTAATCCTATCACAGAGAACTTGACACACGGAGAGGCTGTCAGAGTTATGGAAATGAAAAGTACTTTTGCTTTTAAAGAACTCTTCCATCTGTTTTGACAGTTTATCTTCTCTCTACCAGCCCAAGACATAGCTTACATGGAGAAAATCAGGTGCATGAAGCTTTCAAACTTGCCCGGAACCATACAGCTCGTTAGGTATGAAGTGAGTGCTCCTAGCTCCCAACTTGGCATTCTTTTCCCTAGAACATGCTGTAAACCAAATGCTAGACAATAGATCTGAAGGGAAGAGAAAAGGAATTTGAGATTTTTTTTAACCTGCAAAAGTGAAATCTAAAAACAAAACAAAACAAAACAACAACAAAACCAAAACACCTTACAGTTTTCAAGCCCATGTAAGTAACAGGGTTATCATGCAGTTAGCGTTTAGTGCAATTTATGATACTTGAAGAAGAACCATATGAAAAGGGAACAAGACATTATGGATGGACCTCGAGGGCATTATGCTAAGTGAACTAGGTCATGCAGAGAAAGACAAATGTTTTAAGTTCTCACTTCTATATGGAATCTAAAAAAAAAAAAAAAGAGAGAAACAAAAAACCCCAACCTCATAAATAGAGAACAAAGTGATAGTTGCTAGAGGTTGTTGGGGGGAGGGCCAAAGTAGATGAAGAGGACCAAGAGGTACAAAGTTCCAGCTATAAAATAAACAAGTCCTAGGGATGTAGTGTACAACACGGCAGCTACAGTTAATCATACTATATTGCACATTTGAAACTTGCTAAGAGAGTAAATCTTAGAAGTTTCCACCACACACACATGCAAATCTGTAACTGTGGTGATGGATGTTAACTAGGCTTATGGTGATCATTTTATTGCATAGGATATACCAATATTGACTCATTATGTTCTACACTTGAAACTAATATAATGTTGTATGCCATTTATACCTCAATTTAAAATGAGAAGAAAAGGGAGTAAGAGAAGTAGAAGTGATTTCAGGTAAAACATTTGTATAGTTGTTGAATAGTTCTGGGGTCTGAAAGAAATCTGATGGATAAAGAAAACAGGGCAGAATACTCGTTTCAGTTAACTACTGTCGTTACAAGCCACTCTCCAATTTAGTGGCTGAAACAAAGACCATTTTATTTGCTCACAACTCTGGGAATTCACGCAGGGCTCAGTGAGGATGGCTCTGCTCTATGTGGTCTTGACTAGAATACCTTAACTGGTGCTAGAGATCCAAGGTGGCCTCACCCACATGTCTGGTTCCCCTCCAGATGCCATACCTCTCTCTCTCCCTGTGGTCTCACATAATTTAGTAGCCTAGCTCAAGCATTTTTACATGGTGGCTGTCTTCCAAGGGGATGAAAGGGATCACATAAGCATTACTCTCCCTACATTCTGTTAGCCAAAGCAAGTCGGAGGGCCAGCATGGATTCAAGAGATTGGGAAACAGATCCCACTCTGGATGGGAGAATGATACAGGCACATTACAAAAAAAGATGTGGTTATGCTGAGTGAAAGAAGACTCTTGTGAAAGCATACATTCTGTATGATTCTCTTTATTGTTTTATTTTTTTCAAGATTTGGGGTTTATTTTCTCATGAGAGACATAGATAGGCAGAGACATAGGCAGAGGGAGAAGCAGGCTCCCTCTGGGGGAACTGATGTAGAACTTGATCCCAGGACCCTGGGATCATGACCTGAGCCAAAGGCAGACGCTCAACCACTGAGCCACCCAGGTGCCCCTGTATGAGTCTTTTTATATGAAATTCTAGAAAAGGTAAAGTAATCTAGTGTGACAAAAAGCTTCACATGACTGGTTGCCTAGGGCTGGAGGGTGGAGATTGACAGCAAAAGGGCATGGGGGAACCTATTGGAGTGATTGAGATGTCTGCACCTTGATTGTGGTGGTGTATACATAGGTGTATACATTTGTCAAAATGTGTGCATTTTAGTATAATTATTAGGTAAATTATTTTTTGAAGGGCAGGAAATAGGAAGTAGAAGGGACTGTTGTGATTATCTTTCGATATCATCTAGTGTACATAAAAATTTGTACCTGAAAGAACCTTTGAAGATCATCTGGTCCAGTGTCTTCATTTTACAGATAAAGGAAAGTGAGGCCCAGAAAGAGGAAATTGCCAAAGGATACTCTGCTAGTTAGTGACAAAACCAGGATTGGAACCCAGACTTCTGACCACAGGCTTCCTATCACTTCTCCCACAGCCTCTTAGAAGACTGGCGAAAAGGATACCCTGGGCCAGTGTTTCCCTGAGATTCACTTACATGTGAGTATGTCTGGAAATGAGGGCTGGACCACGAGAGCTGTCAATATCCCTTAGCACACTAGAAGTTTCAAGGGTCCAGTAGTCAGTGTGAAAAGTCAAGAGCAAGAGTTCTGTGTTCTGTTTCTAGTTCTGAGAGACTATGGATGATTCCTGTAACTATTCCATAACAATGTTCTGCTATAAAGGTGAATGGAACAATATTTATAAATAGAACTGAACATTGTGGTGGGGGGCAATCTATGCCACAGCACCTGTTGTCTGCTGTGCTATCTTTGGGTTATCTAAGAGGATATTGGTGGGAAATGACAAGGAGAGCTATGGAACTACTGAAACATTATTATTTATTTAGATTTTTCTAAATTAACAAGCACACCTTTCAGGCTGAGGTAATAGTTATTGCTAGCTTTCATAAAGTGCTTCCTAGAGTAAGATCAAGTTGAAATAATAACACACAGTATTGCAATTTATAGTAATATGCAAACGTCAAAATAGACTTAGAAAATTTGAGAAATGAATATAATCCATTCTTTATCTTTAGTATACTGTTTTTTGCCCAGAAAAAAAAAATGACTTTGAGCCTTGTCCAAAGTGTCCCAGACATTTATCAGATGTGTTCATCTGATAATGCCCAGTATTATTAAGTAATACCCTGCTGATCTCAGGCAATTATGCAGAGAACTATGGACTTCAACTATGGATGGAATCTAAGCTTTTCACTAAAGTCACTTTTGAAATTAGTTACCAAAACGCTAAAAAAAAAAAAAAAAAAAAGAATGATTCAGCAATGAAAGTTTGTTTTTTGTTTTGTTTTGTTTTGTTTTGTTTTTTAGAACATCACTTTGATAGATTTCTGAAGCTTAGATTTTTCTTCATTTTAGTTTTGGTGGTTGTTACTTCCCATTTTTCTGATACCTATATCTTTTTTAGGTGGTTTATTTTTATTTTATTTTAATTCCAGTGTAGTTTGCATACAGTCATATTGTTTCAAGTGTACAATATAGTGATTCAACATTTCCATACATCACCCAGTGCTCATCAAGATAAGTGTACTCTTAAGCCCCTTCACCTATTTCACCCATCCCCCACCCACCTCCCCTCTGGTAACCATCTGTTTGTTCTCTATAGGTAAGAATCTGTTTTTTGTTTTGTATCCCACCCCCCCCCCCTTTGTTCTCTGTTTTGTTTCTTAAATCCCACATCTGAGTGAAATCACATGGTATTTGTCTTTCTCTGATTTATTTTGCTTAGCTTTATACTCTGTAGCTCCAGCCATGTAGCTGTCCAGTTTTCCCAACACCATTTGTTGCAGAGACTATCTTTTTGCCATTGCATATGCTTGCCCCCTTTATCAAAGACTAATTGACTATATAATTGTGAGTTTATTTCTGGGTTTTCTATCTTGTTCCATTGACCTCTGTGTCTATTTTTGTGCCAGTACTGTACCGTTTTGATGACTATTATGATGGCTTCATAATAGAACTTGAAGTTCAGAATTGTAACACCTCCAGTTTCATTTTTCTTTTTCTAGATTGCTTTGGTTATTTGGGGCCTTTTGTGGTTCCATACAAATTTTAGGATTATTTGTTCTAGTTTTGTGGAAAATGCTGTTGGTATTTTAATAGGGGTTGCATTAAATGTGTAGCTTGCTTTGGGTAGTATAGACATTTTATTTTATTTTATTTTTAATTTTATTTATTTATTTATTTATTTATGATAGTCACAGAGAGAGAGAGAGAGAGAGAGAGAGAGGCAGAGACACAGGCAGAGGGAGAAGCAGGCTCCATGCACCGGGAGCCCGACGTGGGATTCGATCCCGGGTCTCCAGGATCGCGCCCTGGGCCAAAGGCAGGCGCCAAACCGCTGCGCCACCCAGGGATCCCAGTATAGACATTTTAACAAATTTTTCTTCCAATCCATGAGCATGGAATGCCTTTCCTTTCTTTCTTTCTTTTTTTTTTTTTTTTCTTTTTGGAATGCCTTTCCATTTCTTTGTGAC
The DNA here is from genome assembly GCF_048164855.1 of Canis lupus baileyi. Lineage (NCBI taxonomy): Eukaryota > Metazoa > Chordata > Mammalia > Carnivora > Canidae > Canis > Canis lupus. Next base: position 9,041,869 of record NC_132842.1, on the reverse strand, counting down.
TTCAATTTCTTTCATCAGGGTTTTCTAGTACCTAGATCTTAAAAATTACTATATGGTAAGTATTTTATTAAGTGAAGAAATACTGCTCTGCATCTTAAAATTGTGGTTTCTGTCTCAAAGCTGCTGATTGGAATGTGCCTGTTCTTTCACAAACTTGAAATGCAGTTTCAGAATAACTCTTCTGTTCCAATACTAATGCCATGTGGAAAGTGAGGCATTTATGGAAACCATTCAAACCAAAGAAGTATACTCTTGTTTGGGTTACCCCAGCTGGGCAGTGCTTTGGTTCTGAACTGATTCCCCTTGTAGTAAGTTGAGTTAAAGAGGGCAAAGCAATATGGGATATAAGGAAATTAGCCTAGGGCTCTCTTAGAGTTTAACCTTCAGCAATCCTATGAAACTTACTTTGGTCTAAGCCAGATATTTTTTAAAAGATTTTATTTACTTATTCAAGAGAGACAGAGAGAGAGAGAGAGAGATGCAGAGACATAGGCAGAGGGAGAAGCAGGCTCCACGCAGGGAGCCCGATGCAGGACTTGATCCTGTGACTCCAGGATCACGCCCTGAGCCAAAGGTAGGCGCTAAACCACTGAGCATCCCAGGGATCCCCTAAGCCAGATATTTTCAACTGCAGATCTTTTTAAAAAATTACATTTCCACTTCATGGCTACCATGTTTTGAAATATCTGGACTACACAATACGTAGTATTATTGTCCAGAACCTCTGTAGCCTTTACTCAGATATGCGGCACCCATTTTGTTCAATTTTTATCAGTGGCATTGGGAAGCCCAAACAGATTTCTGGTACTACCTTAGGAACTCAGAAACCCAGCATGGCATGAAACTCACAAGGACGATGAATCAGAACTTTTGGATCTACATCCCTGCCAACCTGGCTCTCACTCCCCCCCGCCCCCCATCACTGCTGTCCTGGAATTGATGGCTGTTTTAATTGCCTCCTATTCATGCCATTGGTGAAGGAGGGATTACCATCCTAGGGTTTTGGGGAAGGCCAAATACACATCTGACACTGGACAGATGAGACTGAGAGCAAGTTATTAGTCATTCATACAGATGACCAGAGAGGAGGACACCACATACAGGGTCAGTCTGCACTTGGGAACAGAATGAACTTGTTAGGGGCAAACTTGTTTGTAGTTTCAAGAGGGCAGGGTGCCCCTGGTTCCTCTGGGAGGAGGTTTTTGGCTTGTTTGAATTTCGAGGGCTGGGATGGGAACTGAAACCCATTACTCAGGGATAAACAGGAGTGGCACCTGATCGGTTTGATAGGGAGGGTTGTTTGGCCGGGGCACTTTTTCCTCTGGAGTAGGGTAGGAAGGAGAACTTGCATTTAGGCCATTTATGATTTTGCAGTTTTCCTTAGATGTCAAGACATAAATAAGATTGGGTCTTACTTTTAGGCCTTATGCCACAATAGTAAAGTCAGGACATTATTTCTAGATCACTATCTATAATATCCTCTTATAACTGGGAGAAAAAAAAGAGTGAGGCAAAGGATGCACACTTTTCTAGTTAATACTTCCAATTAGTCACATAGCAAATGTTTACTGAATATTTCTGTGTGCCAGAACTAGACCAGGCATGTGACTAATAGTGGAATGGATCACAATCCCTATACCGAAAGAGGTAAATGGAACAGAAATGGAGAATATAAGCAGATGGTCACCATACAGAGTGATGGACACAGGAACAAAGATTTGTGCATGTGCTGTGAGAGCACAGGGGTGGAAGCAGTTCATCCAGGCTAGACAGAGTGGAAGGCTCCAGAAGGCCTAGAGCTGGCCTTAAAGAATGAGTAGGAGTTGGCCAATCAGAGAAGGGAGAGATGTGAGTACCACATGAGAGGGATCAGCATGATCATGGATGGAAATGATCACAAAGTGTCAAAATAAAATAAAAACAGGGAAGCAAACCATAAGAGACTCTTGACAATAGAGAACAAACAGGGTTGCTGGAGGAGGGGGCGGTGGTGGGGTGGGGTGGGATGTGCTAAATAGGTGATGGACATTAAGGAGAGAATTTGTGATGAGCATTGAGTTTTATACATAAGTGGTGAGTCACTAAATTCTACTCCTGAAACTAATGCTGCATTATATGTTAACTAACTTGAATTTAAGTAAAACCTTGGAAGGAAAAAATAATAAAAATTTTTTTAAATGATGAGAAAAAAAATGTTGGGTAGTCCACCGAGGGTTAGGGATGGGGGATCACATGTGGTTAGCATACGAACAGGGGTGGGGATTCACACTGTGTCAGAGACAGCAGCCTGGGATAGTCAGGAACATTATACCAGGAAGGCTGTCCTGGGAGCTTTCTGCTTCAATCACTCTCCACTCCATTCATCAGTTCTTTCTTCCCTAGCATCTTCTCATATTGGCAGAATCAGACTCTGCTCTGATATTAATGGGGTGGTGCGAAGGAGGCAGCAGGAGGAAATGAGAGAGATGAGAGGAGATGAAAACAGTGTGCTAAGGGGGCTGAGGAAATGATAAGAATAAACTTCACTCACCTGACCCTCAAAGCCAGCCTCGAAATATGTGTGTAAAATATTACACCCATGACTGAAATTGCCAAAAGCCCCAGACACAGGCCAGTCTGCTGGGCACTGCCCAGAGTTGTCATGAGGGCTCAGATCCCCTGACCTCTTATCTCCTCTTATTCCTTCTCTGCTGCTCTTGGAATCTTCTCCATATACTGCTCCTTTTCCCCTTGGGCAAGACCATCAACTCTGTAAAAGCCACCAATTTCTCTAGACACTGAGAAGGAAGGAGCCAACAGCTGGTTTTCCTGAAGTAGAAATGGGGGAGAGTGAGTTAAAGATGTTTTTTTTTTTTTTTTTTTTTTTTTTTTTTTTTTTTGAGTTAAAGATGTTTTATGTAGTTCAGCAACACAGCTATCAGTGTTCCTACCTTAGACAGGTAGAGCTTTGAGTTGTACTTATTTTCTCATACAATTTTCTGCCTTCACCCATGCTGATCTCTTAGAGTAGAAATTGCCTCCTCTTCCTCTTTTCCTATGTTCTCATCTGGAAAACCCCTACTCAACTTTCAAAACCCAGTTCAAAAGGCACCTCCTCAAAAACTAGCTCCCTGGGTGAGCTAGTTGCTACCTCTTTGGGGTTTCCTTAGCAGATATTTTACACTTTTTAAAAACACTGAACACATTGATTAAAATTCTGTTTGCATGCATTTCCTTCACTCTTATCTAAATTCCTGAGGCATCTTTGTTTACGTGGCAGCCAGCAAGAGTGGACACATAGCAGGTATTTAGTAACACTTGAATGAATAAAGGGGGACAAAAGCCAAAGAAAACACTTAAAAAATCATACGTATGGATCAAGCTTCCAACTACCAATTTACAGAAAATAGAGTACAGAAAAAGATGCTAAATGCCATCCCAGTATACAATCAGCAAAATCCTGAGAGACGAAACTCTAGGACAAGCAACCCAGTTTTTTGAAAAATAAACTTCAAAGTGGGGAGAAGAGAGATGGAGGAGGACCAGTAATTTAAAAGAGACTTAGAAGATTAATCAGTCAATTGCAAAGCATGGATTTTATTTGGATCTTGATTTTTTAAAATATTAAATTATGATATGTATGAGACTTTGGAAATTTGATCATTGACTACATATTTGATGACTTTAAGGGCTGATTACTAATTGTTTTAGATGTGATAATGGTGTTATGTTTGTCTGGAAAGAGAGTAGACTATATTTTTTAAAGATTTTATTTATTCAAAGGAGACACAGGCAAGCAGAGGCATAGGCAGAGGGAGAAGCAGGCTCCCTCCGAGGAGCCCAATGTGGGACTCAATCATAGGACCCCAAGATCATAACCTGAGCCAAAGGCAGATGCTCAACCACTGAGTCACCCAGGCCCCCTACATTACACTTTAGAGATAAGTGCTGAAATGTTTATAGGTAAGATTATGTAATGTTTGGAATTCCCTTCAAAATACTATAGGAGGGAGGAAGTGGATGACAGTGTGAATGGGGCAGGGTTAGCCATGAGGTTGGTGGTTGCTGAAGCTGAGCAGTGGATTCAGAAAGAATTACCATACACATATTTTTATGTATGCTTGAAATTTTTATTGCATTGTTTACAAATAATAGGCAAAAAGTAAAACCTTTTATGTTTCACGTTCACATTTTATGTGAATTTATTTTAAAATACTCTATCATCTATCTATCTATCTATCTATCTATCTATCTATCTATCTATCTATCATCTATTTAGAGAGGGGAGTGCAGAGAGAATCTCAAACGGACTTGGCACTGAGTGTGGAGCAAGAGCCCCATGTGGAGCTCTATCTCCTGACCCTGAGATCATGACATGAGCTGAAATCAAGTCAGATGCTTAACTGAATGAGCCACCCAGGTGCCCCATATGGTACAATAGCTATTTTAATAACAGAATTAAAATGATTGCTCCTCACCTCAATGTGAAAAGTTTTAAAATTTAATGCATGCATATGTGTAGTTTTATTACTTGTTGGTGCCAGAATATTTTTCAAAGGAACATATTTATTTTAAAAAAATAGGGGCAAGGCTCCGGGGTGGCTCAGTCATTTAAGCATCTACCTTCAGCTCAAGTTATGATCTCTGAGTCCCAAGATCCAGACCTGAGTCGGGCTCCCTGCTCACCATGGAATCTGCTTCTCTCTCTTCATCTGCTTGTGTGCTCTCTCTCTCTCTTGCTTGCTCACTCACTCTCTAATAAATAAGTAAAATCTTAAAAGAAAAGGGAGATATGTCAGTGGCTTAGTCAGTTAAGCATCCAACTCTTGGTTTTGGCTCAGGTCCTGTTCTCATGGGTTGTGAGACTGAACCCCATTTTGGGCTCTGTGCTCAGCAGGAATCTGCTTAAGATTCTCTCTTCCTCTCCCTCTACCCCTTCTCCTCCCAAATAATGAAATCTTTTAAAAAATAAAAAATAAAAAACTAAGAAACCAATTAGAAAAGAGTCTTAATATTTAGAAATTCACTCTTTTAGTCAATGTGTAGAAACACATGTTTTTTCAAAGGGATATCTGTAGTGGTAACAGCTGAATCTATCAACTAGTAAGCTCAAGTATTTTAATATTATTACCAGTTGCAGACAGTTTTTAGGTGCCAAGCAAATTTGGGGAAATGTTTTCCAAGCAGAGTCACCAACAACATTTGCAATCAATAGATTCTGAAGTTTGTTCACTTCCACAAAGTCCAAAGTTCCATGAGTTAAACAGTGAGTTTCCAAGGGTGCTTATCACTATGGTTAAACAAGGTGTGGTGATTCCCATATGAGCAGTGCTTTTGAAAAAACATAAACTTCATTTAATCAGTTTGCACAATATTGGTTACTTAGAATATTTTATTATCTGTATCTTCAAATAACATTACCTTAGAGGGTTTTTTAAATGGTAAATATCTTCAAAAATCTAAAGTTACATATCAAAACTCTTATTTTCCTTTGTCAGACTTGCCCAATGTAATCTCAGGATGAAGAATCACTATCCTGCACCCCCAAAACCCAGATATATCTCACCCTGTGATATATGAATACTGAATCAGTTTGTCCTTGGAACTGATGGTTGCTACTAAATGTGTGCATTTAATTGATATAGCAATGTTAGTTATATGCTATATATAGTTTAATTAAACTATATATAGTTTAATTAAAATATTTGTTTTAAATATACCTGAGATTTTTTTTAAAGGTGTGTGTGAGTGTAGCTGCCTGACTTTCCCTGGGCATAAAGCTGTGGCCTTATCCATGGGATCAGCACAGCTTCATCAGAAATGAGGCATCTCATTCAAACTGCTTTATGATCTGACTAGTATGATGGTTAATTTTATGTGTCAACTTGACTGGGTATGAGGTGCCAGATACTTGGTTAAACATTATTTGGGGTGTGTCTATGAGGGTGTTTCTAGATTAGCATTTGAATCTTAGACTGAGTAAAACAAATGGCCTTCCCCACTATGAGTAGGCCTCATGATCCACTGAAGATCTGAATAGAACAAAAAGGAAGGACAAGAAAGAATTTTCTCTCTGATAGACTGACTTTGAGTTGGGAGATTGGTCTTTTCCTGCCTTCAGACTTGGAATCAGACTGGTAGTACACCATTGGGTCTCCTGGGTGGAGAGCCAATTAGTTAATTGTGTGAGCCAGCTGGTTATGACAAATTTACAACCCACCCCCCCTGCCATCTCTTCCTCTCTTTCTATCTCTTTCTCTATTTATATCCTATTGTTGTTTTTTTTGGAGGATCCAGACTAATACAAGTGAGATGTTAAATTATAGCTAATAACATTATCTATTGCTTATTGTATGCCCAATGTCTGCCAGGGGCAGTACTAAATATTTTTACACAAGTTAATCTAATTTAATCTTCAGAGAACCAGTTGAAGACACTAAAGCTCAGGGAGCTATGATTTTGCAGCTAGAAGTTTCAAAAATTAGTCTGTTGAACTCTAAACCCTAGGTGTGTTCCCATAGGTGTTACACCAGGTAAGGAGGGCCAATAGTGTCAGGAAAGTAGATTTGTGTTTAATGAGTTCTTGTGGTAAAAGTTTGTAAGCATTCAGAGTTACTGAGGAGCAGTACCCTAGAGATACAGAGAAAACCATGATGGCAACAGGCCCAGTAATGTAGGACTAGCCCAAGACCCCCCAAGGAAGTCTTAAGCAGAAAGTATTTAGCATTCAAAATACTAAGCCAAAAAATTAACTCACTTTAGGGTGAGAGTCTGAATTTTCAAAGAAAGGAAACTCACTTTTATGGAGGTGGAAAGTGAGTAGGTGAAACCATTGGAAATTTTGCCTCACTGTTTCTAGCACCTGCTCCTCTATGCCTAGATGTGTAGCACCTCCCTGTTTCAGTTCCTCCCTGATCCAGTTTGCTGTGCCCAGTGTGGCTGGCTGCCAGAGACACCCTTCCAAGGCATCAAGGGAATTACTGTAAACTGTGTGAGGGCAGGTCCTGGGTTCCTGATAAGGCTCCAACATGGGAGCCCCTAAGCAAATATTTGTGAACTGTTTCAGGGATTAGAGTGTGTGACATTCATGGGAGCATCCTCAGTAAGAACTAGGTCCCTTTCCATCATCTTCCCTTTTTCTCATTTCTGAAGGAGCTCAGCCAGGAATGTGTGGGGCCTACAGGGACTGTTATGCATTACCAGTCCCCACAGACTGACAGACCTGGCCCAGTGCAAGGACAGGCTTATTGGCCTTCCCCAATATCATCACTCACAAGATTCTTTTTTTCTTTTTTTTAAAAAGCTATTTATTTATCCATGAGAGACACACAGAGAGATGCAGAGATATAGGCAGAGGAGAAGCAGGCTCCCTGAAGAGAGCCTGATACAGGACTCGATCCCAGGACCCCAAGATCATGACCTGAGCCAAAGGCAGATGCTCAACCACTGAGCCACCCAGGTGCCCCTCTTAAAGTGTTTAGTGGGAAAATAGCTAAAATTAGAAAGGAATGTAATATCAAAGGTTGGTGAGAATGTAGAGCAACTGGAATGATCATACTCTGCTGGTAGGAGTATAAAGTAGTCCAATCACTTTGGAAAACTGGGAATATCTACTAAAGCTAAACACATACAAGTCCTATACCTTGAGGCTCAGCAATTCTACTGCTAGGCATAGAGCCCACAAAAAGGTATAGGAATGTACTAGAATCCTCATAGCAGCACTATTCTATTGGCTTTAGACCAGAAGCAATCAAAATGTCTACCAACAGGAGAGTGGATAAAAACATTGTAGCACATTTATACAAGGGGATACTACACAGCAACAACAGGAAACTATAGCTGTATGAGACAGGATACATGGATGTCACATGGTGGGCAAAAAAAGTCAGGAACAAGAGGGTCCACACCATATGATTCCATTTCCGTAAAAATAGGTGTTTATCTTAAAAGAGAACATTTTCTAAAGGTGAAGTAGCCTATGGTGTTAGAAATCAGGATTGGAGTTATGTGGAGGCTGTACTGGGCATGATAGGGCCCTGTGTATTGGGAATGTTCAGCTTCTTCATAAAGCTGTTCCTTACACGGGTTTGTACACTTTGAGAAAATTCATCAAGCTGTGTGCACTTGCGATTGGTATGCTTTTCTGGATGTATGTTACACATAAATACAACTTGCCAAAAAAATGCAGTGAGTGAAACTTCTCTATTAAAGAAAGTCTTTAAAGTCATGAGTTAAAAATAAATAAATAAATAAAGTCATGAGTTAACTCTGACATTGTTTCTTTACTGGGAGAAGTGAACTAAATTCTGAAATCTTGTAGCACTTATGATATACAAATATCATGATGCTTATCTGTGTTATTAGAAATGATTAGTCTCAAATTTTTTTGTAGATAGTAATTGTTGGTTTAGAAAGGAACTCATTTGCTAACATTTTTATAAGCAGCATTTAGTGAGAAGCATGTGAGTTTCAGCTGCCTGAAGCTGCTTTTATAGTTTTACTTCCTTAGAACAAAACTGATTGCCACTTTGTGAAGGAATGGTAAATAGGCCGATTTCTAAAGGCAAGTAACTGATCATTTTTGATCTTTCAGTTTGCTAATAAAATATAACATGGGAAATTTAAAAATTCCTGGCATCAGAGTGAAATTATAATATACAATTTAAAATCACAAGTAAACTGATACCAAATGTGTTCCCTGACACTATAAGCCTCAGGAAGCAAACATACATTTTGACGTTCATACCAATATAACATGCATCACAGGTGCTCAAAGGGATCTGTGAGGAGTATCTGGTATCTGGGTGGCTCAGTCGGTTAAGTGTCTGCCTTCAGCTCAGGTCATGATCCCTGGTTCTGGGATCGAACCCCCCATCAGGCTCCCTGCTCAGCAGGGATCCAGCATTTCCCTCTCCCTCTGCCTGCCGCTCCCCTTGCTTGTGCTCTCTCTGTGTCAAATAAACAAGTAAAAATCTTTAAAAAAAGGGGGGGGGGGTGAGGGATTTGTGACTGTAATGCAATAGGATCAGTAATGCTTTAAATTCAGACTCTAAGCATACACTGTTGCATGCTAAGTGCAAATCAATATGCTAAGTGTTAAGTGAAAATGGCCAAATGCTGTAGTAACTTAAACAGAGTTAGCACTTTAGTCCAGCTCATTTAAATACTGTTCCTTTCCCACCAAGTTGAACCATAAATGTGTTTTCAGAAGCTGATTTCTTTCTTCCCTGCACTTTCTCCTGCACATTCTCCTCCTTGGATATTTTGTGGACTAGATTCCAAGTCAACTTTTTAAAAGGGATCTCCTTTTGCTCAATATTTCCAGAACCCTTAGTATGTTCTTTCTTTGGGGTCTTGTAAAATAGTACTAGCAGGGATAGTAACCACCACAACAATAAAAATAATAGCTAATGTTTACATGATGTTTTCTATGTATGAAGAACTTGAGTTAGTCAGTTTGGGCTGCTCTAACAGAATAAATATCCAGGGGTGCCTGGGTGGCTCAGTTGTTTCAATGTCTGCCTTCAATTCAGGTCACTGCATGTTCTGCTGCCTACTCAGCAGGGAGTCTGCTTCTCCTTTCCCTTTGCCTCTCCCCAGCTTCTGTTAGCTCTCTCTCTCTCTCTTTCTTAAATAAATAAATAAAAACCTTAAAAAAAAAAAGAATAAATACCATCGACTGGGCAGCTTAAACAGATAACATTTATTTGTTACAGTTCTGGAGTCTAGTAAGTCAGGATCCAGGTGCTGACAGATCTGGTATCTGGTGAGGTCCTTTCCTGGTGCGCAGATAGCTGATTTTTTGTTGTATTCTCACATGACAAAGAGCAGAGAGAGAAAACAAACTCTTTTTTTTTTTTTTTTTTTGAGGGCACTAATTCCATTCACAAGAACTCCACCCTCATGACCTAATTATCCCCCCAAATCCCCACCTCCAAATACTATCATACTGGAGGTTAGGATTTCAACATATTGGGGCACCTTGGTAGCTCAGCAGTTGAGCATCTGCCTTTGGCTCAGATTGTGATCCCAGGGTCCCAGAATTGAGTCCCACATCAGGCTCCTCTCGGGGAGCCTACTTCTTTCTCTGCTTATGTCTCAGCCTCTCTCTCTGTTTCTCATGAATATATAAAATATTTTTTAAAAAAGGATTTCAACATATGAACTTTGGGAGGATACAAACATTTGGTCCATACAGAACTGCAGTAGGTATTTTCTATATAGTAAATCATTTAATCCTGCCAACAACTCAGGTAATTATTAAAACTATCATCCTCATTGTTCTGTCTTATAGGGAAGAAAACTGAGGCATAGATTGGTGAGATTTTCCTGAGGCCACGTAGCTAGTAGGGGAGGGTGTCAGGATCCTGGGTCTGGGCAGTGATCCTCAACCTTGATTATACTTTGGATTCACCTGGGAACTTTTAAAACTCTGATGCCTGGTTTTCATCTGAGGTATGCTCCAGCCCCAATTCCAGATTCCAGTTTAATTGGTCAGAGGGGGATCCCTGGGTGGCACAGCGGTTTGGCACCTGCCTTTGGCCCAGGGCGCGATCCTGGAGACCTGGGATCGAATCCCACGTCGGGCTCCCGGTGCATGGAGCCTGCTTCTCCCTCTGCCTATGTCTCTGCCTCTCTCTCTCTCTCTCTCTCTCTCTCTCTGTATGACTATCATAAATAAATAAAAAAATTAAAAAAATATTATAATTGGTCAGAGGTATTTTAAATGTACTTGGGCAATTCTGAATTGCTGCCAGGGTTAGGGCCTCTGGTCTGGGGCCTGGCATCTTAGCATCAATGCAGTCATGAGAAGTTCCTATGACTTTCCCCACTGGGCAAGAAACTGGTTAAAAGGACAGTCAGTGGGAGGAGAAATCTTGTGAATTAAATGATGACAACCGAGGGGCATTTAGCTAGCTATAGGGTTTTAGGCAAATATTCCAGGACTTAGTTTTTTCCTCTGCAAAGCAAAGGGTTGGAATTGAATGATTTCCTGGTTCCTTCCAGTGCTATGAGTCTATGAAATCAATATATTAAGCCCTTGACTATCCATGAGTGGATGATCCATGGAAAATGTTTAATCCAAGGACTAGCTTCCTTCAGTCAACTTTCTTATCAATTGGTGTATGCCCAAGGAAAGCACATCAATTTTATTTTTGGCCTACACAGAACATAATGAGGAAGGAAAGAATCACGTGTGTTTGCATATGTGTACATGTGAAAACCATTCAAAAGATAAATTAAATGATTTGGAGGGATTATCTGCTGTTTTGGATTATCCACATCACTGCCCCCTCCAATAGCGTTGATAATTGAAAGTTGCCCGTACTCTGATTGCTGACAGCTGAAGGATCCATGTTGCCAAGGAAGCTGTGGCTGTATGCCAAGTAACAACCTGATTAATTATCCTTTTCTTTATGCTGTCTCAGCTCTCCATGCTCTTCCCTCCCCAGAGTAGTGTCCAGTTTCAGGAGCATGGAAGAAAACAAGTCCCCTAAATGAACATTCCCTCTGTCCCAAGGCAGAAAATACATTAGAGTGACTTTTCAGATCTCCTCAGGTCCTTTGCTCATGCCCCACTTGTTGATTATCCCAAATACACTGAACCAAAGAGGGTCGGTCTAGTCACCCTGGCTTTCCACAAGAAGGGTTTTGGCAAAAACGCTCTTGCTCCTTTAATCTGATGCATATGGAGGTGGCCCAAAAGAGTATGTCAGAGGCTCCAAGATAAGAACATGCTACCATGGCCGAGAGGCTAAGCCTTATCCTCGGTGGCTTTATGCTGACTGCACCTTAAGGAGTCATTATCTTCAGTGTTTAGCCTGGAGTGCCATTTGGAGTTCTGACAGCATTTTCTAAAAGCAGTTTTAAACAACTGGCTTCCACAAGGTTTTTTTTTTTTTTTTTTTTTTAAGATTTTATTATTTCATGAAAGACACACACAGAGCGAGAGGCAGAGACACAGGCAGAGAGAGAAGTAGGCTCCCCTCAAGGAGCCCAATGTGGGACTCGATTCGACCCCGAAGGCAGACGCTCAACCGCTGAGCCATCCAGGCGTTCCACAACGTATTACATAGGCACTGGGCTTGGGACTGCAGGACACACACATTGATGGTGGGGGCTGTGGCCCCTGCACCGTACCTGCTGAAGGAATGGCAGCAATGGAAAAAAGCCCATTCAGGTTTCTCCACATGCATTTCTCCTTGGCCTGGGCTAAGAGCAGGACTGAGTAATTTGTGGCAATTTGTGGACTCCAGAGGCTTTCCTTGTCCATGACCCAATCAGCGCTGTCAGCAAAGAGAGGCTCCCAGTCCCTAAGAGGCCAGATCCAGGGTTTTACGGGTTGGGCCACCAGAAGCCAGCTCTGCACTGGTCTGTGGGGCTTTCAGTGCTGGGGTTCCAGGGCTGGCCTCTAGGGTGCATCAACTTAATGGTGGGAAACAACCCCAAGCACAGGATGGTTCTACTCACCACCAGAACCATTCTCAGTCCACGGGCTTGCTTTTCACGTAATAGGCAGACCTCAGGCTTCTGTGCCATCTGAGGCCTGGCTTTGGCTCAGTGGTGGTAATTATTTCATGGAGAACCCGTCCAGTTTTACATACTTTTCAAACAAATCTTTTTAAGAGCAGGGTCCTACCCTGGAGGCAGCTGGAAGGGGAGAAAGTTCCACTTAGAACTTGAGCTTTGAAGTGGATTCACCAGCTATCTTGCTCTGAGCGTTTCATGAATACAGCTGTAAATTGATTTGGGAGTTTGTCCTAATAGGCTGGAAAACACAGCTTTCCTGTGTGTGGGGTTGTTCAATGAAGCCACTATTTTAAATCATTGGTCTATATGTCAATTATGTCTCAATTTTTAAAAATGGTCAAAATAGTAAAAAATGGTAATAAAATAGTAATAGTAATGATAGATAAAACCATCGGAGTTTCCCACAGAGCTCCCCTCCCATGAGATCTTTTCAGACACATCCAGTGGTCAAAAAAAGATGTTCCTATTAACAGAAAAGGAAAGTTCTTAGATACTTGGACACTGGTTTAGGCATAGATTTGTGCCCAAACCACATAAACAGATTCCTCTCGTATCTCAGCCATATGAATATTTGATTTCACTATCTGTACATGTCTAAAGATAGAGTTTATTAACTTGTCTTAATATCTTTCTTCCAAAGCAGAATTTAGCCTTTAAAAAACATTGTTTTTTAAACAATAATATAGCTTTAAAAAGACCTTTAGAAAAAAAAAAAAAGACCTTTAGCCTAGTCTAAAATTGTTTTGCTGGTCTGTGCATTCCACAGATATACTGGGATGTAAGATACCAAACTTGTTCTCTTTATCTACTCACTAAATTACTTTATGACCCTACCTATCACTCTAAGAATACTTGTTGAAAAACACAGAGACCTATTAAGTTTTCCTAGACATCAAAGGAATGTAAGCTGAAACTAGAAGATCGTGATTTTTTACCCATCAAGCAAACAGTCACATTAGCAAGGAAATTAAGGGGACGTTGGCACATATTGCTGGTGTGACATCTAGGAACATAACCTGACACAGAATTACTTTTAAATAAGAGGAAATGCTTTATGCACAGAGTTACTCAGCACTACTCCAATTTATAATAATAATAAAAATGTTGAAAAAATCTAACTACCTAATTACCAAGGAATGGTTGAATGGCTACTTTGCATTTTAAAATGACTCTAATGAAAAACATTGAAAATGTTTATGATATACAGCTTAGGTGAAAAAAGCAGGCTATATAACACAGGGTATGGCCAACCACACCTATGTTTGTTTTTTAAACAAAACAACCTAAGTATAAAATGTGTTTATGGAGATAATCCTCCTCCTCCTCCTCAGACAAAAGCCTGAAATTTAAGGCAATTCTCAACTAGGCCCAGCACCCCCTCAGGCCCCACACGTGGTAAGACCAGCCTGCTCTCCAACGTGTCCTGCCTCCAAGCCTTTGCACCTTCTGCTCTTTTGCCCAGAAATGCTTCTCCCTTCCCCCATCTTATTGCACCCTAAGTCCTCCTTGACCAGTGTTTTCTGCACTGGATAGCTAATCAGTTAAGGTCTTGAATTCTCTAATTTTTCATTTTCTTTCTTTCTTTCTTTCTTTCTTTCTTTCTTTCTTTCTTTCTTTCTTTCTTTCTTTCTTTATCTGGGGCAAAGATGAAATCTCCTAGGAAGCATATAATTATTTTAGCATGTTTATGAGACATACTCTGAAATGGATTTTGTGAACAAACGAAAGAGGTATGAATATCCAGATCCCTTGCTACAGGTCCCAGGGGACGTTGGCAATCAGTGCTTCATGATCTAGCCAGAAGTGGAATAAAGTCATAGTCAAAAAGTCTTAATTCATGTTACATAACAAACTAATGCTGTGACTTAGATGTGAGGTCACTGGCTCTGCTATTCTTCTGTCTTGTGAGAGGAAAAGTCTGGAAATGATGCAGCTGCCTCATGAGCCTGCCCTTGGGACACTGTCCGCCTGTCTCCCCAGCTTCTGCCCTGGACTTGGTGTCCTGAGTTTATCCCCAAACTGGACCCTGGCTCCCATTAAACAGACAAACCCAAGTTTGGTGGGAAGCAAAGTGCAGCTAGGATCTTTCAGATAGTCAAGATAATATAATGAAAATAAAAAAGCTGTTTGTAATTAGAATATTCCACAATTAGAGACCTAAAGGTCAGGAGCTGGGGCAGGAGGCCTGGGAGTGACTAAAGAATGTCCCTCAATATTATTTCTGAGAATACAAAATCAATTTACACTTAATACATTTTAAAATAATCAACCCACCTGTATTAGTTGATATTACTAATGAGAGCTGAAATTGAATCTTAATGTGGTTCATGAACATATTCAGCAGAGGTTTTATTATTTCTAAAAATGCTTCTTGTAATCACAGTGCTTTATCGTTGAAAATGCCAGGTTTTGTGATACAAATATATTAGATTCATAATTAAAATGCTGTTGTCTATTAATGCTACCACAGCATTTTCCCCAAGCAGACACTTAAAGAAACAAATCTTTCAAGGATGAGTGAGCTCCTTTTTTAGGAGATTCCTCCCTACACATGCTTTATTTATTAATATGATCAATTCAGAGAACAATAAACTATAAGAATGAGTGTTAATGAGGCCGAAGAGCACAAACTGGAAATACTCATCACCTTGCCCAAGCTGTGAAATAGTCCCTCCAGGCTACCCCTCTCTTCTGTGGGTTTAAAGTGGTATGGATTCTGAGGCCTCATTAAGCAATGTGGTCGGAGTCATCACCAGAAAAATATAAAGATAGAATGAAAGTTCTTTAAAAGTATGATCAAAATAGCTTATTGGATGCCTTACTCTACGGTTTAGGGAGGGCAGAGGAGTCCAGTCCAAGTTTCTCTACCCTTTACCTGATAGGTGCTCAGAAAATTAAGCATTTTTGAGTATGATGCTCTTGAAAAGCAACAGTACATTTCCCTCATGAAGCTAAGCATGGCTTTTGGGTTTTATGGAAACCAGGCCCTTTAAGGCTCATAATATCCTTACATTTTTGTATAACCTGTTTTGCCCTCCTTTGGTTTAATTTTCATGAAAATTTGTTATTGGTAAAACAGAATTGAGTAAGGCAGAGGCAGCCAGGCTTTAACCACCAAGAACTCTTCCTATTACCTCCCATCATAGAAAAAAGAAATGATCATTTTAAAAAAAGATTTTATTTATTTATTCATGACACACACAAAGAGAGAGAGAGAGAAAGAGAGAGAGAGAGCGAGAAAGAGGCAGAGACACAGGTAGAGGGAGAAGTAGGCTCCATGCAAGGAGCCCGATGTGGGACTCGATCCCGGGACTCTGGGATCACGCCCTGGGCTGAAGGCAGGCACTAAACCGCTGAGCCACCCAGGGATCCCCAAGAAATGATCATTTTTTGGTTTTCTGCTTTTTAAGTTCAGAGCATCTGATCAGCAGGAGGGACAAAGTACTGCCTCATGTCGCCGATGTACTTCTTGCCTCTTGCCATGACTCACGGCATTTTAATCAGACATGGGTACTTTTATAGCATGCCCATAGATGACTCTTGTTAGACTTTATGAAATATTTATTTTATTATTTTTTTTTAATTTTTAATTTTGATTTTGTTTATTCATGAGAGAGACACACAGAGAGCGGCAGAGACATAGGCAGAGAGAGAAGCAGGCTCCATTCAGGGAGCCCGATGTGGGATTCAATCCCAGGACTCCAGGATCACACCCTGGGCTGAAGGCAGATGCTCAACCCTTGAGCCACCCAGGTGTCCCTTTATGAAATATTTAAAATAGTCTAGGGATGCCTGGCTGGCTCAGTTGGTAGAGCATGTGACTCTTGATCTTGGATTGTGAATTGGAGCCACATGTTGGGTGTCGCGTTTACTTAAAAAAGTCTCAGGACTCCTTCACTGGCATGAAGACTCTTGACAGGCCAAGGCTTGCTGTGTTGAGCAGAGCAGAATCTGGAGAGGAGGGGAGGCTGGAGCAGCTGTTGTCCATGCTCTGGGGGCTGAGGATGCTACACACTCCCCATGAAAGATGGGGACTCTCCTGGTGCTGATCCAGGGGTAGGATGAGTTTTTCAAGAGGTGGGAAGGAAACAAGAGAGGTGCTCCAGGGGACACAAAGGTTAACAATAACAACGCTGAGATAGATATATTTCTGATCTTTCCAAAAAGCTTAAAAATGATAAAAAGAAAACCCCAAGGACAGAAGTGTGCCCTTCGTACAAGCAATAGACATGTGCTTAAAGATGGGAAGGACTATTTCTTTTTTTTTCATTTTATTTATTTATTCATGAGAGACACAGAGAGAGGCAGAGACACAGGCAGAGGGAGAAGCAAGCTCCCTGTAGGGAGCCCAGTTCAGGACTCGATCCCAGCACCCTGGGATCAGGACCTGCACTGAAGGCAGATGCCAGACATTGTGTTAAGCACTTCGCGGTTTCCATACAATAGCTTAGTGTGGATCAAGCAGATTGCCCTCTTGCCTTGTCTCCCACTGACTCCTGGCCGAATGGGCAAATGCCACCGTGAAGGGGACTGGTGGCAGAAGTACAGCAACACTGATAAGTGTAGTAACGTCCATGGGAACACGTTTACCAAGATCAGGCACTAGGATTAGCCTTTTACATGAATCAGTTAATCTAATCTTGAAGACACTCTAATTACAGAGGTACTATTATGATCGTTCCCATTTTATAGCTGGGAAAACTGAGACTCAGTGACTTGCCCTTGGCCACAAAGTTAGAAGAGTAGTTGAGTCTCAAATCCCAAGTGTGTCTGACTTCAGAGCTCTTGCTTATAATAATTAGACTGGGTAAATGGGAAAGGGAAAAATGAAGAGCTGCCTTCACTAAAGCTTCCATGGAACACAGGAAGCAGAAAAAGGCAGTCCTAGTAGCTGTGGAGGTGGAGGCATACTCATACTTAGCATGGAGTCTCAGTTAGTCCTGTAGGCCCTCCTTCTCCCACTCCTGGCCATCCATGACAGCCTGCCCTGAGCTGGCCCAGGGGAGAAGGAACATTGCTCAATAGTCTCGGAAACCAAGAAAGACCGCTTGCACCTCTCCAACTGTCCCTTCTTCCTCAAACCTTGGAAGTGTCTGGGAGGAATCTGGGAATCTGAGGGTAGGGCTGGAGCTCCTACCAAGTGAGTCACACCAAGTTCTGAGAAATATGAGATGGTGCCTATTGATTGGACACCTTTTTTACTTCTAAACTGGTAGTCCTGGGAATATGACTGACATTTACAGCATATAAATAGTCTGTGTGTTTGATGGATGGGTTTGGCATCTTTTATGTAGCTATTTTCTGAGTTGGAGTTTAAGCTGCTTTAATGGGAAGACTTTACCTGTTTCTTCATGCAGGATTTTGCAATGGTTGCATGAATTTCAACATCTGTTTTTTATGATGTTGCAAATATTGCTAAGAGTGAGGGATCTTCTTCACAAAGCTCTTTAATTCCAAAGGACCCTTTTCTTAACAAATCCTTGGCATATGTTTCTTAGAAATGAAGATGTTCTACAGCTATTTTTATATATTTTTAAATTTTAAAAAAGATTTTATTTATTTACTCATGAGAGACACAGAGAAAGAGGCAGAGACATAGGCAGAGGGAGAAGCAGGCTCCCGGTGGGAAGCCCGATGTGGGACTCCACCCCATGACTTTGGGATCACAACCTGAGCCGAAGGCAGATGCTCAACCACTGAGCCACCGAGGTGCCCCTCCATTGCTAGTTTTAAATCTTTGGGTTAATAAGTATGATTACAGTGTATTAGTGTTTTTGTCTCATACTGGCGCATCTCAGACTTAGTAGGTTTGAACCCCATCTAGACCATTATCTGTCATTTGACTGGCCATTGAGTAGATTGCCTTACAATCTGATCTGATTGTTATAGACTACCAGAGAAACCAGAGGAAACCACAAGTTAGGTGGTTCTTAACAGGTTTCATTGTGTCACTGCTCTAGGACTTACCGTGGCTCCCCATTGCCCTTTGGGTTCCCTGAGACTTTGTCCTACACTTTTATTCCTCTCCCTCATGCATGCAGGTTCCTTCCTGTGTGTGCTGCATTTCATGCCTCAGCCCCTGTATGCTCTGGGGCCTCTACCCCATGGGGAGCCCGTGAGGAGAAATGTGCTTCACTCTCCATAGCCAGCATGCTGTGGCAACTAAATGGAGACATGCTCAATCAATTTGTAATTAACATACCATTCAATGGCCTGACGGGCATCACGTATTCTGAAAGCCAAAGACAGGATTTGGAATGACCATTTTCAAGGGTGAAAAGAAAAAGAAAAAAAGCTTTAAATAAGGACTGTTTACATTTGTCAGTATTTCTACCTGGGGGGAAAAAAATCAACCAGAACAGAAGCAGCCTCGTGAAAAACAGCCTGTTCAAAACCACTGAGATATATTAAAATACACACCAGCACAGACGTTCTGTCACTTTAAAAATGTTTTGAATCCCTGATGCCAAGCAGGATGCTGGGGGCTTCTTGCAGCCAGCACCAAGTGTTGGGAAAACATAAAAAAACAAAAAACAAAAAAAACCTCTCTCCCTGTTGGCTCAGCCAAAATAAACATTTCATTACTCCCATAATAAAGGCAACTTCTTGATTGAGTAGATGAAATCCCAGGTAGCTAGCTTCCCAGGTTGTACCGCCGTGTAGGCAATTTTCAGAGACACCTCACATTCGTGTGAAGAATAAAGTATTGAATTCAATTGGCTGGAGGGAGCTTGAAGGAGAAAGACTGCACTGAGGGTTAGTGTACTCACTATCAGGGAATGCGATGCACGATTAAACCCAAGAACTAGCGTGCAGTGCACTGGGTGCTTACTGATGATGCCCAGATGCTTAGAATTAAACTAATTGCTGAAAATGTGAGAGGACTATGTCCAGGGGACATGCTAAAAAAAAAAAAAACAACACCTCAGGCTGGTTTGTAGAATTCTTTAAAAAGAAGGAAGAAGGGAGGAAGGGAGAGAAAGGGAATGAGAGAGTAAGGGAGAAAGAGGAAAGAAGGGGGGACAGGAAAAAGGAATGACGGCGCCCCACTTCACTCGAGTAGCAATTACTCACACATTCCTCAGATTTTATCCTGTTTCATCCTCATCAGAACCTTGGGATCTTTTTTTTTTTTTTTTTTTTTTTTTTTTAAGCAAACAAACAGATGAACACACAGATTGAATGACTTGCTCAGGATGATCTGGCAAACAGGTGAAGGAGTGGGGACCGCAACCACCGATCCCTAATGATCAAAGCCGAGAGGGCCTAGTGTGTATTGCAGAATGAACCTACATGCCTCTGTCCTGGGGTCCCTCTGCTTTCAGGTTGCTCCTTAAGCCCCCTCTGGGGTGTTTAGAGGAGATCTTTCTGAAGGCATAGACATGGACTTAATGATGCCCAGAGATCCTTGACCACATCACGGTTTACTTATGATTCTAAAAACACATGGTGAACCTCTCTGGAAACGGTCCTCTGTGCAGGAAGTTGGGATTGAGCTCCGTTTCTTGTCCTTGACCATTTGTCATTCCCAAATTTGGGAAAGAGCATAAAAGAAAAGAAACAGATGTTTGCTGATGGTCTCTCTTCCTAGGGAGATCTCACTGCTTGACAACCAGGGGCCCTTCCCCAGGCTCTGCAGACCCCATGGGAAGCCCAGTCATAGGGAGAGAGCTCGCTCTGAATATAGGTGACTTCTTCCAGGGGTCTGTAGCAGAGGCTCCCCATCCCCCAATCTTTTGGGCTCCAAACTCAGTTGGCATCTACACCTTTCAGTCCTTTAAGGTAAGCAAAGGATGGAGGCTCTTTGAGGGTGTGGGATGGCTGGGAAGGATCTTTGAGGTGGGTTTCTCTCTCTGATACTCAGATCATCTCCTGAAGGAAACCTGCTGCCATTTTTGACTCTGCAATTATTTAATATGGTGACGAGTTGCCGTAGCAACATGATTTCTGCATCAGGTTGACATAAATTCATGCTTGCCTGGTTTGAAAAGAAAAATTGGACATTCGATCTCCATCAGAGAATATATACATAGAAACAGAGAGTAGCTACGAATCCTGACCTTACTATTATTTTTTAACTTTCATGTACAGATTCAAACATACACAGAAATAAAGACGAATCTAACTAAGCTTCACATGCCTATTGCAGCTTCAACAATGATCAACATATGGCTCATCGTGCTTCATTTCTATACTCCCTCCTTCTTAAGCCCCCACCCACTATAATATTTTTACATAAATCCCAGCTACCACATAATTTCATCCACAAATATTTCAGTGTGACACTCTGAAAGATAAGGATGCTATTTTTAACAAATGATTCTCACATGAATAATAAATAAAAGAACAAAGGAAGATTTCAGAGTATAAATTCTGCCTTTCTCCTAAACCAAATTATTTAAACTGTATTCCCTTTCATTAATATCTCTACTTCAGACACTATATTTTGGCTTAAAAATATAATAGAACTATGGGGACGCCTGGGTGGCTCAGTTGGTTAAGTGGCAGACTCTTGATCTCGGCTCAGGTCATGGTCTTGGGGTCCTGGGATCGAGCTCCATGTTGGGCTCCCTGCTCAGCAGGGAGTCTGCCTCTCTGCTTCTCTCTTCCTCTGTCCCTCCCCACACAGGAGCACACATGCATTCTTATATATATAGAAAATAAATAAATAAATCTTTAAAAATATATAGGGAAAACAGAACTATGTAGCAGGTGAAATTCCAAGTATTTTACATGGCTTATCTCATTTAATCCTCACCCCAACCCTCTGAGATAGATACTAATGTCCCATTTTACAGATGAGGAAGATGAGGTTAGTAACTGGGCCAATATCAAATTCTTAGAATGCGTAAATGAGCAAATACATTGTTGGTTCCTAATCAAGTCTAATCTGACCATAGAAACGACTGTGTATTAAGTTTACAATTTGCAGCTTGTCAAGAAGTGCCTGCTTTCCTGTGCTTTACTTTTTTGTACCTACTCTTAAGACTGGACATTAAAACCTTCTTGAGCAGAAACAGATCACTATATACAGCATGCTAGGTGATGTAAGGCTTATCCTCAAGACAACCACCTATCTTTATCCCCTTAAGTATGTTTTCTATACATTCTGTGAAATCCTGAGCACTCCGCTTCAATGGAAGCTATCTGAGAGGCGGTGCCATGAGGTATCCACCATGCTGGATGATGTTGTCCAACTGCTCATTGGCTGTGTGATGGAGGGCAAGTAGCTGTTCTTTAGCTCCTGGTGTGAACTCTTGCCCCATCAAGACCTTGCCACATTGTATTGCAATTATCTCTATATTGGTCTGGTTTCCTTAGAGGCTCCTTGAGGCCAGGAGCCAATCGGCCATATGTTGGTTTGGCTGTTTGTTCTTTTTCTGTATCTGAGCATTGATAGTGGTAGATAGTAAGTCGAGTTTTTCTAGCTATTTTAATTCTCTGAGTTCTTCTTATTTTTCTTTCAAATCAAGGAAATAACAATGTATCTGGCAGTAATTAAACTTCAGAATAAATCAAAGCAGCTCCATAATTCAGAGAAAACAGAGATTTTTAAATCAAAGAGGCCACTATGTCTGCCTACATTGACATCATTCAATGTACCATTTTCTGATACCTTTATAGACCATAGTCTTTGGAGTTTATTAGGGGAAAAATCAACAACATAGGATCTGAAGTTTAACATTTAAGATTTTAATATTTAAGATTCTAAAGCTGAATTGTCATTACTAATGGTTATTTCAGATATGTGAGAGGTAGGCAAATATGCAGTACAGGAATTGAAAAGATACAATTAAAGTCAATATGAATTGAATGTTCATGTCTTTCCAAGTTATCCCAAAATACTTTCTTCATGTTTAATAATACAGGAAGAAGATCATCCAAATATTCTGAGACCATTCTGGTTGTTAATATTTGCCATATTGTTCCCACATGTATTTTCCAGATCATATGCCAGACTTTGGTTTAGAAAATATAATTACCATACACAGTTAGCTATTAACAGTATTAAACTTGTGCATGGTGTGACACTTGTCCTTCTTTACACAAGCTTGTACTTCTTTCTGTATTTTATTCCAGGTGACTACAAATACTGGAAGTGTCTCATCTGATGTCTGCTGGGATTATACTGAAAATGAATTTTTTAAGAACGCAACTGCGTAGTTAATGCAGTTCAAGCTGTTTCCTGAGAAACAGAAATAACCCTAGGCCAGCACTACGTCAAAAAAATCAGAATTATGGTCATGTGTTCTGCCCTTTCTGCCTAACATAAAAATATAGAAAACAATTTAACATTTAACATACATGTTACTCATCACCTATTTTCTGCATTTTTTTTTATCAAGGAATAGTCTATACATGGTATTTTTAATACTGAAAGGTATGTGCGTTAGCACAGCTCATCATGAAGGGATCTGAAATTCCAGTTCTGCTAACTGATGTCTCTGCTGCCATTAAGAAATTGCTTAATTTGGTGTGGGTCACTTTAACCTGTCAAAAATGGGATAATATATGAGTGCTTCCCAATGGGCAAAGGTGGTGAAGCATTACTATAGTAAATGCTTAGGAATACAGACACGTGTCTATGTAGCAATTCAGTATTCAACAAATATTTCATAAATATTTACTCCTTGCCTAAAGAATAACCAGGGATGTGATTCCAGGTTTGGGGGCCTTCACTTCCTACTCTCATACCCCTTGATTCACTCTGGAGTTCTTTCTTAATTCAAGGGAAAAATCCAGACAACTAAAGATGCATACACAAAAAAGTACGGGATCAGCAGAAGTCACAGTGATGGCCTCATGAGTGGGCAGGAGGGGAAGCTCATCTGCTCCCTGCTCACGGGTCTGTAGGATGTATTGGTGCCAAAAAGCTTGAGAACAAAATGCAACACTCTCCTTGGATCCCCTACACCCTCAGGGTGCTCTCCCGAGCTCATCCCATGCTGGAGAGGCTCTGGCTCTCAACTCAGACCAGCAGCTTTCCCACTGAGCACAACCTCCCACCAGCCTTTGGTCCCAGACCTCCTCTCGGCTGGAAGAGGAGCTGGAAGGGATGTTGGCCAAGGGTAACTTTCTGCTAAATTAAATGAGACCCCTTGTCCAAAACAGCATTTAAAATTATAGTCCCGGGATCCCTGGGTGGCGCAGCGGTTTGGCGCCTGCCTTTGGCCCAGGGCGCGATCCTGGAGACCTGGGATCGAATCCCACGTCGGGCTCCTGGTGCATGGAGCCTGCTTCTCCCTCTGCCTGTGTCTCTGCCTCTCTCTCTCTCTCTGTGTGACTATCATAAATAAATAAAAATAAAAACAAAAAAAAAAACAAAAAAAAAAACAAAAATAAAATAAAATAAAATTATAGTCCCTCTTGCAGTGGAGTTTTAGTGTGCTAGTTTCAGAGCCCTCTAGAGAGTTGGGTTTAACTAAGCTCATGATGCTAGAGCAAGTCGTTGACCCAGGGCCAGTCTGATTTTCCAGTCTGCAGTGTTCACCCTGCAGTCCTCTTTCAGAAACTTTTGGAGAGCTGATGGAAAAGTCAACTAAACCACAAGTCAGAAAGTGTTGCCTTCATCAGAGAGAAAAGACACCTTTAGTTGCTGCTGCCATTAGATTTTCAGAAGAAGCATAGAGGCAGGTCTCAATTTTACCTAAGAAATGACACCTAAAACTTCTTTTAAAAATGTACTTATTTAGGGATGCCTGGGTGGCTCAGCAGTTGAGCGTCTGCCTTTAGCTCAGGGCATGATCCTGGAGTCCTAGGATCGAGTCCCACATAGGGCTCCCTGCATGGAGCCTGCTTCTCCCTCTGCCTGCGTCTCTGCCTCTCTCTGTGTGTGCCTCTCATGAATAAATAAAAAAAATCTTTTTAAAAAATTACTTATTTGATAGAGAGAGAGAGAGCAACTTATTTGGCAGAGCAGCAGGGAGAGAAGCAGGCTCCTGGATGAGCAGGGAGCC
Organism: Canis lupus baileyi; assembly: GCF_048164855.1. Taxonomy (NCBI): domain Eukaryota; kingdom Metazoa; phylum Chordata; class Mammalia; order Carnivora; family Canidae; genus Canis; species Canis lupus. The sequence continues at coordinate 9,017,402 of NC_132842.1, read as the reverse complement.
AGATGCAGGGCTGAATCCAGGACCTTGGGATCATGACCTGACCCAAAGGCAGACACTTAACCGAATGTGCCACTCAGGCATCCCTGACACCTAAAACTTTGTATTGATTTTTCCTGAACTAAGGGCCATTCCTTCAGGTATCATTTATTTTAAATGCAGGCATAATTCTCTGGACAATAGCATATCCTAGGATGGCTTGTTGGATGAACCTGACTTTGAGGAGTGAAGTAACCCAAGAGATACCAACTTATTCTAAATAAAACTGGGCCCCAAAGTAATTGAGTTATCAGTAATAGCTACATATATTGAGACTATTGTGTTGCAGGTAGTATGCTAAAGACATTAATTACATGGACTACCTAATTGAATATTTACAACAAGTAGGAAAAGTACAATTGTGGCATACAACTGGAGGTATGTCCTTGCCCAAGGTCAAGCAGCTAGCAAGAGGGAAAGCCTGGTAGGATTAAAATTCCCCATCATCCTAATGCCCAGGCGGTGCCACACTATCTCTTGGAAGCTATGAATTATTCTTTCCCTCAACACCCACCCCAGTTAGGCCATTTGAGTCAATGGGAGTGATTTCTTTGTTCATAGGTATTGGAGCTTCATATTTGGGTTAATAGTGTGCCAAGAAGAATAAACAAAGGAATTGGCAATAGCATAAACACAATTCTTAAAACTCCTTAAGAAACTTTATGATAGTTAAACTTTTGTTTTGTTTTGTTTTTAAAAGATTTTTATTTATTCATGAGAGACACACAGAGAGAGACAGAGACATACACAGAAGGAGAAGCAGGCTCCTTGCAGGGAGCCCAATGTGGGACTTGATCCCAGCACCCCGGGATCACGACCTGAGCCAAAGGCAGACAACCTCTGAGCCACCCAGGCACCCCTGATACTTAAACATTTTAAGCTAAATGAGGGAACTAACTGTAATTCTGTACATCCTTTATTTGGGAATGGAATATGTGTTCGATTTAGTTATAAAGTGACTTTCTACAGAGTGAATGCCAGTTTCTCACTGAAAACTGTAAGTCTATTTTTACAGGAAATTACCCTAACCTACAAAGATTAAGATTTGAGGAATGATCACATATAACACCCTAGAATATCTTGTAGCAGTGTTTCATGTCACTAAGTCAGATATTGCCTCTCCACCCCATTCTCCTACTGTTTTATGTTCTCTGTTCCTAGACAATAGGGATCTCAACCAGGAGATTGGTTGGCTTTTCAAATTCTTGTTTTCCTTTGGATTGAATATTTATTATACCTTCTGGAACTGGGAATTGCATAAAATGACAGTGACATTGCATGTCTTTTGCTCCTCCCTTTGGGTAGATTGCTCCTCATTTGTAGGGCTACAGGGATGAGCTCCCAGTCACTGGGCATATACATGTTACTGGCCCTCCCACCTTCAGAACCTTATAACCATCTATAGACTGGACATCTCCATTTGCCTGTTTCCTGGACACCTCAAGCTCTTGTACCTGAGATCAAATAAGAATAAGACATCTTCCTCCCCAAACCTGCCCTTTCCTCAGGATTCCCTCTTGGTCAATGGCTCCACTATCCATCCAGTCCCCCAAATGGAAACCTGGGATCTTCCTTTGTGCTCTCCTCTTCCTTATTCCTCACATTCAGTTGGTAGCCAGCCTTTTACTCTCCTTCTGGAACCAAATCCCTTCTCGCCATCCATAGTCGATTCTCAGCTCGGCTCTCCTTGTTCCTCACCTGAATCAGTGCCACAGTTTTTCCTTGACACCCACATTAGTTATCTTCTCTGGGAGATGTGTCTTGCCTATCTGTACCCTTCAGTATGGGCCAGATGCCCCATCTGTTCATACAGCATCTCCTGCATCTCTATCATGACCCTTATCTTGCGAACCCTAATCATGTATTAAATTTTGTATCTTGCCCAGTGCACCATATGCATCTTGAAGAGTGGGGACTGTATCTTAGTTATGAATAAGAGCCAGCTCCAAACAGTGTCTGGCACTCGCTTGCGACTGGCTAATGTCTGTTGAGTACTTGGTGGAGACTTTACAGTTGGTCCAGTCCTCAGTGTTTCTGGAGGAATCTTATCAGGATCTGTGTTATTACCCATCTTTTCCACCTGGGGCTTGGACAGGATGGCCAGGAGTTACATTTCCTTTTCATTTGTAACTCTTTTGTGATAATGCACAAGAACACAACAGCATTTAGCACAGTGTCATATCATAGGCCAGAAATAAGTGCTTCTTAAATTAAAATGGACGGGACAAAAGGGGCACACATTTAGGGATGCGCCTTTTAGGCTCTATGCAGTAACCCATCTGTTTTCTACATACTGAAAACCCAGCACATGAGCACATGATATACTACCCAGCTACACTAGCTGGTTGAAACTTAATAAAAAACTCATTTCCCCAATGCTTCTTACACGCTTCTCATTCTGAGTGTTTTGTATGTCTCCTTTAATCTTCACAATTTTATAAAGTTGGTATTACCCCCATTTTACAGTTGAAGTCACAGAGTTAAGTGACATGTTAAGGTCACCTGCAAGCCTGTGGCAGCACCAGATATGGCCCTGGCTGTCTGATTTCAGGAGTCATGTTCATTTGTCACTACTGTCTGAATCAAGGCACACACGACCCTGGCAGGCTTTACTCAGATGAGCCCTCAGCCCGTGAATGATAGCTGCTGAAACATGATGCATAAGCAGGGAGAAAACACAGTTTTGTTTCTGACATCCTTTCCAATAGTCACAGCTTATCTAAATTCAGAATAATTTAAAATAGCATACATGCTAAGTCCTTTACCCATTTTGTCTTTTGTCAGCTATAATTGAACGTAGACTTCATTAGAAAGGCATTACTCCTCAAAAAACTAACATTCTTCCTCTCCGAGTTATCTTTCTGGATGATATTTGTTCATGTTATGTGGTTTGAATAGGAATTGAGATTTTTTTTTAATAGTGTGTGGAAAATATATTTAAATAATTACACAGATTTTTAAATCTTCTTTTGTTGTGGTGAAATCATCTGCTTGCTGCTACCCACACTTTTTCAACAGTCTTCTACCCTCATTGGCTTGGTTTTTTACTTGTGGGCTGGGAAAGATAACATGAATTGTGTTGGCACAAAATGGTCTGACTTTAAAAGCTGCGTTAGCCAAAAATTTCTTCGAGAGGTAGGTCCTGGAATTACTAACAGAAGTGTCTTGGGACATGATCAGCTTCAACTAAATGTGGTCAGAAGCTCTCCACTCCACTGGGGAAGTTTGTGGGTTTCTTAAAAATAGTCATGCATGAATGGCAAATTGGAAAGGGAAGAAATAGGATTTTAAATTTTACCTTTTCTCTCTGATGTCCACTATTCTGTATTCCCAATCATAAAAATTGGATCCACTGAGGCTGCTATCATGAAACACCACAGGAGTGAGAGGAGACTAGATTCTTTTAATTGAATGCTTTACTCACTTATTTAAAATGTATATGTCTGCATCAAGTTCTAGATTATAGAATCCATGTTTTCAATGGTGTAAAACCTTTGTTTCCTTTTTCCTATTTGCTAACATCACTTAAAAATACACCTTTGGGGGTTATATCATGTGTCAAATTCTCAAGGATTTAAGAAAATGTGGAACAAAATTTTTTTTTTTTTTTACAATTAGGAGAATCAGTGATCTGTGACAAAATTGCCGAAAAACAACTCCCCCAAGAGCTGTGCATGAATGAGTGCATTAATTATTGCTTCGATATTAAGAACTTCAAAATGAAGAAACTGTGTTTAAAATTGCTAAGCCATCCCAGTAAGATTCCCAGACTGACTCATCCCCCACTTTGTCTGATTTATTAAGAAGCACGCCTAGACTATACTCTCCATAGAGAAGCAAATGTTCTCAGAGTAGGAAACAATCAGTAGCTTAAATTGTGTCCAAAAGAAGATTAGTGACCTAAATGATCAACAACACATTAAAATAACATTAGGCTAATAGCTCTTTAACATGCTTTGGAACTGAACATTTTAAAATGTTAAGTTAGAGATGAAAAGTTGTGGGAAAATTTTTAGAAAATTGTGTGGGAGAAGCTACATAAATCCATCTGCAATATTTGGGTGACAACATTTCCAATATAAGATTTGATGCTTACTATGCAAATGTGGATTGTATTGGGTGTATGCAATTGTTGAAACACATAAAACCATAACATGAGGTCTCTGCTTTCCCTATTCGTAAATTATACCTCAATTTGAAAAAATCTTCCAGCTTTCAAGGTTGGAAACAAGTCTGAGAAATTGTCACTGCCTAAGGAGACATGAGGACTAAATGTAATGTGATATTCCGAATGGGATCTAAGAACAGAAAAAGGAAAAACTTAAAAATGAATAAAATCCAAATGAAGTATGGCATTTAGTTAATAATATGTCAGTATTGGTTCATTAGTTGTGACAAATGTACCACAGTAACGTGAGATGTTAACAATAGGAGAAACTGGGAGCTGAGTGTAGGGAAAACTTTGCTACTTTTCTGCAAACCTAAAACCATTCTAAAATTCTAAAAGCTTATTAAAAAAAACACACACACACACACAACAGAAACAAGCAGGATGGGGGGGGGTGGGGAATGGATAATATGGCACTTACCCAAGACACCACTGGAAGGTCAAGAAAATGAAAAAAAAATTGGTATACAGGATCTATTTCAAGCACTAAGCATAAATAAGCCACAAAGAGCAAGTGTTTTATCTACTGGAAATCAGTATCTATCAGATGACCCTTCTATCAGATTGACTTTCCCATGATAAAACTGAAGGTTGTTTTCATCACCACATGTGTTCAAAGCTGGGCTCGTATTAAAAAAGGGCTGTACACACATAAATGGCAATGGATTGACATAAACAGTATAGCTTTTATTTTTGAGGTAGCATATTCCTCATCGTGAATTACCTAGTGTCACCATCGCGCCCCGTGTAACTCCACCATCCATGAGTGACACACGTTCTTTATGGCGATAAAGAGAGAGGAAAAAATCATTTCGTGTCTGCCAAAACGTTTTCTTCTCAGGTGCGAGTGCGTGTAGAGGGAGAGATGTGGAAAGAAAACTCGCTCACAATGTCAACCACGTCCCTTTGTTAAATACGCCTTTATGCTATAATCCATAATCATCGTCAAATCCTGTCGATCCCCCTTTAATAAACCGGGAGTCTTCCTCGTCGTTGGTCGGTGTCGCTGCTAAGCAGCCCTCGGGGCGGCTGCGGGGGGGGGGGGGGGGCGGGGGCGAGGGGGGCGAGCACGACTGCGCAGCCTTGCGGGGTGTCGCCGCATCTGGGCCTGGCGGCGGCGCGGGCCCCACGGGTGCAGCGGGGGCTCCCCCGGAGGCGCACAGCTCCACCCGGGACACGCCTTGCGACGACAACGTCCTGTCTCTTCAGCTAGCAGTTCTGGGACAGAGGCTGGTGGAGAGGCCCCGAGCCGACGTAGACCGAGATGAAGATGAGGAAGACCAGCAGGAGGAAGAGGCTGGCGGCCGCGGCGGCCACGGCGAAGAGCTCCATCCGCAGCGCAGCCTCCCGCCGCCGGGACTCGCCGGCCGCCTCCGGGCGCCGCGTTGCCATGGGAACCGCGCCGGCGCCCCCGCGGAACCCCGCGTTTATGACGCGACAACCCCCGGCCCTGCAGCCGCCCGCGCCCCCCGCCCGCGGCACCCGTGCGGGGCAGACCCTCGGGAGGCGGTGCCGGGAGCCGGCCGCTCGGAGCCCCGAGGTCGGGTGCGCAGCCCCGGGTGCAGGCCGGCTCGGGACCCGCTCGCGCTGCGCCTCCTCCCCGCGGCTCCGGCGCCCCCCCCCCCGGGCCGGGGCTCCCCCCGCCGGGCCCGGCTCGGACCGAGAAAATTAGAGGCTCGATGTGCGCGTTTTTGCAGAACGTCCCCGAAGCGAGGGCCGCATCTAATGCCTCGCCCCGGCCCTGCAGGCTCCCTAAAGGGGAGCGTCAGAGACATCTACCCCGAGTCCTGATTATTGGAACATTTCCTAATACGCCGTCTGTCCCGGGAGCTAGAAACATATTGCAGGAAGGCAATGTTTGGGTAATTAATAAAGAGACAATAACGGGGCTTCCGAAACGCTCGCCGCCGTGGGCCTGCACCCTGCAAGGAGCTGGGCCCCGCGCCGCCGCCTCCCGGGCACAGACGCGGTCCTGCAGGGCGCGCCCGCACCCCCCCCCAACTTCCACCGCTCGGGGAATTAGCAGACACGCGAAAGGCGGACGATTCCCATTTTACCCACTGAACTTTCTCCTCCCGGGTCGCTGGCGAAGCCACGGGCTCGGAGACACCGGGGTCCCGCTCCTCCTGGGCCTGAAGAGTCCGCCCCCGGGGGGCCAAGTCCCGTCGCTCCCAGCTATAAATATTAATAAGCTGAGAGGCTCGGCATAATTATCTCCTTTTAATTGCAACTCAACCAAAAACCCAGCCCGCTGTCACTCGCCCCCCCCGCCCCCCAAGTCAGGATTGCTGGGTCTCGTGTCAAGAGAGTCCCTTGGCTCCAGGCGGGCCTTGTATCCGCCGCCCAGCATGGGGACCGTATGCTGCGCCTCTCGGCGAGTTAAGATCACGCTCCGAGCGCTTGGAGCTGACGCCCTTCGGCTTTTCACCGGCCGCCTCGCGTCCCCCACGCTGTCCCCGCCACAGGGACCCCGCCTCTCTCCGTCCCAGACCTCCGGTTCCTAGAGCGGTCGTCTGGGGAGCTCGGCGCGAGCGGGATCCGCCCCGGCTTTGACCCGAAGGCACCTGTGGCGGCCCCGCTGCGCTCGGGAAGCAGCCCCGGGGGCTCCACGGCCGCGGGGCGCTCTGGCCCTCGGGTCTGGCCTACCCGCTGCCCCTCGATGTTGGGGTCCCTCCGCCCCTCCGCTCCGTGCGCCCCCGGGCTCCGGGGTGGGAGGCCCGGGCGGGCTCGTGGGCTGGTGCGGTTTGCTGCGCTCCCTCGCCTCGTGCCCGAAAAGCCGGGAGCCGGGAGCCGGCGGGACGTGCGCGCCTTCACTGGGCCTTCCTCGCGCGCAGGCCGGCGGCGCCGCGGGGGGCCACTTGCAAAGCCCCGGGGGCGGCTCCCGCCTCCCGATCCGCAGGCTCCCGCGGCGCAGGCCTACACCCCCGCCGGTGCCTCTTACGGAGCCGAGGGGGTCCCTGCTCGCTCCCTGGAGGAGGCTTTGCGGAGCCCAGGCACCCAGGACGCTGGAGGAGCCCAACTGCGCTCCTCCGTGGGAAGCCGCGGAGGCGAAGAGCCCCGCAGGGAGCACACACCGCCCCTGGGCTCCTTGACAAGCCCCTGCTTTCTTCGCGCGAATCTGGTCGCTCTTACTAAGGCGACATCGTAGGCCAGGAGGAGCCGCCGAATTATTTCTTGCCCGCTTCTGTTGGGCAACAAAGTGTGGGCAACAAAACAAAAAGTTTTGTGCCAACAAACAGCTGCTCCATGCAGAGAGGTACTGGCTTGTCCACTCTCTAGGAATTAGGATGCTCATTTAAAAATATTAATATGTCCGTTTACTTGATACATTCCATTTAAAGTGCATCAGGAGGAAGTTTTGAAATGCAAAATAAAGATTTATGTAAAACACTCACAGCAGTTTAAATTAGTACCTATTAGATTTCAGTTAAAAATACAGGGTCTTGGGGATCCCTGGGTGGCTCAGCGGTTTAGCACTTGCCTTCCACCCAGGGAGTGATCCTGGAGTCCCCGGGGAGCCTGCTTCTCCCTCTGCCTGTGTTTCTGCCGCCTGACCCGTGTGTGTGTGTGTGTGTGTGTGTGTGTGTGTGTGTGTCTCATGAATAGATAAATAAAATCTTAAGAAAAAATACAGATCTGTCAGGAAGGCCCAACTAAAAGAAATTATATGCTCTGGAAGCTGAAGTGTCAGTTATCAGGCTATGGTGGTTACTGAGTTTGGTGAGTATTATTTATCCATTGAAATGACAAAACAAAAATAAATCCACCTCAGAGCTGGATACTTGGACTGTAGCTATGGATGTTGTAGGCAGTTTCTGCAAGTCTCTCCAGAGGCAAGGTCAGCTTTTTTTGCTGTCCAAATGTGTTTCCTGTAAAATTAGCATAGGCTTCACACTCTGGCAACAAATGGTTAACTGGGTCTCAGAGCAGGGGGGCCACATTCTGGTGTTCAGGGCAGGAGGTCAGTGCCCCCACCATCCAGCACCCAGATCACCTGTGTGGGAAAGCAAGCTATGTATATAGTCAGTGGCCCAGGAGGAGGTGATGATGAGGGCATGGACAGCACGACAGGGTGGCTGGCAGTAGAAGGCATTTGGATAGTCATGGGTTTTATTTGTCGTTGTTCCTGCACCCAGCAGGTGTTGAGTAAATGTTAAAAGACCCAGAAGTACATGAAGACAACGTGGGGCTGGCCTTCTCTAAAGGGAAATTCAGCTAGAACTGCCTGGTTTATAATCAGGCCTAGAGCCTCCATGGAGTAATGTGTGCTCTATCCTACTTTTCTCTCTGCTATGGTGGGTGGAGGCAGGCAGCGGTGAGAATGTGGGCAGATACAAAGGCCTCCTGTCCCTTAGAGCACAGGCAGGCATCTGGAAATCTGCTAGTGGGAGTATTTCTCCGATTGTCTTGGAAACTCTTTCATCTCGACCAAGAAGGGTTTCACAAGACTGGGACAGGCATTTAGAAACCATCCTTTGCTAGCGACAGCGTTGGGATCGCTCTTTCACCCATCCTGTCACACACACACTCACAAATCTGCCCTTTTTGTATTTTGTGTGAAACTTTTTTAGTCTAATAAAGATCAAAGCCATGTACCAACTTGTCTCTCCGAAACCCCACACACTGCTTTAAGTCCTCCTGGCAGTAAAAGTCTGGAAGCTGTTTTTGAATTCTGCTAACTCAGCCTCACCCTGCTCCGACCCATATGATGCAATGCTAGCACAGGACCCAGAAAGCTGCTGGGTCTGTCACCAGCCGGCTGAGGCTGGCCTCGAGGTGCCAGGCTGGACCAGACAAGAGCTTTGTTGAGTGATCTTCCCTCAACTCCTGGAGCTGTGACAGGAATCACAACATAACACCTTCCATTTTTGTAGGACGTTAGGACTGACAAAATTATGGCTAGTTTCTTGCAACAACTCATCATCTGCATTTATAGATGAAGAAACTGAAGTCTAGAGAGGTTAAGTGAAGGCCACATAGAGAGAATGGGCAATTTTGAGTCTTGTCCTTGGGCTCTTGCTACCACACCTGTCACTATAAGGTCAGCAGTAGACATGATGACCTGGAATTCACATTGCTTCTCCACTCCATGGGGCAGGAGTTGGGTGCAATGCATCTCTCAGCAAACAGAGAGAGGTGCCTAACAAGAAACCGGATATGGTCCAAGCAACAGAGCCAAAGACACAAGTGGGAGCCAGGGCTTTCCACAGGACAAAGCCTTCTAGCTGGCAGATTTATGAAAGTGGAAGCCCCTCTTTATAAAAATGAAGCCAGAACAAGGGATGTCCCCCCATGATGGTCAGTCCCCATATTTCTCCTCTTCCCTCCCTTCCACTCTTGCTTGACTCACTGGACACAGGCCTAAGCAGCCGTGCTTGATTAGCAGTGCAGGTCATGGTCTGGGACAGGTTTTCCTCCTTAGAAGCTACATGATGTTGATTAGCACTAAACACTCAATGATCTCAGACCTCTAAGGCCTCCTAAATTTGATATAGCATAGACACCCAGAGGCACCTGTCATTCATGGCAATGACGATCAATCTAAGCTACACCTCTCATGCTGGTTAGGTCTTGAGAAAATGAGCAAGAATTGAATGTAGTCTTCCCCTCTTTTTTTTAAAAAAAGATTTTATTTATTTATTCATGAGAGACAGGCACAGAGACACAGGTAGAGGGAGAAGCAGGCTCCAGGCAGGGAGCCCGACATGGGACTCGATCCTAGGTCTCCAGGGTCACACCCTGGGCTGAATGTGGTGCTAAGCCGCTGAGCCACTCGGGCTACCTGGGCTTCCCATCTTCCCCTCTTCTGCTTGGATTTTCCTATTTGCTACTTTGAATTGCTCATGTCCTCAGCGTGGTTGCCTGGAAAATGCTTGAGTGAGGTAGGAAGGAGTATCAGAGGAGAGAGGATGACCTCTTTGATGGGTAGCCTGGGGCTAACAAACATTTGAGGATTTAAAGATTTTTGTCAACTAGTTATGAAAATTAGTACTTAACTGCTACTCACCAAAGCAGTGAGTCTGATTGGTAATGATAGCTGACAGTTAGGAGCACCTACTGTGTACCTGGCACTGTGATACATAATGACTTGTTTCATCTTCGAGGCAACACTGTGGGGAAGTGGCTACGACTATACTCACTTTACAGGTAAGAAAACTGAGACATAGAAATGTTCTGTACCAGTGCCAGTAAGTAGCAGAGTCGGGATTTCACTAAATTTTGTTCACCTGTGAACTAGCACTAGCCATCAATCGAACAGGTGAAGCTGGTCTCACCAAAGTTGTGTGCACTAGGCCAAGCAGCTTCTTTTGGAGAGAGTAAGTCTTCACTGTCTTAGCAAGAACACATTTCAAGTTGTTTTCTCTCTGCTTTCCTTCCCCACTCCCATGCCCCCACCTTGTGTTAGAGCTGAGATTCCTGTGGTTGAGCTTAGGGAAGGTGGCAAGTGGTTAGAAATGGAAAGATTCGTTGTCATTAGATTCCTCCTGTAACCTGACTCTGTGCTACAGAGCTCTGAGTGCAGCCGGGCTGAAGCATACAAAGAAAATACCTGTTATTGGTCATTGGACATTCCACATGGCTTATGTCAATGACAGTAGTGCCTTGTACACAGATCACACTTATTTACAGTCTACATATTCACTCATGGCCTCTCGTTTTTGACATTTCCTCTTTGTGCTTGGGGCCTTATCTCTAATTGTGGAATGAAAGGCTGTGTCCCTTGTTAAAAAGATTCCAGGCTAGGCTGGCCTGGCCCACATAGAACCAAGTGACACATCGTGCCCTCTGAAGGAAGAAAATGTCAATGTGCAGCCCTCAGGATCAAAAGGAGGTGGTTTTTCCCCAGACATTGCCCTATAAGGTTTCCCTTCATTTCTACCTGCACATATCAGCTTGTTCTGTCTCCATTGTTTCTATCCTGTCCCCTCTACCAGAGTTTGGAAACCCTACTATCCACCTGCCAACCTGCAGCATAGTGCAGAGCTTCTTTCCAGCCTTTTCCATCCTGACAACTCATTCTGACATGCAGCTATGACACCCAATCCAGGATGTCAGAGTAATTTCTCCAGAAAGGGCATGTGTATTACAGGCATTCCAGCCAACTTTATTGTCTTCCTCCTTTTCCCCTTTAACAAGATAGAAAGAGGGATGGTCACATGCAGGGCTCTTCATGTAAGTAGAAGAACCAAGTTAGGTTCCTCTGTGCGTACACCCTCTGTGGTCATTTCCCCTCCATCACTTCTATTAAGAATACTTCTAGATGTGTGATATGTATATATATAACCCATGCTTGTCATAGCACTGCTTTCTTATTTATCTTATTTACCTTATTTATCTTTCTCTTAAATCAGAGGAAATGAGAGAGGCAGCAGGAATAAAGTCACACACACATAATGGAATATTACTAAGCCATCAAAAAAGGAAATCATGCCGTTTGCAATGACATGGATGGAACTAGAGCATCACTTATGCTAAGTGAAAGAAGTCAGTCAGGAAAGACAAAATACCACATGATCTCACTCATATGTGGAATTTAAGACAGAAAACAGATGGACATAAGGGGAGAGGGAAAGAAAAAAGGAGAGAGGGAAACAAGCTATAAGAGACTCTTAATGATAGAGAACAAACTGAGGGATGATGAAGGGGTGTTGGTGGAGGGTGGGCTGGATGAGTAATGGGTATTAAAGAGGGCACTTGTGATGAGCACTGGGTATTGTACGTAAGTGACGAATCACTGAATTCTACTCTAGAAACCAATATTGCACTGTATATTAACTACCTAAAATTTAAAAAATAATTTTTGAAAGATGGAATACTTCGAACTTTCTGATCTCTCTTTTGTACAGGGTTGGGAATGAGATATTTGCCTTGTGCATAAGATTCAAGAGGGTGCCAAAAAACTCAGTTAATCAAGAGAAATATTTTATTTTTAAACATTTTCTTTATTTATTCATGAAAGACACACACACAGAGAGGCAGAGACATAGGCAGAAGGAGAAGCAGGTTCCTTGCGAAGAGCTCAATGCGGGACTCGATCCCAGAACCCCGGGATCACACCCTGAGTTGAAGGCAGATGCTCAACCACTGAGCCACTCAGGTGTCTCTCAAGAGAAACATTTTAATGTAATACTTTTAAAAATCAAAATTAACACCAAAAAATTAATGATGAATTAATCAAAATTTTAAGTAAAAGGCAGTATCACTGACATTTCTTTTTGCCTCAAGCTGCAGGATGGCTTGTCATGGCAGTGCATTCTTATTTATCTTTCACTTAAATCGGAGGAAATGAGAGAGGCAGCAGGAATAAAGCCAACTAAAACTGATGTAATAAACCAGAGAAAGTAGATGTGAACAAAATGAAACGGAGAGTAAAATAATGCATTGAAAATATGAAAGAGAAAATGAGAGGGAGTGGCCGAATTAATATCTAAATAACTTTTCATCAATGGCAGTTAAAGCTTTTTACAGAGAACTGTTTGACTCCTAAGTTATTATTTTCTTTTCAACAATTATTAGAAACTTTGCTATAGTTCAAAGTGTTTTTAGACACATGTTTATTTCCCCTAACACTCTGTTTTCGTTTTTGCTTTTGTAACAATACTCTGTGTCTTTAGGGCACTTCTTTATTTTTCAAAGCATTCTGGTTTTGCATATTTATTTCGTTTATTCTTCTCACATCGAAATAATTGGATAGGGTGTGTTATTCTTTCTCAGAAAATGAATTGGTGGGATTATGGAAGAAAAAGAAAAGTTATTTTCAAATGCCAGGCACTGACTAAGTGCTTTACGTGTTTTATTTGTTTTCCAAATAATTCTGAGTTATGGATATGATCAGTTCCTTTTTATAGGTCAAAAAACTGAAATCCAGGAGGATTAATTAATTAGCTAGTAAAATTCTCAGAATATTTCCTTAAAAAAATTATATCATTGTTCTCATACTTTTGGTTGTTAGTAAAACTGAAAAAGAAAAGGTCAATTAGATGAAGAAGTTCTATTCTAGCTCCAAAAATTGTTTTATGCCTCCATATCTGGTCAAAGCAACTCCAAGATTTTCTCTTTGCCTTTTCTGAGTAGTTTATGTGTACCTATGTCAGAATGTGTCAACTTTGAAAGGGCTAGTGTGATAGAAGTGGTGTGTCCTTTAATGTAAAATACTTTGAGTTAAGTAGATGTAAATGACTGATGAGGATAGTGACTTAGTCTTTTTCTTCATCACACAATGCATTTATTTGGTTTATTAAATACGCAGACCATATGTTAAAGTGTGGAATCATTCTCACATGGCCTAGTTTTAATATGTTACTTAATTTTATAAATAGAAATAAAACAACATTAAAATAATGTTTAATGGACCACAGTCCACCCAACCTCACACAACTGTTTTTATTTTTGGGTGATGTGTGCACATGAATAGTTTCAATAAGAGGAAGCATATTATTTTATACTTTAGTTAACATATTATTGTTTAAACATCCCATGATTTCAACAGACTTCATACTAAGAAAATGGTCGTGCAAATTGTTCTACTGACTTGCTGCAATATATCAATCCGTGCATTTGAAAAATGAAAAATTAAATTGTTTCAATTTTATGTTTTGCTCTTTAATTAATTGGTAATGATAGAGAAGTCGGCCTCTTATTCAGCACTTACTCTGTGCCAGGAAGTATGCTAGGCACTTTAAAAAGTGTATATGATTTTGCTTAAGGCTTATCCAGAAGTCCTCAAAGGTAGATTTTGATAATCTGGTTTTACAGACTTGGAAACTGAGGCATGTCTTGGTGGTGGCAGATACAGGAAGGTATTGGCCGCCCTGCCCCCATGTACTTTCTGTCCCTGTAACCAACAAGGCTACCATCCCTCTCCCTTAGGCCATTATTGTTCAATTTTCAGTGAAGAAAAAATATCTTTATGATGATTCTTCCTATGTCCAGCCATGTCACTATCTGAAGGGGTTACAATGGTGCATCATCTTTCTAGCAGTGAAGAAGAGAGCCAGTCTTGCTTTCACTTTTTACCATTGGATGTTGTTACTTTCAAGAGAGGATACCTGGGCAGGTATAAAAGTGACAGCTGCGGGGATCCCTGGGTAGCTCAGTGGTTTAGCACCTGCCTTTGGGGACTCCAGGATCAAGTCCTGCATCAAGCTCCCTGCATGGAGCCTGCTTCTCCCTCTGCCTGTGTCTCTGCCTCTCTCTCTCTGTCTCTCACGAATAAATAAATAAAAATCTTAAAAAAAAAAAAAGGTGACAGCTGGGGAGGGGGTACTGTAATGTGTATTGCTTTGATTACAAGGGAGGACAGATTTTTCAGATGTTTGCAAATTTGTCTTTCCTATTATATATGAATTGTGGGTAATACACTTTGCCCATGTATCTATGGGTGTCAGGATTTTTCTTATGAATTTGAATGATCTCTATATTTTATACATAAAAATTCTTGTCTTGGGGTGACTCAGTTGGTTAAGCATCTGCCTTCAGCTCAAGTCATGATCCCAGGGTCCTGGGATGGAGCCCTGCATCCGACTCCCTGCTCCGCGGGGAGTCTGCTTCTCCCTCTCCCTCTGCCTACCGCTCTGCCTACTTGTGCACACTCTCATTCTCTCTCTGTGTGTCAAATAAATAAATAAAATCTTAAAAAAAATTCTTGTCTTTCATGGCTGATTCAAGTATCGTCCTACTCTGTGGTTGACCTTGAAATGTTTTGTAGGCTACATTTAAAAAAATAGCTTCACATTAGAGATGATTGTGCAGCACTGCCAGATGACTCGGTGGTAATTTGATTATACAGTATTATTTATCAAAACTAATTGAAGTTGATCATTTGACACTAATTGGGGGTGAATTTCCTCAACTCCAACAAGTCAAGCGCCAGCTTGCGTGGAAAATGGAACATATTTCTGCCATTTTCTATCATTGAAGTCAGAGACACAAATAGAATCATGTAATGAAAGCAAGCTTATGTAGCCTTTACATTTTTCTTGAAAAATTGTAACTTACATACATTTTAACAGAGACTGGCAGAGGCAGCTCTGATTTTTTTTTTTTTTTTAGGTTTTTACCTGTAAAAACATTTTGAAGCAAAGACTAGAAACAATATTTCATTCAGATCAACATGAGTAACCTGTGAAGGTAGATTATGTTGTTGATTCAGATTTACCCTTCACTTTTCTCTTCCTGTACTTTCCCAAAAGGGAAAAGAAAAAGTTTTCATAGTCTTGCTAGGTAATCTGCCAGCAAGCCTCTGGGGACTACGCATGACTATTCTCCCCTAATTAGAAAGGTTTTCCGAGGTGGAAATACCATGCACATCTGAGTTATTTTTTCCTAACTTAAAGTGTAGTCTCTGAGTCTCAACCTTAACATTATGCATTTTAGCATGGACACCACACACACACGTACACGTACATGTTGAGTCCTTCAAAACTCATTCACAGAGGTTTTGTTTTGTTTTGTTTTTAAAATCTGTCCATGGGTAGTTACCAAAGCCCAGAAAACACATCCATTAGCTGGAGAGAAGTGGCATGCTTAGAAGGTGGCACTCCCTCCCCCCACCAAGTTTCCACTCCCCAGCCCTCGTGCAATGTCCCTGTTGTGTAAAGGGCCCTCCCCTGGATTGTTCTGAGTTCTCCCACGGCCCCAAGAGCCATATGGGCACCGGGGCTGTAGCCAGAGCTGGCATCATGGCAAATCAGTGCTTTGTGTGGATGCAGACAATCTCTCACTTCTTCCTTTTGGTTGCAGGAGAATATGTGTCTTTGGCCATCTTGAAAGTTTCTTTGCTGCAAATATGTAGAGAACAAATCTCAGTAGAAAAAGAAGTCAGGAAAAAGAAAGCATTGGAACACCTGGGTGGCTCAGTGGTTGAGCGCCTGCCTTCAGCTCAGGGCGTGATCCCGGGGTCCTGGGATCGAGGCCCATGTCAGGCTCCCCGCAAAGAGCCTGCTTCTCCCTCTGCCTGTGTCTCTGCCTCTCTCTCTGTCTTTCGTGAATAAATAAATAAAATCTTAAAAAAAAAAATAGAAAATGTTTACACAGCAGAACCCATTCCTGTTAGGTGCCAGCAGTCACGGCCCTGGGGTCCTAACAGCTGCTGTTAACGTTTGCTCATTGACTCTTCTTTTCCAGAAGAGCGGGCCGAAGCAGAGGCTTCTCATTTCTCTGAGAGACCAGCAATTTTTACCAAAGCTCTGCCACCAGCAGTGGGAGATATAGAATCTGTCGGAAGGGCTTGCTGAGGCAAAGGTCAAAAAATACAAGTGATTTCGAACAGGTTATAGTTTACTTCCAGCAGATGCTACAGAATTGTTCAAAGCACGGCAGCTTCAGAAAACAGGATAGCCTTAAACTGTGAAGTTAATTTGACCCAAGAGGTATCCAGAATACCAAGGAGTCAGTCCTGAGATAGGTTTGCTGCTGATGTTTGTGTTCGCTTTCCCTGTCTCTCTCTCTCTCATATTCTGATACATTGCGCTTATCAGTTATTTATCCTTTGGCCTCACAGCTTCCTTCTTTTGACATTTTTACAGATACTTTTCTTCCCAAACTATGCCAATGAGGTGACTGCATGCTGAGGGCTTGAAATATCTCTATAAAACTCTCAACATTCACATATAAAAGCAACTTACACAGCTTACTCAATCCCAGGACTCCGGGATCACGACCTTAGCTGAAGGCAGATGCTCAACCACTGAACCACCTAGATGCCCCAGTTGTGGGACTCTCTTGATTACATTTTAGCTTTCCACATTTATGGAAGAACCTCACCAGCAGTTCTTGGCAGTTTTTGTAGAAGATCCGAACTCCTCATTCATCCTCTCTGAGGTCAAGTAGAAGAGAGCATTTTCTGTCACAGGTTTTCTTCAAAATAATCAAGCTCAAGTGTCACTGGAGTATAAAATGAATGCCATCTTGATTTAATAGTAGCTTTTAAATAAGTGGAAGGACCGTTGTTTAATTAATTCAGTCATTCATTCAGTAAACATTTATGGCCCCCATGGCATGCCCCCACTGGAGAAAACCTCCAGCAGACTCACACTGTTCCATCATGGCTGCCATTTACTGAGCATATGTGGAGCTCTGTGCTAGGGATTCCACACACATAATTTTATTTAATCTTCTGAGCACCCTGCCCATTACCTAAATTTAAACATCAGGAAGCTGAGCCACATGGCTTATCACTCTCAAGCTGGTGACATTGGAGCTGGCGTTGGCCCCTTTGGCCTATCTCCAGGTTTGGGCCTAGAATCACTTTACGTTCCTGACAGGTTCTCCTTCAAAAGAATATTGAGAATGGAATAAAGATAAGAGGGCTGAAACTGAGGAATTCAGAGAAGTGTGAACTTAAGTCACTTCATGACCTTTACTGTCAGTTTGACTATGGGCTGCTAGTTTATTATTAGATCAGAGGGCACCCTGTTGTCTGTTTACTTACAAAGCCATCACCCCTTAATTTAAAATTGTATTAAATGTATTGTCTTAGGCCTCCAGTTGTCAGTCCCTGCTGGTCTCTGATACCTCCCAGTTTCCCAGGACTTAGGTAAACCTGATGCACCTCATCCAAGGAGACTTCCCAGATCACTCAAACCACACTCCTCTATCTCATCTTGGGACTTCCAAGCACAAGCACTTATCCTTTTCACTGCATGCTGCTCCTCAACTATGCTCCTCTTCATGACCAGGACAGGGCCTCTCTCATACACTTCTTTGGAATCCTCTCTGGTGCCTTGTATGTGGCATGTTCCTAATAAATATTTGCTAAAATGTAGGAACACCACTTACTGCTTTTGAGTAATCATGGAGGTGAAAAGGGCCGGATAGTTTCATGATGTGTTAAGTTCTCTGAGAACAGCAAGACCTTGGCAGGTAGAAAGACTCTATGGAATAACACTGTCAGTTTGTTAATCCCCCAAAGAGGCCAGCCTGAAAGAAATGAAGTCCACGGTTCATAAAGAGCAGATAAATGTTTTATATGGAAAATAAATTAGCAAATTCACTGTCAAATTCTTAATGGCAAGGAAGCATGGAAAGTCACAGTTCAACTTCCTTAACAAACCTGTCACTGACAGCCAGATGACAGAGTCTGTCAAAGAAACCATGTGTCACTCCAGAGACAGATTGCTGTCTGACGAACAGCATTCATCCCTGGGCCTATCCCCTAAGACTGGAAGAAGAGTGAAGTCTTGTAAAAGGCACATGTCATTTGACTGTAGTAAAGTTTCCCTTCAATTTTAAGGGTATTTTGAAGCTGTGGAGATTCCCACCTATGAAAAGAGTGCTTGTTATTGGAGTCTTTTATGGGAAGTAAAATATATTTGAAAAATCTACTTCAATTACATCATTTCATGTATTTTGGGGTTTTGCTCATGACGAACACGTTATGAGTCAGATAAAGCAGACCCAACTCATTTCTTTGTCATAAAGACTTCCCAAATCTGGCCTTGGTTGCTGAGTGTATCACTGTTTGATCAGAGTAATGGGGAAGTAAGAATTGCCACGTTAAAAATATGCCCCAATATTCCCAGAGGCTGACGGAGCAATGACGAGGTAGAGAGAATAGTATGCTCATGGATTGAAAGGCTGAGTGGGGTAAACGAGCTCACTCACAACCTATCTGTTCAACAACAATCATTCATTGGGCACCTACTGTCTGTTAGGTGTTGGAGAAGTAATATGAAGTTGATGCAGCTGCCATTCCCAAGGAGACTGTGGTGGCGCAGACCACGGCCTGTGTGGTGAGGAGCCACGACGGACTCAGGTGTCCCCCAGTCCTCCAAGAGTCTTGGGAATTCATTTCTGGAAAATCATCTTCATCAATTCCTCAGTTCATGACCTTTCACATGCTTACAAAGTCACATGTAAATAGAATATTGATCCTTTTATCGCTGAAGAACCGTCTGCTGGGGTCCCTGAGCAGCCCTATTTATGGCCCTCCATTTTGTATTTTGTGCTTAAATGCAATCCCAGTCTACGATGGCTCGTGGATGGAACTTAAGTGCAACAAAACTCCAACTCAGAAATAAAACCTTACAAATACAAAAGAAAGAATGGCATCTGAAAGGAACGTAGGAACCCAAGGCAGATCGATCTAGGCTGCAATCCTTGCCTCAACTGTGTGACATAGGCATTTGTCAGCTTGGTGCAAAGTCATTGGTAGCTAATACTACCTGTGATTGTAGTATCAGGGATGGAAGCCCTTAATTCATAAGAGCACTGCCCCGAAAGTAAGAGACTGAAACTGCTCTGATGGTGCATCTGGGAGCACTAGAGTGATTTGCAATGAAGGATTTAGTGTAAGGATGACAAGGTCTCTTGTTACTGCTGCCTCCGAGCCTAGGGCCATCCCGAAGTCACTTTTAGGTTGGCAGGGATGGCGTTTGGGCCGAAAATCTGGATGCAAACGAGAGAGGGTGAGAACAAACTGGAACCTATCAAACAAACTGGGATCTGCATTTTCTCTCATGAACCCCAACCTTGAGCCACGGGAGACCTTAGCCTGCGAGCTACATGAACACCTAATCCCAGCCTCAGGGAAGTTGAAGTAGGAGATCCCGTAGGAGTAGAGCCAGGTGCCGCTCCCTGAAATGCAGACCAGGTGAGCCAGCAGCTCACCGGCAGGTGCAGCAGTGGCCCTTGGTGCCCTACACTTACCTTCAGTGTGACGTGGCTGCTGCTTCACTTCTGCCTTCCAAACCCAGTACAGATCTCTCCTGGCCAGACCTACCTGGAACCAGACTGGGAAGGGAACTCTGGGGAATGGTTTTAGCTTAGCAAAGTTGACACAGAACAAACTGCCACAGAGGAGGACCATCCACTGCTGCAGAACAGCCTCTCTCACCTGTCTCCAATTCCCCCCTCCCACCACCTCTTCACACTTTCACCAAATCTCTGTAGAGAACCTACTCTGTTTCTAGCACTATATTAGGTTCAGGGGAAGAACTTGTGAGACATGGCGCCCACCCTCATGACTCTTATAGTCTGATGGGTGGGACACATAAAATAACCACACAATTACATGTAAAATGGCAACCATGGTAGTGCCATGATGGAGAGGGCGCACAAAAAGAGGATTTCATCCTAATAAAAACAACTTAAACTCAATTAAATATCACTTCTCTAGAACCTCCAGATTTCTCTAGGCACCCATAATGATGTTGATGCTCATTGACTCCTAAGGTCAGCCTCAGGCCACTATCATCACTGATGTACAACCATCAGAATGGACCAGAATGAGGACAGCTGAAAATTCAGTCAAGATCTGGAGAGATTTTTTTTTTTTTACAGTTGTTTTATTAACTGAATTCAGGGACTTCTAATTCATGTACTAGCAGAAATGCTCCCTTTTACAAACAAGGGAGACTGGAATGGAAGGTTCAGGTAGTAATGCTCGTATTGCTTACCCAATGTCCCAGTGAGATATCTCATTAAGTGAATCATTTTTCAAACATAAGGCCTGGTACAACCCAGCTTACTGTACAAATGAGGCACCTCAGCTGCTAAATGGACAATTCAAATATGCTCCAATTTTTTGTAAATGATGAACTACTTTTTTCCAAGGCAGCATTCAAATCATGATATAATGCTGCTATACGAAGACAAGAACTCATTTTTCTTGTTCCCTATCTGCAACACCTGGCATAGTCCCTGCCATAGGTAGGTATTTAGTAAGTATCCTGCTATAACATAATACCATAACCTGGGTAGCTTATAAGTAACAGAAATTTCTCACAATTCTGGAGAATTTGCAAGTCCAAGATCAAGGCATTGGTTGATTGTCTGGTGAGGACATAGATGCTTCCTGGTTCCTAATGGGCTGTTTTCTCACTATGTCTTCACATGGAGGAAGGAATGAGGGATGCCTTTTGAGGGTTTCTCTGGTAAGGCCACTAATCCCATTCACAAGGGCTCTACTCTCATGACCTAATCACCACCCAAAGGCTCCCACCTCCTAATACCATTACATTGGGAGTAGGTTTCAACATATGAATTTTAGGGGAACACAAACATTTAAGCTATAACCATAAAAATTATTTAAATGAATAGATCCATCCAAATGACTAGTTGGATGTGAAGATCTGTCTCATATGTCAGGTTGCTATACTGTAGCAAATGTTCCATCTTCTTGCAACAGCAGAAAGTATATAAAAGGTTTCACTCTTGAGTTAGGCTTTGCCCAAATCCAGGTCTTCCAGTGGTGTCTCCCATTGCCCTGACCCTCAGCTCTCTTCTTTAGTTTCTCCATACTTGGGTGGGGGCAGTTGTCCAGTGTTGACCCACCCCTTGTCACCACCCCTGACTTGTGTGCCTCCAAGCCCAACGTGTCTCTTTGGTTTGCCTTGACAGTCAGTTTCCAGAGATTCAGCTTTCTGTTTCTTGGCTCTTTGTTCTATCTCTGATCTTCTTCCCACTGCCCACTCCCCACATGACTACAGTTGTGAAACCTCCAGCACATGAGGGCCAGTGTGCTAACTGAGGGTCAGCAGGAGAAACAGCACATGGGCAAGTTACGTGACACTACAAAAGCAGCTACCAGCAACATGCATGCTGCAAACTTTTGCCCTCATTGATGTCCCAGGAGTGATGTTCTGGAGCTACATTGCCAGATGCCAGGTGAAGGAGCTAGACTTGTTTCATAAAATTCTTTTGAGATTAGATGCTAGCTTAATTTTTTAGTAATAGTTTTGTTTTAAAAGAACTTTTTTTGGTTATGAAAGTAAAGCATGCTTACTATAGATAATTTGGAAAATATGTTATAAAGAAAGCACGTTATCTATGAAACGATAGATTCTATCCAGAGAGAATCACTGTTAACTCTTAGACCCTATTTAGATGGCACAAGGTGGGAGGCAGGGCTTCCGGTCTGTGTGGTCATATGAACCACAGAGAGCACTTTCTTGCCAATCAAGAGGACTGCTCACTGGGTTTCCTTCAGGTGGCCTCAGGGCTGGGCATGAAAATCCAGTTTCCTGATTGCCAGAGCACCTTCCTAGAGTACAAATCTCATCTTGTCATCCACCCTGCTTACACCATTTTCCATGGACTCCCCATCCTTTCCAGATAAAGTCTCTCCCCTTTGTATGACACACAAGCCTTTTGTTTCTTTATTTTCCTTTCTTTTCCATTTCTTTCTTTTTCCTTTCCATTTCTTAATCAGCTTTATTGAAGTATAATTTATGTACAATGAAATTCACTGATGTTATATGTATAGTTCAGTGAGTTTTGACAAAATGTGTTATCCAGGGAACTACCACCACCATCACTTTTAGAACATAGAACAATTTGCTCATGTCCCTTTGATATTGCCCTCCCCTTATCTCTAGTCTCTGGAAACTATTGATCTATCTTGTGTTTCTGTAGTTCTGCCTTTTAAAAAGGAATTTCATATAAAAAAAATCACAAAGAATGTAGCATTTTGTACCTGGCTTCTTTTTACATAATGCTTTTTATATTTGTCCATGATGTTGTGTGTAGCAGATGTTTGTTCTTTTTGATGGTTGACTAGTATTGCATCATGTGGACATATTACAACTAGTTTATTCATTTACAGTTGATGGGCAACTGGGTTGTTTCCAGTTATTCACTCTCCTGAGCAAATCTGTTAGGAACATTTGTGGACATGTCTCTGAGTAAGCATGTGTTTTAATTTCTTGTAGGTAAATTCCCAGGAGTGGGATTGTTGCATCGTGTGGTAAATGTCACTTTGTAAGAATATTGCAAACTGTTTTCCACACAGCTGGATCATTTTACATGCCCTGTACTAGAGTTAGAGAGTCACAGTCATTCCCTATTCTCACCAACACCTGGAACTCGGGATTGTTCATGTTTTTTGTGTTAGTCCTTGTAGTGGATTCTACAAGGCTTTTTTTTTTTTTTTAAAGGTTTTTATTTATTTATTCATGAGAGACACAGAGAGGCAGAGACATTGGCAGAGGGAGAAGCAGCTCCCTGAGGAAAGCCTGATGTGGGACTTGATGCCAGGACCCCGAGATCACAACCTGAGCCAAAGGCTGATGCTGAACCCCTGAGCCATCCAGGTGCCCCTCTAAAAGGCTTTTTGAGCCCACCCTCTAGGGCTCCAGGTGCTGCCTCCTGCCCCAGTCACAGATTCCCACTTAGCTGTGGGTGCTGCTCCCTCAAGGGACCAACTTCCTATGGGAGCCCCCCTGCCCTTCTCAGGGCTGAACTGGGGTCCTTGTTCTGGCACCTGCAGTATCTGTGTGCATTTTTCCTTACTGCATTTCTTGGTTTGTTTTTCCTGCCTTCTCCTCTGTAGGCAATGTTTGGTGGCAGGAATGAAGTGTGGGAAGAGGCTTCCACAGTGTCTACCACAGAGTCAAGAATTATGTGTTGAAGTGAAAGAATGAACAAATGAATCTTAAGACGTTAGTACATTTTCTAATTGACAGGACTTACCTCCCCATCAAAACACGCACTCAGCCATTCTTCAAGGAATGGATTTCTGCACGTCTTCTCTCCATGGGCACTTAGGAAGAAAGAAGTTTTCAAAAAAGCTAGTGATACACCTGGCCCAGATTAGGATATGTAAAACTGAGTGGGCCTAACTTAGTAGGATTTACCCACTCTGTGCCCATCAGAGCCACTCGCTTGTTCAAAAGTATTTACCAAGTCCTAACCATGTGCAGGAACTCTTTCTAAGGGTTCCATGGCAGGGAAGGGGGACACGTGTGGAACAATCAGCAAAGCTGTGGAGAACAGGTATAACTGGGTAGATGGAGACACAAGGCAGAGTCCTTTCTGGTCAGAGTTCCTGCTCACAAAACTGAAAAGTGGACCTAAGCCGAGCCTGTTCAGGCATTTAGGCTCTGGCTAGTGTGTGGTTAGAACACAGGGTCCCTTTGAGAGCTGTAATTGGAGGAGCCCATGAACAACTGGGGGAGGTTCCAGAATGCATGGAGGGGGTGGAGGGGATTGAATTTTACCTACAGTCAGGGTGCTAGAGGGAGGGTAGGATCAGACTTTGTAACAGGGTAGTAAAGGGATGAGGTCAGTGTTTTAGAAAAAACTTCTCATAAGTATATGAGGGAAAGGGCAGGGAGCCTGAACCACTTTCGACATTTGTACTAACCAGTGCTCGTTTTCTGGGATCCTACATCTCCCAGAAATTTTTGCTCCCTTTAGCAGCTGACCTGATGTCCACCCTTCAAGTCTGTTTCCTCAGGACATTCCTGATACCCTAAATTTATTTCTGAGAATGTATGGTTTTCCAGAGTGGATGACTTTCTTTCTTCCTGGCCCCATCACCAATGGATCCAAGCTATTGTGTAACAAGGCTCGTTTCATTTGATCATGCTAGTTATCCATCAGACCAGACAAATTAACATTGGCATAGTGATTTGGAGTTGACTAGACACCTGGATATGTGACTCTCAGTGGGTATCTTATAAAACTATGAGTATGGCCATTAGAAGCACTTCACGGGCCTTTGAGGAGAGGACCTGTGCAAAGTTCTGCTCAGTGGCTTGCAGACACTTTGGCATAAAAGGCAGGAGCCTCTGGGGCTAGGGATGGCAGTCATTCCAACTGAGATGAGAAATGGTGTCCTGTGCACCATCGCATTTTTAATCTGTCCTCGGGAGGCACAGGCTTCCTTTCCAAAACCTGCCATATTCTCAGGGGATAGCCATCCTCAGATATCACACTAGGAAATCCCCAATTGAGAGTCCCATGTGTAGAATATGTGTAGAATATTCTGTGAAGACCCTAAGCCCTGAAGGCTACATGGGCTTTACCGTGGGTTCAGAAAGAACAGCATGCTGGGCAGCCCTGATGGCTCAGCGGTTTAGCACCGCCTTCAGCCCAGGGCGTGATCCTGGAGACCTGGGGTTGAGTCCCACGTCGGGCTCCCTGCATGGAGCCTGCTTCTCCCTCTGCCTGTGTCTCTGCCTCTCTCTCTGTGTCTCTCATGAATAAATAAAATCTTAAAAAAAAAAAAACCCAGCATAAACAGCATGCAGCCGGTGTGTGTGAGGGCAGCAATGTGCTTCTCCTACTTTGATGGTCATCACCATCATCTTTTGTACATGAACTGTTAGAGCAAATATCAAATGCTGTGAATTCAAATAAACTTCTGAGGATGCCTCATCCATGCAGGGACTCAGATTCCTTCATATGACCCTGTGTCTGGAGGGGCTGGGTGATGGGGACAGGTGAGGTTCCCAAGGGAGGTGGTGTAGCCTCACTCTTGGACCCCAACTCCTGACAAGTCTGTCTTCTCAACATTACTACTTAGGTTTTTACTTTCTGTTCTTCACTCAGAATGGAAAACCACTGGGCACCTTCTTCTTCCTTAAAGGTTATTGGGTCCTGCCCTCCTGCTGTGCCTCTGTAGCCGGTAGCCCTGCGTCACTTACTGGGCATCTGAAATACCACGTCAGCATGATGAAAACTTAATGATTTGCCTGCCTTGGTCTGCAACCTGAGCTCCTTCTTGGAAGCAGGTGGCCTCTCTGTTATGAATACATTGAAAAGAAAGAAAGAAAGAAAAAGAAAGAAAGAAAGAAAGAAAGAAAGAAGGAAGGGAAGGAAAGGAAGGAAGGAAGGAAAGGAAGGAAGGAAAGAAGGAAGGAAAGGAAGGAAGGAAAGGAAGGAAGGAAGGAAGGAAGGAAGGAAGGAAGGAAGGAAGGAAGGAAGGAAAGGAAGGAAGGAAAGGAAGGAAGGAAAGGAAGGAAGGGAAGGAAGGAAGGAAGGAAGGAAGGAAGGAAAGGAAGGAAGGAAAGGAAGGAAGGAAGGAAGGAAGGAAGGAAGGAAGGAAGGAAGGAAGGAAA